>NC_141694.1:21113659-21795511 GCF_964263255.1 Lissotriton vulgaris | reverse complement strand
GGAGTTTCCAGGTGCCTCTCAGTCCTGCCTCTTGATGTGTAGATCTGGGACTGAAGACCGAGGGGAGTGTCCAGGTGCCTATCAGTCTTGCCTCTTGATGTGTAGATCTAGGACTGAGGACAGATGGGAGTGTCCAGGCGCCTGTCACTCCTACCTTTTGGTAGTTAGATAGGACTCAAGACAGAGGAGAGGTTCCAGACACCTGTCATACCTGCTTCTTGGTGTGTTAATCTAGGACTGAAGACAGAGGGAAGTGTCCAGGTGCCTGACAGTCCTACCTCTTGTTGTGTAGCTCTAGGAATGAAGACAGAGGGGAGTGTCTAGGCACCTGTCAGTCCTACCTCTTAGTGTGTCGACCTAAGACTGAGGATGGAGGGGAGTGTCCAGGCACCTGTCAGTCCTGTCTCTTGGTGTGTTAATCTAGGACTGAAGACAGAGGGAAGTGTCCAGGTGCCTGACAGTCCTACCTCTTGTTGTGTAGCTCTAGGAATGAAGACAGAGGGGAGTGTCTAGGCACCTGTCAGTCCTACCCCTTAGTGTGTAGATCTAGGACTGAGGACAGATGGGAGTGTCCAGGTGCCGGTCAGTCCTGCCTCTCGCTGTGTAGATCTGGAACTGAGGACAGAGGGGAGTGTCCAGGTGCCTGTCACTCCTACCTTTTGGTGGTTAGATAGGACACATGATAGAGGAGAGGGTCCAGGCACCTGTCAGTCCTGCCTCTTGGTGTGTAGACCTAAGACTGAGGATGGAGGGGAGTGTCCAGGTGCCTGTCACTCCTATCTTTTGGTGGATAGATAGGTCTCAAGACAGAGGAGGGGGTCCAGGCACCTGTCAGTCCTACCTCTTGATGTGTAGATCTACGACTGAGGAAAGAGGGGATGCTTCCGGCACCTGTCCATCTACCTCTTGGTGTGTAGATAGACCTCAAGACAGAGGAAAGGGTCCAGACACCTGTCAGACCTGCCTCTTGGTGTGTGGATCTAGGACTGAAGACAGAGGGGAGTGTCCAGGTGCCTGTCAGTCAGTCCTACCTCTTATTGTGTAGATCTAGGAATGAAGACAGAGGGGAGTGTCTAGGCACCTGGCATTCCTACCTCTTAATGTGTAGATCTAGGACTCAGGACAGATATGAGTGTCCAGGTGCCTGTCAGTCCTACCTCTTGATGTGTAGATCTAGGACTGAGGACAGAGGGGAGTGTCCAGGCACCTGTCACTCCTACCTTTTGGTAGTTAGATAGGACACAAGACAGAGGAGAGGGTCCAGACACCTGTCATACCTGCTTCTTGGTGTGTTAATCTAGGACTGAAGACAGAGGGAAGTGTCCAGGTGCCTGACAGTCCTACCTCTTGTTGTGTAGCTCTAGGAATGAAGACAGAGGGGAGTGTCTAGGCACCTGTCAGTCCTACCTCTTAGTGTGTAGATCTAGGACTGAGGACAGATGGGAGTGTCCAGGTGCCTGTCAGTCCTGCCTCTTGATGTGTAGATCTGGGACTGAGGACAGAGGGGAGTGTCCAGGTGCCTGTCACTCCTACTTTTTGGTGGTTAGATAGGACTCAAAACAGAGGAGAGGGTCCAGAAACCTATCCGACCTGCCTCTTGGTGTGTGGATCTAGGACTGAGGACAGAGGGGAGTGTCCCGGCACCTGTCAGTCCTACCTCTTGATGTGTAGATCTACGACTGAGGACAGAGGGGAGGCTCCCGGCACCTGCCAATCCTACCTCTTGGTGTGTAGATAGGACTCAAGACAGAGGAAAGGGTGCAGACACCTATCAGACCCGCCTCTTGGTGTGTGGATCGAGGACTGCGGAGAGTGTCCAGGTGCCTGTCAGTCCTACGTCCTATCGTGTAGACCTAGGACTGAAGACAGAGGTGAGGCTCCAGGCGTACGTTGGTCTTTCCTATTCATAGGTAGATGCAGGACTGAGAAGAGATGGGAGAGTTCAGGCTCCAATGGATGAGGTAATACAACATACTTACCCTGGCTGTGCACTGAAGGCGTCCCTACACATTTCCATCATACAGTAAGGGAGACTCCTACTCGGAGAAGGTCCAAATCTCAGAGTTTAACATCTCAGGTCGTTATTAATGACTGATTCCCTCTGAGGTTCAAAGGTGATCCTCATCTCAACGTGGTGGAGAAGCTACTGTCGGGGGCGCTGTTGGACTTGGCCCTTCTGGCAGGTTCACCCTAAACTTTTTGCTTTGTGAATATGAATTGGAGGTAGTGATTCTTTGGTTTCTGCACACTTTCACTGTGTCCCAGTGGAAAGTGCGTGCGCACTCTGAGTGCATGTGATGAGATAGGCCTGCCCTCCCATAGGAATGCATGGGGAATGTCTGTGTCTCTGGTAGTTCCTGATGCGTGGGGTGTGCATGCTCGAATTTGGCTGTGCGAACTCGTGAGTGAATGCTTCGCAATGATGTATGTGGCATGAGTGTGTCTTGTGCGGAAGTGCCACTTCTAGACATGGCTGTGTATGTGCTGTGAAGGTGCTGGCATGTGATTGGCTGGAGCTGGCTGGGATGGCAGGCTCCATGAGTCATGATGGGTCTACCCGGTGGTGAGTGTGGAGATTAGCATGCTGATGGCTGGGGAGGAGTGTACCTGTGTCCTGAATGAGGCTGGGTTTTCCCCAGACAATGCTGGCTCCGCCCCCTGTGGTGCGAGACTGATGACCCTAGCCCTGCCAGTGAATAGAGTGAGGTGATGAGCACATCAAGGGTGCTCCAAAACCAGCTGCGACTGGTTTCTCCCCCACCCTGCACCTACAGACAAAGGAATGTGGTGTATAAAAATGGGGCTGTGTCCCCACAGAAATTGTTCTGTTCCTGGATCCTACTTGAGGGGGGCTGCTGCTGCTGGGCGCCAGGAGAGACTGCCACTTGGGACTGCCTTCCTGCCTGGAGGGCCCAGTGAGCTGGCCCCTGGGCCCAGCCTTGCCCCCCTGCCTTGCTGTACTCCTGGAAGGACTTTCTGCTGGACTGTGGCACCCCTCCAGCGCCTGGGAGCGCTGGTACTTTGTCCTAAAGCGCTTGGGAGTGCTGGCTTCCTCTCTAGCGCCAGGAATCGCTCTATCTGTGCCTATAGCGCTTGGGAGCGCTTCATCTGTGTCTTTAGCACTGGGAGTGCGTTTACTGGCCTCTGGCGCATGGAAGCGCCTTCATTGTTAAAGCCGGTGCCCACCCGGCATTTGTTTGGCCCGCATTTTGCGTGAAAAACAGCGCTGGAGCCCACTCCGCTATTTTGCCGATTCATGCCCCTCTAGCGAGTGCCCACCTCGCTTTACAATTTAGTCAAAGGAGCCGGTGCCCACCCGGCATTTACCCCGTATTGTGCCAGAAAACTTCACTGCCCTGGGAGATCCCGAGCTGAGTGCTGGTCCCGCCCCCTGGACGCGCTAGGATTGGTTCCCGGCTGTCGGGGTTCCCATCGCATCATCCTCGGGCCGCGCAGGGATTGGCCCGACTTCGAGGGCTTCCCCACGCTCCTGCCCGGTGAGGAGGAAGACTGCCGGCGCTCGCAGGGCTCCCATGAGGAGAGGAGCCCCGCACAGAAGGAAGGCCGGCCTCAGCAGAGACGGAGCAGCAGAGGCTCCGGTGCTGGCAGAAAGCCCCACGCTGTCCAGGGAAGCCCCGCAGCCCAAGAGGAGCCTCGCTCTGTCCCGACCAGAGTAGCCTCGCCGGAGACCGGAGAGTGAAGCCCAGAGGCCCCACCGTGTGGGGCATATTTGTTCAAGAGCCCGGAGAGGCTCCAGAGACGGCCGCATTTTGTGGTTGAACCTGAAAGGTTCAAGGGGGCGTTTTGATTTACTGGGAGCCCACGAAGGGCTCAGGGGGCATCTTAGTGTTAGAGCCACGAGAGGCCCTTAAGTGCCACATTGGTTCAGAGCCCTGAGAGGCTCAACAGGGGCAATTAGTTGTTTAGAGCCACAAGGCTGCAGGGCATTTCATTCCTTCAAGCCCAGAGGGGCTCCTGAGTGCCCACATTGTTGTTTCAAGGGCCCAGCGAGGCCCAAAGGGCCAAGTCATTTGTTTTGAGCCTAGAGAGGATCTAGGGAACATTTCCTTTGTCCAGAGCCTAGGAGGCTCCAACGCTGGCCCCATCAATTGCTACACAGTTGCCCAGCACTTTGTGGGCAACTGCCACGTTTAGGCCCCTGACATTTGGACACAGGGCATCCTAGCCCCAACAAGGCCAGTTGGCCTAGAGACAGTCACAGGTGGTGACTTGTGAGTTTGGCACAATTGTTCTTTTTCTACACCTCTGAATGTGTGTTTATGCATCATGTGTTTCTCTTACACCTCTGAATGTTTTTAGGCATCATGTGTTTTCCTTCCTTACACCGCTGAATGTAGGTTCTGCATCATGTGTTTTCCTCCCCTACACCGCTGAATGTATAGTGATGCTTCATGTGTAATGTGCCTATGCCCCTACTAGTATTGTGATACTTAGGTGGTTGTTTTCTTGCTAGTACAGGTGGTGCTAGTGAGGTCCTGGTTCCCTGCGTGACCTGTTCCTAAGGTGGTTAGGATTGCGTAGGGGGTACTTAACCTTTACCAGTAGTTACTGGTTGTGTGCTTTATGTTCTATTATTATTCTATGTGCAAGTGCTATTTCTAACAGTATTTCAAGTTCTAAAAGTGCTGAAGTGGAGAAGTGTGGCTCAGGAGTTAGAGGCGGCAGACCCGGAAGCTGAGATCGGCCCTGGACCAGGGTTCAATTCCCTGCCTCGGCGGGTCTTGGGCTCAAAAAATTTCTCGGACTCGATAATTCTCGCTCCGGTGCCTTCTCGACTCACGGGTTCACACTCTGCGACTCTGGGCAATAGCTTGCTTAATCTCCACAACGGCCCCTCGCGGCGGGATGCCTGGCTTTCACCTTGTGGATACCCTGCCGGGGTTATATCGCAGGGGAATACCAGGACGGGTTCCCTAAGCAAGCGCTGGGAAACCCACTGCGGGTAGCTGTGCGCTATACAAGCTCAAATACATTTACATTTACATTCCTGACAGTGGTCCATGTGGCCCTGTCTTTTAAATATCCCCTGTAAATTCTGCCCGTGCCTGTTGGCACATTGTAAAGTGTGTGTTTCTATCTAATGTGTTTTGGTATATTACAAAGACTATTTTTATATATAACCTTGTGTGGAGTTTCCTTTGTGTCGGGCCTTGGGTGTTGTTGCTGGGGTGCGTGCGCACATACTTAACTCACATAGCCTCTGAGTTTAGCCTTGCTGCTCGCGCCACGTTACCTAGGGGGTGAGCAGGGGTTATCTTGGCGTGTAACTCCCTTGCCCTGACTTAGGAGTGGTGGTCTCTGACTGACTTTGGCGCAAGCCCTGGCCAGCCAGGGATCCCATTTCTAACAGGCGCTAACAGGGGAATGGCCCAGTCGTTGGACCTGTGTGATGCACCCTCATTTCTAGCACTGATGTAGCTTCTATGTTTGATGCAATAACTTAAAAGCCAGGAGCAGCCCACAGTGCAGGATTGCTGCGATGCTGTGCGAAGGAACCCCAAGTGAAGACCTGGGCAGTGCTGTCTGTGCACAATGTAGTGTGTCAGAGAGGGGGTCAGATTAGCTTGGACTGAGCCTTCCAGACCATCTGACCTCCACAACCTCATAATGGCCTTTGTCTGTTGTGAATCTCAACCCCAGCTTCCAGTGACATTAGTGGTAGCTGGGTAATCCAGTGCCTTCTGCAGGACCTATTAGTGTAAGAGGTGATTGGGTTTGAGGGAAGGACAGGAAGATTTGGCGCTCAGCGTGTCCGGTTAAAGTTAAGTTTGAATGAGCCAAGGTGTAACAGTGCAAACAGGTCAGAGGAACAAACCCAGGAACAGCCCCTGTGAAGGTAGGAAAACGGTCCCCTACCGTATGAGTATATGCAAAGGTCCTGTGCACACGTAAAGGTGAAGGGTTCTTATGTAAGAACAGAAAGTTATAGTTTGTAATAGACAACGTAAGCTGACACGTGTTTCGTCACATCGTGTGAAGATATGACTCTTCAGGGCTGGGTTCTCTATGTAGAGGGTTGGAAACGCAGGGGCGGCAGGGATGGAGCCGGCTGCGACAGGGGAAAAGTACGGGGGAAGTGGGCCCTGTCTGGCGTGTGAGCCTAGACTGTAGCCTATGGACGGGTGTGTCCAGTGGCCAATGGCATAAGTTAAATGAAGCGGAGTACGGCGGTGGCAGGTCTCTCGGATCAGCCCTGAAGAGTCATATCTTCAAACGATGTGACGAAAGTCGTGTCGGCTTACGTTGTTCTTAATGTCCTGATCAAAACCGAACTATAAATCTATTTGCACACTTCGCTGGATTTCGACTATTTCATTTCTTGTCTACTACAAACTATAACTTTCTGTTCTTACATTAGAAACCTTCACCTTTACGTGTGCACAGGACCTTCTGCAGGAGCTGCCTGCAGGTTTACCACTGGCGGCATCATGCCCTGGATCCAGGCATGAGCCGCAGGACATGCGAATGCCAGCACCGCCCAGAGCATCTCACTAGCCTTAAGTAATCTCAAGGCCTTCATAAGAGCAGGGAGAAACCTTCTCTGAGCAACAATTACTATCTTGGCGCAGCCTCTGAGGTCCCACGAGTGTGAGCTCAGGGTGATTTGCTATATTCTGTGCAGATGACACTTGGTGTGTGGATCTAGGACTGCCAGTCTGTCATTACCACACTCTCTCCCAATGGACTGCGTCTGCGCCCCCTTCCTCTCACAGACCTTCCATGGTGAGTGTTGTCACTAAGAGCACACCACACCACTGTCCCATCAGTGTTGCATCGCTTCCCTCTTCATTACACCAATAGCAAGGTAACATGGGTCACATTTTCAAACATTTCCAATTCTTTTGCATGTTCCTTTTGCAATGAAAATAACTTTCCATTTGTTTTTATATTTTCATTGAGGAGTGTGAACAATACCTACCTATAGTTGGCGCATTTATAAATTGCTGCATTGTGTTATATTCAAATGTAAATGTGTCTTTCAAAGTAGCTTTTTATTTGCTTTTGCTTTTTCTGATTTACCTATTTGGTGTCTTCTTTTCAAAATTATATGGTATGTTTCTAATTCAAATTGTAATTATATTTTAGTTTAAAGTGCTTTAAATGTGTCTAATATAATGATCAGATGACTTTTTGCATCTCACGTCTAGGTACAGTGTCCTCTTTGTTGTTGAGATATTGGTTTGGGAGCCTGGACACTGGACCTTCATATAGCTCCTTGGGTCTCCCCTCTTTGTGTTCATAATATAATTAGGCCATGCTTTTAAAACGGGCATTGCACTTGTTTCATTTCTGGTGAGAAACCAAAGGAAGGTAACTGAAAGATAATACATGATGGAGTAGATCCACAAAAGAATGTAGGCGTACTACAGTAGTACTTTTTTACGTGCTTGCTGCAGAAGTGCGATGGCAGCTGAGGATGCAACTCACTGCAACAGCTGCTAGGCAGGATGCAACTCACTGCAACAGCTGCTAGGCAGGATGCAACTCACTGCAACAGCTGCTAGGCAGGATGCAACTCACTGCAACAGCAGCTCGGCAGGACGCAACTCTGTGCAACGGCAGCTCAGCAGGATGCAACGCAGTGAACGGCGGCTCGGCAGGACACAATGCAGTGCAATGGCAGCTCGGACGGACGCAACACAGTATGACGCAGCTCTGCAGGATGCCATTCAGTGCAACAGCAGCTCGGCAGGATGCAACGCAGTGAACGGCAGCTCGGCAGGACGCAACTCTGTGCAACGGCAGCTCGGCAGGACGCAACTCTGTGCAACAGCAGCTCGGCAGGACGCAACTCTGTGCAACGGCAGCTCGGCAGGATGCAACGCAGTGAACGGCGGCTCGGCAGGACACAATGCAGTGCAATGGCAGCTCGGACGGACGCAACACAGTATGACGCAGCTCTGCAGGATGCCATTCAGTGCAACAGCAGCTCGGCAGGATGCAACGCAGTGAACGGCAGCTCGGCAGGACGCAACTCAGTGCAACAGCAGCTCGGCAGGACGCAACTCTGTGCAACAGCAGCTCGGCAGGACGCAACTCTGTGCAACAGCAGCTCGGCAGGACGCAACTCTGTGCAACGGCAGCTCGGCAGGATGCAACGCAGTGAACGGCAGCTCGGCAGGACACAATGCAGTGCAATGGCAGCTCGGACGGACGCAACACAGTATGACGCAGCTCTGCAGGATGCCATTCAGTGCAACAGCAGCTCATCAGGATGCAACGCAGTGAACGGCAGCTCGGCAGGACACAATGCAGTGCAACAGCAGCTCGGCAGGACGCAGCACAGTATGACGCTGCTCGGCAGGACGCAACACAGTATGACGCAGCTGTGCAGGATGCCATTCAGTGCAACAGCAGCTCATCAGGATGCAACGCAGCGAACGGCAGCTAGGCAGGACGCAACTCAGTGCAACAGCAGCTCGGCAGGACGCAACTCTGTGCAACGGCAGCTCGGCAGGATGCAACACAGTTAACGGCGGCTCGGCAGGACACAATGCAGTGCAATGGCAGCTCGGATGGACGCAACACAGTATGACGCAGCTCTGCAGGATGCCATTCAGTGCAACAGCAGCTCATCAGGATGCAACGCAGTGAACAGCAGCTCGGCAGGACGCAACTCAGTGCAACAGCAACTCGGCAGGACGCAACTCTGTGCAACGGCAGCTCAGCAGGATGCAACACAGTGAACGGCGGCTCGGCAGGACACAATGCAGTGCAATGGCAGCTCGGACGGACGCAACACAGTATGACGCAGCTCTGCAGGATGCCATTCAGTGCAACAGCAGCTCGGCAGGATGCAACGCAGTGAACGGCAGCTCGGCAGGACGCAATGCAGTGCAACGGCATCTCGGCAGGATGCCATTCAATGCAACAGCAGCTCGGCAGGACACAACACAGTATGACGCAGCTCGGCAGGATGCCATTCAGTGCAACAGCAGCTCATCAGGATGCAACGCAGTTAACGGCAGCTTGGCAGGACGCAACTCAGTGCAACAGCAGCTCGGCAGGACGCAACTCTGTGCAACGGCAGCTCGGCAGGATGCAACGCAGTGAACAGCAGCTCGGCAGGACACAATGCAGTGCAATGGCAGCTCGGACGGACGCAACACAGTATGACGCAGCTCTGCAGGATGCCATTCAGTGCAACAGCACTTCATCAGGATGCAACGCAGTGAACGGCAGCTCGGCAGGACGCAACTCAGTGCAACAGCAGCTCGGCAGGACGCAACTCTGTGCAACGGCAGCTCGGCAGGATGCAACTCTGTGCAACGGCAGCTCGGCAGGACACAATGCAGTGCAATGGCAGCTCGGACGGACGCAACACAGTATGACGCAGCTCTGCAGGATGCCATTCAGTGCAACAGCAGCTCGGTAGGATTCCATTCAATTCAACAGCAGCTCGGCAAGACGCAACACAGTATGACGCAGCTCGGCAGGATGCCATTCAGTGCAACAGCACCTCATCAGGATGCAACGCAGTGAACGGCAGCTTGGCAGGACGCAACTCAGTGCAACAGCAGCTCGGCAGAACGCAACTCTGTGCAACGGCAGCTCGGCAGGATGCAACGCAGTGAATGGCGGCTCGGCAGGACACAATGCAGTGCAATGGCAGCTCGGATGGACGCAGCACAGTATGACGCAGCTCTGCAGGATGCCATTCAGTGCAACAGCAGCTCATCAGGATGCAACGCAGTGAACGGCAGCTCGGCAGGACACAATGCAGTGCAACAGAAGCTCGGCAGGACGCAACACAGTATGACGCAGCTCGGCAGGATGCCATTCAGTGCAACAGCAGATCATCAGGATGCAACGCAGCGAACGGCAGCTTGGCAGGCCGCAACTCAGTGCAACAGCAGCTCGGCAGGACGCAACTCTGTGCAACGGCAGCTCGGCAGGGTGCAACGCAGTGAACGGCGGCTCGGCAGGACACAATGCAGTGCAATGACAGCTCGGACGGACGCAACACAGTATGACGCAGCTCTGCAGGATGCCATTCAGTGCAACAGCAGCTCATCAGGATGCAACGCAGTGAACGGCAGCTCGGCAGGACGCAACTCAGTGCAACAGAAGCTCGGCAGGACGCAACTCTGTGCAACGGCAGCTCGGCAGGATGCAACGCAGTGAACGGCGGCTCGGCAGGACACAATGCAGTGCAATGGCAGCTCGGACGGACGCAACACAGTATGACGCAGCTCTGCAGGATGCCATTCAGTGCAACAGCAGCTCGGCAGGACGCCATTCAATGCAACAGCAGCTCGGCAGGACGCAACACAGTATGACGCAGCTCGCAAGATGCCATTCAGTGCAAAAGCAGCTCATCAGGATGCAACGCAGTGAATGGCAGCTTGGCAGGACGCAACTCAGTGCAACAGCAGCTCGGCAGGACGCAACTCTGTGCAACGGCAGCTCGGCAGGACGCAACTCTGTGCAACGGCAGCTCGGACGGATGCAACACAGTATGACGCAGCTCGGCAGGATGCCATTCAGTGCAACAGCAGCTCATCAGGATGCGACGCAGTGAACGGCAGCTCGGCAGGACACAATGCAGTGCAACAGCAGCTCGGCAGGACGCAACACAGTATGACGCAGCTCTCAAGATGCCATTCAGTGCAACAGCAGCTCATCAGGATGCAACGCAGTGAACGGCAGCTTGGCAGGACGCAACTCAGTGCAACAGCAGCTCGGCAGAACGCAACTCTGTGCAACGGCAGCTCGGACGGATGCAACACAGTATGACGCAGCTCGGCAGGATGCCATTCAGTGCAACAGCAGCTCATCAGGATGCGACGCAGTGAACGGCAGCTTGGCAGAAGGCAACTCAGTGCAACAGCAGCTTGCAGCTTGGCAGGACGCAACTCTGTGCAACAGCAGCTCGGCAGGATGCAACTCAGTGCAACAGCAGCTCGGCAGAACACAATGCAGTGCAACAGCAGCTCGGCAGGATGCAACGCAGTAAACGGCGGCTCGGCAGGACACAATCCAGTGCAATGGCAGCTCGGACGGACGCAACACAGTATGACACAGCTCGGCAGGATGCCATTCAGTGCTACAGCAGCTCTGCAGGATGCAACGCAGTGAACGGCAGCTCGGCAGGACGCAATGCAGTGCAACGGCAGCTCGGGCGGACGCAATTCAGTGCAACAGCAGCTCCGCAGGATGCAACTCTGTGCAAGAACAGCTGGACAGGAGGCAATTCAGTTCAACGGCGGCTCGGACGGATGCAAAGCAGTGTGATGGCAGCTCAGTAGTTTGGTGATTTGGCTGCTCTTTTAAGGGGCTCTGTAAGGAGGCCACCTTTCTGCCTGCCCAGTACCTAACACTCCGCCCAGACTTAGTTGCATCTCATCTTACCAGGGGGTTGAGTGGGGGGAGGGGGCGTCAGCTCCCAGTGCACGGCTCTCTAGCATGGCCTGTGGCTTTTGGGATGTCAGAGGGTATCCGATGGTATCAGAGGGCACTAAGGGGCGAGACACTGAGTGGTCTGCAGAGATAGACCTTGTACACATAGTCGCCAGCCCCCGCAAGGCGTCCGGCCATCTCACCCTTAGCTGGACTTTAGCAGATGGGTGATGGGTGTGCGGTTCTCAGGGAGGACATTGACGCAGTCTGCCGGGTGTCTCGGCCTGAGTTCATGGTGGATGGGCAGCTGGCTTCCTAGGCTCAGGGCTCCAGGTGTGAGGATATTGTGCTCTGGTCTGCACAGCAGCAGCAGCAGACACCTGTGGAAGGCAGCCCAGTTTGGTATACAGCCCTGCGGCCCAGCAAGGACGCCTAAGACAGCAGAAGGCTGATGCTACAACAGCCCACACCATTGGCGCTGGAGTTACTGGAGTTAACCTCACTGGCAGTGGAGGTTGTGGCAGTGACCTTGGGCCCGATTCACAGAACTAACTTAAGACAAAATCCTAACTTAAGTCTGTCTTAAGTTTGTCTTTGTTTGTCTTAACTCTGTCTTAAGTCTGTCTTAAGTTTCTCTTAAGTCAAAATTAAGACAAAATCCTAACTTTACTACTACTAAATGTCTTCTGTGAATACCAAACGTAGTGATCACTGAAACAATATCAAGATCAAGATATCGAGTTACAAAAATATCGAGGTAAAAATATAGAATCCCAAAATATCGACCTCCTATCTCCAAACAGGTAAGTACAAAAATATCGAACCAAAAATATAGATTCAAAAAATATAGTTAGTCAAAATATCGAATTTTTTAAAATGCTTTAAATTAATTAAAAATTAATGAAATAATAAATATAACTAACTTAAACATACTTAAAATACTTAAATAACCTTAAAATTAATAAAGAATTAATGTAAGTAAAAAAAATTACAAATTAATTTGTTAATATATATATATATATATATATATATATATATATATATATATCTCAACGTAATATTAATAAAATAATTACAATATTTTTACAGTAGAGGTAAAAATTACTATTCCAACTCCAGAGAGTGCAACAGTAAGGAAAGCGTTGGATAGCGTAGGGGTAATAAATTACTATTTTCACTCCAGAGAGTGCAACAGTAGGGAAAACATTGGATAGCGTAGGGGTGAAAATAACTATTCCCACTCCACAGAGTGCAACAGTAGGGAAAGCGTTGGATAGCGTAGGAGTAAAAATTACTATTTCCACTCCAGAGAGTGCAACAGTAGGGAAAACATTGGATAGCGTAGGGGTGAAAATAACTATTCCCACTCCACAGAGGGCAACAGTAGGGAAAGCGTTGGATAGCGTAGGAGTAAAAATTACTATTCCAACTCCAGGGAGTGCAACAGTAAGGAAAGCGTTGGATAGCATAGGGGTAAAAAAATCCTAACTTAAGTCTGTCTTAAGTTTGTCTTTGTTTGTCTTAACTCTGTCTTAAGTCTGTCTTAAGTTTCTCTTAAGTCAAAATTAAGACAAAATCCTAACTTTACTACTACTAAATGTCTTCTGTGAATACCAAACGTAGTGATCACTGAAACAATATCAAGATCAAGATATCGAGTTACAAAAATATCGAGGTAAAAATATAGAATCCCAAAATATCGACCTCCTATCTCCAAACAGGTAAGTACAAAAATATCGAACCAAAAATATAGATTCAAAAAATATAGTTAGTCAAAATATCGAATTTTTTAAAATGCTTTAAATTAATTAAAAATTAATGAAATAATAAATATAACTAACTTAAACATACTTAAAATACTTAAATAACCTTAAAATTAATAAAGAATTAATGTAAGTAAAAAAAATTACAAATTAATTTGTTAATATATATATATATATATATATATATATATATATATATATATCTCAACGTAATATTAATAAAATAATTACAATATTTTTACAGTAGAGGTAAAAATTACTATTCCAACTCCAGAGAGTGCAACAGTAAGGAAAGCGTTGGATAGCGTAGGGGTAATAAATTACTATTTTCACTCCAGAGAGTGCAACAGTAGGGAAAACATTGGATAGCGTAGGGGTGAAAATAACTATTCCCACTCCACAGAGTGCAACAGTAGGGAAAGCGTTGGATAGCGTAGGAGTAAAAATTACTATTTCCACTCCAGAGAGTGCAACAGTAGGGAAAACATTGGATAGCGTAGGGGTGAAAATAACTATTCCCACTCCACAGAGGGCAACAGTAGGGAAAGCGTTGGATAGCGTAGGAGTAAAAATTACTATTCCAACTCCAGGGAGTGCAACAGTAAGGAAAGCGTTGGATAGCATAGGGGTAAAAAAATTACTATTCTCGCTCCAGAGAGTGCAACAGTAGAGAAAGCATTGGATAGCGTAGGGGTAAAAATTACTATTGCCACTCCAGAAAGTGCAACAGTAGGGAAAGCGTTGGTTAGCGGGAGGGTTAAAATTACTATTCCCACTCCAGAGAGTGCAACAGTAGAAAAAGCGTTGGATAGTGTAGATGTAAAAATGACTATTCCCACTCCAGAGAGTGCAACAGGAGAGAAAGCGTTGGATAGCATAGGGGTACAAATTACTATTCCCACTCCACAGAGTGCAACAGTAGGGAAAGCGTTGGATAGCGTAGGGGTAAAAATTACTATTCCCACTCCAAAGAGTGCAACAGTAGGGAAAACATTTGATAGCGTAGGGGTAAAAATTACTATTCCCACTCCAGAAATTGCGTCAGTAGGGAAAGCGTTGGATAGCAGGAGGGTTAAAATGACTATTCCCACTCCAGAAAGTGCGACAGTAGGGAAAGCGTTGGATAGCAGGAGGGTTACAATTACTATTCCCACTCCAGAGAGTGCAACAGTAGGGAAAGTGTTGGATAGCTTAGGGGTGAAAATTACTATTACCACTCCAGTGAGTGCAACAGTAGGGAAAGCGTTGGATAGCGTAGGGGTAAAAATGACTATTCCCACTCCAAAGAGTGCAACAGTAGGTGGGTGAGTGGCGTGGGCATGAAATAGTTTATTTTGAAAAATTCATGCGAAACATCATTTTACATGTAAAAAAAACTTCTCACCCTAGAAAAGGGGTAGTGGTGCCTAGTATACTGCGTACCCTGAACAAGGAAATAAATAATCTAGTCCGTGAACAATATCTAGATAGAGTTATGGAACGTGAAAAAGAAATTTCCAGGCTAAAAAGAAAGAGATGCAGACTTAAGGCGAAAATAAAAAAGGAAAAGGAGGATAATGTTTGGATCAACTTGAGGGAATCTGTCGTTCATGGTAGGATCAGAGAATTTTGGGCAATAATCGGGAAGGGATGTGGTACTAGACTAAGTCCCTCTCCCATCTCTATAGCTGAAGAGGTATGGATTACCTATATTCGGGATCTTTATGCAGGGAATGGTATTGCAGGTGAAGATATCACCCTAGACGCAACACCTGAAGGACTCATCAATTATCCCTCAGAAGAAGAAATTGAGATGGCTATAAAAAACATGCGTGCCTCCGGGGCAATGGGCCCTGAAGAACTCCCCATGACGGTCCTGAAACAGGATCCTTTAAGGTGGAGTAAAATCCTGTATCCACTGTATAAAGCCTGCTTTTTGTCTAAAACGGTACCTGCCTCCTGGAGGGGAAGTATCTTGGTCCCTATTTTTAAGAAGGGAACTAGGGATAGCCCCAGCAATTATCGTCTGATAGCCCTCCTCGACTCCATCGGAAAGGTCTTTGCGAAATGTCTTTTACATTCCCTCTCCGATTGGGTCGAGGAGAACAATATCTTACCGTTTGAACAGACTGGCTTCCGCAGGGACCACGGTACATTAGACAACCTCACCGCTCTCCATGTGGTTACTGATAAATACGTGCAGGTGAGAGGAGGGGTGGTGTATGCCGCTTTTATTGACTTCTCCACAGCGTTTGACAAAGTAGATCGCAGAACGCTGTGGAGAAAATTGGCAGCTCTTGGTGTTCCAACTTATCTGTTGGAGCTGGTTCAGTCTCTCCATACAGAGACCTGGTGTAGGGTCTTGTTAGGGGGCGAAAGGGGGCTATCTGATCAAATTCCATCTTTGAATGGCCTCAAACAAGGATGTTTATTAGCTCCCCTTTTGTTCTCCTTATATACGATAGACCTACCCGCCGTCTTGTCTGCCAGAGAGGGCATTGCCCCGGTGGTGGGGGGGACCCCTATATCCTGTCTGATGTACGCCGATGACGTCCTTATCCTTGACCTGACCCCTAAAGGACTTGCAAATCGGCTACATGCTCTTCATGTCTTTGCTGCTGCCCATTGCATGAAGATCAATATATCCAAAAGTAAAATTATGTGCATAGCCGGTAAGAAGAAGTGCCGATCTGTAAATTTTGGTTGGTTTATCGGCGGCCAAAAATTGGAGGTTGTAAACTCCTATACCTTCCTGGGAAAAATCATCACGGCTAACTTGAGTGAGAGGCTCCATATTGAGCATAGTTCACGCAAAGCCCTCGCCCATGGCAAAGGTCTATATTCCCTCTATCAGGCTACGGGGAAAAGGCACTTCTCGTGCTTATTGGAGGTGTATAGATAATAATAATAATAATACAGAAACTTATTGAGCGCGAACAGCTACCTCTGGGGAGGTGTCCCGGCGCTAGCGAGTCCCACAGCAAGAGTAAGTAGTCAGGAGGGGGGGCAGTATTATTGCATAAAAAGCCAGGTTTTTAGGAGTTTCCTAAAGCTTGCTTCTGACGTGGCGGATCTAAAATCCCCGCAACAATACTGTATGGCATAGAACTTATAGAGGTGAAATATTGGGACTTTTGCCATAAGATTGAGGGGAAACTTCTAAGATCTCTATCTTCCCTAAATACTGCGTGCTCTTTGGCCGCCTGCAGGCTCGACTTTGGTCTTAGGAGCAGCTGGGTACAGGGATTATGTGCCCTAGTAAGATGGGTGGCCTGCCTGGCTAGAGCAGATTTAGGGACGATGAGAGCCCTCCTCAGAAGTGAACTATTGGGTAATTTTAAAGAGTTTTCTCAACTTGTAATTAATTTTAGAAAAGCTGTAACCCTTCTAAAATTAGATGAAAACACTCTGTTTTTGTACTCTCCCTTACAGTTAAAACTCGTTTTAAAAGAGGCCTCGTGGGACCTATGTTTTCAATCTGATAAAAAGTTAATCTGTGAAAAAAGGAATGTAGACCTTCTCCTTAATTCCTATGTGATGAAGTTGCCCCAAACCTATGTTACATGGAACCTGCCGCATGGTATTCGTAGATTTTGGTTTCTTTTACGTTACGACTTAGTACCTTTAAATCTACTCTTATCCAAATGGTATGGCTCCTCTTCTATGTGCAATTTATGTAAATTGAGTACCCAGGATTGTATGCATGTTTTATTGATCTGCCCTGCGCTCCGTAAACTGCGTCTCAGATGGTTAAAATTTATTTGTATCCGCCTGGGCATTTCCACCTTGAACGACTTTCTTCATGCACTTTATTGCCCTCCGAATGAAATGTTCTGTTTCCATATTTTTAACTTTTTTAAAGGTTTTTTAGCTATTTATTAACATGCTTTTGGAGATGTTTGACTTTGCGACCTGCTGTAGATTTGTCTTTGTATGTTAGTTTTGTACTTAAACATGTTTCTCAAACGTCATAATCTTTGATATGTATTTGTCTTGCTTTTTACCCTGTAAATTTTATGTGGCCCTCTTTTGAGAGCCAAAACATAATAAATAAAATTGAATAAAATTGTGCAACAGTAGGGAAAGCGTTTGATAGCGTAGGAGTACAAAATACTATTCCCACTCTAGTGAGTGCAACAGTAGAGAAAACGTTGGATAGCGCTAGGGGTTAAAATTACTATTCTCACTCCAGAAAGTGCAACTGTAGGGAAAGCGTTGGATAGCGGGAGAGTTAAAATTACTATTCCCACTCCAAAGAGTGCAACAGTAGGGAAAGTGTTGGATAGCGTAGGGATAAAAATTACTATTCCCACTCCAGTGAGTGCAACAGTAGGGAAAGCGTTGAATAGCGTAGGGGTAACATTTACTATTCACACTCCAGAGAGGTCAACAGTAGGGAAAGTAAATATTTCATATATGAATAAAAATAAATTAAATATGAATACCAAATACAAATTAATTAAAAGTAATTAACAATTGTATATAATATAATAATTAATCAATTAAAAATAAAAATAAATTATTACAAATAATCACCTATTAATACAAATGATTTACCAATTAAACATTAATTATTTAACAATTAAAACAATTATTCTAAATTACAACAAAACAAAACCAATAAATAACAATATTTATTTATTTACAATTAAATTACTTCCCACCCTATTCCCCTATAAACCCACAACCCGCTAAAGAAAATAAATTAATAAAATTAACATAATTAACAATTAAACTATTAATTAAAATTAATTACTAATTATATTTTAATGAATTACCAATACAACATGTATATATCAATTAATTCCAAATAAATACTGATAAATACATCTAAAAATATAATTAATTATAATTACATTACTTCCCACCCTATTCCCCTATAAACCCACAACCCGCTACATAAAATACATTAATACAATTTACATAATTATCAATTAATCAATTATTTAAAATTAATAACCAATTATATTTTAATTAATTACCAATTAAAAATTTCAATATCAATTAATTCAAAATAAATACCAATAAATACATTTAAATATTTAAATAATTATATTTAAATTACTTCCAACCCTATTCCCCTATAAACCCACAACCCGCTACAGAAAATACATTAATAAAATTAACATAATTATCAATTAATCAAAATAATTCACAATTATATTTTAATTAATTGCCAATTAATTATTAATTATTTCAAAATAAATACCAATAATGCAAATGCTACTTACCAGTATGCATCTGTTCTTGGCATGTAGGGCTGCTGACATTCATATCTGTGCATAGATCGCCGCCTAGTGTTGGGTCCGGATGATTGCACATTGTTGTCCTGGAAGAGTCTTCTAAGTATCACGAGATAGGTGGCTCCTCCCCTGGACTACATTGCGCATGGGCATCGACTCCATCCCCAGATTGTTTTTAGCCATTGTGGCCGAGATGGAGTGAACTATGTGAGTGATGACCATGCTATGAGCATATATATGAATACTGCAGCTGCTACAGGCGCCGGGGAGGAGGGCGGGCGATATGAATGTCAGCAGCCCTACATGCCAAGAACAGATGCATACTGGTAAGTAGCATTTGCAGTTCGAGGCATGTGGGCTGCTGAATTCATATCTGTGCATAGAATACATAGCAGTCCCTCCATTATCGGCGGCCGCCCGTGCCAGCTGCAGCAGTTTGGAAAAGTGTCTTGAGAACAGCCTGTCCTACAGCTGCCTGCTGTTTAGAGTGCACGTCTACACAGTAATGTTTAGTAAATGTATGTGTGGTAGACCATGTGGCTGCTCTACATATATCCTCTAAGGGAATGTTCCCAAGGAAGGCCATAGAGGCCCCCAACTTTCTGGTGGAGTGGGCTCTTGGTGGAATTGTAAGAGTGTTTAGCTTTTGCGTAACAGATCTGAATACATTTCACGATCCACCTAGCAATACCAGCCTTGGAAATAGCGTTACCTTTGTGGTGTGATGCAAAGGCAACGAAAAGTTGCTTAGTCTTTCTAAAATCCTTGGTCCTGTCAATGTAATACATTAGGGCCCTTTTAACGTCAAGGGTGTGGAGCATCCGCTCCGCCAGCGACTCAGGATTTTGAAAAAACACCGGCAACTCGATTGTTTGGTTTATGTGGAACTGAGACACAACCTTGGGTAGAAATTTAGGGTTAGTGCGGAGCACTACCCTGTTAGCATGAACTTGGAAAAAAGGCTCTTGGATGGTGAGGGCCTGCAACTCACTAACCCTCCGTAGCGATGTAATTGCTACTAAGAAAGCCACTTTCCAAGTCAGGAACTGAAGCTCGCAAGAGTGTAGTGGCTCAAAAGGAGGACCCATCAGCCTTGTAAGAACCACATTGAGGTTCCATTCTGGAGCTGGTGGTGTCCGTGGTGGAATGACCCTTTTGAGTCCTTCCAGAAAAGCTTTGATAGCAGGCACTTTGAAAAGTGAAAGGTGTTGTCTATTCTGGAGGTATGCGGCCATCGCAGACAGGTGAATGCGGATGGAAGTATACGCCAAATTGCACTGGTACAGATGGAACAGGTAACAGATGATGTTCTGAATGGAAGCATCTAGCGGGTTAATGTCGTGGTTCGCACAATAAATGACAAACCGCTTCCATTTAGCCGCATAACATGCTCTAGTAGTGGGCTTTCTTGCCTCCCGAATGATGTCCATGCAATCTGGGGGAAGATTGAGGTAGCCAAACTCTAGGACTTCAGGAGCCAGATCGCCAGGTTGAGCTGTTGCGGATCTGGGTGCTGAATGTCGCCATGGCTCTGCGTCAGAAGGCTGGGTGTGATATGAAGCCTTTGATGCGGTACCACGGAAAGTTCCAGAAACGTGGTGTACCATGGTTGGCGAGCCCACGTTTGAGCAACCAGGATGAGAGTCATCGAGTGCTGCCTGAGCTTGCGCGCCACCAGCGGTATCAGAGGTGCTGGGGGAAAAGCATACGCAAATCTGCCTGACCAGTTCATCCATATCGCATTGCCCTGCGATTGGGGGGGGGTGGGAACCTGGCAGCGAAGCTTTTGCATTTTGCGTTCTCCCTTGTGGCGAACAGGTCTATCTCTGGATGACCCCACCTTTGGAAGTACGGTTGGAGTACTGATGGATGTATCTCCCACTCGTGCATTTGGTGGCTGTGCCTGCTGAGCAGGTCCGCCATCTGATTGTCTTTGCCTGGGAGATGTTCTGCCATCAGGAAAATGTTCCTCTGAATGGCCCACTTCCACATGCTCTGAGCCAGATGAGACAGCTGCGGAGAGTGTGTGCCCCCCTGTTTCTGAATGTAGTACATGGCCGTCATGTTGTCCGTCCGGATCAACATGACCTTGTTGCACAGATGTACTTTGAATGCCTTTAAGGCCATGAAGATTGCCATCAGTTCCAGTACATTGATGTGCATCTTCCTTTGCTGTAGTGTCCATAGTCCCTGCACTGTGTAGTGGAGTACATGCGCTCCCCATCACTGGAGAGAAGCGTCCGTCATCAGGATAATCTGTGGCACAGGCTCTTGGAACGGTCGGCCCTTGCAAAGGTTTTGTGGATTCCACCAATGCAGAGAGTTGTATGCCCGACCGCTCACCAACACTAGGTCTGTTAGTTGCCCGTGAGCCTGAGTCCACTGACGTGCTAGGCACTCCTGAAGCGGACGCATATGTAATCTCGCGTGCGGGACAATGGAGATGCAGGAGGCCATCATGCCTATCAACTGCATGAACACTTTCGCTGGAAGCGAGTGCTGAGGTCTGAATCTTTGGATCAGCGTCTGAATACTGGCGACTCTCACTGAATTTGGCTGCGCAGTGGCCGCCAGAGTGTTTATCGTCGCACCCAGATACTGCCGTATGTGGGCGGGCTGGAGATGGGATTTCGGGTAATTCAGTGAGAACCCCAGATTGTGCAGGAGGTGAATGGTGTGGGACACGTGGTTGGCGCACTGCTGTTCCGACTTTGCCTGAATGAGCCAGTCGTCCAGATAGGGGTAGACATGGATGTTTTGACGTCTTAGATGCGCCGCCACCGTCGCCAGGCACTTTGTAAAGACCCTGGGCGCTGTGGTGACCCCAAAAGGCAGAACCTGGAACTGGTAGTGCTGGTTTTGAATGGTGAACCTTAGATACTTCCTGTGTGAAGGATGCAGGGGAATGTGAAAGTATGCATCCTTGAGATCCAGAGTAGCTAGGAAGTCCCCTTGCCGAAGCAGCGGGAGAACCTGCTGCAACGTGAGCATATGGAAATGTTCTGACAGAATGTACCAGTTGAGGGGCCTGAGGTCCAGGATGGGCCTGAGGGATCCGTCCTTTTTGGGAATTAGAAAGTACAGAGAGTAAACCCCTGTTCCCCTTTCTTGCAGTGGAACGAGCTCTATTGCCCCTTTTTGCAGCATGACTTGGACTTCCTGCTGCAACAAGTGCAAGTGCTCGCCGGACATAGGACGGTTTCTTGGAGGTATGTTTGGTGGAGTGGAAGTGAGTTCCAGACAATAACCGTATTGGATAAGAGATTTGACCCACCTGTCCGTGGTGATGGACTTCCACGCGGGCAGGAACTGCTGGAGTCTCCCCCCGACTGGTGTTGTGTGGTCGGGGGGCAGTGACAAGGCATCACTGTTTGTTGGCGGTGGAGGACCTGGAGCTGTTATTTCCACGTCCTCTGCCTTTGACGTTGTTGCCCCGGTAACCACCTCTACCCTTGTTGGTGTATGAGGATTGGGTGTTGCTTTTATAGTATTGCGTGGATTGTGACGCTTGACCCCTTGAGGTGCCTCTGTTATTGGAGCGGCGAAAGGAACCACCCCGAAACTGCTGGGACTGTAGGGCACCCATAGATTTAGCAGTGTCAGTGTCTTTTTTCATTTTTTCAAGGGTGGCATCCACTTCTGGCCCAAACAGGTGGTCTGGATTAACTGTTTGGTTTAAGATGGTAGTCTGAATGTCTGGTTTAAAGCCTGATATTCTAAGCCATGCATGTCTACGCAGTAGCACGCTAGTGTTTATAGCTCTCGAGGCGGTATCAGCCACGTCCAGAGCGCACTTAATTGAAGCATTGGTGATAAGCTTCCCCTCCTGAATCAACATTTCACCTGCCTCCTTGTACTGATCAGGTAAGTGCTGTAGAAGGGTTTCTAGGGTGTCATAGTGTGCCCTATCGTAGCGTGCAAGTAGCGCTTGCGTGTTGGAAATGCGCCACATATTAGCTGCCTGCGCAGCAATACGTTTCCCTGAAGCTTCAAAGACCTTCGATTCTTTGTCTGGGGGAGGAGCATCACCCGTGGTCTGTGAGTTGGCCCGCTTACGTGCGTTGGAGACAACCAAAGAGTCCAGTGGCAACTGTCCCTTGATGTACGTTGGATCAGTGGGCGCTGCCTTGTATTTTTTGTCAATACGAGGATTGATGACTCTTGCCCGGGTGGGCTCCCTGAAAACCTCTGGCGCATGCTTTAGCACTCCTTTGAGCATTGGCAATGTCTTGACAGTCTTTTCAGCCACCGAGAAAGTGTCAAAAAGAAAATCGACATCCACTGGATCCGCATGGAGGTCGACATCATGGTTGGCCGCAGCTCTTTCAATTAGAGCGTTGAAGGCTGCAGAGTCCTCTGTTGGGGAAGTTTTTGCAGCAAAAAGCTGCGGCTCGTGTCCTGACTGAGGGTCCTCAGGGTCGCCCCCAGCAGACCATGGCTCATTTACATCCTCTGGGTCCGAGTACGCTGGATAAGTATACTCCTCCTCCTCGTCCCCGTCACCCTCCCCAGCGTTAGAGTGAGTGGGTGAGAGCTCCAGACCTTGTGGAGATGCAGGCTCCATAGGGGCAGATGCACCCGCAGAGTCCAACTTCTTTTTAAGGGGGATGTGGAAATGCTCCAACACAGGCTCCGGGGTGATCTTCCTTTTAAGGAGAGAGAGCTTGCCTGTGTTGGCGTCGATGACAACCTCTCGACGCTCCTCGTCCGCTAGTGGCTGGTGCCGTGGCTTCGGCACTACCAATGATGCTTTCGGCGTAGAAACCAGCTTTAAGGGCACCCCGGCCCCATGTTTCGGAGCGAAAGCCTTCGGCGCCGTTCTTGGCGGCAGCGTGAAGTGAATCGGCGTCTGCGCCTTCGCCGGTTTCTGTGGAGGCTTAGGCGGCACAGTGTCCTTCGGCTCGAGCGCCACGGCCTCCTCCCGAATACTCTGAAGGGACTCAGAGTGAAAAATGTAGAAAGAAGTGAGACATTAAAACCTAAATTGAGAAGGAACAATGAAGACCAACCAGTAAGACTAATTACCAGCTATACTCCTTTGAGTAGGGTACTATTGGAGAGCATGATTAGACATTGGAAGGTCCTTAGAATAGACAGGATGCTCTGTGACTTTGTGGGAGGGAGACCTCAGATCACCTATAGAAAAGGAAAGACCCTAGGGACAGTATTAAGCCCCAGTTACCCGATAGACAAGCAACAAGTTACTTGGTTGGATGAGCATTCAAAGGGTTTCTATAAATGCGGACACTGTGGGATGTGTAGGCATGCTAAGGACAAGACAAAGACTTTTCAGGTGCCAAATAGTAAAAACTATGAAATAAGAACTAACATAACCTGTAGCACTAAATTTGTGATTTATGTTATAGAGTGTAAATGTTTGAAAATCTATGTGGGCAGCACAATTCGCATGCTAAAGGACAGAGTGAGTGAACACTTGAGAGCGGTGAAAAATAATGACATGAGGTACCCAATAGCGGAACATGTACACACATGTAAAAAGCAGGATCAAAGCAAAAACTTCAAGTTTTATGGTATTGATCATGTAGGTATGGACCCCAGAGGAGGTAACAGAGAACTGAAATTGAGGAGGCAAGAGGCGAGATGGATTATGAAATTGCGGGCCGTAGAGGACGGCTTGAATTTTGATCGGGAGCTGGAATTCTTTTTAGGGGATTAAACAGACTTTGGGAATCTGGATTTTGATATTAAGTACAATCAATTCATCATATCATGATAACTAAGATAAGTAGAAGCTGAAAATAATACTATTACTATATGATTAGCATTAGATTCTTGCTATGGAATGCATTTGAGATGAGGTACCCAATACTACAATGATATAGAATGTATCTGAGGTATTCTATTGTGGATAATACTTGTGTTCCATATTAGAGGGGGATTGTATGGATAATAATGTGGATTGACGGTAGATGGTATGCATGGGATCACAAATTATATTTGTGTGCCGATAATGTTTAATATAAGGCATATAAACTTGCACATTAATTTACAATTGTAAATTCCAAAACATTTAATATCATGAATATGCTCAGATCTGTGAATAGAATAGAGAAGACAAACTGGATCGAGTCTACCCCACGTCAAAATGGCGCTTATGCTATGTGTAGAGAGGGAGTCCTTTCTTGTTCTTTTGGGGGCGCCGAAATAAAAGGGAGAATGAGCTTAACAGGTGATTTTACCGGTATATGGGACGTCGGCGTATGCAGGGAGAAATGGGCATCAATGGTTCTAATACAAGGTAACCGAGGAGTACAAGACGCCGAGGACATATCGTTCCCCACTCTAAGATGGCGCATATATTTTTGTAGGTTAGTCCCTCTTCGCTATCTAGTAACGCCACTTAAACAGGTGTGCGAGGAGGGAATGGCGCTGCCTGTACACGGGACGCCAGTTGGAGTAGTGAGGTAAGGGCGCTAAAGCGATAATTATCTGGACCAGGAGAGCGAGTGGTTTTTTCTGTAGAATACTAATGACGCGCCTTTCTGCTTAGGGTGCAGCTTTATGAAGGGCAGCGGAGCGGAAGTGATTTACAGCGTAAAGCACTAAACGACAGGTATGCGTTTGAATAACTGACATAAGAAGGATTTGTGTCGAATGTAACGGGGTTGGTAGAGTTGGTTATCTGATGATGGCTTTTTACTTTCAGAGAGAGAGCATTACGAAAATTGAGAGATAAGGCGAGACTTATACAAATGATATCGAGTGGGAGACTTTAGACAAAAGTGCAGGTGAGGCTGGAAATCTTGTAAGCTAACAGTCGTGTCAGGACTTAATAGATAATGAAGATAGTGGAGATGCTAAGAGTTGTTTTGATACATGGATACATATTTTCTTTTAGGACTTGAGAGTATAAGGATATTTGTCCCTCCGCCAAGCTAATATAGCAACAGATTAATCATAAAGCACCCGTGTGAAAAAATAGAAAAACACATTGGAAATACACAAGGTATGCAACATGATATATTTATATGTACAATGCATTTGAGTAGGATTGTAATGGATTTAGGTTTGTCCTCTTGCCAGAACTTGAGAGTAAGGATCTGTCTCCCCCTTTCAGGCAGGTTCAATTTGAAGATAAGGTAAAACACTAGTATATGAAGTTGCTAGTCAATGAATTATAAGGATATGTGGGAGCAATTTCACACGATGTCTTTGTCACTTGTATTGTGCATGAACAGTACTCACCGTAAAGGTGATGGCAGGTGTTATTTTCATACACTGATAGTTGTTTTTATTTTTTATTTTGGACTATTGAGTTGTTAGAATGAATTCTAAAACTGCATGCATTCACTTCTATTGTAAATATGGACACAGGTTTTTTGAATGGGCCATGTGGGGCTCTATCCTCTTTCTTCAAATTTATGCAAATGTACATAATGGTAAAAGCATATTATTTTGTTTTGTTGCCAGCCCTGACGAAGCCGAATGGTAGTTAATAACCTCGGCGAAACGCGTTGGTTGGGATTGGATCTACACAAAAAAGGAAATAAAGAAAGAAAATCTTCGTGGAAATTTTTGGATGTCTCTTTGTATGGACTATAGCTAATTTTGGGCTATTATAAGTTGGAGTGCTTCAAACTTTGTGTTAAATTGTATGTGTTTAATCGTTGGATTACACAGAGAGGAATTGGGTGTTATCCTCCCCTGAACCTTGAAGCACCCAGTGTTTGCATTCACGGCCAAGTCTTAAAATAGAAGGTGAAATACGTCTAGAGCGCTGGTAATCTCCATCTGCACCCAATAGTTTAACGCTGAAGGGACTCCGTGACCTTCTTGGTGAGTGAGGGGGAGGGCCAGACCGGCTCGAGCGAGTCCTCCGAGTCCGGATTCGGGTCGGCAACCAAAGCCGCAGTCTTCGGAGCCGACACAGCACCTCCCTTTGCTTTGTCGACTGGGATTGGTGCAGCCAGAGACTTGGGGTCGTCCTGACGCTTCTTCGAGGCCTTCTTATGGTCATCGACCATCTTGGCGTCGACGCGACTCTTCAGAGCGTCGACCAGCTTCGGCGCTGACGCAGCCGCGTCGGGCGTTTTCGCCTTCGGCTTCGACACGGGGGTCTTCGGATCGGCCATTTTGGTGTGGCTTTTGAGCTCGGCGGCCATCTTGGATTTCTTCGGCGCCGAGGCCTCTGGAGCCTTTGATCCAACCAGTGCGACTTGCACTTTCGGTTTCGATACAGATGGTGTTGACCCCGATGGCTTCACTTTCGGTTTCTGTACCGGGAGTGGCGCATCACCAATGTCCGTGGCCGGGCCAGGAGGCGGGGCCGTGGGACGAGTATTGAGGTCTTGGGTAAGGCCCGAAGGCGATCCCTCGACCAGGGCCTTATGATGGGGTTTGGCCCCGGAGTCAGTATGAGGATGCTCCTCTTCCGAGCTATCCTCTACGGTGGCAATGGCCCCGTCGTCGTCCCCTACCTCCTCGACGACTTCCTCGAACTCTTTGTCTCCCGCGTCGTAGTCTTCCTCGCCCTCCGACGCCGGGTTAGAGTCCGAAACATTCAGGATGGTGTCGTCGTCAACATCTTCTTCAAAGATGTTTGCTGGTGGGGGTGCCGATCTCTGGGCCTGCAGTCTTGCGGCCCGACGTAGCTTGAGAGTCTTCTTTGACCGGAACTTGGAGCAGGCCATACACTTGGCCTCGTCGTGGTCTGGCGACAAGCACTTGTTGCACACTGGGTGCACGTCGATGTGCGGGTACTTTGAGGAACACACTGGGCACCTCTTAAATGGACTTCGTTCCATGTTGAAGTAGTCTGGAGCGTCGTGTAGGCCCGTCCGCGCCGACAGCACGCGGAAGGGCAGCAGGTGATCGGATCCGATGAATAAACCAACCCGAACGACAAACAATACCGACGCGAGTCCTAAAGACCTTTTGGTCTCAAGTAAAGAAAGTTAAACAACTATCGATTCCGACAGAGGGAACCGAAACACATCCGAACCCAATGGCGGAAAAAAACAATCTGGGGATGGAGTCGATGCCCATGCGCACTGTAGTCCAGGGGAGGAGCCACCTATCTCGTGATACTTCGAAGACTCTTCCAGGACAACAATGTGCAATCATCCGGACCCAACACTAGGCGGCGATCTATGCACAGATATGAATTCAGCAGCCCACATGCCTCGAACATGTACATATTTAATTAATTATAATTAAATTACTTCCCACCCTATTCCCCTATAAACATACAACCAGCTACAGAATTATATTACGCAAAAATTAAATACCATAAAATTAATTAATTAAAATAAATTATAAAATAAATATACACTTTTCACACATACTAACATAAAAAATATTTTAAAAAACTAATATTAACTTACCTCAAATTCGATATTTTTGTTGTCTATACTCTGTCCATTCTATATTTTTGTTGTCTATTTTCTGTCATTTAATATTTTTGTTGTCTATATTCTGTTCATTCGATATTGTGTCCATTCTATATTTTTAACTCAATATTAATGTAACTTGATATTTTGACTGTATACCCAAAAGTAGTAAGTTTAGGATTTTGTCTTAAGTCAGTTCTGTGAATCAGCCCCAATGATTCTTAGCCTGAAGACAGGTTTGTGACCCACATTCTAACCCCTCCTGGTGACTTGGCTAATTCAAGGGGCGGCCAAGGATTGTGAGGGGAGGGTTACACAAACAAGTTGACCTCGACTGTTGGTTGCTGGCGGGGATGAACATACAATGCTCAAAGCCTAAGAGAGCGCACTTCCGCAGCAGATCAAAGAAACTGAAAACACTGTGTCTAATTGTGCACCCAATATTTCACAACTTCTCTCACAGAACACTGGTCAGCTTTCAATTTACTAAACCAAGAATGTGCTCAGGACTTTTAAACTTAGAGCTTAACCCTCTACTCTGCAACAAAAGGAAACAAAAGTGTAGAAGCAAGGATGGCGCAATTGCAACAAGCAGATCCGGTGGGGGAGGAAGTGTAATCAAATCTTCAGTCGCTGACAAAAGCTAAAGAAAGATGAATGGGTTGTATCTGAGTCTGGCAGAAGAACCTTCCCACCAGAGTGACTTGCTGCAACCAGAGGCAATGTGCCAACTCCAACTGGCAACTTGCAACAAGGTGTTAAAGACAGACCCATCGCTTACACAGCCGACAACAGCGAAAAAAAGCTTAGGAATTTTCCAACACAACCCGCAAGCTGAAAATAAAGTTGATAAGGTCTGTACCTCGATCAAATTAACCTCAGCTCAAAGGGCCCGGTAAGTTCTATTGACCCTACCTTTCTCCAAACATCAAACCAAGTCCAGAAAAGTCACAATTCTGTTTGTCACATTTTCATCCTTGTGATAACCTTCACACTCACCCTGGCCTACCTTACTCTGCCATTCAATGAATCAGTTAAAGCACTGAATCTCCAGGCTACAAAACTGGAATTTCAAATTGATCTCTTGCAAATGATGGCAAAGGCAATCACCGCTATAGATAAAAAGTGGAATTACTAAATCTCGTCCCCTCCAACCTTGAGACCCTCAAAAAACCTGAACAAAGTCAACATCAGTCCAGCTGCCAGGCAATAGTAGATCAACTTTCAGACCTTCAAGAAATTTTAAGAATAATTGCAACTGATTCAAAAAGATTACAAGTTCCCAATTACAAACCCTTCCAAGCACAACGAAATCTTCATCCTAGATAACTACAAAGATTATTCACAAAGCTCAAGTGCACAAGGAGGAGGGAGCTTGACAAAATCTGGAACCTTGCTCCTGGTACTCTGGAACAAATACCAAGTCCAATCATTAAATCTATTCAGTTAGAACTTTACACTTCATAAAGTAAATTCTCAACTGTCAGTTCAAAATCCAAACAGAACTTATCTTTACAATTTCTGAATAAAAATTGAGAAAAGCACGTAAGACAAAACCACTGCAAACTCCTGTGAATCAAGCAAAGTCAAAATCACTGACAAGAAGCCCCTGGGATGAAACACGCCTGTTTAAAACTAGAAAAGCATGCAGTGCTGACAGCAAATAAACTTGCTCACGACAAGCTTCAGAACCAGTTAGTTGATGCCTGCAGGTAAGGCAACTCAGATCCATTCTGAAGCTACTCCAACCAAGAGGCACTGACGCACTGCTCTCTAGGGAAGAAAAACATTACTGAACACACTGGACTCTTTTTCTTCATCCATTTATATATTAGTAATTCTAACAGTTATCAGATATCTTCAATCAATCACAACACTAATAAAATTGATGCGCTTATCTGCAACCAATGAACACACGATCAAGAGACAGACGCACCAGAGGAATGGAAACCTGCCAAAGAGATCATAACCATCATAGAAGCTGGGAGAAGGAGGGATCTCCAGGTCCAGGGGTCCACACTGCAGGACTCTTTCAAATAAACACCTAGGACAGGGGGCGTGGCTAAGATGGCAGCCTGAGCGGACGATGGATCGTGTGGCTCCCCGGCCCTGAACCCAGTTGTGGCCCATAAACCGCATATAAACCCCAGAGCGAGAGAGCAGCACACCCCGCTGTGGCAGGGCAGTTGGCACCCATTCTTTTGGTGCAGTCGATTGCGGCACCGGTCCCTGGAGACGCTCTTCCTCCGAGGCGCGACATCCCGACTGGGGTTGGGACAAAATGGCGGCCTGAAGGAGAGGTGGCTGATGTAGCGTTGCAGCCGCGGGGGACCCGCCGAGGGCCGGTAACCAAGAGGACAGCGGCAGCAGCAGAGGCCGGGCTCCGGCGAAGTGGAGTGAGACACCAGCGGCGGTGAGAGCGGGGGCCTGTGAGGGGAGCAGCCGCCGTCCAGGAGAGCTCCAGTTCTGGGAGGCACGAAAATCGAGCCCCTGGTCTTGGGGCCTACATCGGGCTGGCGTGCTGGGCCCCGTCGGAGCTCCTGTAGCGGAGGAGAGGCCGGAGCAGTGGGGCATCAGGGGCACCCCGCACTGGAGACAGTAATAGGCTCTTCAGACAGGTACCGGCAGAACTGGTGAACACAAGCGATTACCCAGCCAGAAGGTGCAGAGGCCCAAGGAGTGTAAATTGGAGTGGCGGGACTGGTGGTGCTTTCCCGGTGCTTATTGTGCATTGCCTGCAGGGTGCTTGAGCCAGGCGGGACATATTATGGCTGGAGCCGGTCCTGGCTCAGATAGATTTTGTTAGGTGAGGCCTGGCCTGTGCTGCTGGTCGGAGAGCGGGTCTTGAGGTGAATCCCCTGCGGCGCGCTTCCCCCAGTGACCACAGAATGCAGCGGCCGCCGAGGTACCTGGCCAGCGCGACGCAGAACAGACGGGAGGAGCCCGATCGCGCCCAGAGTTGCCTGGGCGCCTAGAGGGCGCACATTCACCAGGACAGGCTACACACAGGCGGGTGGGCTTACGAGGACCCCAAGGCTAGAGCAGTCGGCGCATCAAGGCCACCACGGGACGCAGGGGAGGCCGGAGCATAACGGACATGCTGGTTAAGAGCTCCCCTAAGGGAGAGAAGAGCCCATCCCCCTTGGTGGTGACAAAAGATACCCCAGGGCAGGAGGATGGAGGGGCCCCTATCACTAAAGCATTCCTGGAGTCCTTGCGAGAGGACTTCCAGACACTAAAGCAAGATATAGCTGGAGAACACCGTGAACTGCGCCGAGATGAGACAGTTTGGGGGAACGAGTGGCGGCAGTGGAGGAAGCGGACCAAACTAGGAGTGAGGAGGTAGAACAATTGCAGCAAGAAGTCCTACACCTCCGTGAGCAACAAGTCGATCTCCAGGCGCACGCAGAAGACCTCAAGAACCGCTCTCGGCGGAACATCATAAGGGTCCGGGGAGTGCCATCCAAGGCGGAGGGGAACAGTGTTGCTTGCTTCCTGCAGGGGCTGTTCCGGGAGATTTTAGGGGAAAATGCTGACTTTGAAATTCACATCGACAGGGCGCATAGGGTGGGCCTGGCACGCCGTGCACCTGCTCCCCCACCTGACATTTTGGCCTTCCTACCTGACTTTCCTTTGAAAGAAAGAATCTTAAGAGAGGCGCACCAGAAACAGCCTCTCCAATTTCAAGGCTACCCAGTGGCCTTGTACCAGGACCTCTCGGCCATCACCCTGCAAAAGAGAAAGGCCTTTAGGGTGGCTACGACGTTCTTGCGAGATAACGAGATTCCCTATTCCTGGGGCCACCCCTTCAGACTAATCTTTAAATGGAAAGGGGCCCTACACCAGCTCCGATCGCTCCGAGACACGTGTATCCTGCTGGGCATCGATCTCGAGGAGGACTCGAAGACGGAAGGGGCCTCGCCACGACACTCGCGAGAGAGGTCACCACAAACCTCACGGGCCGATGGCAGCGAGTGGGACGACAACGCTCACCCAAGGCCGATCTGAAACCTGACCCAGTGACAGTGGCTCAGGAACAAGCAGCAGCTATCCAGGAAGTGTCCAAGGACACAACATCATTGAACTGATGCAGCTTTATAAGGGGGCTTTTTCTTCGCACTGAGACCATGCGGGTCTGAGGGGGGACGGGCGGGGGGCCAACAAGGTTGCCACTGCCACACACTCCTTCACATAACGTCTACACTGGCCTGATCTGCGTACTGACAGGCCTGGGACTAAGATTTGTACTTGGGAGTTCCTGAGTTGGGGTTGGGATGACTGGAAGTTCCTGGTTGGGGTTAGGGAGGGAGGGAGGTGGGTGAGGGGAGGGAGTTGAGGGCCAGGGGGTTCTTCCTGGGGGTGGGGTTGTTTTTTGGGGGGGGGGGGCACCCCTCTGTCCACTTTTTTTTCTGTATTATTTTCCACAAGCTACGCAGGGCGCCGGAGTCCATGATTGAGAGAAGATGACTCACTTGCGACTTAAGATTCTTTCCCTTAATGTGCGAGGGCTAAACAACCCCATAAAACAACAAACTGTTCTGTCCCTTTTAGAGCACTCCACAGCAGATATCTGCCTCCTAAGGAGACGCACCTGCTACCTGAAGACCAACACCGACTTAAGTCCTGTGCCTTCCCCACACAACTATTCTCGCCCTCCTCCAAGAAAACAGCAGGGGTGGCGATACTGGTGTCCAGATCATTCCCGGGCAAGGTACTCCACCGAGAGGCAGAGATAAAAGGGCGACTGCTAGTGTACCGGTTCCTAATGGGAGGCCAGATGCTAGTGGTGGGATCTCTATATGCACCCAACAAGGGGCTGAGGTCTTTCACCAGAAAGCGTTGGCAGCAGCCATGGCCAACACTGAATGACATTTACTGCTGGGGGGCGACCTTAATCTGGTTTTCCATAACACAACAGATCGTTCCTGCCAAAGGTCGGGTCAGGTGGGGGCTCTTTCCAAGTCTGGATATGCGCACCTCCGAGATATGGGCCTCATTGACCTGTGGAGACACTTACACCCACGCAGTACAGCATACACCTATCACTAGGGGGCCCATAAGACCTATGCCAGGCTCGATTACTTTCTTTGTTCATCCCCACTGGTGCCGCGAGCGCAAGAGGTAGACATCCTCCCAGTATAACTGTCTGACCATTCCCCGGTGGTGGCCACCTTCTCACTCCTGGCCGCACCGACACCGCAGCGACCTTGGCGTCTTAGGGAATTCCCTCCTACATACCCCATCGACGGAGGCCCGGATTAAATCTGCCATCACCCACTTCTTATCCCACAATGACAACACTGAGACTTCGCGGGCAACGCAGTGGGCCGCCCTTACGGCCGTACTGCGGGACAAATTTATATCTATCGCCACAGCCAATAACAAGGAGCGAGCGCAGAAACGGGCGGAGATTGCACTGAGAGTGGCCGAGCTGGAGCAAATGCACCAGCGTACTGGAGGCGTGCGGGCCTGGCGCCAACTGTGCGCAGAGAGGAAAATGTTAGCAGCCTTGGACCAAGACAAGGCGGAATACGCAGCCCTCCGTCTCTGACATGCCTATTATGCTGGGGGGGGGGGGATAGATGCGGACGCCTGTTAGCGAACAAGCTGTGTGAGCAGCGCCAGAAACAAGGGGTACAGGCCGTACATAATGCCCACGGCGACTTGGTCTCAGACGAGGGGGCAATAGCGGAGGCCTTTGGGACTTTCTATGAGACCCTATATGCAGGTGACTCCCTTGACCCGCAAGCAGGCCAGGGATACCAGCAGAGTGCACATCTTCCCTCCCTGAACTTAGTTCAGGCGGCATTCCCGGACAGAGCCATCGGCCTATAGGAGGTGGTGTCAGCGATCTCGCGCCTGAAACCTGGGGAATCCCCCGGCCCAGATGGGTATCCGGCGGTTTTTTACAAAACCTTCTGTCACCAGGTGGCCCCCCTGTTGCGAGATCTTTTTAACTCTTTTGCCCAACCCGGCGCGATACCTGCAGAACTCTTGGAACCGGGAAAAGACGCCACCCACTGTAGCTCATATCGTCCGATTTCGCTCTTGAATATTGTTTTCAAACTGTATACGAGTATTCTGGTGGGACGGTTAGCACCCTACATGTCACGGCTGGTGGAACTGGACCAGGCCGGCTTCATACCCCAGCGCCAAACCAGCGACAACACTAGGAGGGTCCTCCATCTCATTGAAGCGGGGTCGCACACGAGACGAGACTGCATGCTGCTGGCAATAGATGCCGAAAAGGCCTTCGATAGGGTCCACTGGCCCTATCTTGAACAGGTCTTGCACCTCTTTGGACTAGGGGACGTTCTTTGTACCCGCATTATGAACTGCTACAGGCTGCCTAACGCTGTGGTGCGCGTCAATGGGCATACATCCTCTCGCTTCCCGATTGGCAGAGGGACTAGGCAAGGGTGTCCCCTTTCCCCTATCTTATTCGCTCTATATATGGAGCCGTTGGCACAAAGGATTCGGCAACATGCACTCATCAAGGGAATCAAATTTGCAGGGGACACTCACAAGATTAGTCTTTACGCAGATGATATTTTACTTTCCCTCACTGACCCCGTCCAATCTCTTCGAGCTCTTTTTATTGAAATGCACAGTTTTGCACTGGCCTCCGGGTTCAAAATTAACACCGATAAGTCCATTGCCCTCAATATCTCCCTGTCAGCCGAGACATTGGCCGCGGTGCAAGAGGAACACTCTATACAGTGGTCCAACACCACGGTCCCATACTTGGGTGTCCTTCTGGGCCCTACCATTCCGGCCACCATAGAAGTGAGCTATACTAAACTCCACACACAACTCCACGGAGAGCTCCGGAGATGGAAGCGCCACTCCCTTTCCTGTCTGGGGAGGATAGCTGCCACCACAATGACACTCCTGCCACTAATACTATACCTATATCAGACCCTTCCCTTGCGTCCCCCGACAGGCTGGATACAGCAGACGCAGTCTGAATTGGCGCGTTTCATATGGCAGGGCCATCGTCCACGTTTTAAACAGGCCATTGTGGTTCTCCCGCCCGAACACGGTGGAGTGGGGATACCCGATCTACAGCTCTATTTCTATGCGACACAGCTCCGAAGCCTGGTGGAATGGCACCAGTTGGAGTCTGGCAAAAACTGGCTCTTCCAGGACCAGGCAGTGGCGGGCATGTCCTTATAAGGGATTCCCTTCCTTCCAAAGCACCACCGGCCGCCTAATTTATATGCGTGCCATATTACTGGAACGGTCATGGAGGTGTGGGATCAGGTCTCTACCAAACACGAGTTTGCCTCCTTTCCCTCCCCCTTGACACCACTATTTGCCAACCCCGACTTCACTCAGGGTCTACACCCCAAGGCGTTCGCGGCTTGGAGGCACTCCCATTGCAGGTCTCTAGGGCACCTTTTTAACCTGGACGGTATCCTTTCATTCCAACAAATGAGAGAGAACTATGGCATCCCAGAGGATGATAGGCTACCTTATTTGCAGGTTCCCCATTGGGCACTTCACCCACAGGTTAAGCCAGGAGCGCAACGTCATCTCACTCCTTACGAGAAGTGGCTAGTCACGCGCACGTCTGACAAGAAATTAATTTCTGACTTGTATCAACAAGGAGTAGTTTCTGTCCTGTAACTCCAGTTCTGTAGTAGGGGTATCTCTGTTATAATCATAATCTAGTGAATAGTCCCGCCCATGTGCGTGGACCCCGGAGCAATCAAAAATAATCTCTTAAGATGTCGAAAAATACAACTCTGCACAGACACTTAAGAGAGAATTAAAGACAGATAATGCAGCCTATATCACCAGGCTAGACTGTCCAGTACTTCAACTAGAAATTCCACCAAAAATCCACAAATAGCAAAGTCTGTCCAGATTTCCCTTGCCTCAACAGCAAAACCCCTCTGGAATGATAGAGAGGAAGACCTGGACAGACAAGCCCCATAGGCTGCCATTATGTGGCTCAGAACAGGATACTGTGCCTTTAAGAGAACTTTCCAGAACTTCACAGTATCCCAGAATGCATTGCAGGTCCCTTTTACTTTCAGTTTTTTTTGAAGGCGTAACACACCAGACCTGTAGCATTCCTTACATGAATATCTCTCTCCACCGGGGAGGAGGGCGGGCGCTTATGACTATAACAGAGATACCCCTACTACAGAACTGGAATTACAGGACAGAAACTACTCCTTCTGTAGTAGGGATCTCTGTGTATAGTCATAATCTAGTGAATAGAATGGCAAGCCCATCTCCACACCAAAGCGGCGGTGGAGAACGAGAATTAACATCACTATTGTGCGAACAGATTTCGCAGCGAAGCCTGCCCAACCTGAGCGTCTGCCCTGGCATCAGTGTCCAGGCAGTAATGCTTAGGAAAGGTATGGACTGACTTCCAAGTGGCCGCCTTGCAGATTTCTGCAATTGGAACATTACGGAGCAAAGCCGTCGTGGCTGCTTTGCCCCTGGTGGAATGAGCCTTAGGTTTACCCCCTAAGGTCTTATTAGCCTTTTGGTAACACAGCTGTATGCAGGACACAATCCACCTAGAGATGGACTGTTTAGGGAAGCAAGACCCGTCCTGACTGATCCATAATTGATTAACAATTGGTCTGACCAACGAATATCTTTGGTCTTATCCAGATAAAATTTCAACACCCTCCTAACATCCAGGGAATGCAAAGACCTTTCTGCTGGAGATGAAGGATTCTGAAAAAACGTAGGCAAAGTTATAGTCTGGTTGACATGAAAATCCGAAATAACCTTGGGAAGAAATTTAGGGTGAGTACGCATAACAACCTTTGCAGCATGAAATACAGTATAAGGTTCTTGGCAACACAACGCCTGAATTTCACTCACCCTGCAGGCCGATGTAATGGCCACGAGGAACGCCGCCTTCCAGGACAGGTGCTGCAACGAAGCCTTATGAATAGGTTCAAAAGGCTCCTTCATCCACCTGGACAGCAACACATTCAATTCCCATGAAGGGGAAAGAAGCCTGACAGGAGGGAATACTTTCTTCAAGCCTTCCAAAAAATCCTTGATCACGGGGATCTGGAAGAAGGAAGTCTGTGAAGGGCATTTCCTGTAGGCAGTCAATGCAGCGAGATGAACCTTAATGGAATGAACATTAAGGCCAGACTGCGCCAAATACAGAAGGTAAGGAAGGAGGACGTCTTCCTTGCACATCGTCGGGTCATAGTTCTTGGACTTGCACCAGATACAGAACCTCTTCCACTTGTAAGCATAGGAAGTCCGAGTGGAAGGTCGCTTAGCCTCCTTCAGTATGTCCATGCAATCTTCAGGTAGATTCAAATGGCCATATTGCCCTATCTCAGGAGCCATGCTGCCAAACTCAAAGACGAGAGGTTGGGGTGCAACATCTGCCCCCCGAACTTCGTGAGAAGGTCCGGCCTGCATGGCAGCCGTATGTGAGGAAGGAGAGACGGGTGAAGCAGGTCGGTGAACCACCACTGCCTGGGCCATTCTGGGGCAATCAGGATCATCCGCGCCCTGGACTGGGACAGCTTGATGAGCACTGCCGGAATCAGGAGAATGGGTGGAAAAGCGTACAGAAAGCTGTTCGACCAGTTGATCCATAGCGCATTTCCCACCGTCCCCTGCTGGTAGTACCTGGAGGAGAAGCCTCGGCATTCGCTGTTTTCGGCAGTGGCGAACAGATCTACGTCTGGAGTCCCCCACCTTGCGAAGACTTCTCCTACTACTTCGTCGTTTATGACCCATTCGTGGTTTTCCTGAATCAGTCTGCTCAGTGCGTCCGCCTGAACATTCTGCACACCTGGTAGATGGGTAGCCGTTATCGTCAGTCCTCTGGCCAGAAGCCATCGCCACATCGCCTGCGACAGAGTGCGTGATCTCGAGCCCCCCTGCTTGTTGAGGTAATACATTGTGGTCGTATTGTCCATCTGTGAGTAGAATGAAAGAAGGCACCCTGCCTAAGGGTATAGTGGCCCTAGCTAGAGGATCCAAACAATATGCAAAAGGGGTGATTAGCCTAGAAGCTGACACTGCACACAACAAACACAAAGTCAATCCAAGTAGACTCAACAGAATATATTGGAAAAATATATATTTTTTATTTATTTCTTTTAGATATATTTTTTTTGAATTTGAGGTGACAAACATATAAAAGGTAAATAGTGCTTTTGGTTTCACATGATACTTTTGGAGCATAAAAGGGACATATACAAATGGGAGAAATTAAATTAAGGGGGAGAAGGAAGATGTAGACTGAATTAAGACCTACCCAGTAACAGCCACACTTCAGACATACTATCACACTCACTCATTTGACAGTTTACTCTACCTACTATTCTAACATTCAACTTTCATTCTTCCATTCATTCTTCTAGTCCTGGCGTATGCAACACATAGATGGTCAATATGTTGCCTAGATCGGAAAGTAATTCCAGGCTGATGACATTAATACGGGTCCTGATGTAGTTAGGACAGAGTGCCGTATTCCTGGGGACACAAGCCGACGCGCGTTTCGGTGAAAGGCCAATGAGGCCACACCTTCGTCAGGGCTGGGGGCAGTATACTGGGTGGGGAACAAGAATAAAATCTGAAGGCTCTTATTAAATGACGTCAGGCGGTGATAGGGATAGGTCACACCTCACCACACAAGGAGGAAATAATTTCCAATAACTACCAAAATATTAGTTGTCCAAAAAGCATCGTCCAGCGAAATTCAATCTAGGGAAAAAAACGGTCAGGGACATAACTCACGAACGCCGTATTTGTAACGATTTTCGGACGGCTGGTAGCTATCAGTCGTGATTTCAAAGCGATGGTGCGCAGAACGATGTATCACTGCTGGGTTTTCTGCCGCAAGTAGATTAGAGTCCTTAAGCGACAATCGGGTGTCTTTAAATGGAGTTCCACCAACTTCAGCGGTCAGCCTAATGTCGCGAATGGGGACGGATCAATCGGGTTCCTTCAAGCGAAAATCAGGTGTCTTTAAATGGGGTTCCGCCAACTTCAGCAGTCAGCCTAATGTCGTGGATAGGGACGGATCAATCGGGTTCTTTAGTGAGCGGGTTCGTGGTTTTTAAATGGGGTTCCGCCGACTGCACCGGTCGACCTACTGCGGGAGACAGGACACTCCATGTTTCGTATTGTCCATCTGCACAAGCAGAGAGTTGGTCTGGGAGGACGGAAGTAAGGCCTTCAGTGCCAAGTGAACGGCTCTGAGTTCCAGGAAGTTGATGTGATACGTGGAGTCCGATGGGGACCACGTTCCCTGAATCTGTAGGTCTCCGGAGTGCGCTCCCCCTCCCAGGAGAGAAGCATCCGTCACGATCGTCTGAGTGGGAATGTCCTTGTGGAAGGGAACCCCTCTGAGGAGATTCTCCGCCAAACACCACCACTTCGAAGAGCATGCAGAGACAGTCGTATCTTGTCGTCCCAAGACCCTTTACTCTGATCCCACTGATCCTCCAAGCACTCCTGCAACGGTCTCATGTGCAGTCGTGCGTGTGGCGTGAGGAAGATACAAGAGGCCATCGATCCCAGTAGAGAAGACACTGTCCTCACTGTTGTAGATGGAGTGGTCATAAGAGCCTGAGCCTTCCGAAGAAGTGATAATCGTCGCTCCTCCAAAGGAGACACGCTTGCTGACAGCGTATTGATGGTGGCTCCCAAGTACTGAATGCACTGGACCGGAGTCGGAACATACTTGGACATGTTGATGTGCAACCCCAGCTTGTTCAAGAGAACGCACGTCTTCTGGAAGTGTGCTTGAGCTTCCGAGAAGGAGGAGGCCTTGATCAACCAATCGTCCAGATACGGGTAGACAAACACCTTGTTCTTCCTTAGGTGCGCTGCTACCACTGCCATGCACTTCGAGAATGTTCTGGGCGCAGACTTCAGTCCGAATGGCAGTACCGTGTACTGATAATGATTGGTGTCAACTTGGAATCGCAGGAACTTCCTGTGTTTGTGTGCAATGGGCACATGGAAGTACGCATCCTGTAGGTCTATTGCACATAGCCAGTCTCCCTGTTGCAACTGAGGATAAATCTGATTCAACGACAGCATGCGAAACTTCTCTCTGCGAATCCACTTGTTTGCCTGTCGCAAGTCCAGAATGGGCCTGAACTCGTTCTTGTCCTTCTTGCGAACCAGGAAGAACCGGGAGCACAGACCTCTTCCTCTTTGAGACAGAGGCACGTCTTCTATCGCCCTTTTCCTTAACAGGATATCGGCCTCCGCCTGGAGCTCGTGCAGTTGAAACTGCGAGCTGACCGTAGGAATTGATGGAGGCGGGCTGGTGAACCGAAGACTGTATCCATTGCAAACAATATTCAGCACCCACTTGTCCTGAGTAATTTTTCTCCACTCTGCCAGAAAAAATTGAACGCTTACACCCACCGGAGCGGGTAACGGATGTAGGGGAAGTAACCGCTCAGGGTCGAGACCCAGCCGGGCCCTTGTTCGCTGTAGAGGACTGCTGTCCTCCTCTACCCTTCTGGCGCTTCTGGAAGGGTCTCCGGAACTGTTGCTGTTGTTGCTGTCCCGAAGTCTGCCCTTGTCCTCTTCCCTGTGCACCGAACCATCTCTGGAACGGGCGGTAGGCCTTCTTTTCTTTGGGCTTCTCCAAGCCCACAGCCGTCAGGGTTTCTGCCTCCGCCTCCATGTGGGCCATCTCATCATTGGCATGCTTGCCGAACAGGGTTTCCCCCGAGAAGGGCAGATTGGCCACCCGCTGCTGTGCCTCCGGCTTCAGTGATGTGAGCCTGACCCAAGCATGGCGCCGCTGGTTGACCCCATGACAGTACCCATGGGCAGCCAAAAGAGAGACATCCGCAGCCGCGCTGATGACCTGGTTTGAAACCAGCATCCCCTCTTTGAGTATCTCCTGGAATTCCTCCCTCTTATCTCGTGGCAGGAGTTCCGTGAACTGTTGAAGGGATTCCCACAGGGCACGGTCATACCGCCCTAGCAACGCCGCATCGCTGGATGCCTTCATGGCCGTGGATACCATCCCACAAGCCTTCCTACCAGCTGAGTCAATCCATCGGCTCTCCTTATCGGGCGGTACGGTTGAAGACGGGGAGGTAGAATGTAGCTTCCTGGCCGCCGTCACTATAACAGAGTCCGGAACCGGGTCTATCCGCAGAAAAGCCGGGTCCGAATCCGGGGCCCTGTACTTCTTCAGAAGTCGGGAGGGAGCGGCCTTCACCACCGCTGGCGTGAGGAACAGCTCCTCCGCAGGCTCTACCAAACCAGGTACTAGCGGCAGTAGAGGGCGAGACAAATGCTTCTTGTGAAGCGTCTCAAATATCACGGACGTCGTGGGTGTTGGAGCCGTCACCGTGATTCCCAATTTCGCTGCTCCCCTCAGGAGGACATCCTGGAACATGCTGTGATGTCGTCCACCGGAGACACCCTTGTCCCTGGGGATTCCGACAAGGTCGGTGAATAGGCCCTGGTCCTGGACCTGGAGGAGTCCGTGCAGGACCTCGATCCACGCCTCCTATGGCGACGTCTTGACCTGGTGGAGGATCTACGCCGACTCCTCGATCTCACCCTCCGTCCGGAGCATGATCGTGACCTCCTTGGCTTCGGTCGATCCGCCGGTTCCACAGGAGCGGGCGACTTTGATTTGGCCGGGGCCCTCGGCTGAGGGGTCCCCTTGGGAGGAGTCGGAAGTCGGGGCAGAGAGACCGACCTCGGAGGGACCGGAGGCGGCTTGTCTGCTGGCAGCTGAGGTTGAGGTATAGGTTGAGGAAGTGGTGGTAGAGGAGGAGGAGTAGGGGCCCTCGGAGGGAGCCCCCTCGGTAATGGTGGCGGGGGTGTAACCGGCCTCTGTGACGGGATATACACCATTGAGTACACCGAACCCGGTAATCCGCCTTCCTTTCCAGCCTGGGAAGTTGGTGAACCTCCCTTGGTGCCAGACCTCCTTCCACGTCTCTTCGGCGTTGAAGAACGGCGATCGGACGGTGAGCGTCGGTCCCTTGACAGCGAGCGTCTTCTCCGCGGCGTTGACCGTCTTTCCCTCGACAGCGAATGCCTTCGCCTCGACGGCGACCTTGTTCGCCCTCGACGGCGACCTCTTGCGCCTCGACGGCTATCTGCGCCTCAACGGCTATCTTCTCTTCGACGACGAGGATCCCCTTGATGACGATCTTCTCCTTTTCGCCGACGGCGAATAGCGGTGTCGCCTCGACGGCGAGCGCCGATGACGGGCCTTTCGACATCGATCACTCGACGATGACTCAGACTCCGAAGACGACGAAATTGTCACAGGAGACGTAGACAGCGGTCTGTTCAGTTCCTTCGACGTCGAGCGTCGACGTCGCTTCGACCCAGAGCCCTGGGGAGACAGGGAACAGACTGTAGTCATCCCTCTCGACGCAGTAGTCGGTGCAATCGACCCAGAATGAGAATGGGGACGCTTGCTGGTCTTCCTGCCCCTGGGGAGCCCCCCAGAGGCCTCAGCATGGGCAGAGGAAGCCCCTCCAGACCCACCATGCGCCTTCAGCCTTCTTTCCTCAAGGCCCTGAAGCCTGATCTTTTTTCTGTCCTTCAGGGTCCTGCCAGAGAAGCCCTGACAAATCACACACTCCTCTGGGACATGGGAAGAGGGAAGGCAGAGGATACACACCTCATGGGGATCCGATTTGGCCTTCTTCCTGGAGCACTCTGGACATTTGTCAAATAATGTAGGCATATTTGACAATCAAAGTGTGCACCAGAGGATAAACAAGAAGAAAGGCTCCTTTTCCCGCTTGGTGGGGTCCTCCTTTTGATTTGTGGACAAAGGGGGGAGGGCCCGGTTGATTTACTTTGGGGTGTTCTACGTGACCTGTACTGCTGACCAACTCCTAGCAAGTACTGAGCAAGACTGTCTTTATTGAACTTGAAGTTTGTATCGCGATGTCTGAAGAAGAGATCGAGGTCTTGTTGTCTTGTTTTTTCTCTGAAATTTCAATAAACAGATTTAAACCATAAAATAAACCCCTGTTTGGGGTCAGCCTTGCTGGCCAAGCTTTGCAACAAATGCATCTATAGTCAAACAATGCCGGATTCTTGGCGCGGTTGAAGCTCGCAGTCAATTTATGGAAAGGGAGGTCCTATTAACTCCTCAAACTATACGCTGCTCGCCTCACTTGATATTGAGGCTAAATGCTGTGCAATGCTACCCCGCAGGATGTAGATTGGATTCATCATCTGATGATTATCCCTCTCACCCAAACTGGCTTTCGAGGTGGGATTGGGGTTGAAGTATCACTACTTTGTCAGTATTCGGGTCGAAAACTATAAAAAACAAAAACAGCATTGTATGACCGCTTCATCGATTTTAAATCGGCTTGAGACAGTCTCTAGACTACGGATGTGGTCCATACGATCAAAAAGGTAAATCTCTCCCCAGAGTCTGAGGCCTCTTCAATTGTTCCTACAGTTAAACACCTTCGTTAATCAGTCACAAATTGTCCAACGCCTCCTTACTAAAAGTCCACAGAGAGCACCGTCCTTTTTAGGTCTCGGACTAGACAGCGCATGCACTGTCTCGTCAGAGAGATGCTGTATACAGTATAGTGAGGGAAGCTCGCCCACTTTCCGTCCATGTTTTTCATTGGCTTTAATCAGAAATGCTGCATTCTGATTTGTTTCTGGCTTGTTTGTGCCTCCTCCTGACAGCCATGTCGTCAGTAATCCTTACATGGTTATCAGCCCTTTTACTTTGTAAACTTTTTTGTTACTCACCCCCCCTTCCTTCCAGCAGTCTGTAACTTCTCTGCCCACCCCACTCCACCCCCCCTCTCCCGATCATGCCATCTTGGAGTCATGCACTTTTGTTTATAATGCAATAGGGCTCGCGTAATACGAGTCCCATTGCATTTAGAAATGCTATTTTTCTCGTCTGATTGGCTGGCTGAGTTGCGCACTTTATTTTGCCTGACCTGTCCAGCCAGCTAGATTGCACATGCGTCGTCCAGCAGACGCTAAACAGACACTCCTGCTCATGAAGCATTATTTTTTCTCGCTCCCCCGGTGCAAGTCACTTGCCGATATTTCTTCATGGCTGTATTTAGAGTCTGTTCGTGTATGGTTCGGTTCAAAAGACTGGTGCCCACCTGTTGCATTCGAAAAATGTTCTCGAACAGAGAATAGTTGGCACCTTGATAAAATGTACTGAAATCTAAAAATGATTCCATGCAGGCTAAATTTTAGGAATGTGTCCATATGTTTACACCTTCAAACTGCAGTTTTGTTTATCCTGTACCTAAACGTACGCTTGTACATGATGTTATTTGCATACCTACAGCAGTCTTAGGCACACACATATCTTTCTGAATCGCGCCCATTAATTGGCGGGAATAACCTGCAGGCAGCCCGAGCAGGCCGCAGGTATCAGAGCACGGATACAATTGGCTGGTCAGTGTTGAGGTTGCACTTCCCTGTGGTGTTGCATTAAATGGCAGCAGATAGCCGCTCAAGGCAGACGCAAATCGGTTGTGATTACTCTGCAGACAGCATATCATGTGAGGAAACAAACCAGCCCATACCATGATGACGTACGTCAGTCACCACATCACCAGCCCTGTATGTGCTGGGCTCCCCTGGGGGCGACTGGTCTTTTTGTTTGAGTAAGCACAGTCACACATCAATGGCTCTGTTATTGCTGTGAATGTACGCCTTGGCAGCGCTCCCCCGTAAGACGTAGAGCAGCGCGTGGAATTGGCGCGACAGAGTGTCATTCATTCGGGTAATTCCTGCACGTGTGCTCACTACAATGCTCTTTTAGGTGCCTGTGGGGACACTGACCTGCATCAAGTTCATTTTCAGGGCGGTTCCTGTTATTTAACTTCAATTTGTGTGTTTTTATCTCATGAAAGCAATTGAAACTCTTCCATACATCCCACAATTTATCGGAGGGTAATCACAGTCACAGGTATTTGTGTTTAGTTGCATTGTATTGTATTTGAATGTATAGACGATTCACCACTGATGTGTATTATCAGAGGGGAAGCATGTTACACCGCAAGTGGAGAAGTGTGGCTCAATGATTAGAGCGGCAGACCCTGATGCAGAGGTCTAGCCCGGGACCAGGGTTCAATTCCCCGCCTCGGCGGGTCTTGGGCTCAAAAATTCCACGGACCTGATAATTCTCGCCTCGGTGCCTATTCCAATCATGGAGTCCCACTCTGCAACTCTGGGCAATAGCTTGCTTAATCCACACAATGGCCCCCACAACGCTAAGGATGCCTGGCCTCCACCTTGGGGGTGCCCAGGAGTGGACGCCTCACATGGAAAGCCAGGATGGGTTCCACAGTGGTATTCGTTCAAGCGCCTTGAGACCCTTGCGGGTGAGTAGTGTGCTATACAAGTATCAATTTACAAGGAGTGCTTGTCTAGAATAATGCGGAGTGCAATATACTCAGTGTGGGAAGTGTTTAGATGTTGTGCTTAATGACTAAATTGGTAGCTGCGCGCAAGCAAGGAGTGCATAGACATGCAATAGCATCCGACGGGGTTGCAGGCGGAACCATTTTCCTCAGGCCCGCTGCTTGAAGAGCCCCTGCAGCACTCGGTGACCTTCGCGACCCGCTGCTTAAAGAGCCACTGCAGCACTCAGTGACCTTGGCTACCCGCTGCTTGAAGAGCCACTGCAGCACTTGGTGACCTTTGCGACCCGCTGCTTAAAGAGCCACTGCAGCACTCAGTGACCTTGGCTACCCGCTGCTTGAAGAGCCACTGCAGCACTTGGTGACCTTTGCGACCCGCTGCTTGAAGAGCACTGCAGCATTCGGTGACCATGGCGAACCGCTGCTTGAAGATCCACTGCAGCACTCAGTGACCTTGGCTACCCGCTGCTTGAAGAGCCACTGCAGCACTTGGTGACTTTTGCGAACCGCTGCTTGAAGAGCACTGCAGCACTCGGTGACCTTGTCTACCCACTGCTTGAAGAGCCACTGCAGCACTCAGTGACCTTTGCGACCCGCTGCTTGAAGAGCCACTGCAGCACTCGATGACCTTGGCGACCCGCTGCTTGAAGAGCCACTGCAGCACTCGGTGACATTCGCGACCCGCTGCTTGAAGAGCCACTGCAGCACTCTGTGACCTTGGCGACCCGCTGCTTGAAGAGCCACTGCAGCACTCTGTGACCTTCGCGACCCGCTGCTTGAAGAGCCACTGCAGCACTCGGTGACCTTGGCGAACCGCTGCTTGAAGAGCCACTGCAGTACTCGGTGACCTTCGCGACCCGCTGCTTGAAGAGCTACTGCAGCACTCTGTGACCTTTGCAACACGCTGCTTGAAGAGCCACTGCAGCATTCGGTGACCTTGGCTACCTGCTGCTTGAAGAGCCACTGCAGCACTCAGTGACCTTGGCTACCCGCTGCTTGAAGAGCCCCTGCAGCACTCGGTGACCTTGGCTACCCGCTGCTTGAAGAGCCACTGCAGCACTAGGTGACCTTGGCGAACCGCTGCTTGAAGAGCCACTGCAGCACTCGGTGACCTTCGCGACCCGCTGCTTGAAGATCCACTGCAGCACTCTGTGACCTTTGCAACACGCTGCTTGAAGAGCCACTGCAGCACTCGGTGACCTTGGCTACCTGCTGCTCGAAGAGCCACTGCAGCACTCGGTGACGTTCGCGACCCGCTGCTTGAAGAGCACTGCAGCATTCGGTGACCTTGGCGAACCGCTGCTTGAAGAGCACTGCAGCATTCGGTGACCTTGGCTACCTGCTGCTTGAAGAGCACTGCAGCATTCAGTGACCTTGGCTACCCGCTGCTTGAAGAGCCACTGCAGCACTTGGTGACCTTTGCGACCCGCTGCTTGAAGAGCCACTGCAGCACTCGGTGACCTTGGCTACCCGCTGCTTGAAGAGCCACTGCAGCACTCGGTGACCTTGGCTACCTGCTGCTTGAAGAGCCACTGCAGCACTCAGTGACCTTGGCTACCCGCTGCTTGAAGAGCCCCTGCAGCACTCGGTGACCTTGGCTACCCGCTGCTTGAAGAGCCACTGCAGCACTCGGTGACCTTGGCGAACCGCTGCTTGAAGAGCCACTGCAGCACTCGGTGACCTTCGCGACCCGCTGCTTGAAGATCCACTGCAGCACTCTGTGACCTTTGCAACACGCTGCTTGAAGAGCCACTGCAGCACTCGGTGACCTTGGCTACCTGCTGCTCGAAGAGCCACTGCAGCACTCGGTGACGTTCGCGACCCGCTGCTTGAAGAGCACTGCAGCATTCGGTGACCTTGGCGAACCGCTGCTTGAAGAGCACTGCAGCATTCGGTGACCTTGGCTACCTGCTGCTTGAAGAGCACTGCAGCATTCAGTGACCTTGGCTACCCGCTGCTTGAAGAGCCACTGCAGCACTTGGTGACCTTTGCGACCCGCTGCTTGAAGAGCACTGCAGCATTCGGTGACCTTGGCGAACCGCTGCTTGAAGATCCACTGCAGCACTCAGTGACCTTGGCTACCCGCTGCTTGAAGAGCCACTGCAGCACTTGGTGACTTTTGCGACCCGCTGCTTGAAGAGCACTGCATCACTCGGTGACCTTGGCTACGGACATGGGCAGCATGTTTCACAGTGTGGATCGCTGTACTTATAGCCCACATTATAAAACCGGCCATGCTCACAGGAAGCAAACATGCGTGCAGCTGACTGGGTGTGGGCGTCGAGTGTGCATAGCTATTGGCACTGCCCCCCAGCTCCTTCCGTGCCAGCAGCTCCAATGGGACAGTGGCAGTGAGGGGTGATAGCCATGTCTCATAACTGAATCTAAAAAAAATGGAATGCGGTGCCAGTCTCCTAATACATGCCTTTTTGTTGTTGGAACATAACCTTTCTGTGACCACAATTGTGCATTCGCAGAGCCAATAGCTCTGGCTAAACACTTATAAGGTCCCAAAGGCGATGCTGGCACAAAACTCATGATGACCCTTGGGCAGGAACTTTACACATTTCACTCCTTACATTAAAACACCGTTGTCAACACGTTGCATGACATGTTTTCCTGCAACATTCAATGTGCCATGCATGCTTTTACTTTCCAATCAGCCTGGGAAAATGGCGGCCGCTTCATTGAAAGGAAATAGGTCTCGCATTTACAAGAGTTTGGACTATCGGCATTGCATATAAAAATGCTTTTTATTTATATGTTAATTAAAAAAGCTTAAACTCTGATAAATCCGAGACCTATTGCACTGCAAATGCTCGTTTTGCTTGTACTAACTGTAACTTAATGTTATCTGAATAGTTCAACTTTATTCCCATTATACATGTTTTAGAACCAATTGTTAGAGTGTGCAAAGAGAACTACTTTAGGCACTCCAACATGCCTTTGTGACTAGGGCCCTAATAGTGTAATTGAGCCAAGAGTACATGGCTGCATTTATCAGTTACTGATTACTTTAGTAACCACCTGTCTGCTGCTGTGTTTTAAACCGCATGAAAGTGGACCCTAGTTCACCCCCTGAGACCCTTCAAGTAAGTTGTGAATGGTTCAGTGGGATGATTGGTGGCTGAACATCAACATCTCTCATGGCGCTGCAGGGCAGAGGACAAAGAGACTGCGCCACCCTGAGACAGCCGTGCAGGATGTGGGGACCAAAGACAGCCGTGCAGGAAGTGGGAACCAAAGACAGCTGTGCAGGATGTGGGAACCAAAGACAGCTGTGCAGGATGTGGGAACCAAAGACAGCTGTGCAGGATGTGGGAACGAAAGACAGCTGTGCAGGATGTGGGAACGAAAGACAGCTGTGCAGGATGTGGGAACGAAAGACAGCTGTGCAGGATGTGGGAACGAAAGACAGCTGTGCAGGATGTGGGGACCAGAGACAGCTGTGCAGGATGTGGGAACGAAAGACAGCTGTGCAGGATGTGGGAACCAGTGACAGCTGTGCAGGATGTGGGGACCAGTGACAGCTGTGCAGGATGTGGGGACCAAAGACAGCCGTGCAAGAAGTGGGAACCAAAGACAGCTGTGCAGGATGTGGGAACCAAAGACAGCTGTGCAGGATGTGGGAACCAAAGACAGCTGTGCAGGATGTGGGAACGAAAGACAGCTGTGCAGGATGTGGGAACGAAAGACAGCTGTGCAGGATGTGGGAACGAAAGACAGCTGTGCAGGATGTGGGAACGAAAGACAGCTGTGCAGGATGTGGGGACCAGAGACAGCTGTGCAGGATGTGGGAACGAAAGACAGCTGTGCAGGATGTGGGAACGAAAGACAGCTGTGCAGGATGTGGGGACCAAAGACAGACGTGCAGGATGTGGGGACCAGAGACAGCTGTGCAGGATGTGGGAACCAAAGACAGCTGTGCAGGATGTGGGAACCAAAGACAGCTGTGCAGGATGTGGGGACCAAAGACAGACGTGCAGGATGTGGGGACCATAGACAGCCATGCAGGATGTGGGGACCAGAGACAGTCATGAAGGAGGTGGAGACCAGAGACAGCCGTGCAGGATGTGGGGACCAGAGACAGCTGTGCAGGATGTGGGAACCAAAGACAGCTGTGCAGGATGTGGGAACCAAAGACAGCTGTGCAGGATGTGGGAAACAAAGACAGTTGTGCAGGATGTGGGAACCAAAGACAGCTGTGCAGGATGTGGGAACCAAAGACAGTCGTGCAGGATGTGGGGACCAGAGACAGTCGTGCAGGATGTGGGGACCAGAGACAGCCATGCAGGATGTGGGGACCAGGGAAAGCCGTGCAGGATGTGGGGACCAGAGACAGCCATGCAGGATGTGGGGACCAGGGACAGCCGTGCAGGATGTGGGGACCAGTGACAGCTGTGCAGGATGTGGGAACGAAAGACAGCTGTGCAGGATGTGGGGACCAAAGACAGCCGTGCAAGAAGTGGGAACCAAAGACAGCCGTGCAGGAAGTGGGAACCAAAGACAGCTGTGCAGGATGTGGGAACGAAAGACAGCTGTGCAGGATGTGGGAACGAAAGACAGCTGTGCAGGATGTGGGAACCAAAGACAGCTGTGCAGGATGTGGGAACCAAAGACAGCTGTGCAGGATGTGGGAACCAAAGACAGCTGTGCAGGATGTGGGAACGAAAGACAGCTGTGCAGGATGTGGGAACGAAAGACAGCTGTGCAGGATGTGGGAATCAAAGACAGCTGTGCAAGATGTGGGAACCAAAGACAGTTGTGCAGGATGTGGGAACCAAAGACAGACGTGCAGGATGTGGGGACCAAAGACAGACGTGCAGGATGTGGGGACCAGAGACAGCTGTGCAGGATGTGGGAACGAAAGACAGCCGTGCAGGAAGTGAGAACCAAAGACAGCTGTGCAGGATGTGGGAACGAAAGACAGCTGTGCAGGATGTGGGGACCAAAGACAGCCGTGCAAGAAGTGGGAACCAAAGACAGCCGTGCAGGAAGTGGGAACCAAAGACAGCTGTGCAGGATGTGGGAACGAAAGACAGCTGTGCAGGATGTGGGAACGAAAGACAGCTGTGCAGGATGTGGGAACCAAAGACAGCTGTGCAGGATGTGGGAACCAAAGACAGCTGTGCAGGATGTGGGAACCAAAGACAGCTGTGCAGGATGTGGGAACGAAAGACAGCTGTGCAGGATGTGGGAACGAAAGACAGCTGTGCAGGATGTGGGAATCAAAGACAGCTGTGCAAGATGTGGGAACCAAAGACAGTTGTGCAGGATGTGGGAACCAAAGACAGACGTGCAGGATGTGGGGACCAAAGACAGACGTGCAGGATGTGGGGACCAGAGACAGCTGTGCAGGATGTGGGAACGAAAGACAGCTGTGCAGGATGTGGGAATTAAAGACAGCTGTGCAGGATGTGGGGACCAAAGACAGACGTGCAGGATGTGGGGACCAGAGACAGCTGTGCAGGATGTGGGAACCAAAGACAGCTGTGCAGGATGTGGGGACCAGTGACAGCTGTGCAGGATGTGGGGACCAAAGACAGACGTGCAGGATGTGGGGACCATAGACAGCTGTGCAGGATGTGGGAACCAAAGACAGCTCTGCAGGATGTGGGGACCAGAGACAGCTGTGCAGGATGTGGGAACCAAAGACAGCTCTGCAGGATGTGGGGACCAAAGACAGCCGTGCAAGAAGTGGGAACCAAAGACAGCCGTGCAGGATGTGGGGACCAGAGACAGCTGTGCAGGATGTGGGAACCAAAGACAGCTCTGCAGGATGTGGGGACCAAAGACAGCCGTGCAAGAAGTGGGAACCAAAGACAGCCGTGCAGGATGTGGGGACCAGTGACAGCTGTGCAGGATGTGGGGACCAAAGACAGCCGTGCAAGAAGTGGGAACCAAAGACAGCCGTGCAGGAAGTGGGAACCAAAGACAGCTGTGCAGGATGTGGGAACCAAAGACAGCTGTGCAGGATGTGGGAACCAAAGACAGCTGTGCAGGATGTGGGAACGAAAGACAGCTGTGCAGGATGTGGGAACGAAAGACAGCTGTGCAGGATGTGGGAACGAAAGACAGCTGTGCAGGATGTGGGGACCAGAGACAGCTGTGCAGGATGTGGGAACGAAAGACAGCTGTGCAGGATGTGGGAACGAAAGACAGCTGTGCAGGATGTGGGGACCAAAGACAGACGTGCAGGATGTGGGGACCAGAGACAGCTGTGCAGGATGTGGGAACCAAAGACAGCTGTGCAGGATGTGGGAACCAAAGACAGCTGTGCAGGATGTGGGGACCAAAGACAGACGTGCAGGATGTGGGGACCATAGACAGCCATGCAGGATGTGGGGACCAGAGACAGTCATGAAGGAGGTGGAGACCAGAGACAGCCGTGCAGGATGTGGGGACCAGAGACAGCTGTGCAGGATGTGGGAACCAAAGACAGCTGTGCAGGATGTGGGAACCAAAGACAGCTGTGCAGGATGTGGGAAACAAAGACAGTTGTGCAGGATGTGGGAACCAAAGACAGCTGTGCAGGATGTGGGAACCAAAGACAGTCGTGCAGGATGTGGGGACCAGAGACAGTCGTGCAGGATGTGGGGACCAGAGACAGCCATGCAGGATGTGGGGACCAGGGACAGCCGTGCAGGATGTGGGGACCAGAGACAGCCGTGCAGGATGTGGGGACCAGAGACAGCCGTGCAGGATGTGGGAACCAAAGACAGCCGTGCAGTATGTGGGAACCAAAGACAGCTGTGCAGGATGTGGGAACCAAAGACAGCTGTGCAAGATGTGGGAACCAAAGACAGCTGTGCAAGATGTGGGAACCAAAGACAGTTGTGCAGGATGTGGGGACCAGAGACGGCCATGCAGGATGTGGGGACCAGAGACAGCCGTGCAGGATGTGGGGACCAGAGACAGCCGTGCAGGATGTGGGGACCAGAGACAGCCGTGCAGGATGTGGGAACCAAAGACAGCCGTGCAGTATGTGGGAACCAAAGACAGCTGTGCAGGATGTGGGAACCAAAGACAGCTGTGCAAGATGTGGGACCCAAAGACAGCTGTGCAAGATGTGGGAACCAAAGACAGTTGTGCAGGATGTGGGAACCAAAGACAGGCGTGCAGTATGTGGGTATCAGAGACAGCCGTGCAGTATGTGGGTAGCAGAGACAGCCATGCAGTATGTGGGTAGCATAGACAAGTTTCGACCATCCTACACCCCAGATGGCGTGTAAGGACGCAGAGACGGGTGCAATCTTACCCTTTTGAATGGCTTCCTCTTTCTGGGCTGTGTTCCCACAATTCATTTTTTCCCAGATCAGAATATCCTGAGTTTGCTGCATTTTTCCAACTGGTCCGTCCGTCTGTGAGTAGAATAAATATCTTGTGTTAATATTTTTAAGGCATCACACAAGGGTGCTTCAGTTCACAAACATTAGCAGCTGGTCAGTTGGTTGCGCCTTTACGCCTCATCTTGTTAGATAGTCACCCAGGAACTTCACACGGGAGCCTCTAGGCGCTGTAAGTAACTGAACTTTTTCATTCAAGTGGTTTTAAACAGGTACTACCCCTGTCTCTGGGGCTGAGCTCAGCAGTCAGCATAGAAACCAAGGGGCAGATTTACAAGCCTCTTGCGCCACTTTTGCGTCATTTTTAACATGGGAAAAGTGACGCAAAAGTGGTGCTAGGGGCTTGTAAATATGGCCCCAAGCACTTCCCATAATCTGTGAGGAGGCGAAGTCCCCTCAAAGGCTCCACCGAAACTCTGAACAAGTGAAGACAAACATGACACCTGGTTACTCACTAACTACCAGAAGCACAAGACGAGAGACTACTGTTGACCACCCATGCAGGCCGCATCATCTTCAAAACCAGCTGCATCATTTACAAAGCCAGCATGACCAGCATCCCTGCTTATCTGGCAGACAAGCTCAGCATCTCGGTGGTCCTCAACCCACCCGCAGCCAGGACACCATCCGAGTGAGACTACGGGCCTGATTACAGGTTGAGTGATTAATTCCGTCCGGTGCGTACAGCCCTGTTTATTCAAGGGACCGAATGATGAGTTTGATTTTATTTAATGCATTGGATCATTATAGAATGAGTTAAATACCTTCACATTTGTTACATTTTGGCAGGTCAAACCTGCTGAAATTTAACAGGGGTAATATGTACGGCATTTACCGTACCATGCAGATTTTGGTGTGTTTTTCCTCGATAACTAGTAAGAGGTGCTATTTAGCGCACCCCGAACTACAGACTATTGTTATTTATCAGGTGCGATAAACAGCACATAGTGTAATCAGGCCGTAAGAGGTGTATAAAAGATTAAAGAAGCCCGCAGGCCTTTTTTTAATCTCTGCACCCAGGATCTGGAACAACTTCTCGGTATCCATTAGGACCGCCCGACGCTGCTCCAATGTCGGCAAGAGTTGCAGATTCACCTCTTAAAAGAACACTTCATCACAAAACATGATCAGTCCAGCTTGCTGTCCTACCACTCGTTGACTTTAAGGCTATATACATACGTGCATACATATATGGATCAATCAATCAGGGGTTTATATACCGCGGTTACTCACCCGTAAGGGTCTTAAGGCACCTGGAGTTAGAAGGGGGGCTGCTGGGAGCAGGGGTTCAGTCGAAGAGCCCGGTCTTGAGATCCTTCCTGAATTGTGTCAGTGACAGGGATTGCCTGAGGTGGAGGGGCAGGGTGTTACAGGTCTTGAGATCCTCCCTGAATTGGGTCAGTGACAGGCATTGCCTGAGGTGGAGGGGCAGGGTGTGCCAGGTCTTGAGGTCCTCCCTGAATTGGGTCAGTGACAGGGATTGCCTGAGGTGGAGGGGCAGGGTGTGCCAGGTCTTGAGGTCCTCCCTGAATTGGGTCAGTGACAGGGATTGCCTGAGGTGGAGGGGCAGGGTGTGCCAGGTCTTGAGGTCCTCCCTGAATTGGGTCAGTGACAGGGATTGCCTGAGGTGGAGGGGCAGGGTGTGCCAGGTCTTGAGGTCCTTCCTGGATTGGGTCAGTGACGGTGATTGCCTGAGGTGGAGAGGCTGGGTGTTCCAGGTCTTGGCGGCGAGGTGGGAAAAGGATCTACTGCCGGCTCTTGTTATGTGGATCCGTGGGACTGTGGCCAGGGCAAGTTGGAAGGAGCAAAGGTGTCTGGCGGGTACGTGGAATAAGAGTTGGTGGGTTTAGATATGCTGGTTCGGCATCGTGGAGGGCTTTGTGGGCATGTGTGAGGAGCTTGAAGGTGATTCTCTTGTTGACTGGGAGCCAGTTGAGTTCTCGAGGTGTTTGGTGATATGGTTGTGGCAGGAAATGTTGAAGATCAGTCTGGCTGCAGTGTTTTGAACGTTCTGTAATTTTCTGAAGAGTTTCTGGGTGATGCCAGCGGAGAGTGTGTTGCCATAGTCGAGTCTGCTGGTGATGAGTGCCTGGGTATTTAATATATATATATTATGGTAGGGCTGTTGTTTTCTTCGAGTCAAGTCTTCATTAACACTTCGATACCATTCAAATTAGCTCAGAAACAGTATGCAGCAATCTGAACTTTTGCTTAACCCGGTGCATTTATTTAAGGTATTCCACCAAATGCATCAGAACAGCATTAAATAGCCTATGCGTTTCGGCCGTAGCCTTCCACTGGGCCATACTGAAGTGTATACAGAGAGTCACTTTAAAGGAGACCTCATCCCCCCAACCATCACCACATCAAAAATACTATGCTTTTTCAAAACTATGACCTCTAAAGGGTATATCATATTTACATTGTTACTTCATAGGCAAACTGTACCACAGTTATTCCAGTGCAAAACATTAATTTACAATTTTTTTACATCCATTATTTGTTTTTTTGTATATGTGTGTCACCATTATTTCCCCTATTTTGTGCAGCCAATCTCACAAGCTCATGTGCTATTAACGCATCATCCAATCTTGCTGTGTAATTTTCTCTCTTTTTTTATATATATATATATTCACTGAAAAAACCATAGGTTATAGGCCATATATAGTTAGGAATTTGCATTTACAAAACCTTGAAAATTCACTGAAAAAACCATTGGTTATAGACCATATATAGTTAGGGATTAGCCTTTTCAAAACCTTATTTTACTCACACAAAACCATTGAAATTTCATATATAGTTAGTTCCACTAACTATATATCGCGCACCCGCAATCCACTGCTGATGATGTCACATATTACATCATTCATGACATGGTTAGTGACATCACTGATGACATCTCAAATGACATCACTGATGACATCACTGATGACAACATCCAGTGACTGTATGTTTCTGTAAAGTTAAAATATGTCTTACATATTGAAGAATGAGTGGATGTATAAGTGTCTGGATGAAGGATTTAGTAGGTGCATGACTGACTGTATGAGTGAGTGATTAAATGTGTCTCACTGAGTGCATGGGTTAGTGACTAAACTGTTTTAATTTGTGCATCATTATATCTGTTGTTCTACAAACTGCTGCATATGTTGATCAGTAGCTATATGAGTAACTGTATGGGTTATTCATTGGTTGTCCAAGTATTTGTATGGGAAACTGAGTGTGTGTGTATGGGTGGCTGGGAGGTGTGTGACTCTGTACATAGATGTGTGAGTAGTTGATTCACTATATGTATGGGTTCAAAAGTGCATGTGGAAACAGCTGTATGGGCGGTTGACTGTGCATGAGTGTATTAGTGAGTGAATGGATATCTCAGTGCTACATGTCAAAGTAAGTACATATGTAAAACACAGTACATGTGAGAGTTGACATATATAAATAACTGTGCATAAGAGCCAGTGAATGTGTGAGTGGCTGTATGGATCATTGTGAACATGTATCAGGGATTGTATAAGAGAGTAAAGTAAATATGTGTTAGTATATGTTTGAATAAGTAAGGTGTGTATAACTGTATAGTTGAGAAAATGGAGGTGTGATTGATTTTTTGCATAACTGACTAGGTGTGTGAGTAACTCCATGGATAAGTGACAGTCTGTGACTGTCTGTTTACACTGATTGTATCTAAGGTTATATTAGAGTCTGAAGAGGTTCATGGTATTATCACATGAATGATATCATCAGTGATGTGATCAGTCATGTCAAATGAGATGTTATCAGTGATTTTATCAGTGATGTCATTTGAGATGTCATCAGTGATGTCATTTGAGATGTCATCAGTGATGTCATTTGAGATGTCATCAGTGATGTCATCAGTGATGTCACTAACCATGTCATGAATGATGTAATATGTGACATCATCAGCAGTGGATTGCGGGTGCGCGATATATAGTTAGTGCAACTAACTATATATGAAATTTCAATGGTTTTGTGTGAGTAAAATAAGGTTTTGAAAAGGCTAATCCCTAACAATATATGGTCTATAACCAATGGTTTTTTCAGTGAATTTTCAAGGTTTTGTAAATGCAAATTCCTAACTATATATGGCCTATAACCTATGGTTTTTTCAGTGAATTTCATTGGTTTTTTAATAGCAAATATCAAAAGCTGTAAAATGTCAAGTACGTGATAGGTAAAAACTTTTTCGTGTTTATGCACGCTGATGTGCTTTGAACGCTGCCCCCCTCCCCTCTTTTCTCTTAGTAGTACTCTCTCTTTGCAGATAGTGAAGAGTAGTTAGCGCAGGCCTTTACCCCCGTTGTAATCCGTCGTGCCTGCTTGTCTCTCCATTTGATTGATTGTTATCCAAGCATTTACTGTTTTACAATTGATTCTCTTTGGTTCATTCTCTATTTACAAACAAGCACAAAGTCGCAATACTCTGTTTAGTCTTTGCAGATAGTGAAAAATCGTGTAAAAAAATAAAATTAATCGAGCAAAATCAGTAGGCCACTAATTGGATCTCTTTTTGACCTCGCTAAAATAGAAATATTAGGAACAACCCTTCATGAGAAATACGAAAATAGTGAGATGAACTGAGCTCCACACCATGAGGGCTGCAAGACAGCTCGGCTCCGTCACCCACCCCGCCCAAAATAACGACAAACCCTATGCAAATATTAAAAATATAGACAACACACCAGCAAAGAAACAGGGTAAAACATTTTATTAAATAACTATTTACATAACTATTTTATACTTTTTATTGCCCGATCCGGCTAGCTCAATCGATCGAGCATGAAACTCATGCACTCTGATAGCAAGCGTTGCTACTGATGCTATGCAGACCAAAACTGGTTTTCAGTTTGTACATTTTCCTAGATTTTTCCATCCAAGGTTGGTTGAGTTTGTAGAACGATGGCTTCAGATTTTCAACATACGGTGTGGTGGCGCGGACTGGGAGGGGGCGCTTCGCTCCTGCCCCCTCCCCAAGTAAGATTTTCATACGTGAAAGTACGTTAATGGTTTTGGTCCCTGAGTTGCTTCAATGTCACTGCCATTCTCAAATGGCATAAGTTCTGGATGTTGGGTGCCATAGTTCAGAGTTCTGAGCAGCGCTTGTAACACTGTCTGAAGCTTATTTCCACCTACTGCAGCTTCACTATTCTCAAAGTAAGTGAGTGTCGTTTGTGGACCTGACTGCATTTGAAAACAATGTGATATGGTACCTCCCTAAACCGCTTGACGGAGGCCCCCGAGGGGCGGTGTGATGGCACGGACTCGGAGAAGACGCTTGGCTCCGACCCCCTCCCCAAGTCTTATAGCACCGGTTTAGCCTGAGATCGCCCCCGACATAGGTGGCCGGCTCCCGGGGTCCGGCGGAACTTTTTGCCTTTTGATGACTCTTCTATTCTGGACCTTGTCCCACAATCCGTTTGACCTGAAGACACGCTGTAGTGGGGCGCCCCTTTACCGTTTTAGTTGCCATTCCGCCCGCTTTTGCTACACTGTGCCTCTTCCGCCATTCAGCTGTTTACCGCCCGCTCTTGCGACTACAGCGTCTCGCTCACCATGTAGTTGAGTTGCTCCCGCTCTTGCGATGCAACGATAGGCGACTGCCACAGGACTCTCAAAATGGCGGCCGGATCTTCAGATTTGGGCGTGGTCCACTAAAATGGCCCTGGGACACCTTGGAACTCGGACGCTTCCCTGATAGGGCTTGGGTCCCATTCTCGAAAGCGTCCCCTCAGCCGTGAAGATTCTACAAAAGTCTTGGGGGCCCCCGACTCCCGCAGGCTTCTGGTGGGGAGCGGCTGCCATGTCTGCTCGTGGAATGGCCACGACGGAGCTACGAGATGGTAGTGCTCTCATGCTGACGCCAGCTTTAGTCTGAAACATCCAGAAACACTGTAGACTACCAATTCGATCAGTTCCGGTAGCGCCCCAACATGACCCGGTAGAGAAGAACTTGCCCTCCCCTCTTTGACTGATGGTTCTTATTGCCTGTCCCCTCTGTTGTCATTTTACAGAACTTTTTGGACTGCTGAAAGGGGTTGTGTTCCGAACGCTGGTTGGTGGAGACATTTTGACTATATTCTTGACCTACGTTGTCGCGTAATGCGTTATATGACACGCCGCGTTAGCGCACCCGGAAGTGATCCGGGGCGCGGCGCGCAGCGCGTAACGTAAGCATAACAGGTCATGTGACTTGTTAATAAAACTTTTTATTGGTTCATTTTACTTTTGTTATTTCAATAATGAAAACCTTGGTCATATGACCTAAAAAATACGCTTTTTATTGATTTCGAACTTTTTTTTTTATAACATATATGTTATAATATTCCAGGCTAATGTACTTTCCCGGAAAAATTTCAACTGTCCTGCAAGTAAAATATATTCCTTTTTCGAGAAAAAGGGTGTTTCTTCGTTCCATGACGGAGCCGTTGAGTAAAAGAGACTCGGCCTGCTGTCTTAGTCGCCGATACGCCTGATTATCAGATTCTTATCGATCACTTTATGTTGCAGGAGTGGAAAACACAACTGCCCTTGACCATTTATCTTTACTGCGTTCCTACATATTATACCTTTTATCCGTCATGTAATTGGACTGCTTTATTTCACTTGCCTTTTACTGATTCGAAAACAGTGACTAAAAGTAAAAACTTTACCAATGTAAATACTACTACCATGTTTTGTTTTAAAAACCTTTATTGTGAAAATTTCAGTATACAAATACGGGCCTATAACCACGTGGGCCGGCCACGGAGCAAACTGAAATCGTATATGATGAGGAGACATTTACATTATAGAGGAACGTAACGAACGAGCCATTAGGTTGCAAGAACTAAGGTGTCTAACAGTTGCGGAATCGGTGGACGTACATTTTGTAATTAAAATACGACAGGGCCACTTACAAAAAAGTTATCTAGATATACATTTGCGTGCAAGTACCATGGGTGACGTTAATTCGAACTTTCAATAGTACAGTAATCAATAACACATCAGAACTTAATATCAATAGGGATGTCGAAATATTCAATCAATTCTCGTCCCCGCCCGCCATGAGCATCAAAACTGCATTCATATCTCGTGATATCAAGGTTGTTCAACCAGTACACAACAAGGAGTTACGAGTCCCATTTATACCGGCGCCATTTAGGGCGAGGCCGGGCAGGTCCAAGATATAGTCAAAATGTCTCCACCAACCATCGGCCAGACCAGAACCCCTTTCGGCCCTTTATGCTACAAGATGGTGTCTTCCATTCAGAAAATATTGTTGGCAGCATTTTGAAAGGAAAGATAAACAGCCGTTCTCCTAGTGAGTCTCCCATTGTTACATTTAGGAAGAATGTTGAAGAGTAATATGTGGAAAATCTGAAGCCATTTTTCTACAAACTCTCAATCAGCCTTGGATGGAAAAAAAAATCCTGAAGAATGTACAAACTGAAAACCAATTTTTGTCTGTATAGCATCAACAGCAACGCTTGAGTCAGCTTTGTGTCAAGCCGCCATTTTCATTCAATCAATAGCGTCCCCCTGCACACATTCAGGGACCTGGTCGTGTCTTCAGGTGAAACGGATTGTGGGACAAGAAGCAGAAAGGAAAAGGAAAAAAGTTCCGCCGGACCTCGGGAGCCGGCCGCCTATGTCATGGGTGATCTTTGGCCACACCAGGGCAATAGTGAAGCTGCAGCAGGTGCAAATAAGCTTCAGACAGTCTTACAAGCACTGCTCAGAACTCTCAACGATGGCACTCAACATCCAGGACTTGCCATCCGGATCTTGGCGCCTTGTGCTGGTTCCGACCTATTCACACATCGGTCCACTACTGACATCACCTGATAAGCCAACGGGGCACCCCACACCGACCTTCGGCGCAGCATTGTAGGATGGCCACACCAGTGCAGCAACTTGCTGGACACAACCTCGGTGCCATCCGGATCTCGGCGCGTTCGAGTCACTGTACCGCAAGAGTGACCGGAACTCAGCTGAACACGCCGTCTTTCGGCGCAGCATTGTAGGATGGCCACACCAGTGCGGCAATTTGCTGGACACCACCTCGGGCAATAGTGAAGCTGCAGCAGGTGCAAATAAGCTTCAGATAGTCTTACAAGCACTGCTCAGAACTCTCAACTATGGCACTCAACATCCAGGACTTGCCATTCGGATCTTGGCGCCTTGTGCTGGTTCCGACCTATTCACACATCGGTCCACTACTGACATCACCTCATAAGCCAACGGGGCACCCCACGCCGACTTTCGGCGCAGCATTGTAGGATGGCCACACCAGTGCGGCAACTTGCTGGACACAACCTCGGTGCCATCCGGATCTCGGCGCGTTCGAGTCACTGTACCGCAAGAGTGACCGAAACTCAGCTGGACACGCCGTCTTTCGGCGCAGCATTGTAGGATGGCCACACCAGTACGGCAATTTGCTGGACACCACCTCGGTGCCATCCGGATCTCGGCGCGTTGTGCTGCCTTCGGCCTATTCGCACATCGGTCCGCTACTGACGCCGCCTCACGTGCCAACGGATTTTCTACGCTTTTTGTAGCCCTATGCCGCATAACAGGTCATGTGACTTGTTTATAAAACTTTTCATTGGTTCATTTTACTTTTGGTTTCCTAAAGATGGAAGGCTTGGTCATATGACCTAAAAATAACACTTTTCATTGGTTTAGAACATTTTATTTTCCCAAACGATGAAAGCCCCACCTTGTTTCTGGATGATTCAGACTGAAGCTGGCGTCAGCATGAGAGCACCACCATCTCGTGGCTCCGTCGTGGTCATTCCGCGAGCAATCATGGCAGCCGCTCCCCACCGGAAGCCTGCAGGAGTCGAGGGCCCCCAAGACTTTTGTAGAATCTTCACGGCTGAGGGGACGCTTTCGAGAATGGAGCCCAAGCCCTAGCAGGCAAGCGTCCGAGTTCCAAGGTGTCCCAGGGCCATTTTAGTGGACCAGGCCCAAAACCGAAGTGCCGGCCGCCATTTTAAGAGTCCTGTGGCAGCCACCTATCGCTGCACTGCAAGAGTGGGAGCAACTCAACTACATGGTGAGCGAGACGCTGTAGCCGCAAGAGCGGGCGCAACTCAGCTGGATGGCCGCCACCTGGGGAGGCCCGTTCACGCCGCCTCCCCCACGCCCCCCCCCCGGGCCGCCCCACGCCAAATTTCGGAGCAGCATTGTAGGATACCAAAACTAGTGCGGCAGTTTACTGGACATCACCTGGGTGCCATCCACATCTCAGCGCGTTCTGCTGCCTTGGGACTATTCGCACAACAGACCGCTACTGACGAGGCCTCCCCCCGCACCACCCGGGACGCCCCACGCTGTTTTTGTGAGCTGCATTGTAGGATCCCAAAAACCAGTGCGGCACCCAGGTGACATCACCTGGGTGCCGTCCAGAACTCAGCACGTTGTGCTGCCTTGGGACTATTCGCACAAAAGACAGCTTCTGACCATTGTTGCTTTTTTTTGTCAAAAATGTTTAAATGTTTGTTACAGTTTTTGTTCCGTTGGTTATATTTAAAAGTTAATAAAGTTTTATAATCCTACTTTGTTGGAGTGCTATATATTTTTAAAAAATCGGGTGAATGGGGCCTTGAATCGGGTTATTGTCATGTGTGGGCTTTGCAAGTGCACTGCTACAGGATCGGACATTTCAAACTCAAATGCACGTTCTTTTTCTTACCTTTCCGAAGCATGGAGCGCAATAGCAGGCAGAGAAAGGGTGATGCAAGTGTTGAACACTGCCTGGCCTGGCAAGTTGCTGGCAGTGCCCCCCCCCAACCCCTGCCCGCTCCTGAAAGAGGACACACACACACCGCCGCCCCGAGTACTTCACAGATCTTTAAAAGACCATGCGCTTGTTCATGAGGCTTAAATGGTTTATCACCCCTTCTAGAACCCCTGCATCGACCCTCTGACGTTTCCTGGAAGAATTACCACGTAACACAATACCAAGCCTTGTCAGCTGAAACCCCCGAGGAATCGTGGGGCATATTATCAAGGGGGTTTATCTCCGCTTTTTTGGCTTTAAAAGCCAAGAAAGCGGAGATAAAATTATCTCCCTATTACCAAGCTGTCGCTAACACCAGTTAGTGACAGCTAAAAGGAGATAGCGACCATCTTGGGCCCCGCTTTGCATGTCAGTGATATTTATCACTAATGGCATGCAAAGTGGGCGTGCCAAGATGTTAGCGACTGGAAACAGTCCCTAACATCGCTATCTCCTATTACCAACTTTTGGAGATATTCGCGCTAAGCGCGAATATCTCAAAAAGCTAACACCTGCCCTGAGCAGTTCTTAGCCATGTTATCCAATGGGAGGTGGATAACATGGCTAAGAGCATTTGCTCGATAATGCATGAATATCGCGGACTTTTCAGCGATATTCATGCATTGCGGCCGTTTTTTATCGCATTTGCGATAAACCTTGCTAATAGCAAGGTTTATCTGCGATAAAAATCGCCGATGTGCGGCGATAATTTTTGTCTCTAAACAAGTTAGAGACAAAAATTATCGCTAGTTGTTGGTAATATGCCCCCGGGTTTTTGCTTGCAGAAATCGGGAGGCGGGAGACTAGCACTGAAATCAGTAGTCTCACGCCTGAATCGGGAGGGTTGGCATGTCTGGATTCTCTACAGCTGGGGCCATAAACTACATCCGCAGGGCTAGGTGATAGCCTGGGACCGGCCTGGCATCTAAAATGGCTGCCGTGCACGACAAAATTGTGGCATTGGAAAAAAGGCAAGATGGCGCAGACAATGTTTATCAATAAGGATTCATTTATAACAAAATATTTTATCGCACTGACAAATTGGCGGTCAACACTTCCTGATTTCCATCGAATCGAACGTTAACAGACGTCACGCAGCAAAAAAAAAAAAAAGCTCACGCGCAGCCTCTGGAAGACATGTATCAACATATATGAGCCTCCTCAGCCACCCTCAGAAAACATAAGGGATTAGGATACGTCTCCCGCACCCCCTTATACCTAGTAATTTAATTAAAACGAAGCACAAAATGGCGAATTCCCGTTTCGCTACCAGTTTGCGGCCCAGTTCGCGGCCCGTGAAGCGCTTCTACCGTGAAATTTTTTTATTTTTTTATTTTCCCCACGGGACCCTTTAATAACCCCAACAACATTCCTAGGGGGTCAAGAGGGGTATACCTTGCCCCCTTTCATTAAATTCCCCCTTCGTTTTTCACCTCTTCTTCTCTCTCGATCCTACCGAGAGATAAGATGGCGGCCGCTCAGGACTGTTTAGAATGTTGACAGACACCGGGGAGCCAATCAGCTTTGCATCGCAAAGTTCCGTTTCGCGAAAAGTAAGCGGACCGGAGCGCAGCCCGGAGCGCTGTTACAGATATATATCTTGTTTTGAACGTTAATTTCTCAAAATCCACTGGAGCAAATATATTGAGACCTAGCAAAGGCACATCGGGCTAACAGTCCCTACAATTTTGCCAAGTTTCGTGCAAATCCATTCAGCTGTTCGAGCTAAAAGTGAGGCCAAAGGCCCTATGGAAATTAACATGGGAAAAACGCGTTTTGGGACCCCCCTTTTTTCTCGGCCCCCCCTTAACGAAACCCCCCCAAATTTTCAGGGGCTGCTCAGAAACAAAATGCGCCATTTTCCTGAAAATTTCAGCCGATTCCGTCCACAAACGCCAAAGTTATTAGACATAGAATTTTCAAAAGTCCCATAGACAAAAAATCCTAACTATATATACCTACTGGCGAGACGCCAGTAGGTAATAGTAGAGTACATATATTGTTTAGTACGTATATTGCAAACATTCTACATAGTGACTTCTTTACACTGGAAATTATGGTGCAAAAATATTTCTTTTTAGACCAACAAGACTCAAGAGATAAATCAAGAGGATAAATAGAAGAGTGTGCTCGGTGAAGTCCCATCATTATTATCTTGATACAAAATTAGGTGACCCTCTGTGTCCTTGAAGTTGCACATAAAAGTTTTGGTGAACCTACTAAAAATAGGGAACACCCACTTCTTCACACTCATTACTATTAAAGTCAGTCCTCTACAATATCTAAATTGTTTATACGCAATTGCAGTAGCCAATCACTTCTCTAGTCTTTAAGAACATCTAAAAACGATACATTCACCCTTGTGTTTTTATTTTGTTTTTTATTTCAATACTTTGCTATTATTTTTTTAACCCCTTCCATGCTGATGACGAACCCCAGCTGTCATGCACTACGGTGCTCGTGTGCTGATGACGGCTGGGGTTCGTCACGGCCCGCCCCTGTTCGTGCTGTTTACAGCACACCAGGGGAATCGCGGTGAGGAAAATTAAAATTTCTGGTCATGTTATGTTCCCTAGCGCGTACCCCACCGACTCCATGTACCAGCTTAAAGTGCATGTAACTTCCCTCCTGTGCCAGCTATGAAGACGCAAATACATTTGCGTCCACCGTTAACATGTCCTCTTTCAGATCCACCCTGAATGGATTATGTAGTCCGTTCCTAAGTATGCTATGCCACCGTCTCTTTGTAGTACACTTTTCAGAGTAGGCCCTGAATTTCTGCCACCGAAACCTCTTTTGTGGCTCCTGACTCTGGCAGCCTCTGCCCAGGCTACCTCTGTACCCGTGAACTCTGACTTACTTTCAGCGCGGCCCCTCGCGCTCAGCTCAAGCCTGCTTTCTGCCAAGACTGACTATAACCTTCGAGTTATCTGTTCCGCTCCCCGAGAATACATTCCTGCCTACTAGTTCCTGTAAACATCCTCCCCAGCTGCAGAGCCAAAGGGCCGACCTGTCTCAATGCAAGTAATTCATAGCCTCTGTTGCCATGCTTCCATGGAAGGCCCCGTGCCCCACGCTTCACATGTAGACACTTAGGCGCTTCTACACGCATCCACAGTTAGCATAGAATAGCTTTTGCCCTAGAGACCTTTCCGCCCAGATAGTATAGTTCCTAAACATCAGATATCAGATATGATAGAAGTACAAGTTGATCTGACATGCCAGACTTCTGTCTCTTTCCGTCAGTGTAAATGTCAAATCCCCTGCACCCCGTCAATCACACGTCATGCAGCTGCGCGCGCATCCAAGCTTCCGATTTCTGCTGACATCGCAACAATTCTGTTAGCACCACCCCTTGGTGCCACCCACTTGCGTCACCTATCAGTGACGTTTCTAGCACACACCTCTGATTCACGCCTAGTTCACGCCTCTTGATTACGTATTAGTATCACGTGTATACTGTTATCTTGTCTTCTCTCAGCTGTTACGCCTCTTGCATTATTCTTTATGACATGAATTAAGTATATAAGCTATGTACTGTCAATAAAATATAGCGCTCTATCCCTTCTGACACCCCTGTGGTGGTCAGAACATGATATCCTGATCAGACCATTCCTTTATGAGGAATAAAACCCTTAGAAACTCTAACACCACGGACTCTGTCTTTTTTCATTCTGATTGAGTTATTATTGATTAAGTACTTATCTGCATAGAAATTAAGAGAGTAAATTAATTATTTACGTCATTTTGGCGCCCGAATAGGGACCCCTCCCCCACCTCACGCGCCGGTTGGTGCGTTGCAAGCTATGTCCCCTGCCATCAGTTAGAAGGAACCTACGCGTACTGGCAGGATTTCCTGCATCTCCCTCTGACCCACGGAGGTGACGAAGACTGCGATCAGTGCCCAGACGAGGCGGTGAGGAGTGCGGAGGATCCCGACCAGAGCCTAGCCGAAAGAAGCAAGGTCCGAGGTGTTAAGAGGCCCACCAGGTTTCCGAAGTTTTCCGAAGTTTTCCGAAGTATTCCGAAGTACCGAGTCGAGTCCAGTCGAAGTTTTCCGAGGCCTTCTGTTTCCGTGCTTCCCGGTGAGTACCATTGCTGGGTCGTATCTAGACGGGTTTGGGTACGCAAGTCCGGTCTGCACTGTTTTAGGCAGTGTATCTGTACTGTTTAGCAGTATATCTAGTATTCCGAATTTCTGCACTGTTACACCAGTGTATCTGTACTGTTGAGCAGTACATCCAGTATAGGGGGGTAGTCATCTATGTCTTCAATGTTCTTATGTGATTAATGTTGTGGTATGAATGTGACTGTTTAAATGTGTATTATTGTGTTCCTCGTATAACCTAGCTGTCAAGAGTATTAAGGAATAAGGATTGAACATTCAGTAATAAGTAAGCAAAATGCCGTTTTTCAACAAGTTAAAGCAGATAGGAACTAGGAAAGGGATATTGGAGGAAGAAATTCCTATTCCCCCTAGGGACACTCCTGGCAATTTTATGTACAACAAGCATGGCATAGATGCCATATTATATCTAGATTTATGGGCCGATTATACCAAACACCTAGACGAAAGACACAGATGGCCTGTTACCGGAACATGGGATGCCGAGTGCATCATGAGGGTAGAAGAAGCATTATGGAAAAAGAAAGCTAGACAATCTCAGAAAGACGCCATAGAATTTTGGCGTAAGGAATCACGTAAGCGTGCTGACAAAGCACTCCGTAGAGAAGACAGACTTAAAGAATCAGAGAAAGACCAAGAAAACGAATTAGTTACTGAAGGGATCCGAGTAAAAACAGAACAAATAGACCGTGCCCGAAATAATCTTGTAAACGGTATGTATCTTGCAGCAGATGGCACATCTGAAGCCCTATCAGAAATACCGAAAAACTTACCGACACCATTAGTTCCGACTAAAGTAATGCATAAAACTACTAAAGACATATTCCTAAATTCATATTTAGAGGATGTAGCACCAGCTTACACCAATCTGCCTGTTCGTGCCCTGCCTACTGACAGGGGTGGGGGTGGCACTACGCCCCCAGATCATGTTCTGCCGGTACCGCGACAGACCTCCCCTGTTCCGCCAGCTCCGCCGCTTCCCGCACTCAAGATTGACCCACCGAAACAAGTCCTACCTGATCCTACTAAACGACAAATTCAAGTTCAGATACAGACTCCACGGAGAGATAATGCCCAAGCATCCGCCTCAGGAGGTGCGACTGCGGGTCCTCAGACCCCGCCACCGACACACAGATTCAATTTAAGGGACACACAGAATCCTTTTCAGTCTCCCCACTCAGTACAGTCTCCCCACTTGTCGCGTCTTGACGCATTAAAAGAAAACATGTCAGTTTGCAGATATGATCCAGTCCCCGGGAAAAATGATCTAATGATATTAGCATCACTACGATTAAGATCTGCCACCGATAGCTTGCTATGCTATGTAGGAATGAAGGAACGTCTCGACAGACTATATGAGTTTATACAGACAGGGAAAGACCCTGACAGTGTCAAAGATGCCATGCATAAACAGAAAGTTGACATTCAAGCTCAGATATTACGATTTTTCATAAATTGTGTAATAAGAGAACGAGACAGGCCCGAGACAGATCAAAGTGAATTAGACGCATTAAACAAGTGGGGTCAAAATATAGCCGATGGAAAACATGATAAGGGGACTTGCATAGCCAGTATGTCCCAGAAAATTAGAAAGGCAGTATTAATTGCACACCAGGAAGGGAATGATAAAGCTTCCTCCGAGGAGGAAGAAGAACTTACAGCACCAGGAAGGTCCACAGATACTATAGCGTATGTAGGTAAGGGAAACTACCTTAGGAAAGGTATTCGTCCGGAAAGCAAGAGAGTTCTTTTCTCGGCTTTAACAAATCCGAATTCTTCTGAACATCAGTTCCAGGAAACTGATAAAAGGCTTCGAGACCGAGTGGGGTACCATGTACTCAATTCTATGGATGAACAGGAACTAGCCCGGTCAGCCGTGTTATGGGCCGAAAACCCAGACATATACAATGATGATACGTTAGTGCAGACATTCTTGAACCTTTCCCCAGAAGAGCAGAAAATAGCAGGTGTATACATGATTCAGCACCTCCTCATCAAGTTCAGAAACAACCATTCCGATCCAGGTCCCTTACACGAAACATTAGAAGCACTACTCATGGATAGATGGAGAGGTTTCAGTACCAAATTAATACAAATAATTCTAGAACAACGACGTAAGTATAACACCTTCATAAGCTCTGAATATGTTCCCCCGCCGCCTCCAGAGAGGAAAACGTATTACATGCAATGCGGTAGTGGCATTGAAAGTCAGAATCCCTTACGAGAAGTACACCCAGTTATGGGTACGGATAACGTCCTGAAACGTGTGTATGTTCACACACCACTGACTAAGTTAGAACTGTTAGAAATGAAGAAATTAGTTCCGTGTCATGATAAAGACCCTGCAGGTTTTCACAGAGAGCTCAAAGACATGTTACTGATGGGAGATTACACGTATGATGATATTATGAAAATGTTAAAAGTACTGTTGCCCACGGGCATTTACGAGAAATTAAAGGAAAAAGATTGGGAGGTGGGAGAGTCTAAGATAGCATGGGCAGAAATAGAAGACGAAGAAAGTAAACGGATCCCAGGAGTAAGCCTTGGGGATAGGACTAAAGCATTACCAGGTTTGATAGTACAGGTTTTGCCAAGATTATTGACAACTAGAAAGGAAGATTGGGACGCAATCTCGTCCTGTAAACAGAAACAAGATGAAGATACTAGTGACTTCTATTCCAGATTCGAGAAATGTTTCATTATAAATAGTGGCCTACAACCTAGTAGCGAGTCATATCCACACCTTTTTGTATCAAAATTAGTCGAGAATTCCCTACCATTAGTCAAAAATAGAGTGTACAAAGTTGAAAGTACTTGGCAGGCAAATACGCCATCCCAGATGTTACAAATGTTACAATATCACCAGAACAGAATTAGGGAAGAACAAGATCAGGAACAGAAACGTATGAAAGACACGAAAATGAAAATGTTAGTAGCTCAGACGGTCCCAGCCGACGGTCAAAGAAAAGGTGGGGCCCAGACCAATCATTCTGCAGCTCCCGTTAAAGGGACATGTAATTACTGCAAGCAGCCAGGTCATTACGTACATGAATGTCCAGTCCTGAAACACAACATCGCGACAGGTAAAACTAAAGAAAGACCGCATCCGCCTAGACATGAACATGGTCATCAACAGACCTCACAGAACGAACAGCCAATGCAGAATACACAACCTATGCATGCTCCACCCCACCCAGCACAGACAGTAGCAGTACCGCAGCCACAGCCCATTGCCGCGACTCAGCAAGTCTCACAACAGATGTACCAGTATGCCCAATCTGCATATCCAGATTACCCCCGATACACATGAAACAGCCTAGAGAGGGAAAGTGATTTGCCTCTTATTGAAATTCCTGTAGATCAAGAAGGTCCTTATGTACATAGTCACGTATTGGGAAAGGACAGAAAGTTTTTAATTGACACAGGGGCAAGTCGCACTACAATCAGTCACAATGAAGTCCCAGGGGCACCCCTCTCAGGCTCACAGAATGTTTCCCTTGGTTTTTCAGGACAGCCTATTGTAAACGAAGTATCAGAACCAGTACCATTAGCTGTGGGTCCATTATCCCGAGTTACAGATTTGTTACTTACGAAATCATGTCCAGAAAATCTGTTAGGAATTAAAACACTGAAGGCTCTAGGAGCTATAATATGCTGTTCCCCGGAGGGAGTCAGACTCTTTCTACGGGATTTCAAGGGTCATTATGTTTTACGTGATTTTGATGTCAGATTGAAAAATGTACCAGATCACTTATGGGCAAAAGGCCCAGCTGATGTAGGTTGTATGCATATCACTCCATATCGTGTTACACTCAAGACAGGAGTTGTTCTACCCAGAATCAGACAATACAAGTTACCACCCGATGCTGTAGTGGCTTTACTGAAAATCATTGAAGAGCTTATTGCCCAGGGGGTGGTCGTAGAGACCGACTCCAATATCTGTAATTCACCCATCATTCCAATTCTTAAACGTACAGACCGCAATGCACCGCCAGTATATCGGCTGGTGATTGATCTTCGAGAGCTGAACAAATGCATTGTACCACAGTATCCTGTGGTCCCCGATATCTCCTCCCTGTTAACTGCTATTGATTCAGAAGCAACGTTCTTTACTGTAATAGACCTCAAGAACGCTTTCTTCAGTGTACCTATTGATCCGGAGAGCCAATATCTCTTCGGATTCAGTTTAAATGGACGAAGTTTCAAATTTTCCCGCGCACCTCAAGGATTTACAGAAAGCCCCAGCATCTATAGTCAAGCACTGAAAAGACAACTAGATTGTATTCAAATGCCAGTTAATACCGCTTTACTGCAATACGTCGATGATCTACTGATCACCGCACGAAGTGAGCACGAATGTGAACAAGCATCACTGACAGTTTTGCATTTCCTGGCCGACAAGGGACACAAGGTGTCTCCTTCGAAGCTACAATTCTGTGTTCAGCAAGTTGTGTACTTGGGTCACTTGCTGTCCAAAGTGGGGAGACAGCTCACTCCCGATCGCATTCAGTTAATTGTAAATATGCCGCGACCCCAGACACAAAAGGAAGTGCGGGCCTTTATAGGCCTCACCTCGTACTGCAGACAATGGATTCCTCAATATGCATTTCTAGCTAAACCACTCATCCAGTTAACGACGCAGGAGGTAGCAACTTCCATTGTCCTCCCTTGGACTCAGGAACACACACAAGCCTTTGAGGAATTAAAGAAAGCATTATGCCAAGCACCAGTTTTAGCGACACCATGTTACAGCAAACCGTTTACACTTTTTGTTACAGAACGTGACGGTACAGCATTGTCTGTCCTCACTCAGGATCAAGCAGGTTCACATAAGCCTTGCGCTTATTTTTCAAGTACATTGGATTCAGTAGCCCAGGCACTCCCTGCGTGCTTAAAGTCAGTAGCAGCAACAGCATTAGCAATCAGACAAAGCGACTCAATTGTTCTAGGTCATCAGTTAACAGTACAAGTCCCACATTCTGTAGAGGTTCTGTTAAACAGAACCCAGACTCAACACTTGACTATAGCACGACTGACAGGTTACGAGTTGACATTATTCCAGCCACACATAGAAATCAGACGCTGCAGTATCCTGAACCCAGCAACACTGTTACCTACAGTTATGACAGATCCAGCTCCGCATGATTGCATAGAGATCATTAATGCAGTAACAAAGCCCCGACGAGATTTAACAGATGTTCCATTGACAAATCCAGACCTGACACTTTATGTAGATGGTTCATGCATGAGAACAAATACAGGAGAGTTAGTGGCCGCGTATGCAGTGACCACTGAAACTGAAGTTAAAGAAACACATCGTATTGATACACTGTCTGCTCAAGCGGCAGAGCTCATCGCCCTGACCCGAGCCTGTATTCTAGCCAAGAACAGAAATGTCAACATATACACAGATTCCCGTTATGCGTTCGGAGTCGTACACGACTTCGGCATGCTGTGGCAAGAACGAGGTTTTCTGACCTCTCATGGTGCCAAGATACAACACGGTCCTCTCATTCAAGCACTGTTAGAAGCAATACATCTGCCTTCAGCCATATCCGTCATGAAGTGTAAAGCACATACTAAAGTCACAGATTCTGTTTCCCAGGGTAACGACCTGGCAGATCAGACAGCAAAACATACAGCACTGACTCACACTCAGACAAATGATACGACAATGACAACAGATCCGACAAACTGTATGACAGTCAGGGATCCTACACTAGATGTTATCGACATTCAGACACATGCTACTCCAGAAGAAATAAAGAAATGGATTGAACTAGGAGGGATCCAGACAGATCAAGGTTGGATGACGAAGGGAAAATCTACATGGTTTCTCCCTGACTCTATGGTTCAAGTCATGATAAATACAGCACATAGTCCTGCACATCTAGGAGAGAAAGCAATGTTAGACAGTTTGCAAAATCTCTGGAACAATAAACACTTACGAGCAGCAGCAAAACAGAAAGTGCGTACTTGCATGATCTGTTGCCAGTTCAATCCAGGTAAAAGCGTCCCTGTAGAGCAAGGTGGATTTCATCCTCCCGATCACCCTTTTGAAGTCCTCCAGATGGATTATATCCAGATGGACCGTTGTCGAGGATTTAAATATGTTCTTGTAGTTGTCTGTGCTCTGTCCCGCTGGACCGAAGCATACCCAGTCTCAGATTACACTGCTCCGACCACTGCCAAGCAGTTGGTTCGTGAATTCTTCCCACGATACGGCCTGCCTCGTGTCGTGTACTCAGATAACGGTCAGCCATTCTCATCTGCCTTAATGAAAGAAGTTTCTTTATTACTAGGATACCAGTGGAAGTTCCATTGTGTCCGACATCCAGAAGCCGCAGGCCTTGTTGAGAGGCATAACCAGACACTAAAGATCCGCCTTGCCAAAATATGTCAGGAGAAAGGGGTCGACTGGATAGTCGCCCTGCCAGTGGCACTATTCTACATGAGAATGGTTGCCCATTCGAGATCAGGGCTATCCCCGTACGAGGTGGTCTTTGGAAGACCACCGAATATGTGGGGGACGCCCATTCCAAAAAAGATTACTGATGTTGATTCTAACATGTTGACAGATTACCTTGCCTCCTTGATGTCTGCACTCCAATCATGTCGTTCACAGGTTGCCGCAGCCTTCCCTGACAACACTGATGTAAAGCCACACGACGTCCGTCCTGGTGATACGGTGCTCGTCCGAAATTTCGACAGGAAAAGTCCGCTGGAGCCCCGCTGGAAGTCCCCGAAGACCGTTCTTCTAACAACAAGGACGGCCGTGAAAATCGAAGGAAGAAAGGGGTGGGTCCACACGAGTCATATAAAAAAATTTTCTGGACTGAAATCTGACCGAGACTCGTCCACCCCCACCAAAGACTGTGTCAAACAGAAAGACTTTACAGAATCTGAACGAGAAAAGACTCCTCAAGAAAATTATCGCATGAAATTACGATCTAGCAAGTCAGACAGTTTAATTGTTTAAGTCCTCCCCTAGGTGAATCGGTTAAATAGTTTCTGACATGTATCCCCTAGATCGAGATAGAGAGAGAGAGAGAGAAGCAAAGAAACGTACATATTGTAAATCACTTCGTAGTCACTGCATAGTGACACTAATAATCATGTTTATTCTCAGTGTTTTAATTATCATTACTAGCATCCTATTGCCTATCTATTACCCTATTTTCAAGCATGAACAATCTGCTTACAATGTATCTGCTGAACACACTTTTAGTGAGTTACCTCCTCACGAGCTTTCCTACAGACTTGCGCTGCGCAACAACACATTCATTAGTATGTTACATCATTCTCATCAAACCAACAATGCTACAAATTGCTGGATATGTGGCCGACTCCCTCCCTACCAGAACTACAAGGGAGCTCTGCCTCTCTTTCCGTACCCGTTCACTCACAATGGCTCCTGCGGAGCATGGTTTAAAATAATTAATTCTGTAGATCCTGATATTGCTGTTTTCGATGGGGGCTGGGTTTGGGGAAACCTGAACTTAGTCCTGCTCGACGCCTGTTACCCAGATAAGGAGGGACTCCCCACTAGAATAGGAACTGATCTAGAAAATGAAGTATATGGATTAGGTAATTATACAATTAGCCTTATGATTCTCACTGTCGAATCCGAAGCCACACCAGTTCTACCCGTTATGTCAGTACTGCCAGTCACTGGTGAATTATGTATCAAGAAAAAAGGTTCAGTACACTTAGGTCATAGTAAATGCACTACTGTGGTCGAATTCAGTGATCATGGAAAATCGTCCTTTAAAGCTATCAGTCACTCTTACTTTGTTTGTGGTCATACCGCATACATTCGTCTACCTCCAGATTGGGATGGTACCTGTTACATTGCATTCCTTCTGCCACCTGTTTTTCTAGCTCCTCCTGATTACCATAGAAATACCAATCTAGTAAAGAATAGACCCAGAAGAGACATCCCACTTGTCGACTACACAGAAACGGCATGGGAACAGTACACCGACTTTAATAAAGGATTCTTTTTCTTTTTAGGCCCTGTTCAGAATAGTAAATTAATACGCAGATTAACTAGAACACTTGAAGCAGTAGTGAATGAAACTGCCTCCGCCTTAGGTAACTTAACAGAAGAGCAGTCCGCCATGCGGGTTGTTGTCCTTCAGAACCGTCTTGTAATTGACGTCATCTTGGCAGATAGAGGTGGAGCCTGTAAGGTCATCGGGTCAAGTTGCTGTGTTTTCATACCACAAAACGCACCATCTGTATATCAAGCTATCACCCGTCTTCATAAAATTGCAAATCAGATACATCAGAATCCAGGCACCTGGACTTGGTCCGGTTGGTTCTGGACAACGTTAACAGCTTGGGGATGGAAGATCCTATCCTTCCTAGGCATTGGCCTAGTCCTGGTACTCAGTTGCTGCCTGTGCCTGCAGTGTGGGCCAGCGATTTGTGGACTGTGTGCCACCTCTTGTATTGAACACTCCAGTTTTCTCTCAAAACGTAAACGAAAGAAAGAAGAACAAATGATGCTACATGAACAAACTGATCGATTCATGAGGATAGATATTTCATGAAGGGTCCGTAGGGAACAAGGAGGGAATGAGGAAAATTAAAATTTTTGGTCATGTTATGTTCCCTAGCGCGTACCCCACCGACTCCATGTACCAGCTTAAAGTGCATGTAACTTCCCTCCTGTGCCAGCTATGAAGACGCAAATACATTTGCGTCCACCGTTAACATGTCCTCTTTCAGATCCACCCTGAATGGATTATGTAGTCCGTTCCTAAGTATGCTATGCCACCGTCTCTTTGTAGTACACTTTTCAGAGTAGGCCCTGAATTTCTGCCACCGAAACCTCTTTTGTGGCTCCTGACTCTGGCAGCCTCTGCCCAGGCTACCTCTGTACCCGTGAACTCTGACTTACTTTCAGCGCGGCCCCTCGCGCTCAGCTCAAGCCTGCTTTCTGCCAAGACTGACTATAACCTTCGAGTTATCTGTTCCGCTCCCCGAGAATACATTCCTGCCTACTAGATCCTGTAAACATCCTCCCCAGCTGCAGAGCCAAAGGGCCGACCTGTCTCAATGCAAGTAATTCATAGCCTCTGTTGCCATGCTTCCATGGAAGGCCCCGTGCCCCACGCTTCACATGTAGACACTTAGGCGCTTCTACACGCATCCACAGTTAGCATAGAATAGCTTTTGCCCTAGAGACCTTTCCGCCCAGATAGTATAGTTCCTAAACATCAGATATCAGATATGATAGAAGTACAAGTTGATCTGACATGCCAGACTTCTGTCTCTTTCCGTCAGTGTAAATGTCAAATCCCCTGCACCCCGTCAATCACACGTCATGCAGCTGCGCGCGCATCCAAGCTTCCGATTTCTGCTGACATCGCAACAATTCTGTTAGCACCACCCCTTGGTGCCACCCACTTGCGTCACCTATCAGTGACGTTTCTAGCACACACCTCTGATTCACGCCTAGTTCACGCCTCTTGATTACGTATTAGTATCACGTGTATACTGTTATCTTGTCTTCTCTCAGCTGTTACGCCTCTTGCATTATTCTTTATGACATGAATTAAGTATATAAGCTATGTACTGTCAATAAAATATAGCGCTCTATCCCTTCTGACACCCCTGTGGTGGTCAGAACATGATATCCTGATCAGACCATTCCTTTATGAGGAATAAAACCCTTAGAAACTCTAACACCACGGACTCTGTCTTTTTTCATTCTGATTGAGTTATTATTGCATAAGTACTTATCTGCATAGAATTAAGAGAGTAAATTAATTATTTACGTCAGCGGCCGCATGGAAGGGGTTAATTTCATTTTCTATTTTCTTCCATGGACCTTCCTGAGTATTTTCTGGGTGTACTCAAGTCTACTGGTGATGAGTGCATGGGTATATATATATATATATATACATGTATACATATTATCTACTAGCGGTCGCCAGTAGATAGTTATAGTTAGAACCTATTATCCATAGGAAATCCACAACATTCTATTGACAATAACTTTGGCACTGATTGATGAATCTGTGCGAAATTTTCCAAACTTTTGGTCGGCTCAGTTCCACTCCTTCCCTGATTGGTCAAGCGGGGCCGAGAAAAAAGGGGGGTCCCAAAACATGTTTTCCCCATGCAATTTCCCATAGGACCTTTAGCCACGGCTACTGCCCGAACGGCTGAACGGAATTACATCAAATTTGGCAAAGAGGTAGTCCTCAGTTCAGACTTGTGCCTTTTGCTTATTTGGTGTAAATCCGTTCAATAGTTCTTGAGAAAATGACAGTTAAAGTCATTTATATATCTATGGGTGCGGGTGATCCAGAGTACTATCCGCGTACCCTATGCGCAGCCTACAAGCACCCTGCCGTGCTGAATGCTAATTGGCTGACAGCTGTCAAAATCAGGAAGTGTTGGCTGCCATCTTGTGCCTCGGTAGAACCGAGGCACAAGAAAACCAAAACAAACGCCGCAAAACACGAAAAGGGGGCAGGGTAGACACACCCTTACCCCCTAGGCCTGCTCAGGGGGTCCCACAAGGACCCCCTGGGCCAAAAATGTATTTTTTTTTAAATCGCGAGATGTGCGTAGGATCCGCGCATCCTAGCGATATTAAAAAAAAAGAAACACGGTCTCCCACAGTAAATTTGTAAATTTGGGACGTGGCAAATCCCGGGGGCATTATCGAAAAAAAAGTGTGGGGGGTCCCAATCCCCCCCACACTGCCCCGGGGACCGCCACCCCCTTGGGGCTCTAATTTAATATATGGGGGGGCTCACGGGCCCCCCCACAGCCCCGGGGACCGCCACCCCCAGGGCTCGATTTTAGTGTATGCGTGGGGCTCACGGGGCCCCCCTGCAGCCACGGGGAACGCCACTACCCGGGGCTATTTTGAAATGGGAGGGGGGCTCTCAGACCCCCCAGCCCCGGGAACCGCTACCCCCTGGGTCAAGAATTAAATGTATGCGGGGGCCTCACGGGGCCTCCCCGTCGTGCCTGCCGCGTATAGAGTACATGGCAAAACGGCTCCCTCGAGTTGGCTGGAGATACGGCAATGTTCCATCAGGGCGCATGCGCTAAACACCACGCAAGCGTCAGCACAAGTCATCCTATTTAGCCCGTCTCTATGGTGATATGAGCGCTTCGCGTTCTTCCGCTTCCGGGGTTCCTGTTCCGGCCGGGTCACGGTGGTGGCGTCTCTGCGGGCTCGTCGTGCTTCTATCGGCACTGACGGTATTTCTAGAGAATTGTATGTAGCCAGTACTTTCTTGTTACCGGTGTATTTCATCTGGCCGGTTATATGGTGTTGGGCTTTCACTGCCCATGTTCCACGTTCACTCAGCTCGTTCGGAGCATTTGTTGTGTTTGTCTTCTGTTTGTTTCTTGAGCATTTCTGTGCCCGTGTAGCCTAAGAGAGTATTCGTTATCTCCTGGGCATTCCTTATTCACGATTTCATAACGGAGTTTGTTGGGACCATAGCGTTGTTACTGCGTGGTCCTATTTTACTGTTCTTGTGAAAACAACAAGAGTGGTTGAACGATTATTCAGAAGATAATTCCTGTATCACAAGATTTTGTGATTGTTCTCTTCTATGGTTAAAAGAGAAGGTGCTTCATATTATTGAGTCCTAATTCCGTATTTTGTGGCTTTCGATTGCATGGGGTGCCATGGTATGAGTCTTCGTTATGTTCCTCAGGTAACAATATGCCTAAGAGTATACTGCATTATTTCCTGTATAAATAAGCATTGAAAAGTGAACCTGTTTAATATATCCATATATTCTCCAGGACTAAGCATATACTTATATATGAGTACCCTAAGACGACCTTCCTGTAACGCTATATACAAAAAGAGACAGGTATCTTTTATTTCCACAGGAGGATGCATGTTTGTCATATCTATATTATTGATTGTGTCTTATTTGTTGCATTGTGCCTACTGCAGTCCTGTTGATCAAGGTGAACCAGTATCCTGAATTATCAACAGTCCGTCTCCAGTATAGAAGAGATTCCTGTGTTTATCCCCTCCTTTCCTTGTTTTGTTCCCCTGTTTTCCCTATTGGGCATCATCACATACGTTCAGGTGTTTTATATTCCCTGGCGTGTGGTGGACCTGTTGGGGGAAGCTGTGGGCCAGTCTTCGGATTCCGTGGGGCTCCCGAGGAAACTTTTGAGGTTACGACACTCCCCCAGCCCCGGGGACCGCCACCTCCCCCCCCCCCCCCCAACGCTGGGCTTAAGAAAATTGGGTGATGGGGCTCTGTATAAGTATATTTATTAGTGTTCTTTTGATCTTTGTTAGCATGTATGAGTGAATATATAGGTAAGTGTTTAGATGTATGTGTAGATGTAGGAATCACTGAGTGGGTTTAAAAAAAACTTGTATTGGTGTGTCAGTGGTTTGAAATATGGCACTTCAGATTTTATAATGAGTGTTGAAAGGTTACACTAGTGTATCATGAGATGTATCAGATTATCACATGGATGATGTCATCAGTGATGTCATTTGAGATGGCATCAGTGATGTAATATGAGATATCATCAGCAGTGGATTGCGGGTGCGCGAGTTATACTTAGTACAACTAACTATAACGGAGGAATTTCAATGGTTTTGTATGAGTGAAATGTCCAGCTAACTATAACATTTGTGAAACCTATGGTTTTTTCAGTGAATTTCTAAGGTTTTTTTAACCCTAATTCCTAACTATAACTTTTCTGAAACGTATGGTTTTTATCAGTGAATATATATATATATATATATATATATATATATATGACACTCCTGACCGCTTTCGAAGCGGCAATACAGCAGGCGCGGACCTCTTCTCTGGCAAACTGATTCAGCGCAAAGTTAAAACGCCATCACACCGTCTTATCCAGTGGTAAATTTATTAAAACAAAGAAAATATAGAGCTGAATGCTCTTCCCTGACGCGTTTCGCTCCTACGAAGGAGCTTGGTCACATGACGCGCCCACAGCAAATAGGACAATAAATAGTGAAGAGCAAGCTCAACCACCCGTGGAAACCAGATAAAGTGCATAATAACATCGATTGGCATAAGCTAAAAAATATGTTTCAAATAACATAGATACACAAGGATATTGAATGCATTTGATGGAAGCAAAAATAATTAAAGCATAGTGCTTGAATCAAACAGTGCTGGGTATTTGTTTTGTATAGGCTAAAAATAAAATCAGACCCCACACAAAAAAAAGGATACAAAAGAAATGATTCAACAAGTCCATGCATAGTGCATGAATAATCTAAACAGTTGGTTGAAGCATATTGTTAAAGAATAATAAGTTGGAATCTCCTATAGATCACAATTAATCCAATATAATGCAGAAGAATCAATTATACAAAAATATGTAAAATCATTTCAGGAATTACCAACTAACAGATGATAAACAAGTTTCAACCAAACTATAATGTAATCATGTCTAACCCAGAATACTATTTTCCAAACAATATCCAACAAAATTCATCGAATGCCAACCAAATAAAGAACGTGCTTCTAATGATTTGAGTGAAAAACTTGAAAATCAATAACAATAAATTATATATAACGGTTAAAGCTGAAGCACTGTAATAGAAAATTTACATAGTTCATGATTGAAAACAGTTAAATTCATTATACATCTGCACAAAAATTACTCATTTAATTATGGGTAATTTGATCATGAAACCCAAAGATTCAAAATCAGATCAGAATTACAAAAAATTATGCAATTCATCCGTGGCAGTTAGGCCATTTGGTGCCTTAGAATCAAGTAACAGGATGAAATAAGTTTTCTTTTGTCTTAGGAGTTTCTCCCTATCTCCACCCCGTCCGGGGTTTGGAACAGAACCTAGAAGTGTGTATTGTAAATCCTTCAATCTATTGTTATGCACAGCCTTAAAATGGCGAGCCACCGGGTAATTGCTATCTGAATTTACGATTGCTCGTATGTGTTGCAAAATACGTTGGTTAGCGGGTAGCTTGGTGCTGCCAATATAGGAAAGATTACAAGTACACTTAAGTTGATAAATGATGTCAATTCTGGATGAGCGTGATCTAAAGCATCCTTCATGGAGGGAGCTCTCCTGAAGGTGATATCTGGTTTGCTGGGTAAAATGGGACCTAAAATGACGTCCGTCAAAATAATGGGCCATTCGGAATATATATATATATATATATATATATATATATATATATATATATATATATATATATATATATATATATATATATATTCAATGAAAAAAACATAGGTTTTAGCCCATATATAGTTAGGGATTAGCATTTACAAAACCTTATTTTACTCGCATAAAACCATTGAAATTCGCATATATAGTTAGATGCGCTAACTATATATCGCGCACCCGCAATCCACTGCTGATGATGTCACATATTACATCATTCATGACATGCTCAGTGACATCACTGATGACATCACTGATGACATCTCAAATGACATCACTGATGACATCACTGATGACATCTCAAATGACATCACTGATGACATCACTGATGACATCACTGAAGACATCCCAAATGACATCACTGATGACATCTCATTTGACATCTCATTTGACATTACTGAGCACATCACTAATGACATCATTCATGTGATAATACGATTAACCTCATCAGACTCTAATATAACCTTAGATACACTCAGTGTAAACAAAAACTCACAGACTGTCACTCATCCATGGAGTTACTCACACACCTAGTCAGTCATGCAAAGAATCAATCACACCTCCATTTCCTCTACTATACAGTTATACACACCTTACTTATTCAAACATATACTAACACATATTTACTCTCTTATACAATCCCTGATACAAGTTCACAATGATCCATACAGCCACTCACACATGCACAGTTATTTATATATGTCAACTCTCACATGTACTGTGTTTTACATATGTACTTACTTTGACATGTAGCACTGAGATATCCATTCACTCACCAATACACTCATGCACACAGTCAACCGCCCATACAGCTGTTTCCACATGCACTTTTAACCCATACATCTAGTGGATCAACTGCTTACACATCTATGCACAAAGTCATACACCTCCCAGTCACCCACACACACTCAGTCTCCCATACAAATACTTGGGCAACCAATCAATAACCGATATAGTTACTCATATAGCTACTGATCAACACATGCAGCAGTTTACAGAACAACAGACATAATGATGCACAAATTAAGACAGTTTAGTCACTAACCCATTCACTCAGTGAGACACATTTAATCACTCACTCATACAGTCAGTCATGCACCTACTAAATCCTTCATCCAGACACTTATACATCCACTCATTCTTCAATATGTAAGACATATTTTAACTTTACAGAAACATACAGTCACTGGATGTTGTCATCAGTGATGTCATCAGTGATGTCATTTGAGATGTCATCAGTGATGTCATCAGTGATGTCATTTGAGATGTCATCAGTGATGTCATCAGTGATGTCACTGAGCATGTCATGAATGATGTAATATGTGACATCATCAGCAGTGGATTGCGGGTGCGCGATATATAGTTAGCGCATCTAACTATATATGTGAATTTCAATGGTTTTATGCGAGTAAAATAACGTTTTGTAAATGCTAATCCCTAACTATATATGGGCTAAAACCTATGGTTTTTTCATTGAATTTCAATGGTTTTTTAATAGCAAATATCAAAAGCTGTCAAATGTCAAGTACATGATAGGTAAAAACATTTTCGTGTTTATGCACGCTGATGTGCTTTGAACGCTGCCCCCCCTACCCCCCCCTCTTTTCTCTTAGCAGTACTCTCTCTTTGCAGATAGTGAAGGGTAGTTAACGCAGGCCTTTGCCCCCGTTGTAATCCGTCGTGCCTGCTTCTCTCTCTATTTGATTGATTGCTATCCAAGCATTTACTGTTTTAGAATTGGTTCTCTTTGGTTCATTCTGTATTTACAAACAAGCACAGAGTCGCAATACTCTGTTTAGTCTTTGCAGATAGTGAAAAATCGTTTAAAAAAACAAAAGGAATCGAGCAAAATCAGTAGGCCACTAATGGGATCTGTTTTTGACCTCGCTAAAATAGAAACATTAAGAACAACCCCTCATGAGAAATACGAAACTAGTGAGATGAACTTAGCTCCACACCATGATGGCTGCAAGACAGCTCGGCTCCGCCACCCACCCCGCCCAAAATAACGACAAACCCTATGCAAATATTATAAATATATACAACACACCAGCAAAGTAACAGGGTAAAACGTTTTATTAAATAACTATATACATGGCAGCCTGCTGCAACATCGATCCAAATGCCTTTTGGTGACTCTTCCATTGTGAACATTGTCCCACAATCCGTTTGACCTGAAACGATTACACAAATAAAACATTTGTGAGTTTAAAATTTCCGGAGAAGTATAATTCACCAATAGTTTTCTCTGTAGATCTTTTTCCATTAACAATCCCAGTTCCATCACCCGCCCAGGATATCACTACTGTTAGTTGTCATTGTTGCTTCTGTTTTAATAAAAAATGTTTTAAGGTGTTTACTGTTTTTGTTGCGATGTATATATTTATAAGTTATTAAACTGTTATAATCCTACTAATTTTTTTATCGATTATTGCTGTTTGAGATATTCCCTGTCTACAAACAGAGAAGAATAGAAATATTCTGTCTCCCTTTGCAGATAGTGAAGGATAGGTAATGCAGACTTTTGTCCCCCGTTGTAATCCGTCATGCCTGATTGATTGATTGGCTGGACATTTATTGTTCAAGGAATAGTTCTTTCGAGGTACTCTCTGTTTGCAAATAACGTGGAATAGAAATATTCTGTCTAGTCTTTGCAAGTAGTGAAGGAAGGGTAATGCGGACCTTTGTCCCCCGTTGTAATCTGTCATGCCCATCTACTCCCCACTGATTGAGAAACTAGTTCCACCCGGACCATTTATTAGAGGTACATCATCTGACTTAACCGGAGAGAACCCCTAATAAAGAAGACATATGTAAAATACGAAGTAATCCCTGTATCCTGTTAAACAGAAACTTTAGCATGAAACACACTTGAAAAGGAAGGGAAAGAAATCGAACAAAATCAGTAGGCCTCTGATGAGTTTTTGACTTCGCTAGAAATAAGAAACATGAAAGTGGTGAAAGAAGCCAAGCTTGACGTTACGGCAGCCACAAGGTAGCTAGGCTCTGCCACCCCCCCACTGCTCCAAGCATGTCTGTTCCACCGCCCGCCACGCCCAATAACGGTAACATGAAATAAATACAAATCAGCAGATACCTACCCCCATTCCAGAAACTCCCGAAGTGCAACAGGTTTGCGGCTACGCCCATCCGGAAGACGAGGCCTTCGGCACGTGTAGGGCGAGTCCTGCTGGCAGCCGTCGGCCGGGGAGGTCATCCCGTAAGGTGGGCCAGGAGAGGAGCCGAGGCCGACAGGATCCTTCTTCTTTCTTAGATAATGGCTGCGACAACGGGGGGGATGTCTTGCACATGCCACCGACCCCCCCCCTCGTATCTCCTGGTCTGGCCCCGGCTTGATATGAGCTCCCCGTTCGGGCCTGAAGCGGCGCCCTGCAGGCCACGGGGGGGATGTCTTGCCTCTGCCTCCAACCCCCCCCCCTCTTATCGCCTGGTCCGGACATCACGGATATCAACGCCAGGTGTCGGCGTGGGGTGCGCTGGGAGGGAGATGCGGCGCGAACAAGCCTCTCCCACCCCCACAGGTGAGGGCCCCTCGGCTGCACCCCCAACGCTCCACTCACCCAACAAAAGGGTTCCTCCACTTTTGCGATACAGCGACGCTGCATTCACCCGAAAAAGGGTTCCTCCACTCTTGCGATGCAGCGACGCTCCACTCACCCAACAAAAGGGTTTCTCCACTCTTGCGATGCAGCGACGCTGCACTCACCCAACAAAAGGGTTTCTCCACTCTTGCGATGCAGCGACGCTGCACTCACCCGACAAAAGGTCTCGTCCACTATTGCGAGGCAATGATGCTCCGCTCACCCAGCGGGGGTCTCGTCCACTGTTGCGGTGCAACGGCGCTTCTGAGTTCAACTAGAAAATGAGTCCTGCATCCAGAAACGTTCTCCTCAACTTTGAAGATTCTATAAGAGCCACGGGGGCCCCCGACCCCCAATGGGGAATGACTGCCATGATCACCCACGGAACGACCACGACGTAGCCGCGGGACGTCGGCGCGCTCATGCCGGCGCCGGCCTCAGTCTTGAAATCACCAAAATCCTGCAAGACTACCAACTTGATCAGTTCCGGTGGGACACCAGTATGACCCGGTAGGAGAGATTTTTACCTCCCACCCCTCTTTGACTGATGGTTCATGTCGCCAGTCCCCTCTACTACCCTTCAACGAAAACTTTTAGACTGCCGAAAGAGGTCCCGGTCCAACCACGAGTTGGTGCAGACATTTTGACTATACTTGGACCTTCCTGACCTCACCCAAAATGGCGCCGGTACAAATGAAACTATTGTGCCCCGATTGCTCAGCCTTGATATCATGAGATATGTATGCAGTTTTTAGCACATGAATTGATATGGGATAAGACTGATTATATGTTCGGACAATTAATTGATCCGGGATGGGTATTGATTATACGTTCGAACAATACATTGACATGGGACTTGTACTGATTACACATTCGGACAATGAATTGATATTAAGTTCTAATGCATCATTGATTACTGTATTTATTGAAGGTTAGAATTGTCGACACTTTTGGTACTTGCTCACAATGAATTATCGATATGATTTTGTTGCACTTGTCGCACTTTTTACTGATTATATATTCGGACAATGAATTGATCCGGGATGGGTATTGATTATAAGTTCGAACAATGAATTGACATGGGACAGGTACTGATTACACGTTCGGAAAATGAATTGATATTAAGTTCTAATGCATCATTGATTACTGTATTTATTGAAGTAATACTGATCTCTCCGCATAAAATTAATTTTCCACATGCTACACAAGTCAATCTCATCTGCCCAAAGTTCTTTTGCAGATTTGGGACCGTTTCCCTTGCCTCTGACTCACTTATTGCTAAGTCATTGGTGGATGTTTTTGCCGGTCAGGGGTTATCCCCCAAATCTCGAAGTTGTGCTTTAGAATAATTTAAAGGGTGCCACCTCTCCATGTGCCAATGCATGGTATGATTACCATAGCAATATTTTTTTCGGTCCCTCTCGAGAGTTTTTTTTTTGCAGATGAGGCAGGTAACGAACCTGGCTTTAACTTTCTTTTCATGAGAAGGAAAAGAAAAAAATTGCCAGATAAAATTCACTTTCACATGGGACGTTCTTGGCATTTCTTTTAGTTTTTTAATGTACATGTTCATAAAACGATTACACAAATGAAACATTTGTGAGTTTTAAATTTCCGGAGAAGTATAATTTACCAATAGTTTTCTCTGTAGATGTTTTTCCATTAACAAACCCAGTTCCATCACCCGCCCAGGATATCACTACTGTTCCCCATGTCATAAAACCTTAGGATGTTCAATAACTGAAACAGCTAATATGGGTTTACTTACAGGGGACATCTTTTGTTCTGTTTTGTAAAGTAAAACTATTGTGAACGCAAGTATTATACATACTAAGTGTTTAATATAGCATTTGTCAGTCATTGGTTAAGCAGCTAGGACCTGTTCACTCTTGACACCCCAGGTGCTGTGTATGTTGCACTATAGTGCTGCATCGGGAATACGGACAACCCTATTGATGTCGATTTTTCATTATTGATTATTGTAAAGAAATGGCGACTCCCCCCTTTAGCAGATTAGCTAAATCTTTGCGTAATTTGGGCATAAAAGTTATATTATTGGAAGTAGATGGTTATAGTTCTGGTTAATTTCCATTCAGAATGTCCTACACAGCACCACTCTAGGTAAATATGCTGCCTTGGGACTATTCGCACAACAGACCGCTACTGACCATTGTTGCTTCTGTTTTAATAAAAAATGTTTTAAGGTGTTTACTGTTTTTGTTGCGATGTACATATTTATAAATTATTAAAGTGTTATTTTCCTTCTACTTTTTTGTGAGTGCTATATATTTTTAATGTGACACATAATTGTGAAGACTTTGATGTACAAAAAGGCATCCCTGGAATCTTCCGCTTCAGGCTTGGTCCCACACACCCTCACAGTGAGAATCCCCTCTCCAATCACAATACAGGATGGTTATCAGATTGCAGGAACGCGTGTAGTGTGACGGATCTCATCGGGTGGGGGCCTTGATCTACTGTAACTTCTTTGAAGAGGGGTGATTCTTTACAGTTGAGGCCATAAACTACATCTGCAGGGCTAGGTGATAGCCTGGGACGGGCCTGGACAATCGGACACAGAGGAAGAGGAGTGTCAGAGGGTGCGGTAGTGAATAGGGTGAAAGGCAGGTGTCGGGCGGGCACAGGGTGTGATTCTCAGAGAAGAACAGCGCAGATGGGAGGAGGTTTCTAGCCCATACATGAGAAAGAGAGCGGGAGTGACCAGTGCGTGGGGGAGATGCTTGCGAGGGTGCAGACAGTGGGTCTGGTCAAGGCATATAAAATGGCTGCCGTGCTCAACAAAAGTGTGGCATTGCAAAAAAGACAAGATGGCGCAGACAATGTTTATCAATAAGGATTAATTTATAACAATTATTTAAAACAAAATATTTACTCACAGTGACAACATGGCGGTCAACAGTTCCTGATTTCCATCGAATCGAACGTTAACAGACGTCACGCAACAAAAAAAAAAACGCTCACGCACAGCCGCTGGAAGACATGTATCAACATATATGAGCCTCCTCAGCCACCCTCAGAAAACAAAAGGGGTCAGGATACGTCTCCCGTACCCCCTTATACCTAGTAATTTAATGAAATCGAAACACAAAATGGCGAATTCACGTTTCGCTACCAGTTTGCGAACCGAGAAGCGCTTCTACCGCGAAAAATCAAATTTTTATTATTTGCCCCACAGGACCCTTTAATAACCCCAACATCATTCCTAGGGGGTCAAGAGAGGTCTACCTAGCCCCCTTTCATTAAATTCCCCTTTCGTTTTTCTCCTCCTCTTGTCTATCGATCCTACCGACAGACAAGATGGCGGCCGCACCGGACTGTTTAGAATGTTGACAGACACCGGAGAGCCAATCAGCTTCGCTACGCAAAGCTCCGTTACGCGAAAAGTACGCGATCTGGAGCGCTATCTGGGACGCTGTCACAGATATACCTGTTTTTTAAACGTTAATTTCTCAAAATCCACTGGAGCACATATATTGAGACCCAGCAAAGGCACATCGGACTAACAGTCCCTATAATTTTGCCAAGTTTCGTGCAAATCCATTCAGCCGTTAATTTGCGAACCGAGAAGCGCTTCTACCGGGAAAAATCAATTTTTTTTAATTTTCCCCACGGGACCCTTTAATAACCCCAACATCATTCCTAGGGGGTCAAGAGGGGTCTACCTTGCCCCCTTTCATTAAATTCCCCCTTCGTTTTTCACCTCTTCTTGTCTCTCGATCCTACCGAGAGACAAGATGGCGGCCGCTCCGGACTGTTTAGAATGTTGACAGACAGAGAGCCAATCAGCATCGCTTCGCAAAGCTCCGTGACGCGAAAAGTACGCGATCTGGAGCGCTATCTGGGACGCTGTCACAGATATATAAATTTTTTAAAACGTTAATTTCTCAAAATCCACTGGAGCACATATATTGAGACCCAGCAAAGGCACATCGGGCTAACAGTCCCTACAATTTTGCCAAGTTTCGTGCAAATCCATTCAGCCGTTCGAGCTAAAAGTGAGGCCAAACGCCCTATGGAAATTAACATGGGAAAAAGGCGTTTTGGGACCCCCTTTTTTCTCGGCCCCCCCTTGACGAACCCCCCCCCAAATTTTCAGGGGCTGCTCAGAAACAAAATGTGCCATTTTCCTGAAAATTTCAGCCGATTCCGTCCACAAACGCCAAAGTTATTAGACATAGAATTTTCAAAAGTCCCATAGAGAAAAAATCCTAACTATATATACCTACTGGCGACAGCCAGTAGGTAATATATATATATATATATATATATATATATATATATATATATATATATATATATTACCTACTGGCGGTCGCCAGTAGGTAGTTATAGTTAGGACCTAGTTTCCATAGGAAATCCTCAACATTCTATTTGGAATAACTTTGGCCCTGGTAAAAGAATCTTAGCGAAGTTCTCAAAGAAGATGGCTCGGTCCGCTGCGCTCCTTCCCTGAAAGTTTGGGGGGGATTGGTCAAGTGGGGGCTGAGATAAAAGGGGGGTCCCAAAACGTGTTTTCTCCATGTTATTTTCCATAGGACCTTTAGACTCGGCTACAGGTCGAACGGCTGAATGGATTTATAAGAAATTTGGCAAAACTGTAGAGTCCGGTTAGCAGATTACGCTTTTTTTGGAATGGTGTAAATCCGTTCAGTAGTTGCTGAGAAAATTAAAGTTAAAGTCAATTATATATCTATACGCGCGCACGGGTGCGCGCACCCAAGCGGCTGCGCGTGAGCGGAATTTTTTTTTTGCTGCGTGACGTCTGTTAACGTTCGATTCGAAGGAAATCAGGAAGTGTTGACCGCCATTTTCTCACTGCGAGTAAATATATTGTTCATTTCAAAGCGTTGAAACATGGAAAGGGTAGAAGGTAGAGATAGTCTTGCTGCGTAGGTTTTCTCGGGGTGTGCAGTAAGGCTCTTAAATGTGAAAAGATATATATATATTTTTTTTTAAAGTTGCGGGATGCGCGCACCCGGTCGCGCACACCTATTCACAAGAGTGTAAAAATGGAGATAAATCAGAAGTTTGAGTGCTTAGATATAAGGTGGCTCTGAAAAGAGCCCTTGTGTTAATTGAGTGTTTTCTGCATTTATAAGTAAGTACCGATGCAGAGCCTGATGTTGCAGAGGAAGATTCTGTTCCCTCATCCGTGAAATGAACACCGTCTCTTCTATAGACGTCTTGCATGTGGTAACGCAAGTTGTTGTGGTAAATAGAACCCATGCTATAATCTCTGAGGAAAGCAGAAAGATTTATTTACATGTCTCCTTGCTTTCTCAATTTGTGCACAATGTTGATTGGACCAATTCCATTTCTGTCTTTGGCATATATTGGAATATACCAAGGCAGTTCGAGGAAAAAGTGTCATCAATTGTCGAAAGGTGCCTTTTAGAAGCATTTCCAGACCTACCCCAGTGATTGTGCCTAGATCGTTCCCACCACAGTGCACAATTATAAGGACTGGTTCTGGGAGATGCATACAAGTTTTCACCAATTGAATCAATTGGTGACATTTCAATCCTCTTTGGCCAATCCACGTTATGTGTACATTTGTTAAACCAAGGTTGCAAATTTGTCTGCTTGCTGCATATTTTTCACTCCAGTGAATATAACTGTGTCCTATTAGCCAGACCTTCATTTTCAAGGGATATGTAGTCGTCCTCCGATCGGTTCTGGAAGTGGAATGGTAGTTAGAAGCTGAAAGTCAGGATAAAAAAAAAAGGATGAGGCTGGGTGTGGTTAAAAAAATAAAAATGATTGGTTGATTGTAATAACTGGAGATTGAAGAGTACGTTGCATGTTAATGTTTATGTTAAACGAAAAGTACTATTGGGTGTGAAAAAAATGACATGTAACAGAGCTGTGGATTGGCAGGTGTTTCTGGAGGGAAAACAGTCTTCTTAGTTTGCTGTAGAACGTTGAGACATGAACTTTTGACCTGTGCCTTCAGCCAAGTGCAGAATGAGGTGTTACCATGGAAACAGCCGGAGATGGCAGTTGGTGATGGGTGACTTTCACGTGAGATTGAAAATATTGTGAAGGACAACCAATTGAAATGTAAATTTGATTTTACAATTTGCGTGACGAAATGTGATTGGCTGAAGAGAGTTATATGAGTGTGTATTGACTGGATATCTGTGCCATTGAATTTTGGTTGCAGTGATAGAAGCTTAATAGACAGTTCCGTCAAACGAATATCTGTTTTGTGTCTGTCACTGTTGTACATCGTACAAAGCATTGGTAAAGGTAAGTCTGTAACAGTTTGTTTTGTCATGTACCGTAAAATATAGTTTAGTCACAAACAATGATTGATTTTCCTCGTAGCCTGAAAGAAAACTAATTTTTGGCTGTCATAATGTGTTGTATTTCTAAAAGTAATTTTTTCATTTAAATGTTGAATACGCAGTATAAAATATTTTTAATATAAAGAGTAATTATTTTTGAGATTTTGAAGCATTTATATATAATGAGAGAAGTTGTTCATGAAGTGAAAAAATGATATTAGCAGAGAGACAGATAATGCAGAAAGAGAGAGAAATGGTAAATTACTAGTGATACCGTCATCAAAAAATGCTAATGGTTAATGAATTCGTAAAGTTTTTGTCAGTCGACAAAATTTCAGGGTGGTTGGTGGCCGTGGCCTGCACTGGTGGGGGTGGGGCGAGAGGGAGGGGGAAGGGGGCTAAAGTGGTAATGATTAAGGTATTCACAAAGTTTTTGCAGATGACAAAATTATAGTGCGGTTTCTGGTCGCGGTTTGCACTGGTTGGGTGAGAAAGGGAGGTGGTCGAGTGAAATAAAATGAAAAGTTTTGAGTATGAGGTTGTACACAGATTTGTGTAGTAAATGTGTTCGTACATTGAGGTAGCAAACGGAGTATAAAAGTATCTCTCTCAGTCTTGCAGTTTGACTGCATCTTCATGTCCCTTCTGTTTTCCGTCTCCTTTGCCCTGTGTTATGTTATTGTGTGTGTCTGTCTGTGTCTGCCTTCAGTCCGGGCTGAGGAAGTTTGCTGTGGAGGCACACACAGATAGTCCTATCAAAGTAATTGGAACGTTTTCAAAAAAATAATTATCTAATTGCATTGCTATTTTTAAAGCGCTACTGAATGTTTTCTTTCACAATTACCGCTTGGTTGCTTTCTCAGAGCAGAGGGTATGTCGTATTTCACTTGTTGCTGCCTCTGCATCTGACTCTGTTCTCTGGTGGCTGGCGGAGAACTGTTTGTTATTGTGGAGATGAAAGGGTGATAAGGAGTGAAATACGACATAGCGTCTGGCCTGTAGAAGCGTGGGAGCAGTGATTAACTCTGAGTCAAGCGGAACTGTGGCGGTGCTTGGTAAAAGTAATAACTTTTTTTTTTAACAGAGGTACAACTGTCTGTACGGTGCACGACCTACTAAGAAAGAGTTCATGGGCCGTTATAGGCTTGCAGGTTCTAGTATCAGTAAGTGAGGTCGAGAAAAGAAAACATTCAGGGCCTTATTTATGAAGGCCTTGCGCCACCGGTGCGTCACTTTTTCCCATTTCAAAAAATGACGCACCAGCGGCGCAAGGTCTTCATAAATAAGGTCCTCAGTTAGTACAGCTGAGGTTACGTGGAACACATGAATACTTTTTCAATATATAATCATTTCAGTTGAGATTATGGATTAAAAGAGAGAACGTGAATATTTGAAATGTTTATTCAGAAATGCACTGTTTTGAAGGCAAATCATTATGTAATATGAGTACAGAAATTGCAAAAAACACAGTAATTGGTATTGTCAGTAGTACATGGAATACAAACGCTATAGTTGAAGAAAAATGAATATACTTTGCAAAATTAATTGTACACCCTTATAAGGAAGTATATTATATTTTAATAAATGGAAGAAGGTCTCTGGCCTTTCAGTTTAGGAACCATATATGAAAATGCTAGTGGTTATACATCATCAGTTTATCAATCAGCTGTCTACATGCGAAGCACTATCAAGTTTGTGTTATATTACTGTGTGAGGGGAAAAAAAGGCGCCAAAAGCGACAAAATGGCGAGAGGTGCATGTATGTAATCTGTTGGATGGTGCGCAAATCACTATTGAGGAGAACTACTGTATTGAGATATCTTTTGAAGGTTGCAGTATTGCATTTGAAATACAGCACAAGAAACAATGGAAATATTATTGAAAGAACATATTTTTCTGTTATGTATTTTTTAAAAATAATTTTATGGAAAATTAAAGGAGCAGAGGGGTGTGAGGCGGAAATAAGCAGTTGAGAGGCGAAATGGCGTTTACAGTTATAAAAAACTCGTTTAATATTTACACATTAATCAGGGCACATGTAGCATATATTAGCGAGTTTTGCATCGAGTACGTTTGAAATAACATAAGATAAGATATGCAACAGAATTGTTGAGATTAGAGTTTTAAAAAATAGAGTTGAAAATCGAGTAGCTGAAGAAAAAAATTTAGTCCACATAAAAGACCAAAATTTAACCAGCACGAAATTATAATGTCCACTGTTAGTAAAGCCAATAGGTCTGTTCTTCATAAGAAAATATCCAAAAGAACGTGAAGAATATAGGGAGGCAAAAGGAAATGAGAATGTCAATGGCTTGCATAAGAGTTATCGAAGCATTGTGTAGGCAAAGTAGGTAGCTTCTGCTTCTAACAGGAAATCACTGTTATCATTTGAAAACATGCCAGCCATCCTATTGAAAAGAGAAAAGCAGTATTCATGATTTGTTATTATCGGAGTCTCTTTTACCATCAGAGGACAGCTCGGTGGGTTTTCGATGTAGCTCTCTGTTAGGAAAGAGTTATCCGTCCATTGTGTAGGCAAAGTAGTCAGCAAGTGGTTCTAACAGGAAATCACTGTTATCATCTGAAAACATGTCAGAGATCCAATTGGAAAGAGGAAAGCAGCATTCATGATCTGTTATTATCGGAGCCTCTTTTAGCATCAGAGGACAGCTCGGTGGGTTTTCGATGTAGCTCTCTGTTAGGAAAGAGTCATCCGTCCATTGTGTAAGCAAAGTAGGTAGCAACTGCTTCTAACAGGAAATCACTGTTATCATCTGAAAACATGTCAGCCATCCAATTGAAAAGAGGAAAGCAGCATTCATGATCTGTTATTATCGGAGCCTCTTTTACCATCAGAGGACAGCTCGGTGGGTTTTCGATGTAGCTCTCTGTTAGGAAATCTTGCGCCGCTGCGAATATATTCCAATGACCCAGAACTCCTTGTATCACTGCAAAGGCCATAAACCCTCCGTTGTAACAAAGCTGTTCATGATCAATTAACGGATTCATGAGGTGATTGTAATTCACTTCAAGAGGTACCAAATTGCAGAGACATAAGTCCAGGGCCCACATGAAATCACAGCTCAGGCAATGAAATACAGGTTGCACACAGGTGAAATACGAATATCGAAATGATAATCGATATGAAGTATTAAAAGTTGAGAGTGCTAAGGTGCCGTAGTAGAGAAGCATCCTCTGTCGAAATAGTTCTAAGTGGTCCGGCTCGTTTGCGAAGAGAGGAGGGACATCCATTTTTAATTTACCAAGATGGTAAAGGAAATGACGCAGCACTGCCGGTTCTATAGGAACTCCACAGAAATAGGTCGCCGGCTATGCAGTGAAGAGGAGCAGAATGACTTGATAAATTTTCTAGCAGACTAGTCACTTAAATATTGCTTAGTAGTTATCAAAAAAATAGCCTGTCTTGAAGTGGAGGATGCGTTAAAAAATAAGGGAGTCATTTGAGCAAATTGTAAAGGAAGGTCAATTTTTTTTTTACACGAATGCTGTTCTCTGTGAATATTAGCTAAGTGAAAGATATGTGTGTGAGCAGATGCTACGTTAAGTTTTAAATGTGACAATGGAGCTCTTGTTCATGTCTTCGGATTCAAAGTCGGTATTCGCTGCCAAATGCAAATATCAAGAATCGCATGTGTGGGGTAGATAATCTACATTCTTAAAGGAAAGCAAATGGAGAGTTATTTTTACCGCGTTAGCTTTGTTGTTTGAAAAGTTACAGTGATTTTCATTATATGTTAAGAAAGTATCACTGATGAAGAATGAAAAAAAATCCTTATAAATAACAGGGACTGGTGTATTTTAGAAAAGGTGTGTAACATTACAGGAATTGTAAATAAATAAAAAATGTAATTGAAAGTGTATGGTTTAAAAATGAAATGTAAAGGTTTAAAGTAGGCGTTTTGAAAGCGGTTCTAGAGGGCCAGTTGCATGATAGATTTAAAAAAAATACTACAAGTTTTTCAATGGGATTATGTAAAAAATATGTGTCTTTATGTACTATTTAGTTTATCTGCCTGTTGCCTATTCTTTGAGTTTTAGTAATGCTGTGTCTTATAACTTTACCAGGGGCGGTTCTAGGGTCATGGTGGCCTTGGGCAGGGAGGGTAGGTAGGGGGTTTGTAATAGGGGGTCCGGGTGGGGTGGAGTGTGGAGTTTAGTGAAGAGGGAGGGTGGGGGGGGGGGTCAGAGTGTTTGGTAGTGGATCAGAGTCAGAGGACGCCAAATTTCTGGTATGGGCTGCCACGCAAATATGTATCCATTCTCAGAGGTTTATTATATTAAGGATATATACTAACATGGTGGCCCTTGGGGTTTTGTGGTTCTGTGCAAGTGTACTGCTTGCATGTGTATAATGCTGGCCCTGTATTTTTTGTCTATGGACATGGGGCCTTATTTATGACGGTCTTGCGCCACCCGTGCGTCACTTTTCCCATGCTAAAAGTGACGCACTGGCGGCGCAAGGTCTTCATAAATAAGGCTTTTGTTTTTTTGTGACTTGGCCTTTTAGTTATGAAAGCCTACTGTTGCAGGTGCATGAATTTTAACATGGGGAAACGTGACATATCTGTGGCACAATGCTTTTATAAATGAGAAATTTTGTATTTAGTTTTAATGTAGAGGATTTTGGGGAACTTATTAGTTATGCTTCTTCAATGCTATAATGATTGTATATTGTGTAGGAAATAAGTTTGTAATAAGTTAATAACATTTTATTATTTCCATTTTTAGAGTTTGGTGCCTGAAAGCAACAACCTGCCATTTGAATTGTATAATTTGAGAGTATATATTCATTTTTTCAGGTGAGTTACTTTTTTTGCTTGGGCAATTTCTGTGGGTGGTGATGAAAATAATAAAGAATATTTTTTGAAATGTTTAGAACATGATTTTATCTTACATTTTTCACATGTGGTTCTATCTGCTGATACTACATATGTTTTTTGAGATGTTCTCCATTGACAGTTCAAATTATCTTTTAATGAGCTTGGTGCATGTGTTCTTTTGGAAGGAGTTGAGATTTAGAAATCATTGGAGTATAATTCTTTCAGGTTTCTTTTAATTAATACTTGTGAAGTGCTCATTATTTTTTAAATCCTGTTGTATTATGTTTGGCAGTGTTTCACCTTTATTTACAGAGAGGTATTATGATATGGATCTAAATGTAATGATCATGTTTCCTGCATATCTGTGATTATACTATGTATAGGCACTTTTTTACATATTAATGTAGAGTTTTATTATGAGGTGGTTCTTCATGGTTAGTATGACATTTTGCATATGCTAACACATTTACATGGTGAGTATGCTATTGTAACATAAATGGAACTGTCTCTGTGGGAAGTAGTAATCGGTTAAGTGAATAAAATGGTTTGTATAGTGTGATCCTTTTGTTCAGAGTGCATACATTTATATTGCACTTTGTAGTGATGAACTAAAAAAATGGGTCTCTAAAAATTATTGTACAGGTAATAAATATTTGAGATATCTAGAAAATCTAAAAATAAATTTTACAGTGAAATGTCTTTTAGCAACAGTAATTATTTAATGGAAAAAAAGCTCAGTGTAAATGTTTAGAGTTATATTGCCAATTTCTTTTTCAAAACAAGAGGAATGTGGTATGTTACAATATATAGAGTTAATAAGTTAGAGATTATAAAAATATATGTAGTTTAAAAATTAGTAAAGGTACTTTTCAGTTATACACTTATGGAAAAAGATATAATTTAGTCTCTATATTTTTTTAAAAGGATACAGAAGAATAAAAACAAACTAATTATGGAGAATTGTCAGAAGAGAATCAAATTCATTTTGACATCATTAATGAACTGATGGAGGAAATTTTAGACGCGGTGTTTCAAGAGGAAATTGATGAAAATAATGATTTCATGGACATATCCTTAGATTCAGCCTATTTAGAGCTGATAGAAGAAGATGAGGACTGTGGACTTGAAGAAGTCCCTGATGAACTAATGTTGGAAGTTCTTCTAAATTATGAACTTATGAATAAATTAAAAAAAATTGATAGCAAAGCATTCGTGAAGACAGTTTTCTTGACCTATTCGTCGATGATGTGCTTCATGAGAGTGATAAGATATGTTCTCATGAAGTGTAAAAGAGATCGTAGTAAAAAAGATTAAAACACCTATGATGACCGATAGTTCTTGAAAAAAGTGTACTGTTTGTATGCTTTAAATTTTTTTAAAATAAATTGTCTATAAAGTTAAAACAGATATGGAGTGTGATAAATTTACAACAAACATTCACTACAGGATTTACTACTTTGTTCAGAGATTTTCTGTTATTATCTGTATTTCTTTAGACAATGAATGTGTGGTTTTAATTTATACGGTATATGCTAGTAGTGAACTATAATATTTGTTATTTTTGTGTTTTACAGATTGACAATTTCATCAAAATTTTAAATTAAGATGCCGACCAGAATTGAAAAGAAGAAACTCTACAAACGGACTTACAGTTTGAAGAAGAAAAATATTGAAATATTTTCTAAGAAGGAGAGGACGGATACAAAGAAGAGTGCTCCTGGTAAGCAAACTAAAAAGTTTTTGAAAGGAATTTTGGGAAGGAAAAATGTTAATATTGAAGTTCAGAAGGAGAAAACGACATCAGTATCTAAAAGGAGATATGGAATCAAAGATAAAAATGTTTCTGGAATTAGGAGAGATGAAAGAGTGTACAGTAAAACCCGGAGTAATCAATTCAGCCAAATCAGGAAGCGTATGTTTTACAACAGAGTCGTTTCAAATTTATTACAAAAGGAGAAAGTTTCCAAAAGAAGATCTGCTTTTTTTAAGAAGAAACAATATATAGAGGGTATTGTTGAGCGTGCATTTGAGACAAAAAGAAAATTATTTATTTTAATACTTAATAGAATAAATATTTTAAATAAGGCGATTCGAGTTTTAAAAGGTAAAAGTAAATGGAAGAGACACATAAATAGGAGTAATTTTTGTAAAGTGTTTTCTGGGAAGTGGATGCATACTTCAACTTCTGAGCCATTTTTTAATGAAGAGAGTTACTTTCAAAGTAACGATCTGTTGCATGCAGTTGACACCAGTGGTTGAGCGTATGAGGTGAAGGATGGTTGTGTTATTGAGAAAGAGAAAATTGTGGTTAGAAATGCAGAAGATGTTATGGCTAGAGAAGCTTTAGAGGGACGTTCTAATGCTCCTGTTTACAGTTGGAATTGTAGTAGCATTTGTAGTGTACGACAGGATTCAATTGATTTCTTTCGCAATTTCTTACGTAAGTACACTAAAGAAAGTCTAAAAAAAAATTAAAATGTTGCAAGAATTAGATCAATGCAGAGTGCGAGAAAAAATAGGTCTGCAAGGTCATTCTCTGGCTTGTCTTTCTAAAAAAATATGCCAGAGTGTCTTTCATCACGTCCGGATGTTAGCAGTGTATCATACTAAAATGAGAAAATTAGTGAGAAAGTTGTACTATGCAAAAAGTCCAGCACTTAAACTTAAACAGTTAAATAGTGCTCTTTTGTATGGATGTGAATTAGATGTTAAGAAGATTTGTGCAGAAATTGAGGTAAGTTATTTTGGTCCAGAGGAAGATAATGCAGAAACTGATATAATTATAGAAGGAAATGTGTTTGAAAATGTTGGAAATGTTAATATTGAAAATTTTGAACAGGAAATAATAAAGTTTAAGGTAATTGCAGGTGAGAAACCAAATTTTCCTTGTGTCTGTTGTCGACGCATTCATTACAAAAGTCAAACTAGGTTAGTTGATTTATATTTAAAAAGTGAAGATGAAAATAATGGTCAATGGAAAGATTTTGCAACTTATTTGTTGGTGGAAAACTATTTTGATTTGGGTTTTGAGCAACGTGTTTGTAAATATTGTTATAATAAATTAAATGAAAATAAAATGCCTGCTAGAGCTGTTCATAATAATCTAGAGTTGGTAAATATTCCATCAGAATTGATGGATTTAAATACTTATGAGACTATTCTGATTCAATGTGTACATCCTTTTCAGGCTATTGTTCGTATGGAGCCTAAGACTGGTAAATTAAATCCTTCAGATTTACAAAGAGGATTAAAGGGTAGAGTTGTGTATTTGCCACTTGATTTAAAAAAAAATATGGAAACAATTGGTGTTGAAAATGTAGAAGAGGAACCTCTAGTTATTCTAGTTAATGGTGTACCTACAAAGAGTAAGAAAATCTGGCAAGATTTAGTGGATGTTAGGAAAGTGAAAAAGGCAACGTTGTATTTAGTGCAAAATAATAAGTATTACAAAGATGTATACGTAGAACAAGAAGATGTAAGTGAAGAAGAGGATAGTGATTTGTCTAGTGGACAAATTGAAAAAGTTGATGTATCCAGATCTGAAGAAATTTATGAACATTACAGTGTTCATCCACTACATTCCAAAGAAGCAATAGGGAATGCTATAGAATTATTTCAGATGAAAAAGGCGAAAGGAAATCCTATTAGTGTGTGGGAAGAAAGTTTGGAAGGTCGTTGTTTTCCACAGTTATTTCCTACAGGTGAAGGTACACGATATGATGATCGACCTATGCAGATTCCTGCATCTGAGTACCGGACAACAAGATTATATGCAGAAGATCCAAGGTTTCGCCAATGCATTCCATATTTGTTTCATCTTCTGTTTGAAAGTGATTTATCTGGTTTGTCTTATGCAGTAAATCATATTTTAAAAAGTGGTGTACATCTGCAAAATATTTCAGCAAAGGAATTTATGGATAAAGTGCAACAGAAAGATAGTGTTTTGGATTCACATCTAATTAATTTAATGGCTTGTCAGCGGGGTACTAATGAGTATTGGTACCGTCGTCATGGAGATTTGAAGTGCATGCTTAGAAACTTAGGAGCACCAACATGGGTTTTAACTCTAAGCTGTGCAAAGTATGCTTGGGAAGATTTACTTGAATTTCTTCGGGAGGCGAATGCAAACATAGAAAACATAAACTACAAGACACCTGGAGAACTGTGTTCATTAGATCCAGTTAATGTTTGCAGATATTTTAATCATAGATTTGAAGCTATGATGTCTTTCGTTACAAACAGGAAAAATCCGCCTCTTGGTGAAGTACTGGATTTCTTTTGGAGAAAAGAATATCAAGCAAGAGGTGCTCCTCATATTCAGATGCTGCTATGGATCAAGGATGCTCCTAAATTTGGAATAGACTCGGATGAGACTGTACTGTCTTTTATTGAACAGTATGCCACTTGTGACATACCTAATAGTACAACTGATAAGGACTTAAGAGGAAAAGTGTTACGTTTTCAAAGTCATCGCTGTGGAAAATATTGTCGGCGAAAATTCAAATCAAAGAGCAAATTCTACACCAAATGTCGCTTTGGATTTGCACGACCGGTACTTTCAAAAGGAAGAGTCAACAATTTGATGTCATGTTTGCGACATAATATCAGAAGGAGGTCACCTAAAAATACGTACAATTTAAGAAGAGGTGAAGAATCCAAATATATTAATGACTATAACCCAGTCATTTTGTCCATGTGGAATGCTAACATGGACATACAATATGTTGCAGACAACTCTATTGCTGTGGCTCGATATGTAACGTCTTACATCACGAAATCTGAAAAGACGGAACTGAAGGAGATGTGGGAAGACATTTCTCATGAAAAGAGCCTAAGCAAGAAATTGTATACGTACAGTTTGAAGATGCTGTCTCATCGAGAAATTGGAGCATATGAATGTTGTGACAGATTATCATCAGCAAGTCTTTATGCGAAATCAAGGACTATTCTCTGGGTGAGTTTGGGCCTAGCAGAAACACGAAACCGTGTTCTGAAACCTGTGCAAGAAATTGAATATTTAGCCCAGAAAGAACCAAACAGTACAAACATTTTGAAAACAAATATGTTGGATACATACTATCCAAATAGAAGTACTCTGCTTGAAAACATTTGTCTGTATGAAATACTTCAAAATTATACTTTTAAAAGGAATGTTACGGAGAACATTGATAAAGGTGTACATGCTGCAATTGGACATGAAGGATGTCTGGTAAAACAAAGAAAAGGACACTTGATAAATCATCGGAAACTGAGTTGCGACACACCTGATAAAAGAGAATTTTACTATTTTGCTCTTTTGCAACTCTTTAAACCATGGCGTAGAGAAGAGGAACTACTTGGAGACTTTGATAGTTATGAAGATTCATTCAACGCATCTAAAAGTAATATTGAATGTCCTGTTTTTAGTAATTATCTCCAAATGTTGAATGATGAAATAGAGCAAGAAGCGACAATTGCAGCGGAGATTGCTGAGATAGTTCACAAGGTAGTCAAAGTTCGGCTTCATTAAGTCAAGATCCACTGGGACAACCAATTATCCAAAATGAAGCAGCCACCGCCATGGATGAGGTGGAAAGAGCAATGCAGCAAGGTCAAGAGGAAGTAATCGACTTAGAAGAATTAAAGAAGCAGTTTAATGTTGAGCAAAGACAGATATATGATGAAGGGACAGAGCACATTGAGCATGGCTTTCGTCATGAGAGAAAGGATTGCTCATGTATGTCATTTGAGCCTATTCGATTATATGTAAGTGGAGAAGCTGGGACTGGTAAAAGTTTCCTAATTAAAGGAATTACTACATATTTACAGCAAACAACTCAGTCAACACTGTTGTGTGTTGTTACTGCTCCAACTGGATTGGCAGCACATAATATTAAAGGTGTTACTTTACATCGTTTACTGATGCTGCCAGTTGAACATGAAAATAAATTACAATATCAGAAGCTATCTGGAGAAGCTTGTTTTGAAGTTTCTAGAGTCCTTAAAAAATGAAACTTCTTATTATTGATGAAGTAAGCGTGGTATCCAATTTAATGCTTGCTTTTGTGCATTTAAGAATGCAACAGACACTTAAGACAGAGCATGATGTGTTATTTGGAGGTAAACATGTCATAGTTTTTGGAGATCTACTGCAGCTAACTCCTGTGAAAGGACAACCTGTATTTGAAACTGTTACACATGAGGAGACCAGAAAGTGCCTGGGCAGTATTGGAAATGTAAATATATGGTCACATTTCAAATATACTGAACTGATTCAAAATATGCAACAGGCAAAGGATACTAAATATGGAAGTATTCTTCAAGATATTAGGATTGGAAAATTAACTGAAGATGCGAAACACACTCTACGAACCCGATTACTTTCGAAGCTGTTTCCTAATGAAGATAATGTACCTGAGAAAATATATAGTAAAGAGGTAGCAGATAAGTCAGTGATATACTTGATGCCAACTCTGAAAGAATGTTCAGTTTTTAATGAGAAAATGTTGAATTTAGAAAATCAAGAAATTAAGAAACTGGAAGCTAAAGATAGAATAGAGCATGAAGGTAGTACTATTGTTTTGTCTGAAAAGTTGAAATTAAAATTGGATTCTCTTCAAAAAACTATATCTAAAACTGCTGGTTTAGAGAAAAATCTGTATGTATGTTTAAATTGTCGGATAATTTTAAGGAGAAATTTACATGTAGAAAGAGGATTGGTAAATGGAGCAATGGGTAATGTTGTTGGTTTTGTCAATTATACAAATAGAGATGAGATTGAATTTTTGAGGATAAAATTTGATGGGATTGAGGAAGTTCAACAAATTAGTCGATGTTCAACTCGTTTTTTGCTTGTGAAAGACTTATTTGTCCGTCGTAAGCAATTTCCAATTTGTTTGGCATATGCAGTGACTATACATAAATCTCAAGGTTTAAGTGTAGATTGTGCTTTGGTAAATATTGGAAGCACTGTATTCAAAGAGGGTATGGCGTATGTTGCTCTATCGCGAGTTAGAACTTTATGTGGGCTTTATCTAATTGATTATGATGAGACAAAGATTAGTGCAGATTTAAATTGTGTGAAGGAGTATAATAGGTTAAGAAGAGAATATGCTCCAAGTTTACCTCAATATCCTTTAATTGAAAGGCGTATGGTTGGTCAGAAAAGGAAAAATGAGGACAAATGTGCTGAAGTAGTCGAGAAACGACAAAAAAAAGATGTAGCTGTTGTTGGTAGCCGTAGCAAAACTGTTAGTATTGAAGAGATTGTTGGATTTAAGTTTGAAAATAGGTCTGGTGTCAACTGCTATGCAAATGTAGTAGTTAATGTTGTTTTCTTTCTGAAATATGTTAAGGAACAGACTATAGAAAATCAGGAGTATACATTTTGCTATTCTTTAAATTCTATATTTGAAATATGTAGTAGTGGTGATAGTGAAGTAGCAAGTGTTTCAGAACTAAGGAATGTTTTAGACATATGTGCAGGAGTAAATCAATTTTCTCAGAATATGCAGCAAGATTGTCAGGAATTTATCATGTATATGTTTACAGTTTTGGAAGATGAAGGTGGAGATATTGATAGTCTTTTTGGCCTTTCTTATAAATGGGAACATAAGTGTGATAATTGCTCATTTTTAAGTAGTACTGAGATACCCAGTGAAAGATTTTTATATTTGACATTACCAGACTGCAAAGAAGTGCCTTTTAATAAACTAGTTAAAGATGCGCATCAGAACATGGTCTGTTCTCAATGCAAGTCTGAAATGTTATCAACTTTATTTATCCATAGATATGGAAAATATGTAATTTTAATGTTTCAACGATGCAGAGCTGATGGGAGTAAATTGTCAACTTTAATTAAAAATGTTGTGGCTTCTCAAGTTTCTATTTCTAGAAGAACATTTGTAACTGTAGCCATTATTTTTCATGAAGGGCATTCTTCATCATCAGGACATTATACAGCTTATTTGAAGTGTGCTAGTGGCTGGACGCTTTGCAATGATAGCCAATTGACTTTTAAAAAACGTTTGCCTTTTGCCTTAACTAACTCTTATTTGTTATTTTTGGAACCCAAATTTCAGTAGAATGACTTGCTGTAGGAAGATGTATACTGTAAAGATCTGAAACTTACTAGTTTACAAATATCATGTAAATGAGGGTGTACAAATTTATAAATGTAATTTGTGTTTGGCATAGTGATAACATCAGGTACAAATTTACTTAATGTTTGATGGTATAAAACATGTTACAAATTTTAATTGTGAAGGTTCAGAAAACAATAGATAAGACTAAGATTAAATAATTTCAGAAAAAAACTACTTAACTCATAGTATTTGGCCACGTGGAAAAATATGAGAGAAGAAAATGAGTACTTTTGAAAATTATTTTAAAACTTATATGGACGCAAGTTTTTGGGAGAGGTATTTAAAAGATAATGAGTTTGCTTATACAATTTGGCCACGCGGAAAGGTATGAGAGAAGAAACTGTGTCTTTCAAATAGATTTTTTATAGGAGATACCTGCACGGGGCTTTGTTGAGATATCTTGAAAAATAAGTGGTATACTTTAATTAGTTTGTAACTGTGGAAGATGTAGTGTGCTTACTCAAGAAATTGCAATTTGAGGAAAACATTTAAGACATGTTTTTTTCAGGTATTTATAATATGTATGCAGATTTTGTATGGGTTTTTTAAACACAATCATTTTGATTGTGTTTTTTTTTCCCCGCTGTTATATGATGATTAATATTGAAATCACTCTTGATAGTGAAAATCAATGTATTCTGAGGACAGCAAAAATAAACCATTTAATATGTTGTTTCACTTATTTTGTTACATTGCATTCAGAAATATGTATTATAACAGATTTGTTTTTACTCTCCTCCACAGATATTATATTTATAAGGTAAGTTCAATTAATAATATCTGAGAGTTTTCTCTGCATCTCTCTTATTGTCTCCTATTGTTTTTTCTTTAATAAATATACTTTATAATCTTATTTTTATTTTTGTTCCACAGGTGGTACGTTTTAAAAAGAAATTTACTTTTTTTTTCCTTTTTTTTAGGTAAGTATAAATAATAAAGAAATTTTTACATCATTGTGTTATTTATTTGTCTATCCTCGTTAAAGCAATGTCATCTTTTATATTAAACACTTCCACATAGGATTGGGTGCATTGTTATAAGGCATGCTTTAAAAGTGATTTAATAAAATGAGCGACATTTCACTGAGTGAGTTTAGCAATACTGATATATGAAAACAATGGTGGAAAATGATATTAAATGTTACATGGTGTTCTTTGCAGGACTTTAAATCCTGTGTTGCAGTGCTAATTCTGCCTCAAGATCAGGGGGCTGGGGGGCTTAGTGGTACTTGTATGGTCATGATAGAGCTACTCATTTCTGAGCCATTGTTGAGGTGTGTTCATGATAGAGTGGTTCCGTGATGGTTCTGCTTAGTGAATAGAACGTGTCAAGGAAGCGCAATGTTAGTGTTACGCAAGCACAGCGGCAAGTTCATCACAAATGTTGTCCGTCCTGAGGACAGCTGAGGCAATGCTTGTGATGGAGCGGCTTTGTGATGAGTATGGAAGGATTTAACAGCTGTTAAAAAAACCTGAGGGGTCTCTATAAAGAGGAGATATGTGTCATTCTAAAGCCCTGTATTATAAAGAAGTGTTCCTCTGAAGTAATGCGTCTTGAAAGTGGCTGACTGTAATTTATGAGATTTTAGTCAGTGACTTTCAGGCCCATGCTGTTTTAAAAATGTGCATGTGCTTGAAGCAGGTGTAGGTCTTGACGCAGCAATTTGAATATAGGGGTATATTATCAAGGGGGTTTATCTGTGTTTTTTGGCTTTAAAAGCAAAGAAAGCAGAGATAAAATTATCTCTCTATTACCTAGCTGCCGCTAACACCAGTTAGCGACAGCTAGTAGGAGATAGCGACCATTTTGGGCCCCACTTTGCATGTCAGTTATATTCATATCTAATGAGATGCAAAGTGGGCGTGCCAAGATGTCAGCAACTGAAAATAGTCTCTAGCCTTGCTATCTCCTATTACTAGCTTTTGGAGATATTTGTGCTAAGCGGGAATATCTCTAAAAGGTAACACCTGCCCTGAGCAGTTCTTAGCCTTGTTATCCAATGGGAGGTGGATAACATGGCTAATAGCATTAGGTCGGTATTGCATGAATAATGCAGACTTTTCTGCGATATTCATGCTTGCAACGATTTTTACCGCATTTCCGTTAAACCTTGTCAATACCAAGGTTTATTTGCGGTAAAAATCGCCGCAGCGCTGCGGAAAATTTTTAGTCCATAACCAAGCAATAGAAATAATTATCGCTATTGCTTGATAATATGCCCCAAAGTGCACTGGTGAGCCTTGCTGTAGCTGCATTACATTTCCCATACAACTCTAGTAATGTATTGTTTTTTCTGCACAGATATATTACACATGTATGCTGTGTTTCTGCCATGGTGCGCCTCATTTTAAATGTGGCACACCATGGGTTTCGGAGTAACACCATACTGTGGTGTACATTAACTGGTGGATATCTGGGTATGAAGTAGTTATCATAAATGTGTCCTTTATGTTACAAATCTGCATTTAGTAGAGATTTCGGCCTTTGCAGTGTTATGTTTTTATTCTGTTATTCTATGTAGATATATAATGTTGCAAGATTGTGGCGTGGGTGTTTCCTTTCTTTATATCTAACAGAATGCATTCTGTATGCTGTAGCAGGAGGACTACTACATACTTGAATATTCTACTGTGCATTTTTTCATTGAGACCGTCACAGAAGTTCAATGGATCCGAGACGCTCTTCTTGTGGATCTTGGCGACTGCCAAGCCGTTGTAGGAGTGGGAGTGAGGCATCTCCAAGGGGCGCAGCGTAGCTCCTTTTGATGTTTACAATTGCAGATAGCAGGGTAGAGATGTCCGTGGAATTTATGGATGCTTAGTCACAGTAGAGTGTGCGTGGTGCTCTTAGCAGCTCATTACGACACACAGGGGAGCCGTGTTGCACAGTTGGAGATCAGAGACTTAGGAAATAAACCTTTATAGTAGCAAGGGCTCTAAGCGATAAAAATTGCCCGTTCTCGGTGTAAAAAATATCACCGCTATTGGTGGTATTTTTTACGGTGTTAGTGCTTGAAGGAGAATGGTAACATATATGTGAAAGAAAATTCTGTAACAGGCTCAGTATTTCACATTATTGCGTGAAAACAAAAGTTGTTTTCACACAGCAATATGTCCCTTGTAATGAAGGGACGGAGTGGATCTAGTGTTATTTACTACAGTGTTATGTGAACGATGTCGAATGTTTGATAAGAGGAGGGTTTAAAAGTTTTCCGATAAACTTTTTCTCCAGGAGAGTTCCAGGAGAGTTCCAGGAGAGTTCCGTGTAAATTGGAGAATAGAAACTACTAAGAACCAATTGGAAGAGTTGTTTTCAAGTCACATGACTTCACATGCGCGTCTCAGGTCCTGTACGCGATAGGTGGGTGCGCGCACCCGTTCGCGCACTAAAAGAAAGAGGCGAAAAACATCTCATAATATGCTCTTGGAGCTCGTTTTGGTACAAAGAGTTAGTTCTGAAAAGAACTTTTTTTTTTTTGGTTTTTTTTTGGAAACAAGTGTTATGATGCTTTTGATTTCTTAAAGTTGCAACGACATTTTTTAGTATGTCATACTATCAAAATGAAGTGAAGAAATTTATCTTTTCTCGGAGCATTTATGACTCTCAATTTTGAGTTTAATTAGAATAAGGCTCTGCTCTTCGTATAGAAGAAGTTCTCCACAGTCGTTGCATTTCATGTGTACCTTCGCAAGATATGGTCTCAAGTCCATCTCAGCACTCGATGGAGATACAGGTCGTCCTGCAGAAGATGTGCTGGCCACTTCTGATGGTAATAGCGTGGCCAGATCTCTTGTCGATGCCTTTGCAAACTCTATAGGGTGCCTTTGTTTGACATGCCGCTTCATGGTATGTATGGAAAAGGAATATTTTTTCCTTGGATTTCCTCTTAAGAGCTCCGATTTGCATATCGTGCAGGTTACTTTTGGTGCATTCACTTTCTTTTGATCTTCAGGATAAGTGAAAAATTGCCAAATGAAAGATTCCTTTTTTCTTCTTAAAGGTGGTCGCTCATTTCCTTCAGATTCGGAAGATGAATGCGGAACGGCAGCCATTTCAGCAAAGTCTTCTGGAAGATGTTCGACGTTGTTCTCTCTTGAGAGTAGAAAAGAAAGTGAGGGGAGTGTTGCGTGTAAATTCCAGAATAGAAACTACTAAGAACCAATTGGAAGTGTTGTTTTGAAGTCACATGACTTCACATGCGAGTCTCAGGTCCTGTACGCGATAGGTGGGTGCGCGCACCCGGTCGCGCACTAAAAGAAAGCGGCGAAAAACATCTCATAATATGCTCTTGGAGCTCGTTTTGGTACAAAGAGTTAGTTCTGAAAAGAACTTTTTTTTTTTTTTTTTTTTGGAAAACAAGTGTTATGATGCTTTTGATTTCTTAAAGTTGCAACAACATTTTTTAGTATGTCATGCTATCAAAATGAAGTGAAGAAATGTATCTTTTCTTGGGGCATTTATGACTTTCAATTTTGAGTTTAATAAGAATGAGGCTCTGCTCTCCGTACAAAAGAATTTCTCCACACTCGTTGCATTTCATGTGCACCTTCGCAAGATATGGTCTCAAGTCCATCTCAGCACTCGATGGAGATACAGGTCGTCCACCAGAAGATGTGCTGGCCACCTCTGATGGTAATAGCGTGGCCAGGGCTCTTGTCGATGCTTTTGCATAATGCTCAGGGTGCCTTTGTTTAACATGCCGCTGCATGGTATGTATGGAAAAGGAATATTTTCTATTTGGATTTCCCCTTGAGAGCTCCGATTTGCATATCGTGCAGGTTACTTTTGGCGCATTCACTTTCTTTTGATCTTCAGGATATGTGAAAAATTGCCAAATGAAAGATTCCTTTTTCTTCTTAAAGGTGGTCGCTCATTTCCTTCAGATTCGGAAGATGAATGCGGAACGGCAGCCATTTCAGCAAAGTCTTCCGGAAGATGTTCGACGTTGTTGTCTCTTGAGAGTAGAAAAGATAGTGAGGAAAGTGGGTGGAGTGCTGCGTGTAAATTCCAGAATAGAAACTACTAAGAACCAATTGGAAGTGTTCTTTTCAAGTCACATGACTTCACATGCGCTTCTTAGGACGTGTACGCGGTGACAGTATCTAGTTACGAACGTGATTTGGAAGTAGCGATCTTCTTCAGCGAAGTTTGAAAACGTGAAAAGAAGTGAATTCAAACACATACAGTTTTTACATATTTTTAGAGCTCGATTTAAGTATACAATTGTTAAACTATAAAACCTTTTATATTTTTTAAAAAAATATTAAGGTGTGTACATCCAGTCACGCACGAAAGATTAAAAAGAAATTCGGCTCCATTTAATTAAAAGGTTTATATGAAAAAAAAAAGCAAAGGTTCAGTGTCTTTAACGTACTATAAGTTCTTTCATTGGTCTATAAAGAAATTCATTAGGTTCAAATTGCAAAGCTTTCACGAAATATATATAGGTGGGTGCGCTCACTCGGTCGCGCACGTAAGATTGGTATGGCGATATTTATTTCAGGTATATCCTTTATAGTTAGGAACTAGCATTCAAAAAACCTATGAAATTCATTGAAAAAACCATAGGTTTTACACACGTTATAGTTAGGAAGTACCATTTGAAAAACCTATAAAATTCACTGAAAAAGCCATAGGTTTTACACACGTTATAGTTAGGAAGTAGCATTTAAAAAACCTATGAAATTCACTGAAAAAACCATAGGTTTGACACATGTTATAGTTAGCTGGACATTTCACTCATATAAAACCAATGAAATTCCCCGTTATAGTTACTTCAGCTAACTATAACTCGCGCGCCCGCAATGCACTGCTGATGATGTTACATATTACATCACTCATCACATTGTTAGTGACATTACTCTTGATATCACTGATAATATCTAGTATCTGACATATGCTGCCTACAACATATAGGAATAGTATGTCACTGACTCTTGCATGAATGGAATATGTAAAATCTCCTAATGTAGCATATTAACACTTAGACACTGAGATACTTTTGGTAATAATAAAGAAACAATAACCTATATAGATATAATGTATCAGTGATAAAGCTACTTATCAACACATTTAGCCACTAAAATAGAAACTGATAGACAGACATAGATAGGTATATATTTAAATATTACTCAGTAACACATGTACTCATTAAGATATATTTAATCAGTCAGTTATAGAATCTATTTGTCACCCAAAAAGCAACCGTTTATACACTTATATACTACAATTTTTTTTCAAACCAACTTTCTGATCTACATATATAAAATATATGTAATTTTCAAAACTAACCCATTTAATAGATGATGTCATGAGTGATGTGATGTGTGACATCATCAGCAGTGCATTGCGGGCGCGCGAGTTATAGTTAGCTGAAGTAACTATAACGGGGAATTTCATTGGTTTTATATGAGTGAAATGTCCAGCTAACTATAACATGTGTCAAACCTATGGTTTTTTCAGTGAATTTCATAGGTTTTTTAAATGCTACTTCCTAACTATAACGTGTGTAAAACCTATGGTTTTTTCAGTGAATTTCATAGGTTTTTCAAATGGTACTTCCTAACTATAACGTGTGTAAAACCTATGGTTTTTTCAGTGAATATATATATATATATATATATATATATATATATATATATATATATATATATATATATATATATATATATATATATATACATGTTCTTCTAACTTTTGATTGTTTTTGATTATTTTATGATATAAATTGTTTCTTGTCTCTCTGGGAGGTCATTTCTCAATGTGATTGCTACTAAAAAAAATGTGGTGTCCAGCTTCTAATCCGCATAATGTTATTGGGAGCATGTTGCCAATTTAAATTCTACTTCAAAGTGACCTCGTAACCCAACGGATGCTCCCCTTTTCAAAGCGAAAGGACTGTTGTCCCATGGTACTTCCTGTCTACACAAATGCACCATTGGAGGGAAATGTTTGTTTGTGGGGTGGTGGGCCTGGCCACATCACTGTCCTTTTAAGAGAAAACTCCTTATTGCGGTCCTTTTGTAGCTGTCAGGCCCTTCGTTGTGAATGAGTCGTTGTAAAGGTCGTTTCCCAGCCATCAGGCCTTTGATGTACCCACTCTACTGGAAATGTTACAAACAAGGGCGCATGACTTCCTGTGTATAGCCCTTAAAAGAAGTTCAAGTTCAAGTTCAAGAATTTGTATAGCGCACTACTCACCCAGAGGGTCTCAAGGCGCTTGAGGGAGGGTGGGTGCATTACTTATCGAAAAGCCAGTTTTTTAGCTGTTTTCTGAAGGAGAGGTGGTTCTGTGTAAGGCGGAGATGAGTGGGGAGAGAGTTCCAGGTTTTGGCCCCTAAGTGGGAGAAGGATCTTCCTCCCATGGTGGATTTATGGATACGCGGGATTGTGGCGAGGGCTTGATCGGACGATCGTAGTTGGCGGGTGGGTGTGTAGAAGGACAGTCGTGTGTTGAGGCATTCGGGTCCTAGGTCGCAGAGGGCCTTGTGTGCGTGGGTGAGGAGACGGAACGGTATTCTCTTGTTGACGGGAAGCCAGTGGAGTTCTTTCAAGTGACCGGAAATATGAGCTTGACGGGGGATGTCCAGTATGAGTCTGGCTGAGGCGTTTTGGATGCGTTGAAGTTTTTTCTGTAGTTTGGCTGTGGTTCCTGCGTAAAGGGTATTTCCATAATCTAGTCGGCTAGTGACCAGTGCGTGGGTGACTGTCTTTCTTGTTTCGGTGGGGATCCAACGGAAGATTTTTTTGAGCATGCGTAGGATGTTGAAGCATGAGGATGAGATGGCATTGACTTGTCTGGTCATCGAGAGGGAGGAGTCTAGGATGAAGCCCAGGTTACGTGCGTGATCTGTAGGTATGGGTGCAGTGCCCAGGGCTGGAGGCCACCATGAGTCGTCCCAGGCAGAGGGGGATGATCCTAAGATGAGGACCTCTGTTTTGTCCGAGTTTAGTTTTAAGCGGTTGTTCTTCATCCATTCGACTACTTCTTTCATTCCTTCGTGTAGATTGGTTTTGGCGGTGTTTGGGTCTTTGGTGAGGGAGAGGATCAGCTGGGTGTTGTCTGCGTAGGAGATGATGTTGAGGTTGGGTTGGTGCGCGATGGATGCGAGGGGACTCATGTAAACGTTGAAGAGGGTGGGGCTGAGTGATGATCCTTGTGGTACGCCGCAGATGACTTCGGTGGCCTCTGATTTGAATAGGGGGAGGCGGACTCTCTGGGTTCTTCCGGCGAGGAACGAGATGATCCAGTCTAGAGCTTTTCCTTGTATTCCGATGTTGCTGAGGCGTTGTATAAGGGTGCTATGACAGACTGTGTCGAAGGCTGTGGAAAGGTCGAGTAGGATGAGGGCAGCTGTTTCTCCGTTGTCCAGTAGCGTTCGGATGTCGTCTGTAGCAGCGATGAGGGCGGTTTCGGTGCTGTGTTTGGCTCGGAAGCCGGACTGGGAGGGGTCGAGGGAGTTGTTGGATTCAAGGTAGGCGGCAAGCTGAGTATTGACGGCTTTCTCAATGACTTTGGCAGGGAATGGGAGGAGTGAGATGGGGCGGTAGTTCTTGAGTTCAGAGGGGTCTGCTGTGGGTTTTTTCAGAAGGGCGCTGAGTTCGGCATGTTTCCAGATTTCCGGGAAGGTAGCGGAGTTGAAGGAACAGTTGATGACGTTGCGGAGATGGGGTGCGATGATGGAGGCTGCTTTGTTGAAAATGTGGTGGGGACATGGGTCGGTTGGCGATCCTGAGTGGATGGAGTTCATCAGGCGGATGGTGTCTTCAGTGGTGATTGGGTTCCAGGCGCAAAGGGTGTGAGAAAGCTGTTTTGGTTCGGGGGGTGGGTGGAGTGGTCTGTTCTTCGGACTGGTTTTCAAAGCTGTTGTGTATGTCGGCGATTTTGTTGTGGAAGAAGGCGGATAAGGAGTCGCAGAGGTCTTGGGAGGGAGTGATGTTGTTGGTGCCGGCGGTGGGGTTGGTAAATTCTTTGATGATGTTGAATAGTTCTTTGCTGTTGTGGGCGTTGTTGTCGAGTCGATCCTTGAATGCTGATTTCTTGGTGGATCGGATCAGTTGGTGGTGTTTGCGGGTGGCATCCTTGAAGGTGGTCAGGTTATCAGTGGATGGGTTTTTTCTCCAGGTTTTCTCGAGGGTACGACATAACTTCTTGGATTTCTTAAGGTCATCGTTGAACCTGGGGGCCTTTTTGCAGCCTTGTTTGATCTGGTGGTTTTTCAGAGGTGCTAATTCGTTAGCACGGAGGGTGATCCATTGTGTGAGTTTGGTGGCAGCTTGGTTTGGGGCCGATGATATGGCAGGAGGGTTATGGTTGAGCGATGTGAAGAGTTGGTCGGTGGTAATTTTGTTCCAGTTTCTTCGAGGAATAGGTTTTGGGGGGTTGTGGGTCGTGGTCTTTTTGTAGCTGAAGTGAACGCAGCTGTGGTCTGTCCAATGGAGAGCTGTGGTGTGATCGAAGGAGATGTGTTTGCTGGATTGAAGATGGGGTCGAGCGTGTGTCCGGCTAAGTGGGTGGGGGTGTTCACAAGTTGTTTGAGTCCGAGGTTGGCCAGGTTATCCAGAAGGGTGTTGGTGTTGTTGTCGTTTTTCTTTTCTAGGTGGAAGTTGAGGTCTCCCAGAAGAATGTAGTCCTTGGAGGGGAGGGCGTGTGGACTGATGAAGTCGGTGATGTCTTCGCTGAATTGCGTGCGGGATCCTGGTGGTCTGTAGATGAGGGTGCCTCTAAGTGTGGTTCTGGGGTCAGTGTGGATCTGGAAGTGAAGGTGTTCGGCGGTCGCGCGGTTGTCGTCGGAGCTGGTCGTGATTCGGATGGTGTTCTTATGGACGATGGCGATGCCTCCTCCTGTTTGGTTGGTGCGGTCCTTTCGGATGATTTTGTAAGCGTCCGGGATGGCAATGGCGATGTCGGGCGCTGATGAGGCGTTCATCCATGTTTCTGTAAGGAAGGCGATGTCCGGCGATGAAGTGTCGAGTAAATCCCAGAGTTCAGTGGCGTGTCTATGGACCGAGCGGGTGTTCAGTAGGATGCACTTCAGGTGATTAGAGTCGGAGCTGTGTTTGGAGGAGGTGGATTTGGTGTGGGTCCTGATGCTGGTGAACTTGCAGGAGTAGCAGGCGAAAGGTCCGTGGGTGTGTCCTGGGGTCGCTTCGCAGCAATGTGGTGTGCGACCGGGGTTAAGGGCAAAGAGGATGGCGGAATCATACGTAAAGCGGGTGGAGTGGGATTTGAAAGCACCAGGGGGTATGGCGCTGGGCGCGGTCCAGGCGCGGACAAGCGTAGACGGGCTTACCTTTGGCACACCTTGGGCGCGACCGCTGCGCGTGAACGCTGCACGCAAAAGCATCTGCCATATGTGGATAGTGGAGGGGGCGGAGCGAGGGAGGAGCATCTGGGAGGCGGGAGCGGGGAGGAGGGACGGGCCAGGAGTCAACAAACAAAATGGCAGTACAAACAACAAGCGATACAGGGGCACCACCGGAGCTATGTTACGATCGGGCAGTAGTGGCGGCACAAAGAGGCATAAACAATTCAACAGGTGATGCGAGCAGGGCAACAGTGGGAATAAGGTCAGAGAGCAAGGCACAGCAATTAGCGGCAAGCGCTACGACACTAGGCAGCAAGCGCTACGATATGACATACAATTACAGGCAATGATAAAATATCAAGCGCTATGATACCAGGCAGCAAGCGCTACGATACCAGATAGAGTAATAGGCACCAAGGCTGGTCAGGGAGCGTGGCCCCGAAATAGTGTATTCATTGCGTCCCTTAAAAAAAACTACTCAGAAGCCAGGAAATCAAGAGAGAGAATCCTGAGAGAAGAGGCTTGGGATAGCTTGGAACAGGCAGCAGTAACTAAATGTAGCAGCAAGTTTTGGAAGACAAGTAATGCTCCGTTCTTTGGAAACTCAGCGGACCCTTCATTGGATACTCATGTGGGTGAAAAAGCCTGGTGGCCCACTTTGAACGAGTCTTTGGTCCAGTAGAGAGCGGACCACTTGTAGATTATCCCATGATCCATGCCCACACAGAACATTTAATATTAACATTGGAAGAGATAAAAGCAGGTTTTGGAAAATGCATTGATGGGAAGGCACCAGGTCCAGATGGAGTTCCCATTGATTTATTTTTAACACATCAAGACCTGTGGGCCACTTGCCTTACAAATGTGATTAATGCAATAGCAAAAAAAAAGGCCCACTATCTTCCTGGTCGTCCAGTATTATTATTCCGATCTTTAAAAAGGGAGATAAGGAGTACCCACAGAATTATAGACCAATCTCCCTACTGGACACAACCGCAAAGCTAACGGGTCACTTTTTGCTACACAGGTTGGAGGAGTGGGCTAGGGAGAAAAATGTACTGATCGAAGCACAATATGGGTTTCAAGAGGGGAAAGGCACAATTGACCAATGACCTAATTTAAGTTTGATAATCAAAAAATATACCAGAGCCAAGGGAGAATAGATCTTTATGGCATTTATGGACCTTAGTGCTGCATTTGATTCTGTGTCCCACACCAAATTGTGGAATTTGATGGACTCCATGGGGATGGATGCCACTATTATAAATTTCATCCGCCAATTATATACCTGTGCAACAGCTTCTGTCCGCTACGAAAAAAATGGGGAATATACGGGGCCCATCAAGATTAACGGGGGTAAGACAAGGGTGCCTCATCGCCCCTTTTTATTTTTGATTTACACAAATGGGGTTGAGGTAGCACTCAGGGGTAAACATCAGACTTCCCCATTTGTGATAGCCATAACGTACCAATGCTGGTATATTCTGATAGCTCAATCCTGAGGTTCCGTGACGATTTGAACCCGTGTTTTCAACATTGTCGTAAATACATAATTTTGGTATTGGTGAACCGCAAATGATCCATTTAGCATATCCTGGTGTTTTCGCTATGCTACGAGCAAGAGCACTCCTGTTATGAGCACATTTCTGATCTACCCATCGCATCCATCTTAGATTACGGAAGCCATTTTGTGATTCTTGCCCTCACATAGACAATGGACACGCAGTGACCTCTTTCGCTTAAGGACACGTAAGCTTTAGCCGGAGATTCACCTTGCTAGTGACACGTGCACTTTAGAACAGAACACGCTATGGCTACATGACTCGACAGAAGTTGCCTCCTCTGCCTAAGGCCAGTCCTGCTATACTGGTTCTCGTGTTCGTTGGCCTGATCATGATTAGGCGGCCGAAGCTGGTAGCCTTGCCCATTTACGACCCACAAACATCTCTTATCCTGCTTTTCTATCTTCTACACCTGGCTCTGCTCCTTTCCTTCTGGGCCTTTATTAGGGGGAGGTAACGAAATTTACGATGAGGCGGTCCGGCTCTTGAATGAAAAGTTGACATGGGATTATGATGGAACAGTGGGAACCCCTCGTTCGTAATGTTTTGACATCAGATATTGTTGACGATTCCTGTGCAACGCCAAATATTTATTGTTTAGGACATAAAGGTTTAGAAATGTACTAACATGTAAAGAATTTGCCCGAAGCCTAAAATTTAGTATATAAGGAGCAACCCACTTTGTACAAATCGAACAGGCTCCTAGATACTGCCCGTGTGTAGTTTCTGTGACTTCTGTGTCCCTGCAGTAATAAACCTTTGGTCTTTGACGCCACCATCGAGAAGCCCGTGTTTCTGTTTATTTGTGCACCGAGACAGGTAGAACTCCGGGGTCTTCCGGTGTTGTCCCTGACACCTCTGGACGGAACCAAAAAGTCCAGAACTCCAATCCTAATTGCCAGAACAGGGTTAGCACGCCAGCGCTTTATAAACGACTACTCAGTCTTTATGGCCTCTCTGGACATGCAGGTAAATGAATCAAAATCCTTCATTCTTACTGCAGGGGTACCTATGGGCAAAAGAACACCCCCTTCCTTATAGGCACACGAAAACTGGAGGTGATAGAATCCTTCACCTTAGCTAGAAAGCTGGGCTTAAAACCTCTTGAATCAATTAAAACTGTTTATAAAGCGAATACAGTATCTGCTGTCTCCTACGGGGCAGGAGTGTGGGGCATGGCGAATGGAGGTCAACTATAAACGTTGGAAGTTATGGGTCCATTAGGATGCAGGGAGGATCGCCAACGGCCGCATGGCGGTGGCGATCCGCCCTACATCCTACTCCACCTGCCACCCATTTCCCCGACCATATTAGTATGAGACCATCCGCCAGTTTGATGAGTCGACCGGGCAGAAAGAGGTTTAATATGGTGGCGGTGTCTGCTAGACACTCCCATCCATATTAGTATGCAGGCGGAGAGCAGCCTTTCCGCGGTGGCATTGCCCCCACAGAAAGGCATGCAGATTTCACAATTGGGGGCCCTTTGTGGGACCCCAGGAAGTTAGGGAGGATGGGGGTGCACAAGGGGGGTACCTACGGTACCCCCCTGCATTTGCATGCACAATGCAGCAGGCACCGCACGGTGCCTGCCACTTTGTGCATGCAAATGCATAACATGCATTATTACCATTGCGGCAAATGCTGCTGAAAGCACCACCCGCCACAATGTCAAAAATGTGTGATGCGCCCACCTAATCTCCCCCACGGGACTGCAGCACATATGGCGGCAGTCCAGTTTTCCGTCAGGATGGCGGACGGACATAGTCCGCCTGCCATTCTAATGATGCCCATAGTGTTAGAAAAGCATTGCCCTATGTAATTTAGCATTCGCTGCGCCATTTTCTTTGCAGGCGCCATTTTGGGCTGTTCGAAACTGATCCAGTTTAATTCTGAGAAATTCCCTTCTGTAAGTTTTGATTCTTCATCTGTGTCCTGTTTCAGTAATAAGCATGCCATTCAAATTAGCACATAGCTTTCTCACTAGCTACCGGCCTTCTCCCCCTTGTCTGGTGGCAGGCTCCAGATGGAACGACCTTGGATTACAATACTTTGTATAAGATAGGAGCGCTGAAACCGTTTTTTCTGTATTTTACGGTTTAGCTGCCCCTGCTTGGAAAATTCCATTGTGGGTGTGTTCTTGCCCGGCTATGAAAGGTACATCATGTATCTTTATGCTTGTCGATGTCAGTCCTTTCTGCAGAACTCCAAGCGACTAGGCTCCGCTCTGAGTGTAAAATGATAAATAGCTATTGGTTTGTATTCTCTGCTGTTTAACCGACTCTTCATTTGGTATGGAAGGCTGAGAGGTGGTCATTAGTGACCCGAGTGGCCCTAAAACGGCTCACTCTTTCAGTTGCCACCTGATCAGGGACTCCTTCATGTGATTGATCCATCCCCTTACCGCAGATGTGGGGGAGGTCGAGGACATCATCAGGTCGGACGGACGGCTCAGGGATCCCTGCACGAAGAGTTTTTATTGATCGTAGCTGCCCCTCCTGTCCTGCCGGACGGTGCCTCGCCCAATGGTCATTCCGACTGGAGTCCTAAACCGCGAAACCCTTGGATCTGACCATTTGGTCTGAAGAGTCGGCAGTGGAGAACTGGTTAGTTTGTTCAACTGATATCAGGTGAGTTTGTTTTGGATCTTTGTGGCTATGGCACCATTGTGGTTTGAGTTTGGTACGGTCTGAGGACTGTCTTGAGAAAAAGTATTTGCAATTACTTTCCCAGGTAAACATAACAAACTTGTTTTCTTTTTGAAAATGCCTGGCCTCAGTAAAGTTTGGAATTCGTGTTGTCGTTGTTGTTCTGCAGATGCTCAATTGGAATAAGCTCAGCCGGCACCTCCCGAAGGCAGCCATTATTTTGATATGTATATAAAACATGGGCTTGGCCCTATTATGTTTAGTAGATTATGGCACAAATATACGAGGGACAATGCCGAGCTGCAGTGACCGTTGACAGGCACTTTTGATGAACAAAAGATTGGGTTTTTACAGGAACAGATGTTTAAGAGACGAAGTAGGCAGTCAACGTTTGATTCTGTTAGAACTTTGCAGAAGGAAGCTAGACAGAGACGTTTAAAAATGGAAAGGGACACAGAAAAGGAAAATGCAAACATTGAGACAGAAAGCTGTAGCATATGATAGAGAAAAACAGGAGGTAGGAGTAGAACGTAAAGATAGAAGATTTCATCTGCACATTGATAAATCTTATTTGCCAAAGAGGATATTTGGATATTTGGCAAGTTATGCGTGACTTCGAGCCCTTTCTACAGCAGCATGTTCTTCAACATATGTCTGCTGCACTGATCAATCTTTGTCACACACACATTAAAATGAAGGCGCCACAAGTGTTATTTGATATCAAGGATCGTGTCTATACAGCTGATTTGGCCCTTGGGCAGGTGTTTGGAAATATTGCTACTATTGTTTCTTAAAGAGTTCGATTGTTTGATAAGAGTCCCACTACAATTATTCAGTTTTAGTTCCTTATGCGTTAGTTCCATCCTATTTATCATCCAGAGAAACCTAAGCTGACAGATCAGCGCGGTAATGTCACCAGACCAGCCGTGGCTGCCTGTTTTCAGGAGCAATGGGTTTACAGTCCATGGAAAAGAAGAGGTTTTAGCCCTCAAGACTACGTTGCGCAACCCTAGGAAAAATCCAACAGCTTATTATAAGGAATTAACAGAGGCCGCTTCTTCTACTGTAATGACTCTTGCTGATATCAAATGTTTTTTGTTCTTCTTGTATTTCTAATCCATTTTCTACCTGACTTTAGCATTAGAGCTGGTTTCTACTGTTGGCTGATTGTGCAGTCAAGTAATACCCTTATGATATGAGAACAAAACCATTCATTGCACTAACCCTTAGGGGTGTGCACCACTCCACATACTGCACACACCCTTGTGCCAGGATATTATCTGTTGTTAAAGTCCCTGCCCCTCATTAGTCGTCTTCGCCTGATCTTGGGTCTATAATTTCGAAGAAAGCACTTACAAGACAGGTACAGCTTTCAGCTGTGGGCTATAATGCTATATTAGCACTCAGGTGACAATTATTTCCTCTGCCAAACAGGAAACCAAATAGGAAGTGACTATGTTGAAATATGATGTCATTAGACTTGCTTCCCTCAAGGTGATCTTAAAAGACCACCATTATTTATGTTAATCAGAGTAGGAAATATTAAGAGAGGAGACCCCTGGCTAATGCCATTTGCAGTCTGGCCTCGAGTGTGAGTGCTGGCAATGAAATGAGTTTTCATACAGTGGAGTGCACATTGAAGATGAAATAGAGTCCCAGCCTTCAAACCATCCAACAGGACGCGCCCTCACCCATGAATATGCAAACCGCTACGCTCACATCAAACATGGCTATATTTGGGGTAGCAAGGAAAAACCAAAATATGCAATGGAATGGACAAAAGATAATCCTTACACAAGACTACTCAAAACCCACAGTGGACACAAGAAAAGGTTTCTTAGCCCTGTGAGACAAACTGAGGAAAGAAACATAATATTCTCATGTGTGGGCCCCACAAGATTCAGAATAAGTGATAAAGGGAGGACTCACTTTTTCAAAGACCCAAAAGAACTATCCAGATATTTACAAGGGCAGAGAAAACAAGAGATGGAAACACAACCAGCATCAGGCAAGAGAAGAGCCTCTCCAGACATTCTCTTTCCTGGCCAATGACAGAGGGGGCAGCAGGGATCCTGGCTCTCTGAGATGAGGTGGCCAGGACACTGGAGTCCATTAAAAGGTAAACTCACCTTTGTGGCCTCCTGGATCTGCCCTTGCCAGGTGCGAGAGGTCTGAGAAGGAAGGAAGCACCATGTGTGCGGAGACATCCCATGGGATGTAGTACCCTAGCACCAGCTCCCCGTTACACTCTAGCGAGTACAGCTCCACACGGCGCGCTCCACCACCTGCAGAGACGAGCAAGAGACATCTGTTGACCTGAATCAGCAATAAGAGTCTAGCCAGCACCATCACAGTATCACTAGGAAGGAGCTTGGCGAACAGCTACAAAGTGCAGTCCAAGCAGGCTTTTAAGGATATCTAACAATGGTGCACATAGTTTAGGCTGAAATTCATTGAGGCCTATTCACAAACAGCCATTTGTAGGAATTTTAGTAGAACTACAGTATCACTATAAATGTACTACAGCATGCTACTCACAACCCTGCGAAGGCAAATCACCTATCCGAACTTTTCTATGGGGCGATCCTTACACATGTACCCTTAATCAATCAGCATTTGAAGTGGGTTGGCACAGCTACCCCAGGGGGTATCTGGGCACTGGGGTGCGAGGTCTCGTCGTGCCTATAGTAATTGTGGGTGGGACCTGGGGAGAGGCTGGGAAAAGAGACATACTTACTGATAAATGGGAGGGGTTTAGGGAGGATTCAGGGGGGCTTGGGGAGGGTTAGGAAGGGGTTTATGGAGAGACGTGCACTCTCCCACGAGTAATCCCATTGCTAGTCACAAACTGTACTTCTAAAGTTACGACAGGCAAAAAAGGGCACAAAACGGTAGCCATTTGCTCCAGTTTAGAACTTGACTAAGTCCAGCACCACATATGGCCAACCACTGGTACTGCAACACCCTTCCATAGAAAATAATAGATGTTTTAACTTATAATAAAACCTTAGAAGAAATAAAGTTATATTAAATTATTTAAAATAGCTTAAAACATAAATAAATATAATTTAATGTTAAAAACTATAAAAAATAAACATAATTATTTAATTACAAACATTTTACCAACCTTTTTAATTTACAAATGAATGTAACATTCTTTTTTTAGTAAAATATAATAGAAAATAATTGTAAATATTTCTATACATCATTTTTAATAATTATTGCATGATAAAAAATTTAATTTTATTACTTTAGATGGGAAATTATTTTTGAATGTTAACTTCAGAATTTTTTTTTTAAGTTAACTAAAGCTTTTTACTTTTCCTTATACTTTATTTACCATAGCGAGACTCCACAGTCAGGGTGGAGCTTTTCCCCAACATAAAGCATAGGTCACATTAAAAAAGCATATTAAACTTTATAATGAATTAGTAAAATATGTTTGTGTTAAATATAACTGTAAATTAAATTAACGTTGCATATTTATTTTAAATGTTGAACAAAATAAAACATACTACAGGGCTATAAACTTGATTTTGAAGTACATATTTTACTAAATTTAAATAAATTAAATACATAAAAAAATAAAAATTCTGAAGTTTAAATTAATTAATACATATCCACATAAAGGTTAAAAAAATAGTATTCATTAAAAATTCTTAAAAATTATGTTTAGAATTAATTCAGCGTAATATAATTATATTTACTACAAATAATATTACATTACTTTTTAATTCAAATAAGATTAATAAATATTTTAAAAATGATTAATAAACATGAACCATTTTTGTATACTTTTTTACATTGAATTATATTTATTTATGTTTGTAACAATTTAAAATAGTTTAAATAAATTTAATTTAGCACTTTGTTCTATGGGGTTCAATTTTAAGTACCTGCCTGCATTACTTTCTATGGGAAGCCATTCAGGAGGACGTATCTGTAGTTGGCCATCTGTGGTGATGGACATACCACTGTTTCTTTTTTGGCAGTAGTAACATACTCATAAATCTGGCTCCACCCACTTTTTCAGGGGTTGGAGACATGCAAGTCTACACTTTTGAGTAACTTTATACTTTGGATTTTGTTAATGAACAAAAGTAGTAGTTACTCAAAGGTGCAAGAGTAAGTGATACTTAAATTACTCACAAATGTAAGTTACCTGTGTAAATAGTGCTGATTGTATGTAAATATTTCTCATACACATTGCAATCCTGAGTGGATTTTACTCCTCGGCAGGTTGGCAATCCAAGCTGCAGCTATACGTGTATACGTTTTCACTCGGAAACACCTTTAAGATCAGCGTCCTTCCTTCTATCTAAACTTGACCTTGCCTTAGCACTCAGGTACCATAGGGTCCTTCCTCTCTGTAACTTCTTCTTTCCATCCAGATCTTTCCAGGCACTGGGTAGACCTGAACCCTTGAGTGCTTAGAAGAAGCGTATTTGTACAACCTGAGTGGGGCTTCACGTCTCACCGAGATTGGCTGGGGTGCTGCGGGTCCGGCTGGGAAGCCTGATGACCAGATGATCGCTGAGCTTTGGGAAGGTGGTTCCTGGACCCTGAGTAGCTGCAGGGAGGCCAGCGGTGGACGGGATGCTGGACACACAAGCACTATCTGCTTGCCGGCTGTACCCTCGGATTTCAAACCGCGTGGCCGGGTGTCGATCCTGCAGCGGGCGGACAAGTAACTTGGCCAGTTTGTACTCCAGGTACAACACAGTCCTAGAAATTAATGTGAGAAAAAAATAAAACATATTTACGTATGCATTGGACACCATCTGCATGTGATGACAGACTCAGAGCACATTCCCTTTTTTCACACCGATGGCCCTATGTGGGCAGGAGAGGCAGAGGGTCTGGCAATGGGAGAGGGGAAGTGCCTACCTGAAGAGTTTATTCATAATAATACCCTAAGCTCCTGCTGCTCTTAGCCATTTAGAGCTGGGAACACAGTTTTCTGTAGTAAACAGGCCGCATCCCAGTCCATGGTTATTTTGCATACCATGCCACCTCAGTTTGGATTCAGCAATATGCAAATCAGTCCTCACCCTGCTCCAGTGGGAACAGTCCAGACCGAATAACCAGGCTAGGTCCTCCCTGACCAGGACATAAGCAATCCAGAACCAGTTTCTCCCTAGCTAGGGTTTCTCAGCCAGGTTCTAGCTAGGTTCCACTGACACGGTGTGCATTGGCCTGTGCATATCTATCCCTCTAAGAATGACTCACTAAAGTATACACAAAAGTGATGGATTGAATCCTTGAATTAATCTCAAACACTAGTAAAACCCAGGCCGCATCCCAGTTCATTGTTACATCACAACACAACGCAAGCCCTGTGATATAGGAAGTTGTGGATCGGTAGGGGAGCTTCTCAACTGAGAGGAACTACAGACTTCCATGGAGGCCGTGTCTTGGTGGAATGCTCGTTTGTGAAGAGTCTGTGTGAACCTGGTCCCTGACTGTTTGAGTCCAGATCAGCAATCCTTATCTCGTTATCTCCACTAATCGTCACATCCCTTTTGATTCTCACTGCCTCCACAGCACTGGGTTCAAACAGTCTGAAGCTTAAAAAGGCAGTGACACAGGAACAGTCAGGCACTATCTTTCAAAGGTAGGGACAGGTTCATTCATGGCCTATTGCTTTTGGATTGCACAGCTGGTACATTTTAATTTACATCATTATTTTGAATGAGTAGTGTTGAAAAGCTTCAATGAGCCTGGATATCTTTAAACAAGTGTGAGTAACCACTACTTACTGGCTGGAGATAATCTATTTAAATGTAGCCCCGAGGAAGTCTCATAAGGGGTGAAACATGTGTCAGCTGAGACCATCCATGAAGAAATAACAGCAACATATCTACAATTCGTCACTAAACAATTGTACTTGCAATCAAGGGACTGACAAAGAACGGTATTTAGATTGAATATTTGATGTGTTATTCTGTCTGATATTGATTTGAAGTAAAAAGAAAACATCAATCACCTGAAAGTTTAAAGTTGTTAATGATTTCAGGGGCATAGTCTCCATACCATACATATATGTTCTATGATGTGTTAATGGACATACATGATGAGTGCTACATTGATTTGTATTCTTTGTAGATTCATACTAAATTAAAGGCGGGGACCAGAGATATATTCAGGAACTGTTCTATTAAAGGTCGCACTGCCCGAAACCCCGGTGCATCCACAGAGCCAGAGCAGGTGGAAGATCCTACTCTCACATTGCAGCCAAGACCTGGAACGAGCTACCGGCAGACATCAGACTAGCCCCCTCCCTGAACATATTCAGGAAGACCCTCCAGACCTGGAACGAGCTCCCAGTCTGCTTCAGAGGCTCCCCCACTCTGCACCCCTTCAGGAAGAGCCTCCAGACCTGGAACAAGCTCCCAGTCAACATCAGTGGCTCCCCCACTCTGCACACCTTCAGGAAGAACCTCAAGACCTGGCTCTTTGGCTAAACAGATCTGCGGACCCCCCACCCCTCAGTGCCTTGAGACCCTCACGGGTGAGTAGCGCGCTTACAATTCCCTGATTGATTAAAAGGTGAGGAACAGGGTACGTACACTCATAGTTTAATGAAGGCAGGGACCAGATGTAAATTCATAGCCTATTGAGGGCAAGGAATAGAGATAAGTTCCTGCATTTGCCTTTTTAGAGAAAGGGAACAGCAATTATTTGTTGTTTTGCCTCCTAAATGGAGATAAGCTTGATAAATGCAAGCACCCCAATTTAAAGGAGAAATCAGAGTAAAAGAGTCATTCATTGACTGCACGTCCGGCCTGGCTGACGGCTGCGTTACAAAGCCAAACAAAGTGTAATGTTTTTACTGCTCAAAGTTTGGACTAATTACCCTTCTTTGACTGATATCATGTTTTTCAAAAATGGGGTTATTTCGAGAGACATTTTTGTTTGGACTTCTATTTTGATGTTTTACTAGTATAACTGAAGAACAAGTTACTCAACTTTGGTAAGAATGTGTCTGAAAATACTGAAACAGATGCATGAATAGACCGCGGGTTATCGACCCGTGCGAATGGAAATATATACTATACAAAATATTTGAACAAAGGACTTAAGCCAGACTACAGAACAAATGTCACTAGTGGAAGCTACCTATTACCCTGTGGAGCCCTGAAGAAGTCCCTTTGGGAACAAAACGTGCCGGCTATGGCTATTGAATTTTAACGGTAAGATTAATAAAGAACAGATGGGAACAAAAAGGAATAATCGTGAACTGGAAGTTTTTCAATAGGCACACAAAGACTGTTTTCACTATCATGTTACATTGTTGAGTGCAGAACCTTATTGAGAGGTGTGGCGCCGCGGCCAGGGTGACTGATGCTGGAATCTGGGGATCACGGTTCGATCCCCGGCTCCGGCGGCAGGTTAGCCCAGCACCATGTGACTCTGGGCAATAGCTTGCTTAATCTTCCCGACGGCCCTCAGTGCCTAGAGACCCTTACGGGTGTGTGTTTGCGCTTTACAAATGTGGAATGTGGAAATGTGGATTGTGTTAATATTCTGGAACTAGACTGACGCCTGGGGAAAATTCTAAGGTAAGGAATCTACTACTGTCTATCAGATCTCAAGAGCTGGAGATCGCGTTATAAGATTACTTTGAACTATAGGATTAGTTTTAGCAATGGTACGGCCCAAAGTTGGTGACCAATGCAGGTTTACTCTGTTCTTGGCCCTGATGAAGCCTTGTGCTGGCGAAACGCGTTGGCTGCATCTTTCTGCCTACTTGTGGAGAACAAAGCACAAATAAAAGAGTACACACAAGCATAGGATTGGTTTGTGTTGTTTATGCTGACTTCTGTCATTACTCTTGAGATTCTTTTTTGGTCGCCTCTCGTTGACGTGTAAATATACCTAATGTTTGACTAAATGGTGTCTTGTCGTTGGAAGTGGGCAATTAGTGTGGTGTAAAACACAGCGAGTACATCAGGTGGTGCAGAACAGGGTTCCCCGACTATCAAAACCTGTTCAAATGAGTGTACTGACCTTTTGAAGGGAGGGAACCGCTCCTTCTTCAGCCAATGCAATGTCCTCTCCCTCTCCACCTCGCCGGCTCCATAGAAGTGGGAAAGTCTGATCCTGTGCTCTTGGTGCCCAGAAGCCGACTCTAGCAGGAACCCATCCAGCTCCTTCACTTTCCCCAAGAGTGGGTCATAGCACAGTCTGACTGGAAAGGCCTGAAACCCAAAAGCCCTGTGTTAGAATATGCAAGCACCAGACCATCTGCACACCTCAGATATTCAGGTTAACTATTGGAAGACGTAAAGAGGCCACTAAGCGCTATTCCATCACACATTAATATAATGAACATGCTGTGGATGTGGCCCTTATGTGCTGTTTAAAGTAACGCTGAAGTCTGCAGGACCAATGGCATCGCTGCAGGCTGTAGAGGGCTGTGCCCAGAACCACTCGATGAAAGCCTCATCTGGTGACGTGACAATGGACCAGCAGAAGTGGCACCGCACTAGTGTGCCACACGTGACACGAGCCTCGCGTGCCTTGTGCAATCAGGGCCACATCCTCGAGGGGCAGGGGTGGCCCTCACCTCTAAGGTGCAGCCTCAGGGCCTCAGAGTTAGGTGTGGTAGAGCTTGTTTAGGGCACCAGCAGCACTCCAAATGTAGGCACTGACCATGAACTTCAAAATGTATATTTTTACCAACCAGTCCATCATCCTTCCCTCCCCTCTCACACTCACTAGGAAGAGGCGAACAAGTGGTCTTGATTACCAGAGATCTGAACTCACTGATCGCTCAGTAACGAGCAACTACAGATAACATGTCAGACTCAAAAGCAATACTTTCCGCCATTCCTGACCCGGAGAAGTTTTTACTTGTTTAGTTTTATCATGCACCTGGAGGCTAATGAAGACGCAGGTAAGGGAATAATTGCCCCAGAAGGGGGAGGAGGAGAGAAGATTGATTATGAATGCTTGCCACTTTGGTCGAGGAGATAGATGAAGTGAGAGAGCAAAGCAAAACAAACATTGGCAAACCCAGAAAGTCTGGGTTTGGCAATTCGTATTTTGTTCTCTCAAGGTGTTTTGCAAAAGTTCACTGTTGGTTGAATTCGCCGGCCCTCGTTAGTTAAAAATAAAAGATGCTTAAAAACAAAAATATTGTTTGATCTTAAAAAAGCGCACGTTACCATAGTGGTCTCTGGCTTAGAAGGGAACTTCTTTGTGTGTGGAAGTGCTCCTTGTGAAAGGGCGGGGTGCTGTGACTCACAGGGAAGTCGGCCAATGGCTGAAGTGGGCTGACCCATTGCCTCATGGTGCATGCTGCAGTGAGTTGAAGATACATGTGAATGACACAACAACAGACTAATGGAGGAAGAGAGCTAGCTGATAAACTCCTGTAACTAACAATGTTATACACTTTATGTAATGCGTATTTGTATAGCGCATGAAGGTATACTGGCACTGTGCAAGTGTGTAAGGCTAGCTACAGGAGCAGGGTGGAGAGCTAGGCCGGCAGCAACTTTCGATGTAGGAGAAGGCTTGACCTCCGAATCTGCTTCCATGAGTTCATGGGACGTGTGCTTTGAGGAGCCCTGTGGAGCGGAGATGCCTGGAGGTTGATGGAAGTCTATGCAGCTGTTCAGGTAGGTTGGGCCAGTGTTGTGTAGTGCCTAGTATCAGTGTGTGAGGAGCTTAAACGGTGCACGTTTTGCCATTGGGAGTTGTGCTCTGGACACTTTGCAGTCTTCTCGAAAGGCATTGGAAGATTTCTGCATAAAGAAAGTCACAGTCAGTGCTTAATTTGTAAAACAGTAAGTACCAGGGCACTCTTTGGGAGGCTACGGCAACTCGCAGTAACCATTCTGCCTGCCAGTGCTGCCAACGATGGTACCAACACAACTACTAATCATCACACTCCTACAAGTGTGATATTTCAGACTATTCCAGGACACTGAAAGCTATAAGGATGGCTTAGGCAGGAGGTATAAGTAATTTTACATGTATATTTAATTAATAAACAACTGTTATGCTCATCTTTAAATCAGACAAACAGTGCCACCATGTGGCAGACTGCCATATATTCCAGTGTTGACAAAAGTGCCGGGCACAAATTAAGCACTGGTCATACTCCGGCCTGCGGGTGATGAGGGCTTATGTGACTTTTTTTGGTGTTGTCAGGTAGCCATTTGTAGATCTTTGTTAGCATCTTCAGAATGTGGAAAGCAGTGCGACAGTTCAGCAGTGGAAACAGGACAAGGTGACGGCATTACCTGGGCGGTGATGTCCAGCTTCTCGATGAAGATGCCCAGGTTACTGATGTTTGGGCTGGGGATGGGAGTTGGTCCAAGGTCTGTCAGCCAGCAGACGAGTCCCACAGCGCGGCCTCCTTTCTGATGATCACCAATTCTGTCTTGTCGGAGTACAGCTTGAGACAGGTGGCCTTCATCCAAGTGGCCATCTCAGTCACGCAGGTGGTTAAGTTGTTACTTGTTTTCGGGGGATTTATCCAAAGGGGAGAGAAGAAGTTGTGTGTCAAATACCTCAATGAGAGAGTGTCATTCCACGTACCCAAAAGGAACTTCTGCTCCGCCGACCTTGCCCTAGCAGAAACCTGTGCATCCGCAGACCCAGAGCAGGTGGAAGAGCCTTCTCCTACATCGCGGCAAAGGTCTGAAACTGATCCAGAGCTGCATCACCCCATACCGCCCTCCCCAGCACCTTGAGACCCTCACGGGTTGGTAGCGCGCTTTATAAACCCTGATTGATTGATTGATAGGAGAGGATGTTGATGTCCTGGGCAAGCATGATGTCAGCCTGTGAGGCCATGTAGACGTTGAAGAGGGTGTGGCTGAGTGAAGATCGTTGAGGAATTCTGCAGATGAGTTCTTGGGCCTCTGATGAGCATGGTGCTAGGTTGACTGTCTGAGTCCTTCTGGTCAGAAATGTGGTCTCTCTCATAGTCACCCCATGACCTGAGACTGACCTGGTCCTCGGATCAATGCTCCGAGGCTCTATCACTGGATTCTCCACACCAATATTGGTTAGTAACACCAGTTCCAAGACCCTCGGCCAGATCACCACACACAGTTGCTAGTAGTAGGCTAACCCCACAGTCCCCAATTATTAGCACAACTGCACAACACAGCTCCAGCTGTGAACATATCAGGTCAATAACTAAGGGGCATATTATCAACAACGAGCTATATTTATCGCTAAATAAGCTTAGCAACATTTTTTCTATCGCCGTGCATCACCGGATTTTATAGCAGAGATAACGTGCTATTAGTAACGTTTATTTCAATTGCGATTAAATTTCCGGCGATAGCGGCTTAATGCGTGAATATCGCTGGAAATCCAGCGATATTCAGGCATTAATGCCAATAGGTTCTTAACCTGAATACCCACCTCCCATTGGATATACAGGTTAAGAACTGGTCTGAGCAGGCGTTCGTTTTCAGCGATATTTGCGCTTAGCACCAATTTTTTTTATTGCTATGCCTGCGTTGATAGTAGGCAATAGCGATGTTAGCAACTGCTTTCAGTCGCTAACAGGTTGGGTACGCCCACTTTGCATGTCATTAGCAATAAATATCGCTGACATGCAAAGCGGGCTCCAAACCGCACGCTATCGCCTCAAGGCTCGTTATCGACCTCAGGAACGTCCGGCCCATCTCCCTGCTTCCGCTCCCTGCGAAAGTCATGGAAAAGATCGTCAACACCCAGCTAACCCGCTACCTAGAAGACAACAGCATCCTGGACACCTCCCAGTCAGGATTCCGCAGCAACTACAGCACTTCCACTCCGGAACCACCTCTACCATCTGCGGCGTCCCCCAGGGATCCTCACTCAGCCCGACTCTGTTCAACATCTACATGGCCCCATAGTGCTGCAGCTGCAGTGGCACCAGGTCCCAGCGGTGTGTGTATTGTGTTCTATTCATATAGCGCTTTCTACCATACATGATGCATTCAAGTGCTTCATGTTGAGCAGCGTGCTACTCAGAGCCCCCGAAATCAATGGTTAATCCGCTGGTTATTGGTTACTGCTGGTTATTGGGATTAGTCTTGCACTCACAAGGAAACCATTCCATGCATTTACTCCAGTCCCTTTGTGACAGATTACATTTACAGGAGCTAGGTGTGACCATTAGTGGGGGCACATGAGAATAACCTAGTGGTTAGTGGAGTGATTAGACAGGCTACAGATGGTCAGGTATTGTTTGCATGGGAAAGGTTTCAAAGGAGAGGCTGTGAGCTATGAAATTATTAGATGCTTTTTGTTGTGCTCTGCTCAAGAATAGACAGAAAGCACCATCATGTCGTGGCCTGTCAGAAATAACCGCTGCCGCTCAGCACCTGAACAAATCTAGGCACTAATCCAAATATTTCACATATTTAAACAAATGAACTTAACATACATTTGGCACAAAATAAATAAACAAAAACACACTGCGGACAAGACAGTATCAGAGTAATACTGTTGAACTTGGCCCTTTTTGTAGGGTCATCCATAAACCTTTTTGCCTTCATACTCCTGCTTTCTGAACCCATTTTCGTTGCTATTAAACTCTGTGCACTTTACCACTGCTAATCAATGCTAATGTGCTTGTGCTCTCTCCTTCGAGCATGGTAACATTGGCTTACACCCCATTTGCACATTTAATTTATGTGTAAGTCCCTAGTAAAGGGCCTGTGAATGAAATGCTACTAGTGGGCCGTCAGCACTGGTAGCACTACCCCCTTAAGTAGCCTTTAAACATATGTCAAGCCTGCCATTGCAGCCTGTATGTGCGGTTTAACTGCACATTTTGCCCTGGTAAAATAAACCTTTTGCCAGGCCTAAATCTTCCTTTTTAATACATATGTCCCTTCTACAGGAGGACCTAAACAGAGCACAGTGCTGTGTATTTAAAAAGTTGGACGTGTATTTTTAAGTTTTACTTGTCCTGGTAGTGAAAAACTCTTAAATTAGTATTTCACTACTGCACTGCCTGCCTCTCCTTCAGGATAACATTGGGTTAATTTATTACAATTAAGAAGTGATAACTTTCAATTGGGATCAGGTAGGGATGTCGAATTTGAAGTTTAAAGAACTGCAATTTTAAAACCTCTTTAATGGTAAAGGTGAACTTAAAGTTACAGTTCTGAAAATGCCACTTTTAGAAAGTTGGTATTTTCTTGTCCCAACCATTTGGAGCCTGTATCTTGAGTCCCTTGACTAGGTGTAGCTGGCAGTTGGTTCTTTGTATATTGCTCCCAGACAGTGAGACAAACAAGCATAGGTGTTGGCAGGATGAGCCATCTTTGACCTGATGAGGGGAGGAGCTGCCAGCTACCACACTTACACATCACAAAGGCCCTGTCTGAGCAAACTCACAAAGGGTTTGCCACTAGTTTATTGTGACCCCTGACAATCTGGGGTCAGGGCAGGGGACAGGAAATACCAAGGACTAGTGGGGAGAATACCTTCAGAGCCTTCTGCTACTTCAAAGTGGGCACCAGGTACAAATAATGGACCCTCAGACACAACTCCGCAGTACTCCTCTGGATCTGGGGAGGACTATGATAAACTGCTGTGCTGCTCTCCAAGAATGACTGCTGCCTGCTGCCAGAGTGAAGGACTGAACCTACTTCTTGAACCCAGGACCACCAGACAGACTTCAAGGGCCAGTTGGCTGGCCTTCTGATTAGAGCCTCAACCTTGAACCCAGCATCTGGACTCTGCCTGCTGTGAATCGTAAACCCAAGTGGGAACACCCAATCCTGGACCTTTGGAAGTGGGCCTGAAAGTGTTCTGTCTGCCAAGCTATGGTCCCTATTGGAACCGACGCAAAGCAACGAGAAGCCTTAGCATAAGGCTGCCATCCTCATTGGGTTGTACGCCAAGTAATGCAAAGCCCCATTGCATAGCTGCCAGCTCCATTGGAACAGACAAATAGCCCCACCAAGCCACGCCGCACAGCTCGCTGCAACTGATGCAAAGTGACGGAAAGCCCTGCAAAGCACCGCTGCACAGCTTCATCAGAACTGATGCCGAACGATGCGTTGCCTCGCAAAACAATATAGCACAGATGGCGTACCAGGATTTAAGGTACTTTTGTTCAGCAGGCCTAACTTGGTCCTTATAGCCAGCCCACGCTCCATCGCAGTTAGCCTAAATTGAGACTTTGTACAGGTCTGGCGCGACCAGATAGCCACAGTTGGCACTTTGTGCTGTCAGGCATTATTTTCACTTGAAACTTTAAAATTGTGTATCTCTGATTCTACTGATTTGATTTTAATCAGTTTGGTCCCAAATAGTTTATACATTTTACTCTTGTTTTTCTAATTTGGTGTGAGATTGTTCTTGTGTTGTGTTTTCACGTTATTAGTGTTTGAAGTGCTGCATGAATACTAAACACATTGCTTCTAAGTTAAGCCCGACTGCTTTGTGCCAAGCTATGAGGGTTAAGCAGAGTTTAATTTGGGGCTTTCTTGTGTTTTTCCCTGACAGAAATTGTGGTTGCTGCTTGACTAGGGTTTCACCCCCCTCAACCAGTAACCCAATTTCCAGCAAATACCATTAGCATGTCCTGTAACACGTATACCCAAAAAGATAAAAAGTGCTAATAAGCAGTTCTTTTGTATTAGTGGTTATTAGCATACAGGAGAGCAATGAGAAACACTCTTGGGAGAAAATAAAATCTTGCCCTCCCCCAAGTGATCTCTATATAATCTATTTGATGATATCACCATTTCAAATCTATGCGCTTCAACACCTTCTCCTCAGTTTTGCAGGATCCATCACCAGGAACAATTAAAACTCTGCAAATTTCACAATGGAAAACCAAGCTGCACACAAGACTTCTTCTAACCACAAGCAGTACTGACATAAATGTGTGTATCATTAAGCAGTGATGCAGCCCCACCACCATGCCTTGTGCAGCAAGGGTTACATGCTCTGGATTCAAACTAAAATGGTGCTGTGAGTGCTAGGGAGTGAATCTGTACCACTACTGGGCATTCCTTAATCTGTGATGTCCCTAGAACTTAACTGGAGTATAGCAAAGCCATGCACTAGCATGAGTTAGATTTACAACTAAGGAAGGTGCAGTAATAGCAGAGACATTTACGGGTGGAAGGTAACACTGTTTTAGGAGGTCTTCTCACCTACCAGGCATCCAGCTTCTATGGTGTAAACACTACTGCTGCAGTTCATAGGATGTTGGTTGGCACCAGTCAAGACCAGGCTAGAAGTTACCAATATTGTATGTTTGCTTACTTCACTGATAGAATTCCCAACCTATGAATACATCCTAAATTAATCTTCCCCACAACATTCTGAGATGGATTTCCCTCCTCTCGCATTTTCACACTCCGCCTAACACTCTTGGCAAGGTTCAAGCACCCTCCTTCACCTCTACCCTCTTTCTCTCACTGGCTGGGCCTCCATCTCAGACCCAGTCCATCACTCCATTTCACATCAGCACTGCCCTCAGATGCCCACTCCTGTGCCTCTCCCATGAACAAAGAGCAGGTAAGACATGGCTGTCCCCCTGCTGTACCACCTCACCACCACAAACAAGCCAGAGATTTGCCATAACCGAACCTCTAGGAAAGCACCAGGACTGGTAATCAATCAATCAATCAATAAATTTATAGAGCGCGCTACTCACCCGTGAGGGTCTCAAGGCGCTGGAGGGGGAGGGGGGCGGGTGTCGCTATTGCTCGAAGAGCCAGGTCTTGAGGTGTCTCCTGAAGGTGAGATGGTCCTCGGTCAGTCGTAGGTGTGTGGGGAGGGAGTTCCATGTTTTGGCTGCCAGGTAGGAGAATCTTCCTCCGGTGGTGGTTCTGCGGATCCGTGGGACGGTGGCGAGGGCGAGGCTGGCAGAGAGTAGCTGGCGGGTGGGGGTGTAGAACGAGAGGCGGTTGTTGAGGTATTCAGGGCCATTGTCGTGGAATGCTTTGTGTGCGTGGGTGAGGATCCTGAACGGGGAGCCAGTGCAGGTTTCTCAGGTGGGCGGATATGTGGCTGTGGTGGGGGATGTCGTGTGGAGGCGTTCTGTATGCGCTGGAGTCGTTTCTGAAGTTTTGCTGCGGTTCCTGCGTAGAGGCCGTTTCCGTAGTCCAGTCGGCTGGTGACGAGGGCCTGGGTGACGGTTTTTCTGGTTTCGGTGGGGATCCACCGAAAGATCTTACGAAGCATGCGTAGAGTGTTGAAGCAAGATGACGAGATGGCGTTGACTTGCTTGGCCATTGTGAGGGAGGAGTCCAGGATGAATCCCAGGTTGCGTGCGTGGTCCGTGGGTTTTGGTGCGGCGCCAGCGCTGTGGGCCACCAGGAGTCGTCCCAGGTGGAAGGGGATTGTCCGAGGATGAGGACCTCCATCTTGTCTGAGTTCAGCTTCAGGCGACGGAGTTTCATCCATTCTGCTACATCTTTCATTTCTTCTTGGAGGTTGGTTTTGGCGGTGGCTGGGTCTTTGGTGAAGGAGAGTATCAGTTGGGTGTCGTCGGTGTAGGAGATGATGTTGATGTTGTGTTTGCATACGATGGGGGCTCATGTAGATGTTGAAGAGGGTTGGGCTGAGCGAGGAGCCTTGGGGTACGCCGCAGATGATCTCGGTGGCTGCTGAGCGGAAAGGAGGTAGGCGGACTCTCTGGGTTCTGTCGGAGAGGAACAAGGTGATCCAGTCCAGGGCCTTTCCTTGGATCCCTGTGTTGAAGAGGCGGGTTATCATAATGCAGTGGCAAACGGTGTTGAAGGCAGCCGAGAGGTCTAGGAGGATGAGAGTGGTTGTTTCTCCGTTGTCCATGAGGGTCCTGATGTCGTCGGTGGCTGCGATGAGGGTGGTCTCGGTGCTGTGGTTGGCTCGAAATCCAGACTAGGACGGGTCGAGCGAGTTGTTTGCCTCGAGGGAAGCAGTCAGCTGTTTATTGACGGTCTTCTCGATGACTTTAGCTGGGAAGGGAAGAAGAGAGATGGGGCGGACGTTCTTGAGGTCTTTGGGGTCTGCTGTGGGTTTCTTCAGAAGGGCGTTGATTTCTGAGTGCTTCCAGCTCTCAGGGAAGGTGGCTGACGTGAAGGAGTTGTTTATGATGTTCCGGAGATGGGGTGCGATGATGATGTCGGCTTTGTTGAAGATGTGATGGGGGCAAGGGTCAGAGGGGGAGCCAGAGTGGATGGTGTTCATGATGTGAGTGGTGTCTTCAGTGCTGATGGGGGTCCAGGTGCTGAGGATGGTGTTTGGGGTCTGTGGTTCGGTGACTGGGGCGATGTCTGGGGTCCGAAGCTGTCGTGTATGTCTGCAATTTTGCAGTGGAAGAACATGGCGAGGGAGTTGCAGAGGTCTTGTGATGGTGTGATGTCGTTGTTTCTGGCGCTGGGGTTGGAGAGCTCTTTGGTGATGCTGAAGAGTTCCTTGCTGTTGTGGGTGTTGTTGTCTAGCCGCTCTTTAAACGATGCCCTTTTGGTAGTGCGGATCAGCTGGTGGTGTTCGAGAGTGGCGTTCTTGAGGGCAGTCATTTTTTCGGTAGTCTGATTGTGGCGCCAGGTTTTTTCGAGGGTTCGGCAGGATTTCTTTGAGTTTTTGAAGGCGTCGGTGAACCATGAGGATTTCCTGTTGCAGGACTCACCTGGGGGGTTCTTCAGTGGAGCAATGTCTACGGCGCAATTGGTGATTCACTGTGCGGGGTTGTGGGCTGCGTTGTTGGTGTCCGCAGTGTCGGCTGGCGGGTTCTAGCTCAGTGATGAGAGGAGCTGGTCTGTGGTGATTTTGCTCCAGCATCTGCAGGGGACTTGTTGCGTGCAGAGGTGGGATGTGGTCTTTTTGAAGGTGAAGTGGATGCATCTGTCCAGTGTAGCCCAGTGGAGTGGCTGAAGGAGACGTGGTTGCTGGCGGAGAAGATGGGGTCGAGCGTGTGGCCAGCTCGGTGGATGGTGGTGTTCTCCAGTTGCTTGAGTCCGAGGTTGCCGAGGTTGTCGAGCAGGGTGGTGGTGGTGGTGTTGTTGTTTTTCTCCAGGTGGAAGTTCAGGTCCCCTAGGAGGATGTAATCTGGTGAAGCTAGGGCGTGCGGGGTGATGAAGTCGGCGATGGTTTTGCTGAATTGTGTGCGCGGGCCCGGGGGTCTGTAGATAAGTGTTCCTCTAACGGTGGTCTTGGGGTTGGTGTGAATCTGAAAGTGCAGGTGTTCGGTGGTAGAGAGTGTGTCTTCGTCGTTGGTCGTGATGTTGATGGTGTTCCTGTAGATGATGGCGATTCATCCTCCGGTTTGGTTGACGCGGTCCTTCCGGGTGATCTTGTAGCCGTCCGGGATGGCTATGGCGATGTCTGGGGCCGAGGAGGCGTTTATCCAGGTTTCCGTGAGGAAGGCGACGCCTGGTGCTGTTGTGTCGAGGTGGTTCCAGAGTTCGATGGCGTGCTTGTGGATGGAGCGGGTGTTGAGGAGGATGCACTTGAGGTGGTTGTTGTTGATGTTAGGTCCGGTGGGAGGTCTGCAGGTTCGGAGGCAGGTGAATTTGCAGTCTTGACAGGTGAAGGGTCCCTGGGTTCGCTTCGGGGTTGCTCTGTAGCAGGTGGGTCGACGTCCGGTGTTGAGTGCGTTGAGGGTGGAGGAGTAGTATCTCAGTCAAGTCCCCTGGCTCCGGCGGGGGCCAAGAGTTCTGGCGCTGGGCGCGGTCCAGGCGCAGACGGGCTTGCCTTTGGCGTGCCCGCTGCGCGGCCTACATATGAGGGGTTGTGGGAGGGAGGAGCAGCTTGGAGGCGGGAGTGGGTGGCAAATGGGAATGGCGGGGGGCGGTGCCGCAGGGACGCAGGGTCGCAGTGGCGGGGAGAAGGCAGAGGGAACCGGGGGACAGGACACGGGAGGCGAAGTGGGGGAACAAGGGGCACAGAAGGCAACAAGGCACAAGGCACAACAGGAGAATACAAATAATCACAGAATGCAATGACAGTAAAGGGGCAAGGCGACAGTGGGGGCAGCGTCACAGGAGGACCGTGTGGCGACTGGGGGGCGACCTACCTGACGGCAGGGTCAAAGGTAATCATGTCTCTTGTGCAGAGTAAGGGCTTATTATCCTGGAAATCACATGCTCATGGTCTAGTAAAGAGGTCATCTATCAGTCTGAACTTCCTCTGCATCACTGGCCTGCTGGCACTCAGTGCCAGTGCTTAATTTGAGCAGGTGGTACCTGTTGGTACCTGGTGCTCTGCACAGGCAAATATTTGCCAACACTGGCAGTTATGACAGTCTGCCACCTAGTGATGCTGTTTGTCCAATTTAGAGATTAGCACAACAAGAGTTGTTTATTAGTTCAATGTGCATGAAAATGACTACTAGCTGCTGACCAAGCCATTCTTAATGCCTGAATAGTCTCAGCTATCACACTTGTAGGAGTGTGATGGCTGCAGTTGTGCTGGTACTGTCATTGGGAGCTCTGGCCGGGGCAATGGATGGTGCAAGCTGCCGTGACCTCTTGACGAGAGCCCTGGCACTTATGTTTGTTTACAAATTTAGTACTGAGGGAGGATAAAGGATGATGCACATCTTGGGCTCTTCTCTACAGCACCAGAGGTGACTCTATGAACACACAAGTCATCACCATGTCTTCAAACCTCCCTTGGGCGAGAAGAAACCAGGGACGCAAGGCACTTTGAGGGGCGCATCAGTAGTAGATCTTAACCCAGCGACTGAGAGACATTGGAGTAAGCGGCACGGCCTTGAAGTGGCTCATGTCTTTCCTAGAGGGTCGCTCCTTCCAAGTCTGGGAGAACGACAGCCACTCCCCCGCTATCCCCCTCCGCTGTGGAGTGCCGCAGGGCTCATCTCTTAGCCCTACGTTATTCAACGTTTTCATGTCTCCGTTGGAGGAATTGGTCACCCCGTTCGGCGTGACTATCATCAATTACGCCGACGATACCCAGCTGGTGGTGACCCTCTCACACCCTCACCAAGATCCCTCCAATCTCCACAGCTGTCTCACCGAAATCCACAGCTGGATGAACACCTCAGCGCTGAAACTGAATGGGTCTAAGACCGAAATCCTGCTGCTCGGACATAAAGGGCCCTCCTTGCCGCCTAACATCTGGCCAGACTGTCTAGGTGACCCCCCTGCCCCCAAGGAGGAGGTTAAGAGCCTGGGCGTATGGCTCGAAAAGGATCTGAGCTTCAGAACTCAGGCCAAAAAGACGGCAGGAATATGTTTTGGACTCCTCAGGGCATGCAGGAAGGTCTTCCCCCTGCTCCCTGCCACCTCCCGTAAACTATTGATCCAGGGCCTCATCTTGGCGAGGCTAGATTACAGCAATGCAATCTACCTGGGTGCCCCGGAAGATACATTCAATACCCTGCAGAGAATCCAAAACGCCGCGGCCCGACTACTCACTAACACCCCAGCCAGATCTTCGGCAAAGCCAGGGCTGAAGCTTCTTCACTGGCTCCCAGTCAGAGAAAGGGTTGCTTTCAAAGCCCTCTGTCTGGCCCACAAACTTCTCAATAACAAAGGGCCACCCATCCTCAATGATTTCATCATTCCCTACAAAGCGACAAGAGCTCTTCGATCAAGCGAAGAGAACCTCATCACCTTCCCCAGAGTCAAAAAAGCTCGGTCTGGAGGACGCCGCTTCTCGGTACACACTGCCAAACATTGGAACAGTCTCCCCCGGAGACTAAGAACCGAACCAAACCTCCTTCAGTTCAGGAAGGCTCTGAAAACTCTTATCTTCCCCTGATTCCTTGTCCCTTCCGCTGCTGTTCCCTCCTGAATTCAGGTTCAAGCGCTGGGATGCTCTAGGGTTACTACGCGCTCTACAAAAACCTTAAATAAATAAATGCCTTCTGTGCGCAATCCAGTCCAATGTGAGAGGGTGAGCTAATGTGTCAAGGCTGCCACAGGTCAATTTAACACTTACGATGTGAAGCTACAAGCCCCAGAATACAGCTGACTGATGGCCAAAGGGCTAAAATAGCTGAAAGTGTCACATGGGAGATGGTCCCATAGCACCATTGGAGAGAGGGTCACTCAGCAGCATCAGCGAGAGGGTCACTTAGCAGCATTGGGGGGAGGGTCACTTAGCACCATTGGAGAGAGGGTCACTCAGTAGCATCAGCGAGAGGGTCACTTAGCAGCCTTGGGGGAGGGTCACTTAGCAGCATTGGAGACAGGGTCACTCAGCAGCATCAGCGAGAGGGTCACTTAGCAGCCTTGGGGGGAGGGTCACTTAGCAGCATTGGAGACAGGGTCATTCAGCAGCATCAGCGAGAGGGTCACTTAGCAGCACTGGAGAGGTGGTCACATAGCAGCATTGTGGAGTGACTGTTACTTAGCAGCATCAGGGAGGGGGTCACTTACCACCATTGAGGAGAGACTGTCACTTAGTAGCATTGGAGAGAGGGTGACTTAGCAGCATTGGAGACAGGGTCACTCAGCAGCATCAGCAAGAGGGTCACTTAGCAGCACTGGAGAGGGGGGTCACATAGCTGCATTGTGGAATGACTGTTACTTAGCAGCATCAGGGAGGGGGTCACTTACCACCATTGAGGAGAGACTGTCACTTAGTAGCATTGGAGAGTGGGTTACTTAGCAGCATCGGGGAGAGGGTCAGTTAGCAGCATCGGGGAGAGGGTCACTTAGCAGCATCGGGTAGAGGGTCCCTTAGCAGCATCGGGGAGAGGGTCCCTTAGCAGCATCGGGGAGAGCATCCCTTAGCAGCATTGGAGAGGGGCTCAGATTGCAGCATTGGGGAGCGTCCCTTAGTAGCACTGAGGAGGAGGGTCACTTAGCAGCATCAGGGAGAGAGTCACTTATAAGCATTGGGGGAAGGTCACTTAGCAGCATCAGAGAGAGGGTCACTTAGCAGCATCGGGGAGAGGGTCACATATCAGCATTGGGGGGGTGGTCACTTAGCAGCATCCCGAGGGGTCATTTAGCAGCATCAGGGAGGGGGTCACTTACCACCATGAGGAGAGACTGTCACTTAGTAGCATTGGAGAGTGGGTCACTTAGCAGCATCGGGGAGAGGGTCACTTAGCAGCATTGGGGAGAGGGTCACTTAGCAGCATCGGGGAGAGGGTCACTTATCAGCATTGGGGGGGAGGTCACTTAGCAGCATCCGGAGGGGTCATTTAGCAGCATCTGGGAGAGGGTCACGTAGCAGCACTGGGGAAAGGGTCACTTAGCGGCATCCGGATGGGTCACTTAGCAGCATTGGGGAGAGATTGCCACTTAGCAGCATTGACAAGGGGGTAATTTAGCAGCATCAGGAGGGGTCACTTTGCAGCATCGGGGAGGGGATGACTTAGCAGCACTGGGGAAAGGGTCACTCAGCAGCATTCGGAGGGGTCACTTTACAGCATTAGGAAGAGTGTCACTTAGCAGCATCTGAAGGGGTCACTTTGCAGCATCAGAGAGGGGGTCACTTAGCAACATTGAGGAGAAGGTCACTTAGCAGCATTGGAGGAGGGTCAATTAGCAGCATTCAGGAGAGAGTCACATAGCAGCATTGAGGAGGGGGTCACTTAGCAGCATTGGAGAGAGGGTCACTAAGCAGCATTGGAGAGAGGGTCACTTAGCAGCATTGGAGACAGGGTCATTGAGCAGCATCAGCGAGAGGGTCCCTTAGCAGCATTGGAGAGGGGTCACTTACCATCATTGAGGACAAACTGTCACTTAGCAGCATTGGAGAGTGGGTCACATAGCAGCATTGGGGAGAGGATCCCTTAGTAGCATTGAGGAGGGGGGTCACTTTGCAGCATCGGGGAGAGGGTCCCTTAGCAGCATTGGAGAGTGGGTCACTTCGCAGCATCGGGGAGAGGGTCACTTAGCAGCATCGGGGAAAGGGTCACTTAGCAGCATTGTGGAGTGACTGTTACTTAGCAACATTGGGGAGAGGGTCACTTAGCAGCATCGGGGAGAGGGTCGCTTCGCAGCATCAGGGAGAGGGTCACTTAGAAGCATCGGGAGAGGATCACTTAGCAGCACTGAGGAGCAGGTCACTTAGCAGCATCAGAGAGAGGATCACTTAGCAGCAGAAGACAGAGGGTAACTTAGCAGCATCGGGGAGTGACTGTCACTTAGCAACATTGACTAAGGGGTCATTAAGCAGCATCGGGAGGGGTCACTTCGCAGCATCCGGAGGGGGTGACCAAGCAGCATTGGAGATGGGTCATTCAGCAGCATCCGGAGGGGTCACTAAGCAGCATCAGGGAGAGGGTCTCTTAGCAGCATCGGGGAGAGGGTCACTAAGCAGCATTGGGGAGAGGGTCCCTAAGCAGCATTGGAGAGGGGGTCACATAGCAGCATTGAGGAGGAGGTTCACTTAGCAGCATCAGAGAGAGGGCCAATTAGCAGCATTGGAGAGGGGGTCACATAGCAGCATTGTGGAGTGACTGTTACTTAGCAGCATCAGGAGAGGGGCACTTACCACCATTGAGGAGAGACTGTCACTTAGCAGCATTGGAGAGTGGGTCCCTTAGCAGCATCGGGGAGAGGGTCACTTAGCAGCATCGGGGAGAGGGTCCCTTAGCAGCATTGGGGAGAGGGTCACTTAGCAGCATCGGGGAGAGGGTCACTTAGCAGCAGAAGAAGAGGGTCAATTAGCAGCATCTGGGAGAGGGTCCCTTAGCAGCATCGGGGAGAGGGTCACTTAGCAGCAGAAGAATAGGGTCACTTAGCAGCATCGGGGAGAGGGTCACTTAGCAGCATCGGGGAGAGGGTCACTTAGCAGCATCGAGGAGAGGGTCACTAAGAAGCAGAAGACAGAGGGTAACTTAGCAGCATCGGAGAGAGGGTCACTTAGCAGCATCGGGGAAAGGGTCACTTAGCAGCATTGTGGAGTGACTGTTACTTAGCAGCATTGGGGAGAGGGTCACTTAGCAGCATCGGGGAGAGGGTCACTTAGCAGCATCGGGAGAGGATCACTTAGCAGCACTGAGGAGCAGGTCACTTAGCAGCATCAGAGAGAGGATCACTTAGCAGCAGAAGACAGAGGGTAACTTAGCAGCATCGGGGAGTGACTGTCACTTAGCAACATTGACTAAGGGGTCATTAAGCAGCATCGGGAGGGGTCACTTCGCAGCATCGGGAAGGGGTGACCAAGCAGCATTGGAGATGGGTCATTCAGCAGCATCAGGGAGGAGGTCACTCAGCAGCATCCGGAGGCTCACTAAGCAGCATCAGGGAGAGGGTCCGTTAGCAGCATCGGGGAGAGGGTCACTAAGCAGCATCGGGTAGAGGGTCCCTAAGCAGCATTGGAGAGGGGGTCACATAGCAGCATTGAGGAGGAGGTTCACTTAGCAGCATCAGAGAGAGGGCCAATTAGCAGCATTGGAGAGGGGGTCACATAGCAGCATTGTGGAGTGACTGTTACTTAGCAGCATCAGGAGAGGGGCACTTACCACCATTGAGGAGAGACTGTCACTTAGCAGCATTGGAGAGTGGGTCCCTTAGCAGCATCGGGGAGAGGGTCAGTTAGCAGCATCGGGGAGAGGGTCAGTTAGCAGCATCGGGGAGAGGGTCACTTAGCAGCATCGGGGAGAGGGTCACTTAGCAGCATCGGGGAGAGGGTCCCTTAGCAGCATCGGGGAGAGGATCCCTTAGCAGCATTGGAGAGGGGCTCAGATTGCAGCATTGGGGGAGCGTCCCTTAGTAGCACTGAGGAGGAGGGTCACTTAGCAGCATCAGGCAGAGAGTCACTTATAATTATTGGGGGAAGGTCACTTAGCAGCATCAGAGAGAGGGTCACTTAGCAGCATCGGGGAGAGGGTCACATATCAGCATTGGGGGGGGTGGTCACTTAGCAGCATCCCGAGGGTTCATTTAGCAGCATCAGGGAGGGGGTCACTTATAATTATTGGGGGAAGGTCACTTAGCAGCATCAGAGAGAGGGTCACTTAGCAGCATCGGGGAGAGGGTCACATATCAGCATTGGGGGGGGTGGTCACTTAGCAGCATCCCGAGGGTTCATTTAGCAGCATCAGGGAGGGGGTCACTTACCACCATTGAGGAGAGACTGTCACTTAGTAGCATTGGAGAGTGGGTCACTTAGCAGCATCGGGGAGAGGGTCACTTAGCAGCATCGGGGAGAGGGTCACTTAGCAGCATCGGGGAGAGGGTCACTTAGCAGCATCAGGTAGAGGGTCCCTAAGCAGCATTGGAGAGGGGGTCACATAGCAGCATTGAGGAGGAGGTTCACCAGCAGCATCAGAGAGAGGGCCAATTAGCAGCATTGGAGATGGGGTCACATAGCAGCATTGTGGAGTGACTGTTACTTAGCAGCATCAGGAGAGGGGCACTTACCACCATTGAGGAGAGACTGTCACTTAGTAGCATTGGAGAGTGGGTTACTTAGCAGCATCGGGGAGAGGGTCAGTTAGCAGCATCGGGGAGAGGGTCACTTAGCAGCATCGGGTAGAGGGTCCCTTAGCAGCATCGGGGAGAGGGTCCCTTAGCAGCATCGGGGAGAGGATCCCTTAGCAGCATTGGAGAGGGGCTCAGATTGCAGCATTGGGGGAGCGTCCCTTAGTAGCACTGAGGAGGAGGGTCACTTAGCAGCATCAGGGAGAGAGTCACTTATAAGCATTGGGGGAAGGTCACTTAGCAGCATCAGAGAGAGGGTTACTTAGCAGCATCGGGGAGAGGGTCACATATCAGCATTGGGGGGGTGGTCACTTAGCAGCATCCCGAGGGGTCATTTAGCAGCATCAGGGAGGGGGTCACTTACCACCATTGAGGAGAGACTGTCACTTAGTAGCATTGGAGAGTGGGCCACTTAGCAGCATCGGGGAGAGGGTCACTTAGCAGCATCGGGGAGAGGGTCACTTAGCAGCATCGGGGAGAGGGTCACTTATCAGCATTGTGGGGGAGGTCACTTAGCAGCATCCGGAGGGGTCATTTAGCAGCATCTGGGAGAGGGTCACGTAGCAGCACTGGGGAAAGGGTCACTTAGCGGCATCCGGATGGGTCACTTAGCAGCATTGGGGAGAGATTGCCACTTAGCAGCATTGACAAGGGGGTAATTTAGCAGCATCAGGAGGGGTCACTTTGCAGCATCGGGGAGGGGATGACTTAGCAGCACTGGGGAAAGGGTCACTCAGCAGCATTCGGAGGGGTCACTTTACAGCATTAGGGAGAGGGTCACTTAGCAGCATCTGAAGGGGTCACTTTGCAGCATCAGAGAGGGGGTCACTTAGCAACATTGAGGAGAAGGTCACTTAGCAGCATTGGGGGAGGGTCAATTAGCAGCATTCAGGAGAGAGTCACATAGCAGCATTGAGGAGGGGGTCACTTAGCAGCATTGGAGAGAGGGTCCCTTAGCAGCATTGGAGAGGGGTCACTTACCATCATTGAGGACAAACTGTCACTTAGCAGCATTGGAGAGTGGGTTACATAGCAGCATTGGGGAGAGGATCCCTTAGTAGCATTGAGGAGGGGGGTCACTTTGCAGCATCGGGGAGAGGGTCGCTTAGCAGCATTGGAGAGTGGGTCACTTCGCAGCATCGGGGAGAGGGTCACTTAGCAGCATCGGGGAAAGGGTCACTTAGCAGCATTGTGGAGTGACTGTTACTTAGCAGCATTGGGGAGAGGGTCACTTAGCAGCATCGGGGAGAGGGTCGCTTCGCAGCATCAGGAAGAGGGTCACTTAGAAGCATCGGGAGAGGATCACTTAGCACCATTGGAGAGAGGGTCACTCAGTAGCATCAGCGAGAGGGTCACTTAGCAGCCTTGGGGGAGGGTCACTTAGCAGCATTGGAGACAGGGTCACTCAGCAGCATCAGCGAGAGGGTCACTTAGCAGCCTTGGGGGGAGGGTCACTTAGCAGCATTGGAGACAGGGTCACTCAGCAGCATCAGCGAGAGGGTCACTTAGCAGCCTTGGGGGGAGGGTCACTTAGCAGCATTGGAGACAGGGTCATTCAGCAGCATCAGCGAGAGGGTCACTTAGCAGCATTGGAGAGGGGTCACTTAGCAGCATTAGAGGAGAGGGTCACTTAGCAGCATCGGGAAGAGGGTCCCTTAGCAGCAGAAGACAGAGGGTACAACTGTATTGTTTACGCTCCCACTGGTGGTGACGCCTCGTTTTGGCACACATTAGCTAAGCAAATCTCTCATGGCATTGAAGATAACTTCATACATGCTGGGGACTGTAATCGGATTTATGACCCGTTCATAGACAGATGTTCCAAGGTTCCTTTTGTCCCTAATAAATCTCATGAATCTTTTGTTCACACTATCACTCAAGACAAACTCCTTGATGCTCGGCGTTTATGTAACCTAACTACCAGAGAATACACTTTCTACTCCCCAACTCATCACACTCAATCACAAATTGACTATATATTTGTTTCTCATAATATCTCGCAAGCCCTTATAAATGCTGAAATTGCCCTATCCTATTGTCCGATCACGCTCCTGTCGTAATTAGTCTCGATATACTGCCTAAAGTTAATGTCCCTAAAAGATGGCGTTTTAACAATGCTCTTCTTTTGGATTCTGCATTTACAGCCTCCTTCACTTCATTTTTTAATGAATACTTTGCGATAAACCAAAATGATTCCATGCCGTTTTCAACCATCCTGTTAGACGGACCGGGAGGGTCGGCCGAGATTACGGGGAGAGGTCTCCAGGGAGAGCCGTCTCCAACGACTGTACAGATAAGTAACTTCCCCCCCCCCACAGACGGACACCACACAAGATTGAAGGTTAACGAGACTTTATAGGCAATTCTTAGGTTACGTTGATATGATACAAGGAGGTCTGGACTCAGGGGTCCCCTCGGTTCTGATCTCTGGTTGAGGAAAAAGGGGTAGCGGGACAGTCTTAGTTGCCAATGAGTTAAATAGCTCTCAATCCTCGAGCTCGGTGTGTTTGCTGATCGGGCCGTGGAGGAGCCAAGCCGGTCCCGAGATGGACGAAGGATGATCGACGGGCCGTGGAGAAGCCAAGCAGGTCCCGGGATGGATGACGGATGGTCGACGGGCCGTGGAGAAGCCAAGCAGGTCCCGATGCAGATGACGGTTACAACGGTCCGCGGCCTCGCCAGCAGATCCGGACGACGATGAAGGATGAAGGTTACGACGGCTGTGGCAGCGCCAACAGGCAGGACGATGGTGCACAGGACAGAGCTACGGCAGCGCCAGTAGTCCGTCCAGGGTGAGTTCCTCTTTACGTCTCTCGACTCCAAGATACAACTGCCTTCCTGCTCTGGAGCTGCCCCAGTTATAGGGCTGGCGGGCTTTGATGTCCGGACCCTCGCACTTGGAGGTCGGGAGGTCCGGGATGAGGGAGTCCAGACACCCAGCGGGGGGGTGGAGCCAGCGCCCGGGGAGGCGATGGGCGAGCGGCACTGGCCGGGGGAGAGCCATCGACACCTCTTTCTCCCATTGACCTGCCAAGTAGCTCGCTCACCTCCTGGGTGGAGGGTGGTGCCGGAATGTCTGAGGCCGGGCTAGGCCCAGGGTTGAGGTCGATCGGGGGCCAGGCGGCCTCGTGATGAAGTGTCCAAGATGGCGGCCCAGGCTGAGCGCATGGGTCGGCAGTGGATCGGGCCCATGGTGTGATCATGTTCGAGGGCAGGTGTCCCTGAGGGGACGTAGGACGTACAATGGTGGTGTGTGGTGCTTGTATGACTGGGCTCGGGCCTGGTCGAGCCGGGGGAGAGCGGCCCGTCATGTGGCCTGTCCAACATGCGTCCCCCCCAGCTGAAGGCGGGGAGAGTTACCCATCCTCTTGGGGACTCTCTTCGTCGAGGCGGAAAAACCGGGACAGGCCATCCGCGTTGGCGTGGTCGGACCCAGGCCGGTGTTCAACCGTGAAGTCCATACCTTGCAAGGAGATGGACCAGCGTAGCAGTTTTGGGTTTTCCCCCCGCATATGCATCAACCACTGCAGGGGTCGGTGGTCAGTCTGTACCCGAAAGTGGGTGCCAAAAAGGTAGGGCCGGAGCTTCTTGAGGGCCCATACCACAGCGAAGGCTTCCCTTTCTATGGTGCTCCAGCGTTGTTCCCGGGGTAGGAGTCTCCGGCTGATGAAGGCCACCGGTTGATCAAGGCCTTCGGTGTTCACTTGGGACAGGACTGCCCCAATGCCCTGGTCGGAGGCGTCCGTCTGGACGATGAACTCCCGGCTGTAGTCTGGGGCCTGGAGCACAGGAGCGGAACACATGGCGGCCTTTAACTGTTCGAATGCCGCTTGACACTCTGGGGTCCAATTCACTTTCTTGGGCTGATTTTTTGATGTGAGTTCGGTGAGAGGCCCCACGATGGTACCATAGTCTTTCACGAACCTTCGGTAGTAGCCCGTGAGGCCCAGGAAGGCTCGTACCTCAGTTTGAGTGATAGGGGGTTGCCAGTTCTGGATGGCGGCAATCTTCAGCTGTAGAGGGGCCACTAGGCCGCTTCCCACCTGGTGTCCGAGGTAGGTCACCGACCCTTGTCCAATTTGACATTTGCTGGCCTTGATCGTGAGGCCAGCTCGCTGAAGGGCTTGTAGTACTGCTTGGAGGTGGTGGAGGTGCTCGGTCCAATGGTGGCTGTACACAGCGATGTCGTCCAGGTAGGCGGCGCTGAACTCTTCGAGCCCCGCCAGGACCTGGTTGACGAGCCGTTGGAAAGTCGCTGGGGCATTTTTCATGCCGAAGGGCATGACCTTAAAATGATAGTGGCCATCGGGGGTGGAGAAGGCAGAACGTTCTTGTGCTCGGGATGTGAGGCCGATCTGCCAATAACCTGCCGTCAGGTCGAAGATGCTGAGGTAGCGGGCAGCGCCCATTCGGTCGACCAGTTCATCTGCCCGGGGGATGGGGTGTGCGTCCGTTCTGGTGACGTCATTCAGGCCCCGGTAGTCGACACAGAACCGGAGTTCTGGTGTGGTTCCGGGGGCGGCCGCTTTGGGGACCAGTACGACCGGGCTGGCCCATGGACTGTCTGAGGGCTCGATGACCCCGAGCGTGAGCATCTTAGCTACTTCCGCCTGGATGCAGGCCCGTACCCGATCAGGTACGCGGTAGGCCCGGTGGCGGATAGGAGGGTTGTCTCCGGTGTCCACATCGTGCACACACCAGGAAGTGACACCTGGGGTGAGGGAGAACAGACTGGCAAATCGTGATAGGAGGGCTTGGCACTCGTGGCGTTGTTCTCTGGTGAGGGACTCCGAGAGTCGGACCCCATCCACGGAGCCGTCTTGCTCCTGGGTCCGCAAGAGGTCAGGGAGAGGTTCGGAGTCGTCTTCAACCCCATTGTCTGTGGCCATCAAGAGACTGAGTTCTGTTCGCGCAAAGTGGGGTTTCAGTCTGTTGGTGTGGAGGACTCGGAGCGGATTCCGGGCGGACTCCATATCGATCAGATAGGTGGCAGGACCCTTGCGCTCGATTACCTTGAAGGGTCCCGTCCATTTGTCTTGGAGAGCGCACGGTTCTGTGGGGGACATTACCCAGACCTGTTGCCCCGGCTCGAATTCAATAGATGAGGCGTTCTGGTCATACCATTTCTTCATGTCCTCTTGACTTGTCTCTAGGTTGGCTTTTGCTAGGTCTCTGAACCTTCGGGACTGGTTGCGGAGGGTGAGGAGGTACCGGAAGACATCGGGCGGACTCTTGGCCGGAGGCATCTCCCAGCCTTCTTTGATCAGGCTGAGTGGCCCCCGTACTGGGTGCCCATAGAGCAGCTCGAATGGGCTGAAGCCTAGGGACTTCTGTGGGACCTCCCGGTAGGCGAAGAGGAGGCACGGCAGCAGCACATCCCACTGGCGACGGAGGGGCTCTTCCAATCCCCCGATCATCCCTTTTAGCGTGCGATTGAACCGCTCAACAAGTCCGTTTCCTTGGGGGTGATAGGGGGTCGTGAAGCGGTAGGTGACCCCACACTGTTGCCAGAGGGACTTCATATATTTGGAAATAAAGTTTGTGCCTCTGTCACTGACGACTTCTCGGGGGAACCCCACACGGGAGAAGATCCCCATCAGGGCCCGGCCGACCACTGGGGCTGTCACGGTCCGGAGAGGAATAGCCTCAGGGTAGCGGGTGGCGTGGTCCACTAGTACCAGGATGAAGCGATGGCCTTGTCTTGTACGCGGGTCTAGGGGTCCCACAATGTCTATTCCGACCCTCTCAAATGGGGTCGTGACTACTGGAAAGGGTTGCAGGGGGGCCTTTAATTTGCGGCCGCTCTTCCCACTGGCTTGGCACGTGGGGCAAGATCGGCAATGCTGGTGCACATCGTTTCTCATTTTTGGCCAGAAGAAGTGGGTCACTAGGCGGCTGTAGGTTTTATCTTGTCCCAGGTGCCCTGCCAGGGGGACATCGTGGGCCAGATTTAGCAGGAAGTCTCTAAAGCGGAGGGGCACCACTAGTACTCGGTTGGCCCCTAGCTCGGCGATTCGTTGCTCGCTGTACAATAGGTCATTGTCCCAGTAGACCCAATGAGTTCCGGAGGTATCCCCTGCGCTTTGGGCGAGCGCTTGTTGTCGGAGTCCCTCAAGGGAGGGACAAGTCTCCTGCTCCTGACGAAATTGTTCTTGTGTGGGTCCCCCTTCTTGAGCCCACTGGTCAAGATTAGCAAGGTCGGAAGGTTGGGCAAGTTCGAGGGGGATACCATGGTCGGGGGTCTCGGCGGGGGCGACCGGGGGCGGTGGCGCCGGCCATTCTGGTTCTTCGGGGTGAGGGTTGGCACGGGCGGCCATGGACCGGGTGGTGACGCACGCCCAGTCTGGGACGCCCAACATCCCCAAGTGTTCTTTTCGCTCCACGGCTGCCCACGGGGAGCTTTCCAGGTCATTTCCGAGGAGGCAGTCCACGGGGGCGTCGTCTCGGACCGTTACCTTCAGCATGCCGGAGACCCCTCCCCACTCAAAGGGGACGCAGGCCATCCGACACAGACTCTCTGAGTTGTCGGCGGATCGTACAGGGCAGAGAATGTTCGGTAGATATTGTTCTGGGGTCACCAGATGACAGCGGACGGCTGTCACACTGGCCCCGGTGTCTCGAAGGGCTTCGGCCCGTTGTCCATTGATGCTCACCCATTGGCTGTACTTCTGGGTGTTAGCGGGTAGGGGGACCCGCGGGACCATGTCTCTTCCCCCTAAGCACGCGAGAGTCATGGCTGCTGGCTCCCACTCTTGATACTCTTGCTCGTCTGTTTCTTGTTCCTCGGAGATCTGTTCTTCCCCTAGTGCCGCGGCGGCCACCTGGCGGGGTCTTGGACTCTGATACTGCGGGCAGCTTGGGTCGTTTGCATAGTGGCCGACTCGTTGGCATCGGTGACATGTAACATTGGCTCTGTATCCCGGTCGCGCCGGGGTGCTGCCCCGGTTGGCCGGGGGGGTGGTGCTGGTAGTGGGGGCGGCCGGAGTGTTGTCTCTTCCTCGTCCTTGGCCCCCTCCTCCTCCTCTGGGTCGGGGTGACCATTGTTGTTCCTGTTCTGCTCGTAGGACCCATTCCGGCCCACTCTGGTGATCTCCCACCGGTCAGCTTCGGCTGCGAGCTGCCGGGGATCGGTTAACTTGCTGTCGAGGAGGTGTTGGCGTAGTTCAATGAAGCAATTGTTGGACAGATGCTCCCATACCATCAGATTGAACAGCTGCTCGTAGGTCGTGACGTTGTTCCCTCTGATCCAGCCTTCGAAGGCTCTGCTAAAGTACGTTACATAGTCCACCCAAGTTGTACCTGGAATGCGTGTGCAGTCTCGGAACCGCTGACGGTACATCTCGGGCGTGAGGCCATAGCGGGTGAGGAGGGCCGCTTTCATATGGTCGTAGGAGGTCATCTGGTGGTCTGGGAGCTGTAACAGAGTATCGCGGCCCTCATTAAGGAATTTGCCCCATAGGCCGGCTCCCCAGTCGGCTCTATCGATCCGGTGCGCAGTCATCGCGATTTCATAGGCCTTAAACCATTGCTGGATGTCGTCTTCTCGAAAATATTCTCGGACCACATCCTTGGGGATGTGCACTTTTTTCTCCGTGGTCCCTGGGGTGGACGGTCGGTCAGGCACCCCTAACTCTTTATTCTGTTTGCGCAGGTTGATCTCGGCTAGGTTCCGCTCGTGCTCGTACGTTAGTCTTTTTTCCTCGAGCTCCCTTTGCCTCTGTTTCTCCTCTCTTTCTTCTCGGAGGCGAAGGTGCTCTAAGTTTATTTTTTGCTCGGCCAATTTGAGTTCTATGTCCATCTTGAGTCGGGCCATTTCGAGTTCGTGTAGTCGGGCTTTTTCTCTTTCTTGGATCTCGTCTTGCGAGAGACTGGTTCTTTGCCCCTCAGGGCCCGTGCTGGTATTTTTCGCGGTGCTTTGCTCAGGGGCTTCGACATCCCCGGTCTCTGCCCAAGATTCTAGGGCATGCTTGAAATCGTCCTTGGTACTTAGTCCGGTGGTAGCGATACCTAGTTCGATGCAGAACTGCTTTAGTTCACGATGGCTGTATTCCTCGAGTTTTTCCATTTGGAACTTCTCAGTTGATCCGCTCTCTTTAGTTGACATTGTTGTTCGTTGTGGGGTGAGCTACTCTCTGTACGTTATGCGGTGATTCGGATCGTGCCGCTGGCCACCAATGTTAGACGGACCGGGAGGGTCGGCCGAGATTACGGGGAGAGGTCTCCAGGGAGAGCCGTCTCCAACGACTGTACAGATAAGTAACTTCCCCCCCCCACAGACGGACACCACACAAGATTGAAGGTTAACGAGACTTTATAGGCAATTCTTAGGTTACGTTGATATGATACAAGGAGGTCTGGACTCAGGGGTCCCCTCGGTTCTGATCTCTGGTTGAGGAAAAAGGGGTAGCGGGACAGTCTTAGTTGCCAATGAGTTAAATAGCTCTCAATCCTCGAGCTCGGTGTGTTTGCTGATCGGGCCGTGGAGGAGCCAAGCCGGTCCCGAGATGGACGAAGGATGATCGACGGGCCGTGGAGAAGCCAAGCAGGTCCCGGGATGGATGACGGATGGTCGACGGGCCGTGGAGAAGCCAAGCAGGTCCCGATGCAGATGACGGTTACAACGGTCCGCGGCCTCGCCAGCAGATCCGGACGACGATGAAGGATGAAGGTTACGACGGCTGTGGCAGCGCCAACAGGCAGGACGATGGTGCACAGGACAGAGCTACGGCAGCGCCAGTAGTCCGTCCAGGGTGAGTTCCTCTTTACGTCTCTCGACTCCAAGATACAACTGCCTTCCTGCTCTGGAGCTGCCCCAGTTATAGGGCTGGCGGGCTTTGATGTCCGGACCCTCGCACTTGGAGGTCGGGAGGTCCGGGATGAGGGAGTCCAGACACCCAGCGGGGGGGTGGAGCCAGCGCCCGGGGAGGCGATGGGCGAGCGGCACTGGCCGGGGGAGAGCCATCGACACCTCTTTCTCCCATTGACCTGCCAAGTAGCTCGCTCACCTCCTGGGTGGAGGGTGGTGCCGGAATGTCTGAGGCCGGGCTAGGCCCAGGGTTGAGGTCGATCGGGGGCCAGGCGGCCTCGTGATGAAGTGTCCAAGATGGCGGCCCAGGCTGAGCGCATGGGTCGGCAGTGGATCGGGCCCATGGTGTGATCATGTTCGAGGGCAGGTGTCCCTGAGGGGACGTAGGACGTACAATGGTGGTGTGTGGTGCTTGTATGACTGGGCTCGGGCCTGGTCGAGCCGGGGGAGAGCGGCCCGTCATGTGGCCTGTCCAACACATCCGTATCATGCAAGTTCTATCTTATAATGTATGCAGGCACCTCTACTCTTTTCAATAAACTTATTTCTGAGCTTAGAAAAAGGGATGGGGGGCACTGCCCCCTGGGCCCTCGCGGAGAGATGCCCAGTGTAGGGAGGGCACTGCCCCCTGGGCCCTCGTGGAGAGATGCCCAGTGTAGGGAGGGCACCGCCCCCTGGGCCCTCACGGAGAGATGCCCAGTGTAAGGAGGGCACTGCCCCCTGGGCCCTCATAGAGAGATGCTCAGTGTAAGGAGGGCACTGCCCCCTGGGCCCTCGTGGAGAGATGCCCAGTGTAGGGAGGGCACCGCCCCCTGGGCCCTCGTGGAGAGATGCCCAGTGTAGGGAGGGCACTGCCCCCTGGGCCCTCGTGGAGAGATGCCCAGTGTAAGGAGGGCACTGCCCCCTGGGCCCTCGTGGAGAGATGCCCAGTGTAAGGAGGGCACTGCCCCCTGGGCCCTCGTGGAGAGATGCCCAGTGTAGGGAGGGCACCGCCCCCTGGGCCCTCGCGGAGAGATGCCCAGTGTAGGGAGGGCACTGCCCCCTGGGCCCTCGTGGAGAGATGCCCAGTGTAGGGAGGGCACCGCCCCCTGGGCCCTCACGGAGAGATGCCCAGTGTAGGGAGGGCACTGCCCCCTGGGCCCTCATGGAGAGATGCTCAGTGTAAGGAGGGCACTGCCCCCTGGGCCCTCGTGGAGAGATGCCCAGTGTAGGGAGGGCACTGCCCCCTGGGCCCTCGTGGAGAGATGCCCAGTGTAAGGAGGGCACTGCCCTCTGGGCCCTCGTGGAGAGATGCCCAGTGTAAGGAGGGCACTGCCCCCTGGGCCCTCGTGGAGAGATGCCCAGTGTAAGGAGGGCACTGCCCCCTGGGCCCTCGTGGAGAGATGCCCAGTGTAGGGAGGGCACCGCCCCCTGGGCCCTCGTGGAGAGATGCCCAGTGTAAGGAGGGCACTGCCCCTTGGGCCCTCGCGGAGAGATGCCCAGTGTAAGGAGGGCACTGCCCCCTGGGGCCTCATGGAGAGATCCCCAGTGTAAGGAGGGCACCGCCCCCTGGGCCCTCGTGGAGAGATGCCCAGTGTAAGGAGGGCACTGCCCCCTGGGCCCTCGTGGAGAGATGCCCAGTGTAAGGAGGGCACTGCCCCCTGGGCCCTCGCGGAGAGATGCCCAGTGTAAGGAGGGCACTGCCCCCTGGGCCCTCGTGGAGAGATGCCCAGTGTAAGGAGGGCACTGCCCCCTGGGCCCTCGTGGAGAGATGCCCAGTGTAAGGAGGGCACTGCCCCCTGGGCCCTCGTGGAGAGATGCCCAGTGTAGGGAGGGCACTGCCCCCTGGGCCCTCGTGGAGAGATGCCCAGTGTAGGGAGGGCACCGCCCCCTGGGCCCTCGTGGAGAGATGCCCAGTGTAAGGAGGGCACTGCCCCCTGGGCCCTCGTGGAGAGATGCCCGGTGTATGGAGGGCACTGCCCCCTGGGCCCTCGTGGAGAGATGCCCAGTGTAAGGAGGGCACTGCCCCCTGGGCCCTCGCGGAGAGATGCCCAGTGTAAGGAGGGCACTGCCCCCTGGGCCCTCGTGGAGAGATGCCCAGTGTAAGGAGGGCACTGCCCCCTGGGCCCTCGTGGAGAGATGCCCAGTGTAAGGAGGGCACTGCCCCCTGGGCCCTCGTGGAGAGATGCCCAGTGTAGGGAGGGCACTGCCCCCTGGGCCCTCGTGGAGAGATGCCCAGTGTAGGGAGGGCACCGCCCCCTGGGCCCTCGTGGAGAGATGCCCAGTGTAAGGAGGGCACTGCCCCCTGGGCCCTCGTGGAGAGATGCCCGGTGTATGGAGGGCACTGCCCCCTGGGCCCTCGTGGAGAGATGCCCAGTGTAAGGAGGGCACTGCCCCCTGGGCCCTCGTGGAGAGATGCCCAGTGTAGGGAGGGCACCGCCCCCTGGGCCCTCGTGGAGAGATGCCCAGTGTAAGGAGGGCACTGCCCCCTGGGCCCTCGTGGAGAGATGCCCGGTGTATGGAGGGCACTGCCCCCTGGGCCCTCGTGGAGAGATGCCCAGTGTAAGGAGGGCACTGCCCCCTGGGCCCTCGTGGAGAGATGCCCAGTGTAAGGAGGGCACTGCCCCCTGGGCCCTCGTGGAGAGATGCCCAGTGTAGGGAGGGCACCGCCCCCTGGGCCCTCTTTGAGAGATGCTCAGTGTAGGGAGGGCACTGCCCCCTGGGCCCTCTTTGAGAGATGCTCAGTGTAGGGAGGGCACTGCCCCCTGGGCCCTCGTAGAGAGATGCCCAGTGTAAGGAGGGCACTGCCCCCTGGGCCCTCGCGGAGAGATGCCCAGTGTAAGGAGGGCACCGCCCCCTGGGCCCTCGTGGAGAGATGCCCAGTGTAGGGAGGGCACTGCCCCCTGGGCCCTCGTGGAGAGATGCCCAGTGTAAGGAGGGCACTGCCCCCTGGGCCCTCGTGGAGAGATGCCCAGTGTAGGGAGGGCACTGCCCCCTGGGCCCTCGTGGAGAGATGCCCAGTGTAAGGAGGGCACTGCCCCCTGGGCCCTCGTGGAGAGATGCCCAGTGTAGGGAGGGCACTGCCCCCTGGGCCCTCGTGGAGAGATGCCCAGTGTAGGGAGGGCACCGCCCCCTGGGCCCTCGTGGAGAGATGCCCAGTGTAAGGAGGGCACTGCCCCCTGGGCCCTCGTGGAGAGATGCCCAGTGTAGGGAGGGCACTGCCCCCTGGGCCCTCGTGGAGAGATGCCCAGTGTAGGGAGGGCACCGCCCCCTGGGCCCTCGTGGAGAGATGCCCAGTGTAAGGAGGGCACCGCCCCCTGGGCCCTCGTGGAGAGATGCCCAGTGTAGGGAGGGCACTGCCCCCTGGGCCCTCGTGGAGAGATGCCCAGTGTAGGGAGGGCACCGCCCCCTGGGCCCTCGTGGAGAGATGCCCAGTGTAGGGAGGGCACTGCCCCCTGGGCCCTCGTGGAGAGATGCCCAGTGTAAGGAGGGCACTGCCCCCTGGGCCCTCGTGGAGAGATGCCCAGTGTAAGGAGGGCACTGCCCCCTGGGCCCTCGTGGAGAGATGCCCAGTGTAAGGGCATCTCTCCAGTGTAAGGGCATATCGCTATCCATAGTAACCTGAGTAAATTCCCCCTCGCTCTAGAACACCCTTCCACCCTCGACACACCCCGTCTCAAATGCACTCTCCTCAACTGCAGATCAGCCGTTAGACACTCCGCCGCTATCGCCGATCTCATCCTAAAATGGGATCTTGACTTAATCATCATGACTGAAACATGGTTAACAGAATCTTCTACACCTATAATGGACATTCTGGTCCCCCCCAACTACCACATCACTAGACTTGACAGGTCTGGCAATAAAAAAGGTGGCGGGATCGCATGTATATACAGGAACAACCTCTCTGTCTTGAAAGTAACTTCTCCTTCCCTACCCTCCCCAACTTCCTGTGAATATATCTGCCTCGATATTCACAGTGAGGACAAACCGATCTGCACTCTGCACGGCATTTACCATCCACCCGGTGACAACCTTACCTTCTCCCAACAAATCATGGACATGATCTCAGCCAACTCCGGGCGACAACTCACACAAATATACCTTGGTGACTTCAACCTCCACTGGAACGATCATAATGATGCGGTGGTAAAAGGTCTGAAGAACTTCCTTAACGCCCTTGACCTCACTCAAATTTGCAACGTTCCAACACACAAGAAAGGCTCTATCCTCGACCTCATCATCTCCAAAGAGGCCACTATCAAACTCGAATCAATCCATCCCTGTGATTGGTCGGACCATCATACCATCACATTCTTCATCAATGAAAAAGTTAAATTTAACCCCGTTCAACCCGCCAGGCCCAAAGTCTGGAAAAGAGACATGAAAAAGCTAATCTCAAACTCTCTGCCCCCCAAAAGCTGCAACTTACTACTTCCTCCTGCTGGCGTTAAAGATGTCCAATCCTTGACTGATCACTATCTTAACACTATGACCTCAATAATTAATGAAGTCGCACCCTTGCAACTAAAAAAAGCCACCACAAAAATGTCCAATCCCTGGTACGACGGGAGTCTCAATGACGATAGACGCGCCATGCGAATGGCAGAGCGCACCTGGAGATCAGCTCCCTCCGCACTGAACCTAAAAAACCTGAAGAAAAGGAGAAACGCCTACTTCAGGAAAATTAAACGATCAAAATCAGACTTCTTCAGCCGTCAGCTTGACCAAGCCAAAAATCGTCCGAGAAAGCTGTTTGAGCTTATCCGAACACAATCCAAAGAACAACCCCAACATCTCAACACTGTGTGCGAAGCTCCCTCCTGTGAGGACTTCGCCTCCTTCTTTAACCAAAAAACTGACAACATAAAGAATGACCTCCTCATAGACGCAAGCCTCTATCCCAAACACCAACGCATAGCACCCACGACACCAAAAAACAATGCCACCTGGTCAACCTTTCTCACCTACACAGAGGAAGAAATTGGCAAACTGCTCAGCACTCTGAAACCATCCAATCACCTCACGGACCCCCTTCCTGCCAACGCTGTCAAAGTCCTTACCCCGTCGCTCCTTCCACTCTGGACCAAAATCATTAACAGCTCACTTCAACAAGGGATCATTCCCGACTCCCTCAAAGTTGGTCAAGTCACACCTTTGCTAAAGAAACCTACAGCTGACCCCTCTGACCTAAACAACTACCGTCCCATTACCAACATTCCGACTCTTGCCAAACTGTTGGAAAAATGCGCACAAACACAATTAACTAAACACATTACTCAGTTTGATCTCCTCAACTCTCATCAATCAGGCTTCCGAGCAAATCACAGTACTGAAACTGCTATGACTCACATAATCGACGACGCCCTCCAAATCCTAGATCATAACGATACTTGCCTCCTCATCCTCCTTGATCTCTCCTCTGCATTTGACACTGTCAAACATGAGAGCTTAATCGAACTACTAAACACGAGAATGGGCCTATCTGGAACTGTGCTCAAATGGTTCACGTCCTTTTTGCATAACAGGTCGCAGAAATTCAAGAGCAACAACTTGATGTCTGCACCAAGACCTGTATCGCTAGGCGTACCACAAGGATCCTCCCTATCCCCAACCTTGTTCAACCTAGTTATGGAACCTCTCACCACCTTGCTGCAAGAATCAAATGTACACTTCCACATGTATGCTGACGACACTCAACTCTATCTCAAACTACAATCACCCAAAGACATCACGCTCTTGAACTCAACGATCAGAAGCACCCAATCGTGGTTGGCCGCCAATCATCTGAAACTCAATGCCCTTAAAACGGAGTTCCTTCTGATCTCACCACCCGCGAAGAGCACTACCGCACAAATGTGGCTTAAAGACCTAACGGCACTCAATATCCAACCCACCATCGTGGACTCAGCAAAATCTTTGGGCATAACACTTGACACCAATCTCAGCATGCAGGAACACATCAACAAAGCAACTAAGGGAGCGAACTACCAAATCAACACCCTTAGGAAACTTAAACCTTTCCTTCCAACCAAAGACTTCCAAACTGCGGTACAATCGCTAGTCATACCTCGAATAGAATACGGCAGCACCGCGCTCTGCGGTCTCCCCCTAGCCACTACGGCACCCATCAGAGCCTCGCTAAACGCCGCAGCGAGACTTATCACTGGATCAAAAAAACACTCACACATTTCCCCTGACTTCAAATCCCTGAATTGGCTGCCGTTTGAAGCCAGAATACACCTGAAAATCGCTTGTCTGACGCACAAGGCTGTCCACCTGAGCTCACCTACATACCTTGCTCAGAAGCTGACGATTTCAGGAGGCTCCAGAAACACTAGAGGTACAAATAATCTTTTGCTAAAGCCTAAAAGATTCCGCAAGGAAAAAACCTATAAACGCTCCTTCTCAGGAATGGCTCCCAGGATTTGGAACTCGCTCCCCCCTGAAACCAGGCTCATCACCTCTACTATACTTTTCAAGAAAGAAGTAAAAGCGATCCTCATGGCTAAATACACTTGAACGACTACTGGAGATAAACTACAAAGACTTGATACTCATCTGTACTACTTGTTGAACACTTTGTATTGTTATTTCGACTCTGAAATTGACCTATTGATTGTTTTATGTTATCACCTCAATGTACCTTTAACATGATTGATGTATCTGCGTATACATGCTCCCCCCCCTCTGTAAAGCGCTCTGATATCTGCGAAGATCTTGTTCGCGCTATATAAAACTTTCAAAATAAATAAAAAAAAAATAAAATAAGTAAGGAGGGCACTGCCCCCTGGGCCCTCGTGGAGAGATGCCCAGTGTAGGGAGGGCACTGCCCCCTGGGCCCTCGTGGAGAGATGCCCAGTGTAGGGAGGGCACCGCCCCCTGGGCCCTCGTGGAGAGATGCCCAGTGTAGGGAGGGCACCGCCCCCTGGGCCCTCGTGGAGAGATGCCCAGTGTAAGGAGGGCACTGCCCCCTGGGCCCTCGTGGAGAGATGCCCAGTGTAGGGAGGGCACTGCCCCCTGGGCCCTCGTGGAGAGATGCCCAGTGTAGGGAGGGCACCGCCCCCTGGGCCCTCACGGAGAGATGCCCAGTGTAGGGAGGGCACCGCCCCCTGGGCCCTCGTGGAGAGATGCCCAGTGTAAGGAGGGCACTGCCCCCTGGGCCCTCGTGGAGAGATGCCCAGTGTAAGGAGGGCACTGCCCCCTGGGCCCTCGTGGAGAGATGCCCAGTGTAAGGAGGGCACTGCCCCCTGGGCCCTCGTGGAGAGATGCCCAGTGTAGGGAGGGCACCGCCCCCTGGGCCCTCGTGGAGAGATGCCCAGTGTAAGGAGGGCACCGCCCCCTGGGCCCTCGTGGAGAGATGCCCAGTGTAAGGAGGGCACTGCCCCCTGGGCCCTCGTGGAGAGATGCCCAGTGTAGGGAGGGCACCGCCCCCTGGGCCCTCGTGGAGAGATGCCCAGTGTAAGGAGGGCACCGCCCCCTGGGCCCTCGTGGAGAGATGCCCAGTGTAGGGAGGGCACTGCCCCCTGGGCCCTCGTGGAGAGATGCCCAGTGTAGGGAGGGCACCGCCCCCTGGGCCCTCGTGGAGAGATGCCCAGTGTAGGGAGGGCACTGCCCCCTGGGCCCTCGTGGAGAGATGCCCAGTGTAAGGAGGGCACTGCCCCCTGGGCCCTCGTGGAGAGATGCCCAGTGTAGGGAGGGCACCGCCCCCTGGGCCCTCGTGGAGAGATGCCCAGTGTAGGGAGGGCACCGCCCCCTGGGCCCTCGTGGAGAGATGCCCAGTGTAGGGAGGGCACTGCCCCCTGGGCCCTCATAGAGAGATGCTCAGTGTAAGGAGGGCACTGCCCCCTGGGGCCTCATGGAGAGATCCCCAGTGTAAGGAGGGCACTGCCCCCTGGGCCCTCGTGGAGAGATGCTGTTAGACGGACCGGGAGGGTCGGCCGAGGTTACGGGGAGAGGTCTCCAGGGAGAGCCGTCTCCAACGACTGTACAGATAAGTAACTTCCCCCCCACAGACGGACACCACACAAGGTTGAAGGTTAACGAGACTTTATATGCAATTCTTAGGTTACGATGATGGATACAAGGAGGTCTGGACTCAGGGGTCCCCTCGGTTCTAGTCTCTGGTTTAGGAAAGGGGTAGCGGGACAGTCTTAGTTACCAATGAGTACAAAATAGCTCTCAATCCTCGAGCTCGGCGTTCTAGATGATCGGGCCGTGGAGGAGCCAAGCAGGTCCCGAGATGGATGAAGGAAGGACGACGGTCCGCGGCGGAGCCTGCAGGTCCCGGTAGAAGATGACGGTTACAACGGTCCGCGGCCACGCCAGCAGATCCCGACGACGATGAAGGATGAAGGTTACGACGGCTGTGGCAGCGCCAACAGGCAGGACGATGGTGCACAGGACAGAGCTATGGCAGCGCCAGTAGTCCGTCCAGGATGAGTTCCTCTTTACGTCTCTCGACTCCAAGATACAACTGCCCTCCTGCTCTGGAGCTGCCCCAGTTATAGGGCTGGCGTGCTTTGATGTCCGGACCCTCGCACTTGGAGGTCGGGAGGTCCGGGATGGGGGAGTCCAGACACCCAGCAGGGGGGTGGAGCCAGCGCCCGGGGAGGCGATGGGCGAGCGGCACTTGGTGGGGGAGAGCCATCGGCACCTCTTTCTCCCATTGACTTGCCAAGTAGCCCGCTCACCTCCTGGGTGGAGGGTGGTGCCGGAATGTCTGAGGCCGGGCCAGGCCCAGGGTTGAGGTCGATCGGGGGCCAGGCGGCCTCGTGGTGGAGTGTCCAAGATGGCGCCCCAGGCTGGGCGCGTGGGCCGGCAGTGGATCGGACCCACGAGGTCGGCAGGCTCGAGGGCAGGGGTCCCTGAGGGGACGGAGGACGTGCAATGGTGGTGTGTGGTACTTGCGGGACTGGGCTCAGGCCTGGTTGGGCCGGGGGAGAGCGGCCCTTCATGTGGCCTGTCCAACATGCGTCCCCCCCAGCTGAAGGCGGGGAGAGTTACCCATCCTCTTGGGGACTCTCCTCGTCGAGGCGGAAAAACCGGGACAGGCCATCCGCGTTGGCGTGATCTGGCCCAGGCCGGTGTTCGACTGTGAAGTCCATACCTTGCAAGGAGATGGACCAGCGTAGCAGCTTTGGGTTCTCCCCCCGCATATGCATCAGCCATTGCAGGGGTCGGTGGTCGGTCTGCACCCGAAAGTGGGTGCCGAAAAGGTAGGGCCGGAGCTTCTTGAGGGCCCATACCACAGCGAAGGCTTCCCTCTCTATGGTGCTCCAGCGTTGCTCCCGTGGTAGGAGTCTCCGGCTGATGAAGGCCACCGGTTGATCAAGGCCTTCGGTGTTCACTTGAGACAGGACTGCCCCAATGCCCTGGTCGGAGGCGTCCGTCTGGACGACGAACTCCCGGCTGTAGTCTGGGGCCTGGAGCACAGGGGCGGAACACATGGCGGCCTTTAATTGTTCAAATGCAGTTTGACACTCTGGGGTCCAGGTGACTTTTTTGGGCTGGTTCTTTGACGTGAGTTCTGTGAGGGGCCCCACTATGGTACCATAGTCTTTTACGAACCTTCGGTAGTAGCCCGTGAGGCCCAGGAAGGCTCGTACCTCGGTTTGGGTGATGGGGGGCTGCCAGGCCTGGATGGCGGCAATTTTCAGCTGTAGCGGGGCCACTAGGCCGCTTCCCACCTGGTGTCCGAGGTAGGTTACAGACCCTTGCCCAATTTGACACTTGCTGGCCTTGATCGTGAGGCCAGCTCGCTGAAGGGCTTGCAGCACTGCTCGGAGGGGGTGGAGGTGCTCGGTCCAATGGTGGCTGTATACAGCGATGTCGTCTAGGTAGGCGGCGCTGAATCCTTCGAGCCCCGCCAGGACCTGATTGACGAGCCGTTGGAATGTTGCTGGGGCATTCTTCATGCCGAAGGGCATGACCGTGAAATGGTAATGGCCATCGGGGGTGGAGAAGGCAGAACGTTCTTGCGCCCGGGGTGTGAGGCCGATCTGCCAATAGCCTGCTGTCAGGTCGAAGATGCTGAGGTAGCGGGCAGCTCCCATTCGGTCGACTAGTTCATCTGCCCGGGGGATGGGATGCGCGTCTGTTCTGGTGACCGCATTCAAGCCCCGGTAGTCGACGCAGAACCGGAGTTCTGGGGTGGTGCCGGGGGCCGCTGCCTTGGGGACCAGTACGACAGGGCTGGCCCAGGGACTGTCTGAGGGCTCGATGACCCCGATCGTGAGCATCTTGGCTAAATCTTCCTGGATGCAGGCCCGTACCCGGTCTGGCACGCGGTAGGCCCGGTGGCGGATAGGGGGGCTGTCCCCGGTATCCACATCGTGCACACACCAGGAAGTGACACCCGGGGTGAGGGAGAACAGGCTGGCGAACTGTGATAGGAGGGCTTGACACTCCTGGCGTTGTTCTCTGGTGAGGGCCTCTGAGAGCCGGACCCCATCCACGGAGCCGTCTTGCTCTTGAGTCCGTAGGAGGTCAGGGAGAGGCTCGGAGTCTTCTTCAACCCCAGTGTCTGTGGCCATCAGGAGGCTGAGCTCTGTTCGCACAAAGTGGGGCTTTAGTCTGTTAGCGTGGAGGACCCGGAGAGGGTTCCGGGAGGATTCCATGTCGATGAGATAAGTGGCAGGACCCTTGCGCTCTATTACTTTGAAGGGCCCCGTCCATTTGTCTTGCAGGGCGCATGGCTCAGTGGGGGACATCACCCATACCTGTTGGCCAGGTTCGAATTCAATGGATGAGGCATTCTGGTCATACCATTTTTTCATGTCCTCTTGACTGGCCTCTAGGTTGGCCTTCGCTAGTTCTCTGCCCCGCCGGGTCTGGTTGCGGAGGGTGAGGAGGTACCGGAAGACATCTGGAGGGTTCTTTAGCGGAGGCATCTCCCAGCCTTCTTTGACGAGACTGAGCGGCCCTCGCACTGGGTGTCCATATAGCAGTTCAAATGGGCTGAAGCCCAGGGATTTCTGGGGGACTTCTCGATACGCGAAGAGGAGGCACGGCAGCAGCACATCCCACTGGCGACGGAGGGGCTCTTCCAACCCCCCGATCATTCCCTTTAGCGTGCGGTTGAACCGCTCAACGAGTCCGTTCCCTTGAGGGTGATAGGGGGTTGTGAATCTGTAGGTGACCCCGCACTGTTGCCAGAGGGACTTCATGTATTTGGAAATAAAGTTCGTGCCTCTGTCGCTGACGACTTCTCGGGGGAAGCCCACACGGGAGAAGATCCCCATCAGGGCCCGGCCGACCACCGGGGCTGTCACAGTTCGCAGAGGAACAGCCTCAGGGTAGCGGGTGGCGTGGTCCACTAGCACCAGGATGAATCGATGGCCTTGTTTTGTGCGTGGGTCCAAGGGCCCCACAATGTCTATTCCGACTCTCTCAAACGGGGTAGTGACCACGGGAAAAGGTTGCAGGGGAGCCTTTAGTTTGCGGCCGCTCTTCCCACTGGCTTGGCACGTGGGGCAAGATCGGCAATGCTGGTGCACATCGTTTCTCATTTTGGGCCAGAAGAAGTGGGTCACTAGGCGACTGTAGGTTTTATCTTGTCCCAGATGTCCTGCCAGGGGGACATCGTGGGCCAGGTTTAACAGGAAGTCTCTGAAACGGAGGGGTACCACTAGTACTCGGTTGCTCCCCAGCTCGGCGATTCTTTGCTCGCTGTACAGCAGATCATTGTCCCAGTAGACCCAATGAGTTCCGGGGGTATCCCCTGCGCTTTGGGCGAGCGCTTGCTGGCGGAGTCCCTCGAGGGAGGGACAGGTCTTCTGTTCTTGGCGAAATTGTTCTTGCGTGGGCCCCCCTTCTTGAGGCCACTGGTCGAGGTTAGCGAGGTCGGTAGGTTGAGCTGGTTCGGCGGGAAGGTTACGGTCGGTGTTTTCGGCCGGGGCGACCGGAGGCGGTGGCGCCGGCCATTCGGGTTCTTCTGGCTGGTGGTTGGCACGGGCGGCCATGGAACGGGTGGTGACGCACGCCCAGTCTGGGACGCCCAACATCCCCAGGTGTTCCTTTCGCTCCACGGCGGCCCACGGAGAGCTTTCCAGGTCATTGCCCAGGAGGCAGTCTACGGGGGCATCGTCTCGGACCGTCACTTTCAACATGCCGGAGACCCCCCCCCATTCGAAGGGGACGCAGGCCATCCGACACAGGCTCTCCGAGTTATCGGCTGATCGTACAGGGCAGAGAATGTTCGGTAGATACTGTTCTGGGGCCACCAGGTGACAGCGGACGGCTGTTACACTGGCCCCGGTGTCACGAAGGGCTTCGGCCTGGTGTCCATTGATGCTCACCCATTGGCTGTACTTCTGGGTGTTAGCGGGTAGGGGGACCCGCGGGACCATGTCTTTCCCCCCTAAGCAGGCTAGAGTCATGGCGGCTGGCTCCCACTCTTGATGCTCTTGTTCGTACTCTTCCTGTTCCTCGGAGATCTGTTCTTCCCCTAGGGCTGCAGCGGCCACTTGGCGGGGTCTTGGGCTCTGGTACTGCGGGCAGTTTGGGTCGTTCGCATAGTGGCCGACTCGTTGACATCGGTGACACGTGACATTGGCTCTGTACCCCGGTCGCGCTGGGGTGCTGCCCCGGTTGGCCGGGGGGGTGGTGTTGGTAGCGGGGGCGTCCGGGGCGTTGTCTCTTCCTCGCCCTTGGCCCCCTCCTCCTCCTCTGGGTCGGTGCTGACCATTGTTGTTCCGGTTCTGTTCGTAGGACCCATTCCGGCCCACTCTGGTGATCTCCCACCGGTCAGCTTCGGCTGCGAGCTGCCGGGGATCCGTTAACTTGCTGTCGAGGAGGTGTTGGCGGAGTTCAATGAAGCAATTGTTCGACAGATGCTCCCATACCATCAGGTTAAATAGTTGCTCGTAGGTCGTGACGTTGCTTCCTCGGATCCAGCCCTCGAAGGCTCGGCTAAAGTATGTTACATAGTCCACCCAAGTTGTACCCGGGATGCGGGTGCAGTCTCGGAACCTCTGACGGTACATCTCGGGTGTGAGACCATAGCGGGTGAGGAGGGCCGCTTTCATATGGTCGTAGGAGGTCATCTGGTGGTCCGGGAGCTGTAGTAGGGTGTCGCGGCCCTCATTGAGGAATCTTCCCCAGAGACCGGCTCCCCAGTCGCTTCTATCGATCCGGTGTGCAGTCATAGCGATTTCATAGGCTTTAAACCATTGCTGGATGTCGTCCTCTCTGAAGTATTCTCGGACAACATCCTTGGGGATGTGTACCTTTTTGTCTGTGGCCCCTGAGGTGGGGGGTCGCTCGGGCACCCCTGCTTCTTTATCCTGCTTGCGTAGGTTGATCTCGGCTAGGTTTCGTTCGTGTTCGTACGCTAGTTTCTTTTCCTCGAGCTCCCTTTGTCTCTGTTTCTCCTCTCTTTCTTCTCGGAGACGCAGGTGCTCTAAGTTGATTTTTTGTTCGGCCAACTTAAGTTCAATGTCCATTTTAAGTCGGGCCATTTCTAGTTCGTGTAGTCGGGTCCTTTCTCTTTCCTGGATCTCGTCTTGCGAGAGACCCGTTCTTTGCCCTTCCGGGGCCGTGGTCGTTTTTTCTACGGTGCTTTGATCAGGGGTTCCGGCAGCCCCGGTTTCTGCCCAAGATTCTAGGGCATGCTTAAAATCGTCCTTGGTACTCAGTCCGGTGGTAGCGATACCCAGTTCGATGCAGAATTGTTTAAGTTCACGATGGTTGTACTCCTCCAATTTCTCCATTTGGAATTTCTCGGTTGATCCGCTCTCTTTCGTGGTCATTGTGACTTCGTCGTGGGGTGAGCTACTCTCTGTACGTTTATGCGGTGATTCGGATCGCGCCGCTGGCCACCAATGTTAGACGGACCGGGAGGGTCGGCCGAGGTTACGGGGAGAGGTCTCCAGGGAGAGCCGTCTCCAACGACTGTACAGATAAGTAACTTCCCCCCCACAGACGGACACCACACAAGGTTGAAGGTTAACGAGACTTTATATGCAATTCTTAGGTTACGATGATGGATACAAGGAGGTCTGGACTCAGGGGTCCCCTCGGTTCTAGTCTCTGGTTTAGGAAAGGGGTAGCGGGACAGTCTTAGTTACCAATGAGTACAAAATAGCTCTCAATCCTCGAGCTCGGCGTTCTAGATGATCGGGCCGTGGAGGAGCCAAGCAGGTCCCGAGATGGATGAAGGAAGGACGACGGTCCGCGGCGGAGCCTGCAGGTCCCGGTAGAAGATGACGGTTACAACGGTCCGCGGCCACGCCAGCAGATCCCGACGACGATGAAGGATGAAGGTTACGACGGCTGTGGCAGCGCCAACAGGCAGGACGATGGTGCACAGGACAGAGCTATGGCAGCGCCAGTAGTCCGTCCAGGATGAGTTCCTCTTTACGTCTCTCGACTCCAAGATACAACTGCCCTCCTGCTCTGGAGCTGCCCCAGTTATAGGGCTGGCGTGCTTTGATGTCCGGACCCTCGCACTTGGAGGTCGGGAGGTCCGGGATGGGGGAGTCCAGACACCCAGCAGGGGGGTGGAGCCAGCGCCCGGGGAGGCGATGGGCGAGCGGCACTTGGTGGGGGAGAGCCATCGGCACCTCTTTCTCCCATTGACTTGCCAAGTAGCCCGCTCACCTCCTGGGTGGAGGGTGGTGCCGGAATGTCTGAGGCCGGGCCAGGCCCAGGGTTGAGGTCGATCGGGGGCCAGGCGGCCTCGTGGTGGAGTGTCCAAGATGGCGCCCCAGGCTGGGCGCGTGGGCCGGCAGTGGATCGGACCCACGAGGTCGGCAGGCTCGAGGGCAGGGGTCCCTGAGGGGACGGAGGACGTGCAATGGTGGTGTGTGGTACTTGCGGGACTGGGCTCAGGCCTGGTTGGGCCGGGGGAGAGCGGCCCTTCATGTGGCCTGTCCAACAGATGCCCAGTGTAAGGAGGGCACTGCCCCCTGGGGCCTCATGGAGAGATCCCCAGTGTAAGGAGGGCACCGCCCCCTGGGCCCTCGTGGAGAGATGCCCAGTGTAAGGAGGGCACTGCCCCCTGGGCCCTCGTGGAGAGATGCCCAGTGTAAGGAGGGCACTGCCCCCTGGGCCCTCGTGGAGAGATGCCCAGTGTAGGGAGGGCACCGCCCCCTGGGCCCTCGTGGAGAGATGCCCAGTGTAGGGAGGGCACTGCCCCCTGGGCCCTCGTGGAGAGATGCCCAGTGTAGGGAGGGCACCGCCCCCTGGGCCCTCGTGGAGAGATGCCCAGTGTAAGGAGGGCACTGCCCCCTGGGCCCTCGTGGAGAGATGCCCAGTGTAGGGAGGGCACCGCCCCCTGGGCCCTCGTGGAGAGATGCCCAGTGTAGGGAGGGCACTGCCCCCTGGGCCCTCGTGGAGAGATGCCCAGTGTAAGGAGGGCACTGCCCCCTGGGCCCTCGTGGAGAGATGCCCAGTTTAAGGAGGGCACTGCCCCCTGGGCCCTCGTGGAGAGATGCCCAGTGTAGGGAGGGCACCGCCCCCTGGGCCCTCGTGGAGAGATGCCCAGTGTAGGGAGGGCACTGCCCCCTGGGCCCTCGTGGAGAGATGCCCAGTGTAGGGAGGGCACCGCCCCCTGGGCCCTCGTGGAGAGATGCCCAGTGTAGGGAGGGCACTGCCCCCTGGGCCCTCATAGAGAGATGCTCAGTGTAAGGAGGGCACTGCCCCCTGGGGCCTCATGGAGAGATCCCCAGTGTAAGGAGGGCACTGCCCCCTGGGCCCTCGTGGAGAGATGCCCAGTGTAAGGAGGGCACTGCCCCCTGGGGCCTCATGGAGAGATCCCCAGTGTAAGGAGGGCACCGCCCCCTGGGCCCTCGTGGAGAGATGCCCAGTGTAAGGAGGGCACTGCCCCCTGGGCCCTCGTGGAGAGATGCCCAGTGTAAGGAGGGCACTGCCCCCTGGGCCCTCTTTGAGAGATGCCCAGTGTAGGGAGGGCACTGCCCCCTGGGCCCTCGTGGAGAAATGCCCAGTGTAAGGAGGGCACTGCCCCCTGGGCCCTCTTTGAGAGATGCCCAGTGTAAGGAGGGCACTGCCCCCTGGGCCCTCTTTGAGAGATCCCCAGTGTAAGGAGGGCACCGCCCCCTGGGCACTCGTGGAGAGATGCCCAGTGTAAGGAGGGCACTGCCCCCTGGGCCCTCGTGGAGAGATGCCCAGTGTAAGGAGGGCACTGCCCCCTGGGCCTCGTGGAGAGATGCCCAGTGTATGGAGGGCACTGCCCCCTGGGCCCTCGTGGAGAGATGCCCAGTGTAAGGAGGGCACTGCCCCCTGGGCCCTCGCAGAGAGATGCCCAGTGTAAGGAGGGCACTGCCCCCTGGACCCTCGTGGAGAGATGCCCAGTGTAAGGAGGGCACTGCCCCCTGGGCCCTCGTGGAGAGATGCCCAGTGTAGGGAGGGCACCGCCCCCTGGGCCCTCTTTGAGAGATGCCCAGTGTAAGGAGGGCACTGCCCCCTGGGTCCTCGTGGGGAGATGCCCAGTGTAAGGAGGGCACTGCCCCCTGGGCCCTCTTTGAGAGATCCCCAGTGTAAGGAGGGCACCGCCCCCTGGGCACTCGTGGAGAGATGCCCAGTGTAAGGAGGGCACTGCCCCCTGGGCCCTCGTGGAGAGATGCCCAGTGTAAGGAGGGCACTGCCCCCTGGGCCTCGTGGAGAGATGCCCAGTGTATGGAGGGCACTGCCCCCTGGGCCCTCGTGGAGAGATGCCCAGTGTAAGGAGGGCACTGCCCCCTGGGCCCTCGCAGAGAGATGCCCAGTGTAAGGAGGGCACTGCCCCCTGGGTCCTCGTGGGGAGATGCCCAGTGTAAGGAGGGCACTGCCCCCTGGGCCCTCGTGGAGAGATGCCCAGTGTAGGGAGGGCACCGCCCCCTGGGCCCTCTTTGAGAGATGCCCAGTGTAAGGAGGGCACTGCCCCCTGGGTCCTCGTGGGGAGATGCCCAGTGTAAGGAGGGCACTGCCCCCTGGGCCCTCGTGGAGAGATGCCCAGTGTAAGGAGGGCACTGCCCCCTGGGTCCTCGTGGGGAGATGCCCAGTGTAAGGAGGGCACCGCCCCCTGGGCCCTCTTTGAGAGATGCCCAGTGTAAGGAGGGCACTGCCCCCTGGGCCCTCTTTGAGAGATCCCCAGTGTAAGGAGGGCACCGCCCCCTGGGCACTCGTGGAGAGATGCCCAGTGTAAGGAGGGCACTGCCCCCTGGACCCTCGTAGAGAGATGCCCAGTGTAAGGAGGGCACTGCCCCCTGGGTCCTCGTGGGGAGATGCCCAGTGTAAGGAGGGCACTGCCCCCTGGGTCCTCGTGGGGAGATGCCCAGTGTAAGGAGGGCACCGCCCCCTGGGCCCTCTTTGAGAGATGCCCAGTGTAAGGAGGGCACTGCCCCCTGGGCCCTCGTGGAGAGATGCCCAGTGTAAGGAGGGCACTGCCCCTGGGCCCTCGTGGAGAGATGCCCAGTGCCAGTAAGGCACTGCACCCTGGGCCCTCGTGGAGAGATGCCCAGTGTAAGGAGGGCACTGCCCCCTGGGCCCTCGTGGAGAGATGCCCAGTGTAAGGAGGGCACTGCCCCCTGGGTCCTCGTGGGGAGATGCCCAGTGTAAGGAGGGCACCGCCCCCTGGGCCCTCTTTGAGAGATGCCCAGTGTAAGGAGGGCACTGCCCCCTGGGCCCTCTTTGAGAGATCCCCAGTGTAAGGAGGGCACCGCCCCCTGGGCCCTCGTGGAGAGATGCCCAGTGTAAGGAGGGCACTGCCCCCTGGACCCTCGTGGAGAGATGCCCAGTGTAAGGAGGGCACTGCCCCCTGGGTCCTCGTGGGGAGATGCCCAGTGTACGGAGGGCACTGCCCCCTGGGTCCTCGTGGGGAGATGCCCAGTGTAAGGAGGGCACCGCCCCCTGGGCCCTCTTTGAGAGATGCCCAGTGTAAGGAGGGCACTGCCCCCTGGGCCCTCGTGGAGAGATGCCCAGTGTAAGGAGGGCACTGCCCCAGGGCCCTCGTGGAGAGATGCCCAGTGCCAGTAAGGCACTGCACCCTGGGCCCTCGTGGAGAGATGCCCAGTGTAAGGAGGGCACTGCCCACTGGGCACTCGTGGAGAGATGCCCAGTGTAAGGAGGGCACTGCCCACTGGGCCCTCGTGGAGATGCTCAGTGTACGGACGGCACTGCCCCCTGGACCCTCGTGGAGAGATGCCCAGTGTAGGGAGGGCACTGCCCCCTGGGCCCTCGTGGAGAGATGCTCAGTGTACGGACGGCACTGCCCCCTGGACCCTCGTGGAGAGATGCCCAGTGTAAGGAGGGCACCGCCCCCTGGGCCCTCGTGGAGAGATGCCCAGTGTAAGGAGGGCACTGCCCACTGGGCCCTCGTGGAGATGCTCAGTGTACGGAGGGCACTGCCCCCTGGACCCTCGTGGAGAGATGCCCAGTGTAAGGAGGGCACTGCCCACTGGGCCCTCGTGGAGATGCTCAGTGTACGGAGGGCACTGCCCCCTGGACCCTCGTGGAGAGATGCCCAGTGTAAGGAGGGCACTGCCCACTGGGCCCTCGTGGAGATGCTCAGTGTACGGAGGGCACTGCCCCCTGGACCCTCGTGGAGAGATGCCACTCAGGGACAGCGCCAAGAGTCCCTGAAGGCTGTGACCCCTGGGCCCTCGAGGGGGGGAGCTCAGAGTCTTGAGGTCCCTGCACCCTGTGCCCTGAGCTCAGCACCAGTGTCACGAGGGCTCTAGGGCCCTCTCCTGCCCTCCCCTGCCCTCCACTGGAGGAGGACGCTAGATCTCGGGGTCCCTGTGTCCTCGGGGTGTCTGGGAGGGACAGCCCTGCACTCCAGCCCTCGGCTCCACAGCGCCGCACATGGCATCCCCTGCCTCTGGGCGCTTGTTGTAGGCGGGCGTTGCTAAGCGCTGCTGCGAAGAAGCAGTCACGGCGCCGCTCTCAAGCCGTGTTTGCTGAGTCAAGAGGGAGCCCTAATCGCCCGCTTTGTTCGGCGTCTGTGGCTTCAAAGGCTCGGCCCTTGTTGGCAGGGTCGGGCCTCTTTATCTGAGATTAATTTGAGAGTCACCGAGCCCCGGCCAAGAATGCAAAGTCTGTCAACAAGAACCGATCACAAACCGCATTTAAGCGCCGAGACAACAAGAACAGGCGTCGCGGCGCTTAATGGCCCGTGCTGCCGTGCAGGGTTTACACTGGCATTGCAACACAAAAAGTTGATGGACGGAATGTTGAACATTGTCAAACATTCACCCCCAGTCACAGATCTGGGTTTAATCCATCGTTATTTTGCTCACCAAGCCACCCCAGTTTAGACATATCTTTTTGTCTTGCATTTACACTGGCATTACCCACCGGTGCATGCTTCATGCAGCCCTCACCCACCCGACGGGTGCATGCTTCATGCAGCCCTCACCCATCTACGGGTGGCATGCTTCATGCAGCCCTCACCCACCCGACGGGTGCATGCTTCATGCAGAACTCACCCACCCGACGGGTGGCATGCGTCATGCAGCCCTCACCCACCCACGGGTGGCATGGTTCATGCAGCCCTCACCCACCCGACAGGTGGCATGCGTCATGCAGCCCTCACCCACCCGACAGGTGCATGCTTCATGCAGCCCTCACCCACCCGACAGGTGCATGCTTTATGCAGCCCTCACCCACCCGACAGGTGCATGCTTCATGCAGCCCTCACCCACCCGACGGATGGCATGCTTCATGCAGCCCTCACCCACCCACGGGTGGCATGGTTCATGCAGCCCTCACCCACCCGACGGGTGGCATGGTTCATGCAGCCCTCACCCACCCGACGGGTGGCATGCGTCATGCAGCCCTCACCCACCCGACAGGTGCATGCTTCATGCAGCCCTCACCCACCGGACTGGTGCATGCTTCAGGCAGCCCTCACCCACCCACGGGTGGCATGCGTCATGCAGCCCTCACCCACCCGACAGGTGCATGCTATATGCAGCCCTCACCCACCTGATGGGTGGCATGCTTCATGCAGCCCTCTCCCACCCGACAGGTGGCATGCGTCATGCAGCCCTCACCCACCCAACGGGTGGCATGCGTCATGCAGCCCTCACCCACCCGACAGGTGCATGCTTTATGCAGCCCTCACCCACCCGACGGGTGGCATGCTTCATGCAGCCCTCACCCACCCACGGGTGGCATGCTTCATGCAGCCCTCTCCCACCCGACGGGTGCGTGCTTCATGCAGAACTCACCCACCCGACGGGTGGCATGCGTCATGCAGCCCTCACCCACCCACGGGTGGCATGGTTCATGCAGCCCTCACCCACCCGACGGGTGGCATGCGTCATGCAGCCCTCACCCACCCGACAGGTGCATGCTTCATGCAGCCCTCACCCATCCGACCGGTGCATGCTTCAGGCAGCCCTCACCCACCCACGGGTGGCATGCGTCATGCAGCCCTCACCCTCCCGACAGGTGCATGCTTTATGCAGCCCTCACCCACCGGACGGGTGGCATGCGTCATGCAGCCCTCACCCACCCGACAGGTGCATGCTTTATGCAGCCCTCACCCATCCGACGGGTGGCATGCTTCATGCAGCCCTCACCCACCCGACAGGTGGCATGCTTCATGCAGCCGTCACCCATCCAACGGGTGGCATGCGTCATGCAGCCCTCACCCACCCGACGGGTGGCATGCGTCATGCAGCCCTCACCCACCCGACAGGTGCATGCTTTATGCAGCCCTCACCCACCCGACGGATGGCATGCTTCATGCAGCCCTCACCCACCCACGGGTGGCATGCTTCATGCAGCCCTCTCCCACCCGACAGGTGCATGCGTCATGCAGCCCTCACCCACCCGACGGGTGGCATGCGTCATGCAGCCCTCACCCACCCATGGGTGGCATGGTTCATGCAGCCCTCACCCACCCGACGGGTGGCATGCGTCATGCAGCCCTCACCCACCCGACAGGTGCATGCTTCATGCAGCCCTCACCCATCCGACCGGTGCATGCTTTAGGCAGCCCTCACCCACCCACGGGTGGCATGCGTCATGCAGCCCTCACCCACCCGACAGGTGCATGCTTTATGCAGCCCTCACCCACCCGACGGGTGGCATGCGTCATGCAGCCCTCACCCACCCGACAGGTGCATGCTTCATGCAGCCCTCACCCACCCGACGGGTGGCATGCGTCATGCAGCCCTCACCCACCCGACAGGTGCATGCTTCATGCAGCCCTCACCCACCCGACCGGTGCATGCTTCAGGCAGCCCTCACCCACCCACGGGTGGCATGCGTCATGCAGCCCTCACCCACCCGACAGGTGCATGCTTTATGCAGCCCTCACCCACCCGACTGGTGGCATGCTTCATGCAGCCCTCTCCCACCTGACAGGTGGCATGCGTCATGCAGCCCTCACCCACCCAACGGGTGGCATGCGTCATGCAGCCCTCACCCACCCGACCGGTGCATGCTTTATGCAGCCCTCACCCACCCGACGGGTGGCATGCTTCATTCAGCCCTCTCCCACCCGACGGGGGCATGCTTCATGCAGACCTCACCCACCCGACGGGTGGCATGCGTCATGCAGCCCTCACCCACCCGACGGGTGGCATGCGTCATGCAGCCCTCACCCACCCGACGGGTGGCATGCAGCCCTCACCCACCCGACGGGTGGCATGCGTCATGCAGCCCTCACCCACCCGACGGGTGGCATGCGTTATGCAGCCCTCACCCACCCGACGGGTGGCATGCGTTATGCAGCCCTCACCCACCCGACGGGTGGCATGCGTTATGCAGCCCTCACCCACCCGACGGGTGCATGCTTTATGCAGCCCTCACCCACCCGACAGGTGCATGCTTTATGCAGCCCTCACCCATCCGACGGGTGGCATGCGTCATGAAGCCCTCACCCACCCACGGGTGGCATGCTTCATGAAGCCCTCACCCACCCACGGGTGGCATGCGTCATGCAGCCCTCACCCACCCGACGGGTGGCATGCGTTATGCAGCCCTCACCCACCCGACGGGTGGCATGCGTTATGCAGCCCTCACCCACCCGACGGGTGCATGCTTTATGCAGCCCTCACCCACCGACAGGTGCATGCTTTATGCAGCCCTCACCCATCCGACGGGTGGCATGCGTCATGAAGCCCTCACCCACCCACGGGTGGCATGCTTCATGAAGCCCTCACCCACCCACGGGTGGCATGCGTCATGCAGCCCTCACCCACCCACGGGTGGCATGCGTCATGCAGCCCTCACCCACCCACGGGTGGTATGCGTCATGCAGCCCTCACCCACCCGACGGGTAAATGCTTCATGCAGCCCTCACCCACCCGACGGGTGGCATGCGTCATGCAGCCCTCACCCACCCGATGGGTGACATGCTTCATGAAGCCCTCACCCACCCACGGTTGGCATGCGTCAAGCAGTCCTCACCCACCCACGGGTGGCATGCGTCATGCAGCCCTCACCCACCCGACGGGTGGCATGCGTCATGCAGCCCTCACCCACCCACGGGTGGCATGCGTCATGCAGCCCTCACCCACCCGGCGGGTGCATGCTTCATGCAGCCCTCACCCACCCGACGGGTGGCATGCATCATGCAGCCCTCACCCACCCATGGGTGGCATGCATCATGCAGCCCTCACCCACCCGACGGGTGCATGCTTCATGCAGCCCTCACCCACCCGACGGGTGGCATGCTTCATGCAGCCCTCACCCACCCACGGGTGGCATGCGTCATGCAGGCCTCACACACCGGACGAGTGAATGCTTCATGCAGCCCTCACCCACCCGATGGGTGACATGCTTCATGCAGCCCTCACCCACCAACGGGTGTCATGCGTCATGCAGCCCTCACCCACCCGACGGGTGCCTGCTTCATGCAGCCCTCACTCACCCGACGGGTGGCATGCTTCATGCAGCCCTCACCCACCCACAGGTGGCATGCGTCATGCAGCCCTCACCCACCCGACGGGTGCATGCTTCATGCAGCCACAGCGCCGCGAAACCCTGCTGTGATAACGCGCTCCACCATTCTGCATGGGGCTCACGAGATGTTTGGGGGTTGAGTACTGGGATGAGGTTATGATGAGCGGTGACTTCACCAGGGAGAGAACCAAGTTGCGGAAGGGAGTAGAAAGCAAATAGACGTAAACTAAAACCACCTATTGGTGGGCTGAATGACGTTTTATTGGGTCACCGAAGATAGGTTATAAAATAGCACGGGGATTAATCCAACACTCTACCAATAGTCTACATGTTTCAGCCTGAGTGGCATCCTCAAATGAGGTGTTGGGGCCTTCATCAGGACCCTGGCACCCTCTCGGCTTTCAAAGATTGAGTAATTCATTTATAAAATGTTAAACAGCCCAATGGGGGGTCGGCCAATCCAGGAGAAATGACCTCGGATTCCATGGGTCGGATAATCCGGATCAAGGGTGCAGGTGATAGTAAACAAATACACGAGTTTGTACAAACACACATGATAGTGTCCACACTGGTGCCACACACAAGGTGATAGTGACCTGGGGACACCTCACTAAATAAATCGTCGTCCTGTTTTCCTCCCATAAATAGAGAAAATCCTAATGTCTCATCTCAGTGGTGGAGACACATTATTGGGGTCTGTAATGTAATCAATAGACATGTGTCAGTCATACAGGATGGCAGTACAAAGTTTACCATCACTTAGAAACCATCTCTACTTTAATTGGTAAATATATGCTAGTCAGACTGTAAACATTTCATCATCAGCTGCAGATAATCAAAAATGTAACATGCTTATGTTTCATGAAGTTTTAATCAATCAATCAATCAATCAATCAATCAGGGTCCTTGTAGAGCACAACTAATCACCAATAAGGGCCTCAAGGCTCTGTGGGGTAGAGGGGTTCTGCAGTTCAGTCGACGAGTCAGTTCTTGATGTCCTTGCTGAATCGAGGCAGTGACGGTGATTGCCTGAGGTGCAGAGGTAGGAAGTATCAGGTCTTTGCAGCGAGGTAGGAGAAGGATTTTCCTTCAGCCGAGGTCCTGCTAGTCCGTGGGATGGTGGCCAGGGCCGGATGGGCACAGAGGAGATGCCTGGTCGGTGTGTAGAAGAGGCAGTGGTTGAGGTATTCGAGTCCAGTGTTGTGGAGGGCTTTGTAGGTGTGCGTGAGGAGCTTGGAGGTGATTAATTTGTTGATCGGAAGCCACTGGAGGTCTCTTAGGTGACCGGAGATGTGGTTTTAATGGGGGATGTCGAGAATAAGTCTGGTGGAGGCGTTCTGAATACATTGCAACTTCTTTTTGAGTTTTTGAGCTGTGCCGACGTAGAGTGCGTTGCTATAGTCGAGCTTGCTGCTGACGAGTGCCTGGGTGACCATTCTCCTGCAAGCAAGAGGCTGATACAGCCGTGATATGGCAGTTCTGAGAGAGCGAGGACTCGAGGATGATGCCGAGGTTGAGTGCATGGATGTGGGGGGTTTCTGAGTGCTGCTGGCCACTTGGAGTCATCCCAAGCGGAGTGAGTGCAACCTAGGATGAGGACTTTGGTTTTGTGGGAGTTGAGTTTGAGATAGCTCTCCTTCATCCAGATGGCTACTGCCTTCATGCTGTCATGGAAGTTGCTCTTAGAGGTTGTAGGTTCATTTGTGAGAAAGAGAATGAGCTGTGTATCGTCTGTGTTAGAGACGATGTTGAGTCCACGGGTTCTGACGATGGGTGCAAGTATCTTTGTAGATGTTGAAGAGGGTGGGGCTCAGGGAGGAGCACTGGGGGCACTGGCGTAAGGAAAATTGAGGGGGCACCCCTGCAAAGTAAGTGGAGCGCCCCCCCTCCAGAATCAATTGAGCACTCTCAGCTGGAGTACTGTGCTGAGGGGCCCCCCTAGAAGCGCAGAGGATGCAGGGGCCTCTGTTATGCCACTGCCTGGAGAACTCCACAGCTGATCTCTGGAGGTTCTAAGGAGAACTGTGGGAGCCTGACTATGATTCAGCGAGTAAGGAAGGAGCAGATTCACTCTAGCACTTTGGTGCGGATATCGGAATTGTGGAGTCTCGTGCAGAGGGTATTTCGGAGACCATGTTGAAGGCAGCAGGGTTGTGGAGGATAAGGGCTGAGGTTTCGCAACCGTCAAGGAGAGTGCGTGTGTTGTCAGTTGCAGAGGGAGTGCAGTCAGTCTCAGTGCTGTGGCTGCTCCTGAAGCCAGCCTGGGAGGGGTCCAGGGTGTGGTGTGTTTTGATGAATTCTGTGAGTTGGGCATTGATGGCCTTCTCGATGACCTTGGCTGGGAAGGAGAGCAGAGAGATGGGTCTGCAGTTCTCAAGGTCTGTCGGGTCGGACGAGGGTTTCTTCAGCAGTGGGTTGATCTCTGCATGTTACCAGTTTTTTGGGAAGGTAGTGGCCTCGATGAAGCAGTTGAAGGTGCAGCAGGGTTTGGGGGTGATGGCGCCTGCTCGGTTGAAAAAGTGGTGGAGCCAGAGGTCAAAGGGGGCCGAAGTGGGGATAGTTTTTTATAATCCTTAGGGTTTGGCCAGCGGTGAGGGTGGTCCAATTGAGCAGTGTCGACTATGATCTAGAACATTCAGGTGTGGTGGTTGCTGTTGGAGTAGGTGGGTCCTTGATTGCGAAGATGTCGTAGATATCTAAGATCTTGCGGTGGAAAAAGTTGGCGAGGTTGTCACAGAAATCTTGGTAGGGGGATGTCTGTGGTGTCTGTGTAGAATTTGATGAATTCTTTGATCACAGTGAAGAGTTCTTTGCTGTTGTGTGCATTGGCATTGTTGCGTTCCTGTATGGTAGTTTTCTTGGTGGGTCTGATGAGGTGGTGGCGTGCGGTGATGGCAGTCTTCCTGCTCCTCTATCTTCTTTCGAGCCATCTTCAGGTGTGCCTGGACTCTTGCAGGGCAGGGGAGAACCAGCTGGCTTTTCCAGAGGACTGCTTGCTGGAGGATTTCCTAAGGGGGGCCAGTGTCTGAGATCCACTGGTGGAGGTTGCATGCTGAGGCGTTGGCGATTGTGGTGGTCAGCCTTTGGACTTTGCTGAGGGAGGTGGTGAGTTGGTCTTCGGAGACATTGTTCCAGCTTCTGCGCGGGTCGCGGTGTACGCGGTGGTTTTCGGTGAGTTTGAAGAAGGAGAAGTGGGCGCAGTGGTTGTCTGTCCAATGTTGTTCGGAGGTGTGGCTGACAGACGTTTTTGCCTGCGGAGAACATGGAGTCAAGCATGTGTCCTACTTAGTCGGTTGGGGAGGTTGTTTCAGTCTGATGGTGGAGAGGTTTTCTCATGGGGATGGGGTGTTGTGGTTGTCAAGGTTGTCCAGGTGGAAATTGAGGTCGATGAGGAGGATGTAGTCCGTTGAGGTGAGAGCTTGGTGAGCAATGAAGTCGGCTTTGAAATTGCTGAACAAGGGATGGGGTCCGGGAGGTCTGTAGACGAGGGTGCCCCTTAGGGAGTCACTCAGGTTAGTCTGGATCTGGAAGTGGTCGCTAATTACCCTGAGAAAGGTAGACCCCGTAAGCAGCAACAGTTAGAATACAGATCCCGGCAGGTATTATTGGGAAGTGATATGGTAAGTAAACATAAGTGCCAGTCAGTAATTAGAACATCAAGTAGGTCTTTTTGATTTTATGTGACTAAAACAAGGCAGCATTGTGAGGTGGGGGATGCACTAGGATTCTAAGTGGGCATTCCATGACGTCCACGTCTAATCATCAGGGCAGTAGGTGCATGGGGTAGATGTGGACTGTAGTGTGTGCAGGTGACTTGAGGTTGTGAGTATCCTGGTGATAACACTAGCTTTAATTAGCATAACACTGAACATTCTCGTCCAATCCACATATAACGCATCAGGTTAGTGAGTCAGCCTCATCGTCTCCCCTCTTCATGTTCGATGAAATTGCTTGTGATTGTATATTGTGTCAAAACATCGGTGAGACTCCCATTTGTTATTCTTAGGCCATATGAATATAGCAAATCATGTTGATATATCACTATAGGAAGTGCGTGCTATTCCCAACGAAGGTAGTACATTTGAATATCAACATACTACAGATATCAGGAAGTCGTGAATGTTAGATTCGGGATTAAAGAATGGGGGCTAATAAGAGTGATTTGAGGGCCTCGTAGTTCAGGAAAGATTATCAGGCATCACATAAATGTTGAGACGACTTAGTCTGAAGTCAGCCCACTGGTATAGGATTAAATGCCCTTTGTTGGGTATTCCAGAAGCATCTTATAGTCGAGTGTGGTGTGGTCCTAATAATCATGTTGTTACAAAGTAATAAAATCTGGCACCTGGGAATTACGGCCATGTCAAGGTATTGGCCAGATCCACAACTGATTAACTAGGTAGGATCAGTGATATGGTCTTTGGGGTGCTGTGGTACTCCTAGTTGTCAAATGAGGATCATAAAGGACCAGGCCAAGGTGAGTCATGTCAGAATCACAGTGTATGTACGGCAAACAGACAAAATATCGACTACAAAATATCGAATGGACAAAATATCGGCTTCAAAATATAGAATGGACAAAATATCGAATGGACAGAAAATATTCATCAAAAATATAGTTTTTAAGGTAAGTAATGTAATATCGAATTTTATAAATATAGAAAGTCATAATATCGAAGTATATAATATAGGTTCTTAAAATGATCGAATTTTTAATAATATCGAATTTTTTATAGTGTTTTGTATGTTAGTATATGTGTGAAAAGTGTATATTTATATTCATTTATTTAAAGTAATTAATTTTATGTTATTTAATTTTTGCATAATGTAATTCTGTAGTGGGTTGTGGGTTTAGAGGGGAATAGGGTGGGAAGTAATTTAATTATAATTAATTAAATATTTTTATTTCATTTATTGGTATTTATTACGAATTAATTGTTATTTAATTTTTATTTGGTAATTAATTAAATTTTAATTGGCAATTAATTTGACCTAATTGATTAATTGATAATTATGTTAATTTTACTAATTTATTTTCGGTAGCGGGTTGTGTTTTTATAGGGGAATAGAGTGGGAAGTAATTTAATTATAATTAATTAATTTTTTTATTTATTTATTGGTATTTATTTTGAATTAATTGTTAATTAATTTTTATTTGGTAATTAATAAAATTTTAATTAACAATTATTTTTCCTAATTGATTAATTGAAAATTATGTTAATTTTACTAATTTATTTTCCGTAGCGGGTTGTGGGTTTATAGGGGAATAGGTTGGGAAGTAATTTAATTATAATTATTTAAATATTTTTATTTATTTATTGGTATTTATTTTGAATTAAATGTTAATTCATTTTTAATTGCTAATTAATTAATTGTTAATTTGTAACTAATTAGTATTAATAGGCAATTATTTGTAATAATTAATTTTTACTTGTATTTTTCATTGATTAATATTTATATTATATTAAATTGGTAATTACATTTAATTAATTTTTTATAGATGTTAATATATATATTTATTAAATAATATATGAAGTATTTACTTTCCCTACTGTTGCACTCACTGGAGTGGGAATAGTAATTTTTACCCCTACGCTATCCAACGCTTTCCCTACTGTTGCACTCACTGGAGTTGGAATAGTAAATATTAACTTTACGCTATCCAACGCTTTCCCTTCTGTTGCACTCTCTGGAATAGGAATAGTAATTTTTACCCCAACGCTATCCAACGCTTTCCCTACTGTTGCACTCACTGGAGTGGAAATAGTAATTTTTACCCCTACGCTATCCAACGCTTTCCCTACTGTTGCACTCACCGGATTGGGATAGTAATTATTACCTCTACGCTATCCAAAGCTTTCCCTACTGTTGCACTCACTAGAGTGGGAATAGTATTTTTTTCCCCTACGCTATCCAACTCTTTCCCTACTGTTGCACTCACTGGAGTGGGAATAGTAATTTTTACCCCTACCCTATCCAACGCTTTCCCTACTGTTGCACTCTTTGGAGTGGGAATAGTAATTTTTACCCCTACGCTATCCAACGCTTTCCCTACTGTTGCACTCAGTGGATTGGGATAGTAATTATTACCTCTACACTATCAAAAGCTTTCCCTACTGTTGCACTCACTAGAGTGGGAATAGTAATTTTTTCCCCTATGCTATCCAACGCTTTCCCTACTGTTGCACTCACTGGAGTGGGAATAGTAATTTTTACCCCTACCCTATCCAACGCTTTCCCTACTGTTGCACTCTCTGGAGTGGAAATAGTAATTTTTACCCTTACGCTATCCAATGCTTTCCCTACTGTTGCACTCACTGGAGTGGGAGTGGGAATAGTAATTTTTACCCCTATGCTATCCTACGGTAAAAATATTGTGTTTTTTTAATTAATATCATGTGAATATATATATTTTGTGTTTTAAAAAAATATATATATATTTTTAACTTTAATTATTTTATAATGTTAAGGTTATTTAAGTATTTTTAAGTATATTTTAGTTAATTATTTTTAATATTTCATTTATTTTAAATTACTTTTAAGACATTTACAAAAATTCGATATTTTGACTAACTATATTATTTTTAAAGGATATTTTTGATTCGATATTTTTGTACTTACCTGTTTGTAGATAGGATTTCGATATTTTGATAGTCGATATTTTAAACTCAATATTTGTAATGTCTATATTTTTGTAGTCGATATTATGTCAGTGATCCGGTATGTACAGTTCAGTGCCTTGAAGGTCTCTAATAATAATTTTTCAGCTGAAATAAGGACAGCCATGATATTGATTCATTAGGTCCTGACTAGTCTGCGTGCAAGCTGAATATCCAACGTTGTTCTTTATTAAAAAGGATGTTGCATTTGTCATTGGGCTGACCACTCAAATCAAGTCCAGCTTAACTCACTTTCTTTGTTGTATCAATTAAGTATTTGTAACGCTGTAGCGTTTGTTTGTTTACTCGAGCGGCCGCCATTACCTCTGGCGTGCTTGCGGACCACGCCCCCTTGAGGCCACGCCCCCCGCATTGCCTACAAAAACGCTGAACACCAGCGTACACGTCGATTTCCAAACCCACCCCTGAGGCGGAAGCTGGGAGGTGGCGGTACGATTTCTTGTTACTTCTCTTTTAAAATTGTATTGGTGTCACTTTATTCAGCTATGTTTTAAATGAGCACTGAGAACACAGAGCTTACCGCCCAGCCTAACGCACAGCTGACTTGAACGCTGTAGCGTTTGTTTGTTTACTCGAGCGGCCGCCATTACCTCTGGCATGCTTGCGGACCACGCCCCCTTGAAGCCACGCCCCCCGCAATTAGATATGTGCATGCACAGGAAGCGCAGCGGACGAGCGCAGCGGGAGCGCCGTTTGCGCGCCGAAGGCGCGCCTAAGGCAAGCCCGTCTGCGCCCGTCCGCGCCAAAGACCGCGACAGGCGCAGGAAATACTGTCCAACCTTCCCCATTAGTAAGATATCTGCCTAGCGAACTATTCCGCCTACGCGGATTGTACAATTGCAATTGCAAACTTGATACGAAGAACCTATATGGTCCCTTTAGCTGTACATTCTGCCGTTGGTCTTCCGACTGCGACTCAGATAAATCACCTATTCCCGTAACCAACTCCACAGACTACTCATCACACTTTAAAGGTGGGCTGATCAACGCCCGATCCATGTGCAGGCACAGTCAAGATATAAGTGACCTTATCCAAAATTTAGACCTTGACTGCCTCCTGATTACCGAGACTTGGCTTACAGACGATAGCAACCCGGATCTTGCCATAGCCCTCCCCCAGGGCTTTTCCATCTTTAGGCAAGACAGACTTAAGGGAAGAGGTGGCGGCGTCGCTGTTGTACTTAAAAACAGCTTCAACTGCCACACATTCAACTTAGACCCCCTAAAAGATGTGGAAGGTCTTGGCTTCTCCATCAAAATCAACGACTCCTCGTCCTTCTCCGGAGGATTGATATATCGTCCGCCGGGCAATGCCACCAGATTCCTAGATTCGCTTAGCGACTCCTTGGCTCACCTCCTCCTCAGATATCCACATTTTACTCTCGTAGGGGACTTCAATCTACACCTCGAGTCCAAAACCGACGCACATGTCAACAACTTCCTTCAGACCTTAGAAATCTTCAATCTACATCAAAGAGTTAATCAGCCCACCCACTTACGAGGGCACACACTGGATGGGGTCTGCACCAACCTTTCCCCCCTAACCACCCTACCTCCTGTCCCTCAAATATGGACGGATCATAGCCTGATCCCATTCCACATCAAAACTATACGAGTGCAAACTACCTATAAACCTAACCCACACCCGGATAACTCTATTAACTGGAAAATGATACAAGAAAACATCGACCTAAATCCCATCACCAACTCTCAGATTCCTAACTTCACCGGTAATGTCGAACTTGACGCCAACCTTTTCCACAGTTGGATTCGTCAGGAAATTAAAGCGCGTGAACCTCCCAATCGTCCACAAAGAAAAGATAAAAAATCCAAGATCAATGCCCCCTGGTTCACCCCAGAGCTAGCAATAGCCCATCTGGCTTGCAGAAAAGCCGAACGCAAATGGCGTAGAATGTACGGTACAGCAGATAAACTCTCATACATCCATCTTAGGAATATCTATCATTCCAACATTAAAACAGCTAAAAAAAACTTCTACACAAACGCCATTAATGAGTCCAAACAGAAACAGAAAACACTGTTCTCAATTGTGAAGACGTTCACCCAGCCCAAAGCGTTACAACCTGAGATCCCTCCATCCCAAGAGTTTTGTAACCAAATAGCCGATTTCTTCGAGGAGAAAATAAATGACATCCAAAAAAATTTCTCTCCTCCCCAAGCTACACAGACCTCGAGCATATCTGCCCAGAAAGAAATTCCTGTAGGAAGTCTAAAAAACTTCACTCCAGTCAACTTAGATCAAACCAGGGAAATTATCATGGCATGCAAATCTGGTTCACCCTCTGACCCCTGTCCCCCTAGAATACTCCATCAACTTATCGACTTGGTGAACCCAATCATCAACAAGATTGTTAACTCCTCTCTTAGCACTGGAATTGTACCTCGCTTGTGGAAACAGGGAATAGTTAAACCCCTGATGAAGAAACCCAATAAATCTCCCTCTGATCATACCAACCTCCGCCCAATATCTCTCCTTCCAGCATTAGGAAAGATCACAGAACAAGCGGTTTATAGGGAACTCAAAGGATACCTCGACGCACACAATGTACTCCATCCCCAACAATCAGGCTTCCGCCCCCATCACTCCACAGAAACTGCACTGATTGAGTTAACCGACTCCATAAAGCTGCTGCAGGATCAGAAAAAGAATGCCATTCTCATTCTTTTAGACCTCTCGGCAGCATTCGACACCATCTCCCACTCCATTCTGATAAGTAGATTGAAAGATATTGGTATCTCTGAGATGGCTCTAGCTTGGATTACGTTCTTTCTAACGGACAGATCGCAAACGATAGCCCTAGGTCCTTTCCTCTCTAAAGAGAAGAGGGTCCCATCTGGAGTCCCTCAGGGTTCCATCCTGAGCCCTCTCCTATTCAACATATACCTTATTCCACTTATCTCTCTGATCGAGTCATTCGGCATACTTGTAACATCGTATGCCGATGATACACAACTCATTGTACCCATTGAGGAACACTCGACAGAAGCGGAACAGAACCTTAAATGCTGTCTAAATGCCGTCTTTCAATGGATGAACCTAAACCATCTAAAATGTAATTCCTGCAAGACCGAGATCCTCCCTATGGGAAAAAATGTCAATTTCTGTCCTAGCCTATGGTGGCCCGAAGACTCAGCTGTTCCCCCTCAGACAGTAACAACGGCTAGGAACCTAGGAGTCCTGTTTGATACTGATCTGTCTTTCGACCAACACGTTAGAACGGTTGCCGGCCGTTGTTTTGGAATTATCAAATCTCTAAAAAAGTTTTTTGACTTCTTACCAATAGATTCCAGGAAGACTGTTGCAGTGGCCCTAGTCCTTTCCCGCTTGGATTACTGCAACGGCCTTCTTGCCGGAGCCAGGAAGGCTACACTTAAGAAGCTCCAAAGTGTACTTCACTCGGCTGCCAGGTTAGTCCTGAAATTACCCAGAAAATCCTCAATTTCCGCCGCCCTAAAATCTTTACATTGGCTCCCACTGCACAAAAGAATATACTTCAAGATTCTGATTGTAGCATTTCGGGCATTTAATCACACCGGCCCAAAATATCTCATTAAGCGTTTCCCTCACTACTACCCCAGCAGGTCCCTGCGTTCCTCCAATGACAATCTAATCCTGCCAACTAGGTTCTCTTTGAAAACCAAAGGCGGTAAAACCCTAACTCATCTTGCCACAAAAGCTTGGAATAGATTGCCCAAATTTATGAGGTCCTTAAACCAAGAAAAACACCTCAGGAAAGAACTGAAAACTTGGATTTTTAATCTTCCCGACGACTACACCATGGCAGCCATCTAACTTCTCTACCTTTAGGAAGCAACCTGATCTTTTACCTGGAAATCAGCGCCAAGATGCTCCTTCCGGAGCGACCGTTGCGCTTTACAAATACCTCCACAAATCACAAATCACAAGCGTGGCATGTCACCCGTGAGGGTCTCAAGGCACTGGAGGTGCAAAATGCTTTGCGGTGATCTGTTCACTCAAACAGCTAGGTCTTGAGTCCTTTAATTGCTGAAGTGATGGGGCCATCCTGAGGGGCAGGGGAATGTAGTTCCAAGCTTTGGCCGCCAGGTTGGAAGGAGTGCCCTTCACTGTTACTTCGGTGGATCCGAGGGTGTCTGTGAGGAAGAGAGTGGCGGATTGTAGGTGCCTGGTCGGTTGGTGGAAGGTCATGTGTTTGTTGATGTATGCTGTCCTTCACCATGCAGGGCATTGTATGCTTGGGTTAACATATTGAACTGGCATCTTTTCTGGATGAAGAGCCAGTATAGTTTTTTGAGGTGTGGTATGATGTGGATCCGTTTGGGGAGGTCGAGGATAAGTCTTGCCGCTGAGTTCTGTTTTGTCTGTAGTGCCTTCAGGAGGCGTGCAGTGACTCCTACATAGAGTGTGTTCCTGTAGTCCAGCCGGCTGGTGATGAATGCTTGCGTGACAGTCCTTCTGGTGTTGATTGGGAGCCACCTGAAGATCTTGAGAAGCATTCGTAGGGTGTGGAAGCAGGCTGATGAGACTGTGTTTATCTATTTCTTCATAGATAGTTTACTGTCCAAGACGATTCTGAGGTTGCTGTCAGGGCTAGGAGTGGGCCGAGCTCAGCCGGCCACCATGCATTATTTCCTGGCGAGGTGTTGGTCCCAAAGATGAAGACTTTTGTTTTGACGATGTTGAGCTTGAGACAGTTGTCCTTCATCCAATCGGCGACGTTCATCATACATCTGTGGAAGTTGGCTCTGGTGGTGGAGGGGTCTTCTGACAGTGAGAGGATGAATTGGGTGTCATCAGCATAGAAGAGGATAGTGAGCCTGTGCAATCTGACTGTGTTAGCCAGGGGGTAATGTATGCATTGAAGAGGATGGGACAGAGGGATGATCCTTGGGTAAAGCAACAGATGATCTTCTTGGGTTAAGAGGGGAACGATAGGAGATAGATTCTCTGGGTTCTCCCAGTGAGGTCTGAGGTGATCCATTTGAGAACGACTCCTGGATTTAGATGTGGTGGAGTCTGTTGAACAAGATGTGATGGGAGACAGTGTCGAAGGCGGCTGACAGGTCCAGGAGGATGAGGGCTGCTGTGTTGCCACAGTCCAGGAGGGCCCTGATGTTGTCAGTGGCTACGCTCAGGGATGCCTCAGTGATGTGGTTTGCTTGGATTGTGAGGGGGGCCAGGAGTTTGTTGTGTTGCAGGTGTTCAGTTAGTTGATGGTTGATTACCTTCTTGAGAACCCTCACTAGTAAGGGTAGCAGGGAGATGGGTCAGTAGTTCGACGGTTCTGAAGGGTCATCGGATGGTTTCCCCAGGAAGGGCCTCACTTCTGCGTGTTTCAAGTCTTCGGGAAAGGAGGCCAAGGTGATGGACGCGTTCAGGACTTTCTTGAGCTCGTCGCCAATAGTCTTGCTCCCAAGGTTGAAGTTGGTGGTGGGGACAGGGGTCCATGGGTGCTTCCAAGTGCAAGAAGTTTATGATAGTTATTGTGGCTTGAGTTGCGAAGGGGCCTAGGGAGCAGAGCGATCGTGCGTTGAGTAGAATGCACTGGAGTTGTACTGTGGCGGTCTCAGTCAGCGTGGTGGGCGTGGTTGTGCTTGTAGTGTCCTTGGCATTGTTGGTTGCTTCGGCGTTGCAGGTGAAGTGGCAGTGCTGGCTGGAGAATGGTCCTCTGGCGCTGCATGGAGATGTGCAGCTGCAGGTGGTGTTGTTTACGTGTCCATGATCCAGGGCTGGGAGGTCTGCAACAGTGTTGCTAGGTGGGGTGGAAGAACCATGGTCCTAGCACTGAGCGCTGTCCTCTTTTAAGTAGGTCCTGGGAGGAGGGAGAGGAGCTGGGAGGCAGGAAGTGGGAGGGAAAAGAGCGGATGAAAACCGCAGGAAAATTGAGTGGCGGTGGGGGATGTGGCGAAAAAACAATAGAGTTGAGTTACAAATATGATAAGTAAACACAAACGGACCTGACTATGAGGGGCTAAGTAATTACAATGTTGGACAGAGAGTACAGTTTGTGGCTAATGAATACAATGTTACCAATAAAAACGGCAAGAAAATAGTTAGTGTCTAATAAATACAAAGTGACCAATAAAACATCAAAGAAAACAGTAGCAGAACTAATGGCTATGCAAAGAAAACAGTAACGCTAGCGACTGAACGCTCTTTGCAGAATGTGGCAAGGAAAGAACAATTAGATGGAGGTGGGCGAAACGCAGCCGCGCGGGGGAGCTGGCACCAGGCCCTGCTCCTTGCATGAAATGACTGGTGAGTTCTGTTGTGAAAAATTTACAGCAAATATTTCTTCTGTGTTCAGTAATGATTCTGCAGGCCTTTCTGGTGGTCATTCCTATATATCCCAGGAGACACGTGATCACGTGGATAGCCCTTTCACTGGCGCAGTGTGTCGAGTGGAGTAGTCCGCTGGTTTCTTCAGATTGAGCAGTATTTGTGCGCAATGTTCAGTGACCGGTGCACAATACCAGAGCCGCATGGATGATGCCAGTGAGGTTCGGTTGGCCCCACACTGTAGTTGGTGATGATGAGGATGTAATGGTATTCCTGGGATGAGTGAATGCCAGCATGTCCGTCAGGTTGTGACGCTGTTTCCAGATTTACTGAAGGACAATTTTCCTTAATTCAAAAGATGCCAATTTTTTACAGATGTTTTATTTATGCAGATGGTGATGCTAAGAAGGCAGTAACACACACTAACATATCAGAGGTGGCTTTGGTATGTGTTTGTAAGAGGGCCTGGTGCTGTTATTTGTGGCCCCTTTCTTAACTTTTTAGTCTAGTGCATAGGGTATACACTTTGACCTTCTCTTATCTCCACTGCAGCACTGCGGGCTCCCTTTCACCTCCACCTCAGGACTCTCTCTCACCTTCTCCTATCTCCACTGCAGCCCTGCCGGCTCCCTTTCACCTCAAGACTCTCTCTCACCTCCACTTATCTCCACTGCGGCACTGCGGGCTCCCTCTCACCTCCACCTCAGGACTCTCTCTCACCTTCTCTTATCTCCACTGCAGCACTGCGGGTCTCTTTCACCTCAGGACTCCATATGACCTCCACTTATCTCCACTGCAGCACTGCCGGCTCCCTTTCACCTCAAGACTCTCTCTCACCTCCACTTATCTCCACTGCGGCACTGCGGGCTCCCTCTCACCTCCACCTCAGGACTCTCTCTCACCTTCTCTTATCTCTACTGCAGCACTGCGGGTCTCTTTCACCTCAGGACTCCATATGACCTCCACTTATCTCAACTGCAGCACTGCCGGCTCCCTTTCACCTCAAGACTCTCTCTCACCTCCACTTATCTCCACTGCGGCACTGCGGGCTCCCTCTCACCTCCACCTCAGGACTCTCTCTCACCTTCTCTTATCTCCACTGCAGCACTGCGGGTCTCTTTCACCTCAGGACTCCATATGACCTCCACTTATCTCAACTGCAGCACTGCCGGCTCCCTTTCACCTCAAGACTCTCTCTCACCTCCACTTATCTCCACTGCGGCACTGCGGGCTCCCTCTCACCTCCACCTCAGGACTCTCTCTCACCTTCTCTTATCTCCACTGCAGCACTGCGGGTCTCTTTCACCTCAGGACTCCATATGACCTCCACTTATCTCCACTGCAGCACTGCCGGCTCCCTTTCACCTCAAGACTCTCTCTCACCTCCACTTATCTCCACTGCGGCACTGCGGGCTCCCTCTCACCTCCACCTCAGGACTCTCTCTCACCTTCTCTTATCTCCACTGCAGCACTGCGGGTCTCTTTCACCTCAGGACTCCATATGACCTCCACTTATCTCCACTGCAGCACTGCCGGCTCCCTTTCACCTACACCTCATCTCTTCCTCACACCTTCTCTTATCTCCACTGCAGCACTGTGGGCTTGCTTCCACCTGCCCTCCAGGACTCTTTCTCATCCCCTATGCAGCCCTGCGGCTGCCTTCCAACTCCACGCAGGACTCTGTCTCAGCTCCACCACAGCATTGCAGAACTGTCTAACTACACTGCAGCACTGCTGGCTTAATTTAATTTCAATGCAGGATTCTCTTTCACCTCCAATGCAGCACTGAGGCTGTATTTACCCTCCACTGCCGTAAGGCAGGACCCTCTCTTACCTCCAGTGCTGCACTATAAACTACCTTTCACCCCACTACAGGACTGTCTGTCACCTCCAGTGAAGGACTGGGGCTGCCTTCAACCTCCAATGAAGCAAGACAGGCCTGTCTCTCACCCCACCACAGGACTGTCTGTCACCTCCAATGCAGGACTCTCTCACACATTCAGTACAACACTGGGACTGCCTTTAACATCCACTGTCGCAAGACAGGGCATTCTCTCAACACTGCCACTGCTGGCACCCTTCTTCCTCCACGGCAGGAGGGTACCATGTACTAGGTACTTACAATGGGTACTGAAGTTGGGCCACTTGGGAAACAAAAGGTACAGTTTAGAGGAGGAGCTTCTGGCACTGGTGATCTGATTGGCAGGGACCCTGTGCACTTCAAGTCAAGGTTACACCAAAATCCTAGACATAAAGTGTGTGTGAGGGGGTGTACTTTACCAGACACCCAGCATCCTACAGGTAATAAATGTAGCAAGGTAATTCAAATGCCATGCAAACTTAAAAGTACATGTATGACTTTTGAATACACTGCACCCTGCCAACTGGGCTGTACAGGGCCTACCTTTGTGGTAATATATGTATTAAAGAGGGGTTGGTTTATTTTGCTTGGTCACAATGTTAGTTTAAAGTGGACACACAGGCTGCAATGGCAGATCTGAGACAGGTTTTAAGTGGCTACTAAAATGGGTGGCACAATGAGTGCTGTAGGCCCACTAATAGCATTTAATTTACAGGCCCTGGATACATGTCGTACCACAATATTATGGGCTTACAAGTAAATTAAACATGCCAATTGGTTATACGCCAATTCAAACATGCTTTAAGGAGAGAGCACAAGCTCTTTAGCACTAGTTAGCAGTGTTAAAGTGGACAGAGTTTTAAGACCAGCAAAAACAAATTCAGCAGAAGGTTTTTATCGGTCAACAATGGTTTATTTGTACAGGTCACAGTGCATGTGTTGCACTGTTACAGTCAAGCTGCAGGGGCAGGCCTGATGCCATGTTTGCACTGCCACCAAAGTGGATGGCACAATAGATGATGTAGTCCACAGGTTCCATTTAACTTCCAGGCACTTGAGTAAAGTTTGTACCCTTTACTAGGAACGTATAGGCAAGTTAAACATATCAGTTCGACGTATGCCTATTCAACCATGTTTGAAGTGGGACCGCAGGCACTTAATACTGGTTAGCAGGGTTAAAGTGCACAGAATTCTACAGCCAGAAGAAATACAGGGTCCAGCTATAGGTGAAAAACCCAACAGAAAAGGTGGATTTCCCACATACCCACTTGCATGAGTTTTTCAAAAACTCTCGTTGTCTGAGTTTCCGAAAAGGCAAAACTATATTTTAGTCAGTTCTAGGTATCAACAGTTAATGGCTATATATCAGCCAACTTTCTCCCCAAATTATTTTGGGAGACTCTCTGAGTCACTGTAAGATTGTATTTAACTTATATTCACTTTTGACTACTGCTGCTGTCCTGGTGTGCTTTGTAGCTCACCATTTCTAACACCTTTTGACAAAACACCCCTGGAGAGAACTCCTGTCTTCCCTGTTGGGCTGTCTTTAATTATATTCTGTTTTATTACCATATTTTCAACTGCACCATTTGTTACATTTTTGCCAAAAGTACTTGGGGCAGGATCATACCACAATATAAATTGTGAATAAAAATGTGCTGAGTGCATTAAACTTTCATAAATAATGCCCTAGGGTTTCAAATATTTTCTGAAGGCAGAACCTCCCCACCTGAAGATGTCGCTTCATGGTTTCATTACTGGGAGTCATGACGCCCCTCAGAATATACCCTCAGGATGGGTCTCACTCATGGAGGGAAGGGTCCACCTTAGATCTAAATAAGGGTCTCTCCGCCGATGGGACTTTACTGCTGTCTGGTAAGGTGCACCCCCTTACACAGCACATATGGGCTGAGCTGAGAGTTGGGTGTTAACTAAGTTACAGGATGCTCCACTGGAAGGAGGAGACTTTTATGGCCAGTCTTCTAGCCATGGCTGAAATCTCCACCTCTGGGCCGGAAGCTCCACCTCCGGGCCGCAAGCTCCGCCTCAAAGCCGGAAGCTCATCCTCCGGGCCGTAAGCTCCGCCTCCGGGCCGGAATTTCCGGCCCGAGTGCGGACGTAAAGTTAGTAGTCGTAAATCCATTCTGTAAATACCAAAAGTAGTAAGTGCATTCTGTGAATACCAAAAGTAGTAAGTTTAGGATTTTGTCTTAAGTTAGTTCTGTGAATCGTGCCCAATGTTATTATATTGTAGGTATATGTTCAATGAAGATTAAACACAGAGGACAAAGACCCCCATGTCTGAGGGGAAGACTGCACTTAATGTGAGCAATGGGGGGGCGCAGACAGTAGTCCTTAAATCCACCAGTGCCACTCCCTGAATGCCAACGTTTATTTTTAAAAACAGTCCATGACCATTTAATTGTAATTGTAATTGTTGTGTCTTGTAAAGCGCACTGCTACCCGGAGGCCTCGTAGCGCTAGAGACTGCTTTACAAAATAATGATTGGCTAATTCATTTGGTCTGTCCTCGTCTGTCTTTTATAAAGCAATATTGCTGCATTAAAAATGTAATAAAAGAATGAGAATGTGTATATATTTTCAGGTTTCATGTGTAATGTTGCATGCACCAACATTAGGTCTGGCATATATTGTTGCTTGCACCAGTACTAGCTCTAGCATTTAATGTTGCTTGCACCAGCATTAGGTCTGGCATGTAATGTTCGCTGTTAGAAGCCAACGCCAGCAGAGCAGCCTTTTTTCTTGTGGGGAGTGATGCTGAGGGCAGCAAGAGGCCGCCAACAACTGCGGAGGCACTTTGGCAGTATCGCACCTGACTCTGAGGACCAGGAGTCCGTGCGGCTGTTCACCTGCGCAGAGCTCCGCCCCAAACATATCAGCTATTATAATTGCAACCGGGCCACACAGTGCGGGACGCAGCGTGGGACGCAGCACGGGATGAAGAACCGGACAAAGGGCGGACAGTCTGTGACAGACCGGGACAGGAAGTGACTGGGCTGGGCCAGGGACCCTGATTTACATATGCTGTTGAGCTTCTGTGACCCATATACAGTGAGACCAGAAATCATTTAATCTTGTATACACACATTCTGAAAGGCTTTAGTTCGGTTCTTTTAATTATTATTGTTAAGTATGTCTAAACAAAAGGCTCCCCTGGTGCCTAACACTTTGGATAACTATCTAGTGAAGGTTGTGCGTAAAATTAACAGTGAGAGGCGGCAGTCGCTAGCGATAAGTTGTCCCTCTACACCACCTACTGCGCAACCTTTAGCAGTTCCACTGGCGCAGGATGATAGTAGTGGTATCAATAATTTTGACATCTTTGTCAATGATATGCCTGAGAAAAACATTCCCCCCATAGTTGACCTAGAAGAGTCCTTAGACACTACGGCACAGCACCCACCAACACCTGTGCCTAGAGTGGTCAGAGCGTGTAGGAAAGTTCAGACCAAACGTGGGGGGTCACGTTCTGTTAGAAAAGGAGTCGTTTCTGTCCTGTAACTCCAGTTCTGTAGTAGGGGTATCTCTGTTATAGTCATAATCTAGTGAATAGTCCCGCCCATGTGCGCGGACCCCGGAGCAATCAAAAATAATCTCTTAAGGTGTCGAAAAATGCAGACCTGCACAGACACTTAAGAGAGAATTTAAAGACAGATAATGCAGCCTATATCCACAGGCTACACTGTCCAGTACTTCAACTAGAAATTCCACCAAAAACCACAACAGCACAGCCTGTCCAGGGTTTTCCACAGAGAAAACCTTGCCTTTAACAGCAAAACCCTCTGGAATGATAGAGAGGAAGGAGTGGACAGACAAGCCCCATAGGCTGCCATTATGTGGCTCAAAACAGGATACTGTGCCTTTAAGAGAACTTTCCAGAAGCCTCACAGTATCCCAGAATGCAGTGCAGGTCCCTTTCACCTTCAGTTCTTTTTGAAGGCGTAACACGCCAGACCTGTAGCATTTCTTACATGAATATCTCTCTCCACCGGGGAGGAGGGCAAGCGCTTAGGACTATAACAGAGATACCCCTACTACAGAACTGGAGTTACAGGACAGAAACTACTCCTTCTGTAGTAGGGGATCTCTGTGTATAGTCATAATCTAGTGAATAGAATGGCAAGCCCATCCCCACACCAAAGCGGCAATGGAGAACCGAGAAATAACACCACTACTGTGCGAACCGATTTCGCAGCGAAGCCTGCCCAACCTGAGCATCTGCCCTGGCATCAGTGTCCAGACAGTAATGCTTAGCAAAGGTATGGACCGACTTCCAAGTGGTGGCCTTGCAGATTTCTGCCATCGGAACATTAAGTAGCAAAGCAGTCGTGGCAGCTTTGCCCCTGGTGGAATGAGCCTTAGGTTTACCTCCTAAGGTCGTATTAGCCTTTTGGTAACACAATTGTATACAGGACACAATCCACCTAGAGATGGACTGTTTTGAGGTAGCAAGACCGGTCCTGACTGATCCATAATTGACAAACAATTGATCTGAACCACGAATATCTCTGGTTTTATCCAGATAAAATTCCAACACCCTCCTAACATCCAGGGAATGTAGGGACCTTTCCGCTGGAGATGAAGGATTCTGAACAAACGTAGGCAAAGTTATTGTCTGGTTGACATGAAAATCAGAAATAACCTTTGGAAGAAATTTAGGGTGAGTATGCATAACAACCTTAGCAGCCTGAAATACAGTATAAGGTTCTTGGTAACACAACGCCAGAATTTCACTCACCCTGCGGGCCGATGTAATGGCCACGAGGAACGCTGCCTTCCAGGACAGGTGCTGCAACGAAGCCTTATGAATAGGTTCAAAAGGCTCCTTCATCAACCTGGACAACACCACATTCAATTCCCATGAAGGCGAAGGAAGCCAGACAGGAGGGAATGCTTTCTTCCAGCCTTCCAAAAAGTCTTTGATCACAGGGATCTGGAAGAAGGAAGTCTGAAGGGCATTTCCCGTAGGCAGTCAGCGCAGCAAGATGAACCGTAATGGATTGGACATTAAGGCCCGACTGCGCCAGGTGTAGAAGATACGGAAGGATGACATCTTCCTTACACGTCGTCAGGTCATGGTCCTTGGACTTGCACCAGATGCAAAACCTCTTCCACTTGTAAGCATAAGAAGTCCTAGTGGAAGGATGCTTAGCGTCCTTCAGTATGTCCATACAAACTTCTGGTAGATTCAAATGGCCATATTACACTATCTCAGGAGCCATGCAGCCAAACTCAAAGACGAGAGGTTGGGGTGCAACATCTGCCCCCTGAACTTTGTGAGAAGGTCCGGCCTCCAAGGCCGCCGTATGTGAGGACGGAGAGACCGGTGAAGCAGGTCAGTGAACCACCACTGTCTGGGCCATTCCGGGGCAATCAGGATCATCCGCACCCTGGACTGGGACAGCTTGATGAACACCGCCGGAATCAAGGGAAAGGGTGGAAAAGCGTACAGAAAGCTGTTCGACCAGTTAATCCAGAACGCATTCCCCAGCTTCCCCGCAGGCAGTACCTGGAGGCGAAGTCTCGGCATTTGCCGAAGACTACTCCTAGTACTTCGTCGTTTATGACCCATTCGTGATTTTCCTGAATCAGTCTGCTCAGCACGTCTGCATGAACATTCTGCACACCTGGCAGATGGGTAGCCGTTAGAGTCAGTCCTCTGGATAAAAACCAGCGCCAGATTGCCCGCGCCTCCTGCGACAGAGTGCGCGATCTCAAACCCCCCTGCTTGATGAGGTAATACATTGTTGTCGTATTGTCCGTCTGTACAAGCAGAGAGTTGGTCTGGAAGGACGGAATCTGCAAGTCTCCGGAAAGCGCCCCCCAGCCGTGGGGAGACGCATCCGTCACGACCGTCTGTGTGGAAATGTCCTTGTGAAAGGGAACCCCTCTTAGGAGATTCTCCGCTGAACACTACCACTTCAGAGACTGAAGAGCACGCAGAGACAGTCGTATCTTGTCGCCCAAAGATCCTTTCCTCTAATCCCACTGATCCTCCAAGCACTCTGAACCTTCCTAAGGAGAGATAATCGTCTCTCCTCCGAAGGAGACACGCTTGCTGACAGCGTATTGACGGAGGCTCCCAAGTACTGTATGCACTGGACCGGAATCGGGACAGACTTGGACAGGTTGATGTGCAACCCCAGCTCGTTCAAGAGAACGCACGTCCTCTGGAAGTGTGCCTGAGCTTCCGAGAAGGAGGAGGCCTTGATCAACCAATCGTCCAGGTACGGTTAGAGAAACCACCTCGTTTTTCCTCAGGCGTGCAGCTACCACTGCCATGCACTTCGAGAATGGTCTGGGCGCAGACTTCAGCCCGACTGGCAGTACTGTGTACTGATAATGATGGGCGCCGACTTGGAATCGCAGGAACTTCCTGTGTTTGTGTGCAATGAGCACATGGGAGTATGCATCCTGTAGATCTATGGCACCGAGCCAATCTCCCTGTTGCAGCTGAGTATAAACCTGATGCAACGACAGCATGCGAAATTCCTCTTCTGCGAATCCACTTGTTTGCTTGCCGCAAATCCAGAATGGGCCTGAACTCGTTCTTGTCCTTCTTGCGAACCAGAAAGAACCGGGAGTACAGACCTCTTCCCCTTTGAGACAGAGGTACGTCCTCTATCGCCCTTTTCCTAAACAGGATATCGGCCTCTGCTTAGAGCTCGCGCAGCTGAAACCGCGAGCCGACCGGAGGAATTGCTGGAGGAGGGCCGATGAACCGAAGACTGACTTAGACCCAGCGGCCTTTGTTCGCCGAGGAGCAACAAGCTCTCCCGCGTATGCGCACAATATAATTGTAAAGCATTAAACGGCGGCCCGGGACCACCGGCAAATCCTGGGAGGAAAAAACGCCGCTAGAAAGGGCAGAAGGCCTCAAGCCGTTCTCCATGCCCCAAACCTACAGCCGTCCAAAAGTCTCCGATTCAGACTTCATGTGAGCCACTCACTACTCTCATGGCAGCCCAAGGGTTGCCCAAAGAACGGGAGAGTAGAAGCACACTGCTGAGCCGCAGGCTGCAGAGACGTCAGGCAAATAAAAGTATGACAACGTAGGACAAACCCACAATACCTGGGAGTCGGCAGGAGAGAAAACTCCGCTCCGACACTGATGCCTAGATCCAAAACTATCAGGCCCATTAGACCATCTCTTGTAAGGCTTCCCTCCTGTCTCTCGGCAGAGGAACCACAAATCGGTGAAGAAAACATCCCCACAGAGGGATCTCACAACAACGGTCCAACAACAACGGGCCACAGCACGAGGTCTACATGCCGCCACCCCTGCGACCAAGTCAGGAGCACGGTCGGAGCCAGAACCTCCTGTCAGGTGGTAGTGGACGAAAGTTAAGTCCCGCCAACCAGTAAAGAGTCGGAGAGAGACTCCCCGTACTCATGGAAGACGCATCCCTGGCATCAAGGCACGGAGGTTCACAGACTGAGGGGCCAAAGGCCCCTGGGGTGGTGGGCGGGAGAGGGAACCGAGAGGATTCTGAAAGATCCCCGGTGGTCTCACCAGTAGTGGTTGAGTAGGAGGCGACCTAGCAGACGTGCAGGTATGCAAGTACTCAAAACTAAGCAAAAGGACCAACGTCCCTCGCTTACACGTGGTGAGTAACCACAAACTCCCCATCAGAAGGGTTCCTCGACGCTGATCAACTGCTCTGCGTCGTAAATGGAAGGTGCCGGGAACACAAAGTACCCTCCTACGAAGAGAGGCTCACCAAGGAGCGAGGCCTGGAACAAGACCCAGGCGCCAAGAGCCGGCAGTATTCTGCGGCTGTAACCCATGACGTCGACCTCACTACGACATTACCATCACTAAGACAGTGACTGTCTCTACGACAACCAACACTCAGACGTCAAAATGTCACTACGGTGTCAAACACGGAGACGCCGAGCCATCCCTAACGGTGACGTCCTGACCCAACGGAAGAGAGCAGAGCCCAAGCGACCAATGCCCCAAAAGGAGCATCACTGTTCCATGACGTCGAGCATCACTGCTCCATGACGTCGAGCATCACTGCTCCATGACGTCGAGCATCACTCCATGACGTCGAGACACTCCATGACGTCGACGTCGAGACACTCCATGACGTCGAGGCACTCCGTGACGTCGACGTCGAGGCACTCCGTGACGTCGAGGCACTCCGTGACGTCGACGTCGAGGCACTCCGTGACGTCGACGTCGAGGCACTCCATGACGTCGATGCACTCCATGACGTCGACGTCGAGGCACTCCATGGCGTCGATGCACTCCATGACGTCGACGTCGAGGCACTCCATGACGTCGAGGCACTCCATGACGTCGAGACACTCCATGAGGTCGACGTCGAGGCACTCCATGACGTCAACGTCGAGGCACTCCATGACGTCGACGTCGAGGCACTCCATGACGTCGACGTCGAGGCACTCCATGACGTCGACGTCGAGGCACCCCATGACGTCGAGGCACCCCATGACATCGAGGCACCCCATGACGTCGAGGCACCCCATGACGTCGAGGCACCCCATGACTTCGAGGCACCCCATGACGTCGAGGCACCCCATGACGTCGAGGCACCTCATGACGTCGAGGCACCCCATGACGTCGAGGCACTCCATGACGTCGAGGCACTCCATGACGTCTAGGCACTCCATGACGTCTAGCCACTCCATGACGTCTAGGCACTCCATGACGTCGCCATGACGGCCCCGACGCAGACCGGAACCGCGTCATAGCTCAGACGTGCCCTTACTGGGGATAACCCCAGAGATCACAGCATGGGACTCGGTAGAGGACCTACCCTCACCTCACCCAGAAGCTGAAGATGCCTACAAGCTCTTCTGTTTGAAACCTGGAAGCCGAAGCCCCCTAGAAAAGAAGGTACAGAGAAGACGGGTGTCAAAAGACACAGGCAAGCACAGAGTACAAACCCTGTGAGCTTCAGCTTTGGCCTTCAGTTCAGCTGCAGACAAAGCACTTGTCAGACTAGAAATAGTCTAAAGCCAAGAAGACTGCAGAAATTCTGCCAAAAAAACACAGCAGAATGCAGATAAAGGCCAAAGACGTCGAGTGAAGCTACAAAAATCCAAAAATATCACCAACATAGTATAGAAAAAACTCAAAAAAGAAGAGCTAATGCTCCAGGGTCCTGCTAGCAGGAGCCAGAAAAAAGAACTGAAGGTGAAAGGGACCTGCACTGCATTCTGGGATACTGTGAGGCTTCTGGAAAGTTCTCTTAAAGGCACAGTATCCTGTTTTGAGCCACATAATGGCAGCCTATGGGGCTTGTCTGTCCACTCCTTTCTCTCTATCATTCCAGAGGGTTTTGCTGTTAAAGGCAAGGTTTTCTCTGTGGAAAACCCTGGACAGGCTGTGCTGTTGTGGGTTTTGGTGAAATTTCTAGTTGAAGTATTGGACAGTGTAGCCTGTGGATATAGGCTGCATTATCTGTCTTTAAATTCTCTCTTAAGTGTCTATGCAGGTCTGCATGTTTTGACAGTTTAAGAGATTATTTTTGATTGCTCCGGGGTCCGCGCACATGGGCGGGACTATTCACTAGATTATGACTATACACAGAGATCCCCTACTACAGAAAGAGTAGTTTCCCCACTCAAAAACCCAGATAAGGATGATGACATCACGGTGAAAGGTGATACTGTTAAATTGGAGGCGGAACAAATAAAAAACTTAGTAAGTATGATTGACTTGAAGATTAAGGGCATTATTAAACCTCTTGTGGCTAAAATTGATCAGCTTACCGCAGAGTTTAATAGACTAGGAGGACTCCTCAATAAGTCAGTGGAGGAAGTGGGCAGCTTATCAGCCCTAGTAACAAGTAACTGTGATACCCAGGAGGTTCCCCCTGGGAGAGGGGCAGGTGGCAGTGAGAATGTTGTACGGAATCCCCCGCCCACCCAGCCCCCAGCCGGCAACGATAGCCAGGCTGTAATAACAGACGAAATGAAGGAGGGCTGGACTGAGGTGAGACAAAGACGCGCCTCTAACCTCCCTCCCAATTGCGCACCATATGTGGTAGTCTTAACTAATGTTCCCCCTTCCGAAAACGAGAATTACTAGGAAACACACGATTCTTTAAAAAATAAAACGATGTCCTGGTTGCATAGACATTGTGGTTTTCCAATTGCATTCTCGGACCAAGTTTTGACCACCAGAAGGGTTAATTGGATAGGGAGCTCTAGGAAAAGTTCTACGGGAGATAGTGTTATTGTAAATGTTAAACACCCTCAACATGCTGCCACTGTACTTTTAAGAGCTGCCTCCTTACTGGTCACTGATAATAATGTGTGTGCCCGCTCGTTAGGTTTCTTCTATAGCCACATTAATATTAACACCCAAGGGAGTAGAGGAAATAGACCCAGTACGGTTACCCATAGGCCATACCCTGACATCACAATGCAAAACCGATTCCAGGCCCTAAATTCTCTGGATACGAATGACTGACTTGCACAGGCAGGACAGCCTCAACCCCAGGAGACTATTAGCCCCTATGGGGTTGTTTGTAAAGATATTATTGCGGCCCCAGAGTTAACCATTATAACTGAGCCATGCCGGGTGGCGTTCATAAGGGTTCCATCTGAATGTGGGGACACATGTAGGACAAACCAGAATGAGAGGGGGGGGTCGAAATAATGGGCTGATGTCAGATAGTGATTGTGCAATAGGTAAAGGCACTACATTTGTCTGCTGGAATGTGGCAGGATTGAAATCGAAGGAGAGGGATCCAGGATGGCTAAATTTTATTAATGCTCATGATGTCCTATGTTTTCAGGAAACATGGCGTAAGGATGATGTCAACTATGAGGGAGTTGTCTCTTTTAACTTACCGGCAGTGGGTGTGGGACCAGGTAGAGCCAAATGGGGTCTACTCACACTTGTATCGATCTTTCGCCCAATTGTGGTTAAAAAGTATATACCTGTAGGCGACCTTGTGCAGATCCTCTGGCTTATTGAGGGCAAAGACCGTAATATCCTATTGATTAACTATTACAACAATATTTTTGATGGCACCAGGGCTAAAGTAATAACAGATTTAGCTGGTGCCATTGAAAATGTATGTTTGGAAGTGAATGTTGTATTTGATTTTATATGAATAGGGGATTTTAATACCACTCTATGCGATTTGTCATCACAGAGGGTTTGTGGGGTCACTAATAATGCTGGGTGGGATGTTTTGCATTTCAGGCACAACAGCTATGGGGAAGCATTGCATATGCATTAGCTCATGGGTTGCCATGATTTGGAAATAGTGGAGTGTTGTAAAGATGCTAATGATTTACTGATTCCCACTTTTAAAAACTGGCACACTAGTTCTACAATTGATCATGTGATTGTGTCCTCAAATATTATTTCTTGTTGTGCTCCCCCTAGAATTGAGGTAACTACATTAAGCGACCATAATTGTATTATCCTGGAGACTATTTTTTGGGCCGGAAGTCCAACTGATGTAGGAATCACAATCTCCAATGTGGAACCACATAGGACCAACGGTGTACGGCTAAGATGGGCAGGAGAAAAGTCCCACAAATTAATTAGTTCTATAATTAAGGAGAGTCTGTTGGACATTGTTTTTATTTTACAAAATAGATTTGACCTTGTAAATGTTTTATTACTTTTTAAAGAAATTAATATTGCTATTGATGCAAAGTTCACCGGACGTAACAGCGGGCAACGTAGTAATGGACTGGGATGTTTCGACCATCTTTGTACCGCTGCATTAACTGACCTTACGCAGGCATTAGCAGTAAAGCCTCGGGAAAAAAATCTAATAATTAATTTGAGAACGGAATACAAATGTGTGCTCAAACAGAGGAAGCGCCAACTGCAGCAACAGGCTTGGGATTCCCTTAACCAAGCAGCGGAGTTATCAAATTGCACCTTATTTTGGGCCACGGTTAACTCTCGCTTTCTTAAGGATGAAAAAATACCCGCGCTAACCTCAAATGTCCCGAGTGAGGGGTGGATAGCCCATTTTTCTAATATTTTTGACTCTAATAAAGTTACAGATGCCTGCTCTAAGAGGTGGCCTGTTCTGCCGCTGGATATTTCTGTTAGTGAGGTTGAGTGCGGCATACGCGCTAGTAAAGGAGGGAAAGCCCAGGGCCCGGATGGGGTCCCTATAGATGTTTACAAAGCTGCACCAGAGGTCTGGGGACCTCTTTTGATTACCGTTTTTAATGCAGCTGTGAGTACTGAGGCCCCTTCAACTTGGGGCGAATCGATTATAGTACCAATTTATATAAAGGGAAGCAGGTCTGATGCAAAATATCGCCCGATCTCTCTCCTTGACTCATCAGTCAAGGTCATGAGTAGGGTTATGCTTGTGAGATTAGAGGAATGGGTGGAGCAGGATGGCATACTGGCTGACAGCCAGTTTGGATTTAGAAAGGGTCGGGGTACGCTCGATCAGTGCATCAATCTTGATCTACTGATCGGGAAATACACCGAAGCGAAACCTGGCTCCTTGTACCTCTGCTTTGCAGACCTGAGCAGTGCATTCGATATGGTAGATCATTCTCTTTTGTGGCCAACCTTATTGAAGTTAGGAGCACCAGAAGGCATAATCTTTTTCCTCGCAAGGTTGTACGAGAAATTGAAAACTAGTGTGCGCTTTGGGACTAGAGGAGAATGCACTCCAAAATTTAGTGTTAAAAGAGGCATTAGGCAGGGCTGTGTGTTGGCCCCCCTCCTATTTATTTTATTTATTGATGGAGTTGATGCTATTCTAAAAAAAGTTAATGCAGATGCCCCCCAGATCAAAGGTGTCCCGGTACCGGTGCTATTATACGCCGATGACGCTGTTTTACTCTCTAGAACCCCTGTGGGTCTACAGCGGTTAATGGATAGTTTTTCTTCCTTTATTAAAGATAGAAAATTAGTAATTAATAAAGGGAAAACACATACAATAACCTGTGGGGCTAAAGCTACATTTTTAAACACTTTTTTTATAGATAGAGAAAAGGTGCAACAGGTGGACAAATGTTGTTATCTAGGTATTACCTTCTCTAATGACAGGAAATGGACCAATGAATTTAACAATATCCGGAATAAAATGGCAAAGAATGCCCATGGTATTTACAGGTTTGCTGCAAAGGTTGGGGACCGTCGTACCAGGGATATGCTCAAGATTTACCAGGCTAGATGTGTCACTATAGCACTGTATGGAGCTGCAGTATGGAGCCACAGCTGTGTTCATAAGTTACAGTTGGAGAAAAACTTATTTGTAAAGAAACTCCTGTTTTTGCCCACCTCAGCTTCAACCGAATTAAGTCACCGTGAACTAGCCATTGATTATTTAACTGACCTGTTATCCCTTAGGTCAATGATGATCTGGCGGTCTATTTGGCTTATAGATGAGAAGTCCTTTAATAGATCTGTAATTGAGGACTGTTTACGGTTGGATAAATATCGAGAGATACCCTGGGTTAAATATGTTGTTACTTGTTTTCAGACATTTTCAACTTGAACATTTTAAATGACCCCAGCGCAGCAGCAATGATTCCTAAGTCGGAAATGAAAAGTATATTCCTGACATATGCGGGGAGGAAGCGGGCAATTGCAACCGGATCAATGTCCACTGTCATTTTTTAAAATAAGTATAATATAACGGAAGGTTTCCCTTCTTACTTAACTATGGTGACTAGGCACTCACATAAATTTGTGCTAACCAGACTTAGATTTGGGATGGCACATTATTTAGTAGCCCACCCAAATATTAAGAAACATCCGACTGGACCATGTAGGTGTGATGAGGTATCCACCCAGAGCACTGTGCACTTTATAATGTTTTGCAAACTGTACACTAATTTTCGTATTGCCTTTTTGAAACCCATGTTTGTTAAATATGGCGTACGTACAGTTGAACAAGCTATGATTCTAATTTTTAACTTGCAATCGGAAGATATCTGTTTTTATACTGCAACATTTTTAAATCAGTGCATCAATTCTAGGAAAAGTATGTGTTTTAATGAACTTTGACTATTAACACTAGATGTTTTATACCATATGTAACTTTTATATGTGTTCTCTTTCGAACTATGATTATCATCACTAATTGTAAACCTTAGATGGAACATTTTAATATGTACTGTTATATTTTACTTGTGCTTTCATGGTCATCTATATGCACCGAATAAAGCTTCATGAATTGAACTGCATGCACAAGTACTAAGTCTAGCATGTTATGTTGCAGGCATCAGTATTATGTCTGGGATGTAATGTTGCATGTACCAGTATTAGGTCTGGTATGTAATGATGCATGCACAAGTACTACGTCTAGCATGTTATGCACCATGAAACCTTGGTCGAAGTGCGCTTTACAAATAGGTTATAACATAACATAACATGTTGCATGCACCAGTATGATGCATGGCATGTACAGTTGCTTACACCAGTATTTGGTCTGGCATGTTATGTTGCATGCACCAGTATTAAGTCTGTTATGTAATGTTGCATGCACCAGTATTAAGTCTGGCATGTTATGTTGCATGCACCAGTATTAAGTCTGTTATGTAAGGTTGCTTGCACCAGTATTAAGTCTGTTATGTAATGTTGCTTGCACCAGTATTTGGTCTGGTGTGTGATGTTCCATGCACCAGTATTAGGTCAGGTGTGTAATGTTACATGCACCAGTATTAGGTCTGGTTTGTAATGTTTCACGCACCAGTATTGGGTGTGACATTTTATGTTACATGCACCAGTATTAGGTCTGGCATGTAATGTTGCATGCACAGGTATTGGGTCTGACATGTAAAGTAGCATGCACCCGTAGTAGGTCTAGTGTGTAATGGGTGTGACATATTATGTTGCATGCACCAGTATTAGGGCAGATGTGTAATGTTACATGCACCAGTATTAGGTCTGGTATGTAATGTTTCATGCACCAGTATTGGGTGTGACATGTTATGTTGCATGCACCTGTAGTAGGTCTGGTGTGTAATGGGTGTGACATATTATGTTGCATGCACCAGTATTAGGGCAGATGTGTAATGTTACATGCACCAGTATTAGGTCTGGTATGTAATGTTTCATGCACCAGTATTAGGTCTGGCATGTAATGTTGCATGCACAGGTATTAGGTCTGGCATGTAACGTTGCATGCACCAGTATTAGGGCTGGTGGTAATGGGTGTGACATGTTATGTTGCATGCACCAGTATTAGGTCCGGCATGTAAAGTAGCATGCACCTGTAGTAGATCTGGTTTGTAATGTTGCATGCACCAGTATTAAGTCTAGCATGTAATGTTTCATGCACCAGTATTGGGTCTGGCATGTAAAGTAGCATGCGCCTGTAGTAGGTCTGGTGTGTAATGTTGCATGCACCAGTATTAGGTCTGGCATGTTATGTTGAATGCAAAAGTATCAAGTCTGGCATGAAAATGTTGCATGCACCAGTATTAAGTCTAGCATGTAATGTTTCATGCACCAGTATTGGGTCTGGCATGTAATGTTGCATGCACAGGTATTGGGTCTGACATGTAAAGTAGCATGCACCCTTAGTAGGTCTGGTGTGTAATGGGTGTGACATATTATGTTGCATGCACCAGTATTAGGGCAGATGTGTAATGTTACATGCACCAGTATTAGGTCTGGTATGTAATGTTTCATGCACCAGTATTGGGTGTGACATGTTATGTTGCATGCACCCGTAGTAGGTCTGGTGTGTAATGGGTGTGACATATTATGTTGCATGCACCAGTATTAGGGCAGATGTGTAATGTTACATGCACCAGTATTAGGTCTGGCATGTAATGTTGCATGCACAGGTATTAGGTCTGGCATGTAATGTTGCATGCACCAGTATTAGGGCTGGTGGTAATGGGTGTGACATGTTATGTTGCATGCACCAGTATTAGGTCCGGCATGTAAAGTAGCATGCACCTGTAGTAGATCTGGTTTGTAATGTTGCATGCGCCAGTATTAAGTCTAGCATGTAATGTTTCATGCACCAGTATTGGGTCTGGCATGTAAAGTAGCATGCGCCTGTAGTAGGTCTGGTGTGTAATGTTGCATGCACCAGTATTAGGTCTGGCATGTTATGTTGAATGCAAAAGTATCAAGTCTGGCATGAAAATGTTGCATGCACCAGTATTAAGTCTAGCATGTAATGTTTCATGCACCAGTATTGGGTCTGGCATGTAAAGTAGCATGTGCCTGTAGTAGGTCTGGTGTGTAATGTTGCATGCTCCAGCATTATGTTTGGCTTGCAATGTTGCATTCACCAGCATTAGGTCTGGTGTGTAATGGGTCTGACATTTAATGTTGCATGCACCAATATTAGATATTGCTTGTAGAGTTGCTTACACCAGCATTATGTCTAGTATTTAATGTTGCATGCACCAGTATTATGTAGGGCATGTAATGTTGCATTCGCCAGTATAAGGTCTGGTGTGTAATGGGTCTGACATGTAATGGTGCATGCACCAATATTAAGTCTGGCATGTAATGTTGCATGCACCAGTATTATGGGTGGCATGTAATGTTGCATGCATCAGTTGTGGTCTGGAATGTAATGCTGCATGCACCAGTATTATGGTTGGCATGTAATGTTGCTTGCACTTGTATGAAGTCTGGCATGTAATGTTGCTTGCATCAGTTTTGGTCTGGCATGTAATGTTGCATGCACCAGTATTATGGCTGGCATGTAATGTTGCTTGCATCAGTTTTGGTCTGGCATGTAATGTTGCATGCACCAGTATTATGGCTGGCATGTAATGTTGCTTGCATCAGTTTTGGTCTGGCATGTAATGTTGCATGCACCAGTATTATGACTGGCATGTAATGTTGCTTGCATCAGTTTTGGTCTGGCATGTAATGTTGCATGCACCAGTATTAGGTCTGGTGTGTAATGTTACAAGCACCTGTATTAGGTCTGGTGTGTAATGTTGCACGCTCCAGTATTAAGTTTGGCATGTAATGCTGCTTGCAAACATATTGCATTGAATGTAGATACATTGTTGGGTTGCAGATCGTAAGTGCTATAAATTCCTGCCATAGAAAACTGGAGAATGCACAAGAGCCTTCTTTCTAAAGGTATTTGAGTAGTTGGCTTCAGACTGTATCTAGAATGTGGGAGTGATGGTTGGAGTGGAAGAGACAACCCATCTATCTCTCTTCTGGGGTCCCTGTAGGCTCAGGATCTTGACAGAAAGGCCAAAGTAGTCTAGCATGGCCAGACCCCTGCTGTTGACACCAAAAAAGGTGGAACGTGTTGCATGATAGTGACATCATGAACTCAGTGCCTGCCTTCTCTATGCTGTGAACAACAATGCACAAAAAACTAACCGCTGACATGAACACAAACGCTTGGTCTCCGTCGTCATAGGAGTCGTTCATCCTCAAAGGCTTGGTGTCCGTGATCATAGGGGTCGTTCATCCTCAAAGGCTTGGTCTCCGTCATTATAGGGGTCGTTCATTCTCAAAGGCTTGGTCTCCGTCATCACAGGTGTCGTTCATCCTCAAACGCTCGGTCTCCGTCGTCATAGGAATCGTTTATCCTCAAAGGCTTGGTCTCCGTCGTCATAGGGCTCGTTCATCCTCAAAGGCTTGGTCTCCGTCGTCATAGGGGTTGTTCATCCTCAAAGGCTTGGTCTCCATCGTCATAGGGCTCGTTCATGCTCAAAGGCTTGGTCTCTGTTGTCATTCATCCTCAAAGGCTTGGTCTCCGTCGTCATAGGGGTCGTTCATCCTCAAAGGCTTGGTCTCCGTCGTCATAGGGGTCGTTCATCCTCAAACGTTTGGTCCCTGTCATCATAGGGGTCGTTCATCCTCAAAGGCTTGGTCTCCCTCGTCATAGGGTTTGTTCATCCTCAAAGGCTTGGTCTCCGTCATCATAGAGGTCGTTCATCCTCAAAGGCTTGGTCTCCGTTGTCATAGGAGTCGTTCATCCTCAAAGGCTTGGTCTCCTTCGTCATAGGGGTCGTTCATCCTCAAAACCTCAGTGAATGGGCTGCTCCTCAAAATATTGTGGTCAACATATTAAAAGCAAAAATATTGCACCAACAGTATCGACTGCCTCAGCATTGTCAAGGTAAGTATTGTATCGACAGTCAACACGATCGATGTGATATTTTGGCAGGTCGATATTTCCACCACAGCACTGTGATATAAGGCTTGAATGTTACATTACAAATGTTCAAATTATCGACCTCTGCATATATTGGGACCTATTATTGTCCATGTAATTGTAGATGTTCTATAATTAACTTGGCTGCGATGATATTTCATATTTCAACCCCGATGATGTGGTGGGTCACCAGTGGAAGGGGTTTAAACTAAAGCAGTGACATTAGATGTCGCCACGTAGACAAAAAGCACATTACACAGACTTATAGTCTGGCAGGAGCCGGCGGATGCACATCACACACTCCACTTGCTACCGCTAGATCAAGATGGCGACTGTCTCACAACACACTACTCACCAGTTCCAGATAGCGATGGTCTTACAACGCGTTACTCACCAGTTAAAGATAGCGACTGTCTTACAACGCGTTACTCACCAGTTCAAGATGGAGACTTTCTTACAAAGCGTTACTCACAAGTTCAAGATGGTGACTGTCTTACAGCACGTTACTCATCAGTTCAAGATGGAGATCGTCTTACAACGCGTTACTCACCAGTTCAAGATGGGGACTGTCTCATGTGTTACTCACAAGTTCAAGATGGAGACTGCCTCACGTGTTACTCACAAGTTCAAGATGGAGACTGCCTCACGTGTTACTCACAAGTTCAAGATGGCGACTGTCTTACAACGCGTTACTCACAAGTTTAAGATGGAGACTGTCTTACAGCACGTTACTCATCAGTTCAAGATGGAGATTGTCTTACAACGTGTTACTCACAAGTTCAAGATGGCGACTGTCTCACGTGTTACTCACAAGTTCAAGATGGCGACTGTCTTACAATGTGTTACTCACAAGTTCAAGGTGAAGACTGTCTTACAATGCGTTACTCGTCAGTTCAAGATGGAGACTGTCTTACAAAGCGTAACTCACCAATTCAAGATGGAGACTGTCTTACAACGTGTTACTCACAAGTTCAAGATGGAAACTGTGTTACAATGTGTCACTCACCAGTTCAAGATGGAGACTGTCCAACGTGTTTACTTGCCAGTTCAAGATGGAGACTTTCTTACAAACGTAACTCACCAATTCAAGATGGAGACTGTCTTACAACGCGTTACCCGACTGTTCAAGATGGAGACTGTCTTACAACGCAAAAACTCACCGGCAGAGCGAGGAAGACGTTGAAATACTCCAGAAAGAGGTCGTCGAAGGTGAGCAGCTCCTCTAGGCCGCTGTCCTGCACTGCAGCACCTGCACCGGGCCAGAGAGAGAACCAGAACAAGTATCAGTGGGAGTGCTCCAATGACAGGCTCCACCCTGCCAAGGAGAAGCCACAGGAAATTTATGAAACAGATTGACACATTCAAACAGCGAACATTCCAACTCAATACGGCATGCTGTGGTAGATATGCATATCAGGCGGGTGCTGCTGTAAAATTGTGTCAATGTGCAGGCTCTAACAGTAGTCAAGAGCTGGGTGGATTTGTCCCACATTGTAGGTTTACCACACTACCCCAGTGGTGGGCGGGACAGCTCCATACTGTGAATTTCCCACACTGCCCTGGTGAATGGCGAGTTTGATCTAAACTGTGGGTTTGCCACACTGTCCCGGTGAAGGGTGGGTGGCCTCTACACTGAAGATTTAACACACTACCCCAGTGGTGGGTGGTTTGTCTTACAGTGTGGATTTACCACACTGCCTTGGTGATGGGTAGACTAGCTCTATACTGTGGATTTACCCCACTGCCCTGGTGAAGGGTGAGTTGACAAGCCACTGTAGACTTACAGCACTATCCTGCTGATGAGTGGGTTTGCTCTACACTGTACATTTAGCAAACTACCCCAGTGATGGGAGAGATGGCTCTACAATATAGATTTTCCACACTGCTCCAGTGCTGGGAGAGATGGCTTTACAATATCGATGTTCCACACTGCCCCTGTGCTGGGAGAGATGGCTCTACAATATAGATAAGCGCACCAAAGGCAAGAGGAGTCGGCCATTTTAGTAAGGTCGTCAGTGTAAATAAGGTTAGTGATCTAGTTGCCGCTTCATGCACATAAAATAAGACACAATGCGCGGACACACCAAACGCGTGCAGCGGTCGTGCCACTGGCCTGCCAATGGTGCACCAAAGGTAAGCCCGTCTGGACGCCACCTGGGCGCCAGGAACCCTGCCTGTTCCAAATCAAACAGGTTAGTCTAATCACCACTTAAGCTTTTCTCTCTAAAGCAGTCTTCACATCATAGCTCTCTGCACTTGTTAGATGCGGAGGAGGAGCCATTCAGATGCAACATCTGCGGGTCCAAACTATGTACCCTCGGTACTACCGCAGCACCAACTACACACATCAACTCACACCCCACCTCCTTTCAATTATTCAGAACCAACTACCGCTCTCTGGTTCACCACCGCCCTCATATTGTTGATTTTATCCAGGATCACTCGCCTGATATAGGGCCCGATTCACAGAACTAACTTAAAACAAAATCCTAACCTTACTACCATTTTGGTATTCACAGAAGGCACTTACTCATTTTGGCATTCACAGAAGGCACTTACTCATTTCGGTATTCACAGAAGGCACTTACTCATTTTGGTATTCACAGAAGGCACTTACTCATTTCGGTATTCACAGAAGGCACTTACTCATTTCGGTATTCACAGAAGTGAGGAGTCCTACCTTTAGGACTCCGAAATGCCTTCTGTGAAAACTGAAAGTCTTAAAGTTAGGATTTTTTTCAGTTTAGTAGTCCTCAAGTTAGGAGTCCTAACTTAACTACTCCTAAACGCCACTCTTGCATCACTTTTATCATGTTAAAAATTACGCAAAAGTGGCACAAGGGCCTTTCAAATTTGAGTAACTTATGTGTCTTGAGCCCTTGGCCCATGTCCTTGACTGACCACTACATGGTCCGCATGTCCATCCACATGACACTCCAGGACCGCACCTCGGCCCCAGACACAACCCTAATGGCAGAAATGAGATTCACTGGAGTCTAGTGCATGTATTGAGGTCAGCTGTCCTCAGCTGGCGTCAAACGTGCAGGCTGCCGATACCATGCTACCATCATGGCTTACCTCAGCTCTCAGTAATTCTACTAGAGATGTGGCCCCACAACCAAAGGGAACAGGGCACTACTGAGCAGTAGAGGTACAGAGTTTCCCCATTGGAAACACACTTGTTCACAAACTCACTCATCAGGGTCCAGCAAAAAGAAAGCTGCTGCCCTATAGGTCAATGAGACCCTTGTAGCCGCTAAAAAACACTGTAAGGGGCTGGAGCAGGCCCGGAGGAAAACCTATGATTCCTCTGCAAACGCCCATTATAGGTCAGCTGTGAAATCCCATTGCAAATTGATGATGAAGCCTAGAGTTGAGTTTTTCTCCAATAAAATACGCAATAGTACCAATACCACCAAAGACATATATGTCTCTAGATGTTTTTCCTTCTCTTTTAAATCCCTCCGCATTTTCAATGCTTTTTAAATGCTCTTTTTTTTTAATCAACTTACTGTTTTAACTATGATAGTGATATGCATTGCTTTTGTAAATGATTTTAGGTAATCATACAATAAAGTATGCATTCATTCATTCAATACCACCAACGACATTTTTAACTTAGTCAACAGCTTAATGAAGTCACAGTGTAATTTTTTGCTGCCGTGTGTTACCAGTTGACGTCAGTGATTCTGGTCACTCTCTCTGACAGCGCTTAGAGGCCTGAAGGTGATTATGCGCTATATAAAATACATGTAACATAACATAACATAACCTCTATCAGCTGAGCCTATGGAAGCCTCGGCAGAACACTGCGACAAGCTAGCAGATCACTTTATCGGTAAAATTGAGGATGTCTGCCCACATTTCTCCTCAATATGACTTTCGATTTGACGGACAGTACCACTTTGCTGGAGACCCTTATGCCTAGGACTATACTGAGGTATCTGTCCATACTCAGTCCTGCCTCTCTACAAGCCCTATGCATACAAGTCAAATCTGGCTGTCCCGATGACCCTATTAAACCCGACCTTATCCTAAAACTCCAAGATCTTTTACTCCTATTCTTTCTAGAAATCAGTAATCTCTCCCTAACCTCTGCTTTGGTATCTTGTGCCTGGAAGCATCCCAAAGTTATCCCTCTGCTGAAAAAACCTTCCTTGGACCCGCCAAAGCCTGAAAATTATCGCCCCATCTCTCTTCTACTTTTTTTTACCAAGAAAACAGAGAAACCTGTCAACAGTGCATTGACATAGTTCCTGGAAAAAATATATATTTTTGGCTCGTCCTAAAATGACTTTAGGCCTGCCCATAGTACCAACTCTGCACTGCTAGTAGTATCAGAGAAAACTCCGCAGGGCCCTTGACGGGGGCAGTTTATTGGCCCTAATCCTGCTGGATCTAAGCATCACGTTCGACACGGTGTCCCATGTAGTACTACTGCAGCGCCTACACGATTTTGGGATATGAGGGTCAGCCCTGGCCTAGTTTTCCTCTTTTTTGAGCTTGAACTCATTTGAGGTCATTTCACCCCCATTTGCGTCCTACCAACAATCCCTGCAACATGGAGTCCCCCAGCGCTCCTCATTGAGTCCTACCTTGTTTAATGTTTACATCCATCCTCTTGCCCACGTTGTAAAATCTTTCGGGCTCTCATTGGTATCAGACACACACACGATACTCATCTCACCTTTTCACTTTAAGAGAACGCAACGCAAGACATGGCCAATTTTCTGTAAGGAATGCTTACTGATGCTAAGAGGTTGAATTAGAATCGAATAAAACGAAATGCCAACACAACTGAAATACTTCTGTTAGGCAAACACACTGGGCCGGATTCACAGAACTAACTTAAGACAAAATCCTAAACTTACTACTATTTTGGTATTCACAGAAGGCACTTACTCATTTTGGTATTCACAGAAGTTAGGACTCCTAACTTTAGGACTCGTAAATGCCTTCTGTGAATACTGAAAGTCTTAAAGTTAGTATTTTTCTCAGTTTAGGAGTCCTAAAGTAAGGAGTCCTAAATGTACTACTCCTAAACTGAGAAAAATCCTACCTTTAAGACTTTCGGTATTCACAGAAGGCATTTAGGAGTCCCAAAGTTAGGAATCCTAATTTTACTACTCCTAAACTGAGAAAAATCCTAACTTTAAGACTTTCGGTATTCACAGAAGCCATTTAGGAGTCCTAAAGTTAGGACTCCTAACTTCTGTGAATACCAAAATGAGTAAGTGCCTTCTGTGAATACCAAAATGAGTAAGTGCCATCTGTGAATACCGAAATGAGTAAGTGCCTTCTGTGATTACCAAAATGGTAGTAAGTTTAGGATTTTTTCTCAAGTTAGTTCTGTGAATCGGGCCCTCTCACACTTGGGGAGATCATTGGTGGCCAGTCAGTCTCGGACCATCCCAAGCCCAAACCAGTTATTAAGAACCTAGGAGTATAGATGGACGACACTCTTGTCTACGAGGCCCAAGCCAAATCGCTGACAGGTATCGGCTTTGGTCGTTTGAGAAGCCTTAAACTCATTGTTGCCTTTTTTGACTCCCAAACTAGGCAGACCTTTGTTCAAGACCTAACCCTGCCCTGTGTAGACTATTGCAATGTCTTGTACCTAGGAGCCAACAAAGCAGTCATGAAAAGACTTCCGATTGCCTAAAATGCTGCTGCGATGCTGCTTATCTCTCTCCCACAATGTTGTTCTGCCACCGGGCTCCTCCAGAAGCTCCACTGGCTTGTAAAATGACAAAAAGAAATGTATAGAGGGAAAGCAAACAGAGGATCCATACTCGCATCCACACGCTTAGGGGGAAGTGGCAGAGAAAGGGGAGAGAATAGGGAAGAGAGGAAAAAGAAAGAAGAGGAGAGGTAAAGTAGAGGAGAGTTGAGGAAAAAGCGGGAGCGGGATAGGAAAGCGGAGGAAGTAGGCACGTACCCTCAAAGATCATGATCAGATGGGATCGCAAGGGCAGGGTTAGTGTGATATAATATCTGGTCATCCTTTTGGGGACATGGGCGTCCTTAATTCAGGGCTTGTGTGCTTTCTCCCAGAGGAAAGGCGCTCAGGTGAGAAGGAAGGTCTCTGTCTTATCCTGTAGGTAATATATGACCCGCTCATAGGAGGCGGTCTGGTACATGGTGGAGAGCCATTCATCATGGGAAAGGGGAGTGGGAGAATGCAGATCTTAGTCGTGGCCAGAGCCACGTGCAGTAAATGGCCTTGACAGTGGGAAAGATCCAGAGAGGTCGCAAGATAATGTTGAAGGATCGGGGAAAGGCAGGGGTGACTTGATTGGTAGGGTCTTGCTCAGCATGGGGCCGACCACCTCCCAAAAAGGTTGTACAGTGGGGCAATCACAGAAGACGTGTATCGGGTCACATCAGTCATGGGAGCAGAGCCAGCAATCTGCATGAGGTAACAGACCCGCTGCCTTCAGGTGTACGTGAGTCCAGTCCAAGTTATGCAGTAATTTAAAGAGACAAAACTTCAGTCGCGCCTACTGAGCCCCACGTTCCAATGCCTCCAGAAGATCCGCCCAAATTTATATTCTGTTCGAAGTCTGGCTTGCCACGTGATACAGAGGCTATTTAGAAGGGGCAGGGAGAAAAGATGACGGGTCAAGATGCTGTAGAAGACAGATATCACCCCATGGATGCAACCCCAGATTAAAGGTAGGAGATTACAGGAGAAGGCTGTAGGACCCAGGGCCGCGCACCCAAAAGGCGATGGAGGCAATGTCATAGCTGCAAATATCACTGGGACAATGGTATGAAAGACCGAATTACTTAAGAAGTGCCATAAAGGATTTAAGGGTACCCTTTTTGAGGACTTTATGGAAGCTGTGGGTGCCCGCGGAACACCACACCTCCCAGTTCAACATCTCACCACCTATATGTATGCCAGGGTTGCCCCATAATGGTGCATGGTATTGAAGAAGAGAATCCACCCTGAAGAAGCAGTGGGCAAGCAGCCATGGTTTGACCAAGGCTTGTAGCATTGGGTTGTTGGGGCTTGGCATGGGTGCGCCACTCTTGTAGAGTGAGTGCATTCCCTGTGGCCAGCTCAGCAGGGTGTGCTCCACCAGCACCCCTGCGGCAGATCCGGATTCCCGAGAAGCATGCAAGTGAGCAGTGGCAAGTGTAAGGCCAGGCCATAGTGCTCAATCAAGGGGAGGCCCAGTCCCCCAAAAGATCGGTGAGCCAGGAGTTTGCTACTGGCTAACTGGGGATGGGAGGTCACCCAGACAAAAGAGTATGGGGAATATTATCAAGAAACGGTGTTAAAATTATCGCCACTTTATCGGCAGGAAACTGCCTCTAAAGCAGCAATAATGGGCTTGATAATATGCCCTTGTGAATTCCCATAGAAGCCCATGTTCTGATGTGAACATGGGTTTCTATTGGAATTCTCTACAGCCTATTATCAAGCCCATTATCGCCCCTTTAGGGGCAGTTTCCTGCCACTAAAGCGGCGATAATCTTAACTCTGTTCTTGATAATATGCCCCTCTATGCTCCGGTCAACAGAAAGCAGCAATGAAAGAGGGACCAGTAGGGCAGCATGCCAAGGACCTGGCTCTTTTCGAATGAGCTTTTCCATTGCCACATTTCTTACTCTCGTTGTACGTACTGTTCCTGTACCATTTGCTCTTGGTTTAGGACTGGAAAGCCCCATTGCCAGGGCCGGACTGGCCGTCGCGGACACAGGGAATTTTCCAATGGTCCAGAAGGGTGGGGGTCGGTTTTCAAGCATTGAGGGCCGGCTTTGCTGCAGTGCTGCAATATCGCCCCCTGTAACAAAACTGGCATCAGTGCTAAAGCGGAAGTAGCTATGGACATAAATAAGAGACTGAGGGGAGTGGAGGGTGGGCAGCAAGGGACCGACATGGCAGGTGACAAACATCTAGCCTTGATGGACCACAACAACAAGATCAGTAAAGGAGGGGATATGAAGAAACAACTGGGAGTAAGTGAAATGTTCATGCAGGTGTGAAACTTCATGGTGGTCAATGCAGAACCTGGCTGGACACCGGTGGAGTCAAATGGCTCCTTCACTATGCGTAGAACTAAAAGACCAGACAAATGAGTGATGGTGACCAGATGGTCAGTGAGAGAGCCAGGGAAGGGGGACTGAGCCTCAAACATGACCTGTCATGGGAAACATCACTCACAGTCACTAGGAGTCCACAGCAGCTGTTGCACTCTGTCTAAGAGGATGCGTTACTGAAGGTGGTATATGGGTTCCCACATTAAACCCTTATGAAAGTATCGAGCTATTAACTGGAACTTTCGCAGGAAGCAAGAAAATAGGGGTGTGCACTACCTTCTACGGTTCCTAAATATGAGATATGAGTAATACCAGACAAAATGCATTGATCCCAAATGTACACATCTGCTTTAGGCATGTTGCACTGCACTCCAGCTACACTGCACAGTGAATTTATATTTTGAGGGCTCGAATCTTGACATATGCTTGATTGAAAACCTATTTGATGTCCTACGGTTCCCTTGACTTTAAGGTTCCTTCTCAGCAGTGGTGTCCAGCCTGGACCCAGGAGGGCTGGATCTTTGTCAGATATTTAGATATAAACATAAGACAGAATGGGATACCAAGGGTCTGTATGAGATGTGTCATGGACTAAGTCGCCTTCCATGGTCTTGCTGCACGTCACACAGAGTGGGGTGGGAAAAGGTTTTATTAAATGCCTTGATGTAGCCAGGCCAGGTCACACTGTCTGAGTCCTGGAATGGATAGCAGACTGCTGCTAGTCATATGGTACATAGATTCACAAGTAAAAGTATTCACAAGAACACTTTATGTCTCCATGGAACAGTGTGTTCACTGTGTTTATTGCTTTGTAAAGGATTCCCTCTGTATCATATTGTGATCTTTTATGTCTGGCTACAGACAGCTTTACTTGCCCGCCTTGCCCTTTTGTTGCCAGTTATTTGAAGTGTACATTGAGGGGGATTTGACTCTGCCCAGAGGAGTATTTCCCTCTCACTCATGTTATTCATCATTACACTTCCTCAGCAGTGTTGGTATTGTAATGCATGAGGGACTGTTTTACATCTAAAAAGCACATCTACTCATCACCTGCAATTCTTAGTTGATTGCATGTAATACTACGAACAGTTCGACCAATAACATCAACACCAATACAGATACCACCAATGCCACCACCACAACAGTACCTCTGTAAATACTACCACCAACACCACATGACTACAAACACTACTCCCATCAACACCACAACCAATGATATACAACCACTAATAACACAGTGCCACCTTCATTAATACCATCGCTAATACCACCAGCACAAATACCATCACCACCAATAGTAATAACTCTATTAGTAATACCAACACCATTACCAATACCATCATCAGTATCACCACTACCACTCCAAACCACATCACCAGAATATTGCAACAATAATTAGCACACCAATACAACCTCCACAATACCACCAGCAACGTTATAGCCTCACCACCAATAACACCGACACTAATACCACCTCCACAATACAACCAGCAACGTCATATCCTCACCACCAAAACCACCACTAATAACACCAACACCAATGCCACCTCCACAATACCACCAGCAACGTTATATCCTCACCACCAAAACCACCACTAATAACACCAACACCAATGCCACCTCCACAATACCACCAGCAACGTTATATCCTCACCACCAAAACCACCACTAATAACACTGACACCAATGCCACCCCCACAATACCACCAGCAATGTTATATCCTTACCACCAAAACCACAACTAATAACACCAATACCACCTCCATAATACCACCTGCAACGTTATATCCTCACCACCATAACCACAACTAATAACACCAACACCAATACCACCTCCACAATACTACCAGCAATGTTATATCCTCACCACCAAAACCACCACTAATAACACGAACACCAATACCACCTCCACAATACCACAGTAACGTTATATCCTCACCACCAAAACCACAACTAATAACACAGACACCAATACCACCAGCAACGTTATATCCTCACCACCAAAACCACAACTAATAACACCAATACCACCTCCACATTACCACCTGCAGCAGTATACCCTCACCATCAAAACCACAACTAATAACACCAATACCACCTCCACAATACCACCAGCAACGTTATATCCTCACCACCAAAACCACAACTAAAAACACCAATACCACCAGCAACATTATATCCTCACCACCGAAACCACAACTAATAACACCAATACCACCTCCACAATACCACCAGCAACGTTATATCCACACCACCATAACCACAACTAATAACACCAACACCAATAACACCTCCACAATACCACCAGCAATGTTATATCCTCACCACCAAAACCACCACTAATAACACGAACACCAATACCACCTCCACAATACCACAGTAATGTTATATCCTCACCACCAAAACCACAACTAATAACACAGACACCAATACCACCTCCACAATACCACCAGCAACGTTATATCCTCACCACCCAAACCACAACTAATAACACCAATACCACCTCCACATTACCACCTGCAGCGATATACCCTCACCACCAAAACCACAACTAATAACACCAATACCACCTCCACAATACCACTAGCAACGTTATATCCTCACCACCAAAACCACAACTAATAACACCGACACCAATACCACCTCCACAATACCACCAGCAACGTTATATCCTCACCACCAAAACCACAACTAAAAACACCAATACCACCAGCAACATTATATCCTCACCACCGAAACCACAACTAATAACACCAATACCACCTCCACAATACCACCAGCAACGTTATATCCACACCACCAAAACCACAACTAATAACACCAATACCAACTCCACAATACCACCAGCAACGTTATATCCTCATCACCAAAACCACCACTAATAACATCAACACCAATTAAACGATAACAAAAAGGTGGGACTTTAATGTGTTTTCTCATGAAAACATGTTCACTTGCCTGTGTTTGCATGCCATGTCACAATGCTGCTCGAATCGAATTTCCTTCAAAAACAGAAGGCAAGAGGTGTTTGGCAAAACAGGAACAGTTCTTCATTAAACAGTTCGGCCGGGAGAACAGTTACAGGCACTAGACCTGAGGACTGTCTCAATTTACATCGAGTTTAAGGTTTCTTTAAATACAATATTACAGCGGAAATAAAAGGTTTCCTGTGTACCATATATGGTGAGAAATATTGGTTGCTGCTTTTAGGGTCATAAATTAATGGTCAATGGTTACTATAGGTGTGTGTTGACCTGCGTCGACAAAGCGTGTCCAGTGGTGAATATGTCCAGATGTCCAGCAGGGGGAGGGCATGATCTCTACATGTGCTAGGCCGTGATTGCCTATATTTTTCTAACTCATATGGCATCAGACGGTATCATGTGTTTAAGAGCGCATACCCCCACTAGCCATGTGTGCTTTACTGGGCAATCTCCCCTGACCATTGTAATGTTGCTGCGCCTATCTGTGGGATTCATCAAGAGTTTCCTGCCCAAGTACTAGTCTGCCAGCTATGCACCCTCCCACCTATGACACATCAATCAGTAATCTCGGGCCTAGGTCACAGGGGCAGCCTGACCACAAACTTGTGTGTTGAGGTAGATGTGAAGTTCAGAATGTGGGATTCTATGAATATGGATGATAGTTTATTTTGTCGACAAACGCATCGATATCCATATTAACAACATTGAAACTAGACGTATTGGCTTTTGTAATGCTGGGTTAATGATTGTTTTGCTTGCAATCTTCGATTGATGGTTTTTTAACATCAGCTGGATTGTTGCACTGAGATATTCATATAACTCGATGACTGCCTCGGGTGAGGAGTGACAACAGTGGTTAGCAGCTTCCACCCAGTGCGTGCACCTTGCTGAGATAATCTCAGACATCATCTTGGCCGTTTCTTACCCCAGTTTACATTAAATAAAGGCAGGGCCTGGCCCTGCGTATAGCCCAGCCCCTGCCAGGCCTGCAGCTTTAGTATCCAAGCAGCAACCATCAATCTTTCAATTTCCTGAAAGGTAAGATTCACAATGAGGCAGAGTAAATAGAAATAGAGGCAGGTGGTGGCAGGCCCAGGAGCAAGCTTGCCTTCCAGGAACCAACCTGTAATGCCTGGTGGTATCTGATTTCTGATGCACTTTGACTGAGTGTGCCCTGGGTCCCTGCCTATCAGGTTCCCAGGGCCTGCGTTCTTTCCCTAAACTGTACCATTGTTTCCACATTTGGCACAAATCTGCCCTACCCGTAAGTCCTTTGTAAGGGGCCCATATGGTGCCATGGGCATGGTAGCCAGAGAAAGGCCTCTGAGGGCTGCTGCATGTATTATGCCACCCTCAGACACCTCTCATTACAAACATGCGCCATTGCACCCTGCGTGTTTTGGTGCAGCTAAAAGTGAAGAGTCGACATTGGCACACATCCCTGTGTGCCATGCCCGTCCAACTCTGCTTGAAGCATTGGTAAGTCACCCTTAAGGCAGAGTGCACTATCCTCATGTGAGGGTCTATCTGCATGAGTAGACAGGCCATATAATATCTAAGGCCATTCTTAGATATTCTAAGTGCCCAGTAAAGCCATACTGAGTATATGGTCTAGAAACTGCTCACAGGTTTCCTAGCGCCATAATGGTTTTACTGAATCCTGGGATGTTTAGTATCAAATATCTCAGAATAATATACCTCCAGTGTCAGATTCATTATTCCATGCAATCAGGGGTCCCTTCTAGAGGGGACCCCTGAACCAAACCAACCACTAGTGGATTCCTGACTAGTGAACACCAGCCTGTCCCCACGAGACAGGTTCCTGGACCCCTGGGGTGGCAGCCTGTGCTCCCAGGTACCAGAAACAAGGCCTCTCCTGGGCAGAGGTGTTCACACCTCCCCCTGTTCAGGGCGAGCCATCTGTGGCAGGGGAGCTTCAAAGCCTTGCCGCCTTTATAGCGCGACCCCTAGCCTCTACTGCTATCAGGAGCAGGCCATTCCTGTCTCACCCCCTTTTTGCAGGAAGCCGATGGGAAACTTTAGCGCACCCAGGAGGTGTGCCCACCTCTGCCAACTCCACTTCTCAGGTAGGGGAGGTGAGGCGAATTCCACTCCTCAGTGCTTGCCATCTTGCTGATGGGTGGCATCCCCCAATCAGGGCTAGAGAGTGTGCTCACTCCTTCACCTAGGGTGAGATCACCAAGGGTGTAGTCACCGTAAGGCCAGTAGCCCATTGGCTAATAACTCGAGACTCCTAAAACGCTCTCTAAATACAGTATTTAGGGGGCTGCCTTGAACCCAAGAATTCAGATTCAACAACCTAAGAAGAACCGTGCAGCAACCCTGCTTACTGAAATCAGCATCGGCCCACAGCCAGCAACCTCAAGAACGCACTTCAGCTACATCGCAGCTCAAAGACCAAGTCAAAGCCCCCTTTGTCCAGGCCGGGGGCCCCCTGGTCACTGTACCAAAGGTATACATAGTAGGGGCCCAAGAACCAGTGGGTGCCTCCTCCACCAGAAAAACATGAGCACAACAGGTAGGTCTGGAAACTCAACTTGAGAAGAACGCGGAAATGATTTTTTGCCGGCTACAGATAGCCTTGTTTTCTAGCGCGACACATTATGCGTTTCGGTTTCTGATTTTACCAATCTTAAACCTCAATGTTGTTGCTGTCCTCATTGACCATTTGAGATACACATCAAGACTTCAATGAAACCTTGCCTTTTATGCTCAGGTTAATACCCTGCAGTACCTACTGGACCATTACAAGCCCTGAAGAAGCCTGCAAGGGTGAAACGCGTTGGCTGTGTTCCATTATTTGCCTGCACGAATTCATGCTATGATTAAAAGGATTGACAACAGCATTTGAAAAATGTTCCCCTGTCATGGTGATTGTTAGACCTGTCTGCCTCTGGGAGTGTCTTTACTATTAATTATTTATTTTGTCCACTTTTGCCTTCCAGAGGATCCAGTTATTTATTCTTTCTTATGTCCACCAGAATTTTTCCAGTATTGTCGCAGGGGCTAGGTGTTCCTGGAGCCCGCCATTTTTCTGTGGGGCCTAGTTTTTCCTCAGAACCAGATACTGCTAGAAACTGAGACCTAAGATGGTGGCTACCAACTGTCAAAACGGTCACCTCAGGTTTCCTGACCCATTGGGCAACAAGGGGAAAGTTCTGGAACCCTCTAGCAGGTTCGAAGGGTCCGTGGCCAGCCTATATAAGGTCGAGATCAGGGTGGCCATTTTAGGTGAGAAGGGGCAAGTTCACAGGCAAGCCCTTGGAGATCTTTCAGCAGAGTTTGGTACAAAGTTCAATAAAAGCAAAAGTCTCTTGGTAGTCTTTTCTTTCCTCGTCTTCTGCAGCAAGGCACCAGACACAGGCCAGAGACAGCACTCCTCCTTGTCCTTCCAGGTCCTTCTCTTCGGGCAGAGTTTCTTCTGTAGCGCAAACAGGATCTAATTTACAAGGAGCAGGGCTCCTACTTTTATACCCAGTTTCTTTTGTTCTTACAGGCCAGGGGGGCCTTTGCATAACCGTTCTCAGTCCCTGAGCACTTGTGGTGGGTACTTCTGCTTCTGCATTCAGTGTGAGGGCAGGCACATCAGCCGCTCCCCAGGGGGGCGGAGCCGGCATTGTGAAGACAGGGGCAGCCTGAGCACTTTGTTGACAAGCTTCGGTCCTTCCTGGGCCAGGTGCAGGCTGAGTCATCAGTCGCTCCCCAGGAGGGCGGAGCCAGCATTGTGGAGGCAGAGCACAGCCTGATGCATCATTCAGGGGAAACTCCCCCCACTCACTAAGGTGTCATCCTGCTATTCACATCCTGTCAACTCCCAGCCCTGTCACTCACACACTCAGACAGTCAGATACACACAAGAGCAGAGGCGGGCTGAAATGGTTAGACAAGCAAAGGCTAACTTTCTAAAAGTAGCATTTGCAAACCCAGGATATTAAAATAAACTTTACTAAAAGAAGTATTTTATTATTCTGAGTTCAGGCATACTAAACATGACTCTCTACCATGTTCCCTGAGCCTGCTGGCATTATAGAGTGTAATAATTCCAGCAGCCCATTCTGGCCTAAGGGGAGCAGGTAGCCTTGCAATAGTGAAAAACGAATTGGGTTGTAATTCACTACTAGGACATGCCACACACATCAGGGCTTGTCCTACCTTACACTTACAATGCACCCTGCCCTCAGGCCTACCATAGGGTTGACTGATATGAAGTTAAGGGAAGGTTTAGAGGCTGGCAAGGGGGTGCACTTGCCCAGCCAGCATGACAGTACCAGACTGCACGCAGGTTCTGCAATGGCAGACCCTAGACACATTTTAAGGCTGCTTCTGTAAGTGGCGCAACCAGCGCTGCATGCCCACTAGCAGTATTGGCATTTACAAGCCCTGGCACTCCTGGTGCCCTTTACTAGGGACTAACAGTAAATCCAATGAACCAATCATGGGCATCAATCATATGTACAATTTTCAGTAGGGAGCACTTGCACTGCGGCACGGGTTGGCCGTGGCGCAGTGCCCTGAGTAGCGGACACCAGCAAAACATCTGAGGCACAACAGCAAAAAGTGGAAGGGAAACTCACGCCAAGGTGCCAGGTCTAACACGTATCCCCTCCAGCTGAAATGTGGGAGGAACTACCCTTCCCCAGGGAGTTCCACATCACTAAGGCGGAAAAATCTGGACAGACCATCAGCATTGGCGTGATCTGTGCCAGGGCGGTGTTCCACCGTAAAGTCCATACTCTGTAGAGAAATGGACCACCTCAACAGTTTTGGGTTCTCACCCCTCATTTGCATCAACCATCTGAGGGGCCTGTGGTCCGTCTGAACTCGGAAGTGAGATCCAAACAAGTAGGGTCTTAGCTTCTTCAGCGCCCAGACCACAGCAAATGCTTCTCGCTCTATTGCACTCCACCTACTTTCCCGTGGAAGTAACCTCCTACTGATGAAGGCTACAGGTTGGTCCCAGCCCTCCTCAGTCATCTGTGAGAGAACAGCCCCTACACCATGCTCTGAAGCATCTGTTTGCACTATGAATTCCTTGGAGAAATCAGGAGCCAGGAGCACGGGCGCCGTGCACATGGCAGTCTTCAGGGTGTCAAAAGCCTTCTGACAGGTGTCAGTCCAAATCACATTCCTGGGCTGCTTCTTAGAAGTCAGCTCTGTCAAGGGGGTCACAATAGTGCCATAGCCCTTGAAAAACCTCCTGTAATACCCAGTGAGCCCCAGGAAGGCTCTCACTGCAGTCTGGGTCTTGGTGGGTTCCCAAGCCAGGAAGGTCTCAATTTTGGGTTGCAAGGGTGCCACCTTGCCACTCCCCACTTGGTGTCCCAAGTACACCACTGAACCCTGCCCAATCTGGCACTTGCTTGCCTTGATTGTGAGGCCTGCTCTGCGCAGGGCCATCAACACTTCCCAGAGGTGTCGCAGGTGTTCTGGCCAGGTACCACTGAACACCGCGATGTCATCCAGGTAGGCGGCACTGAACTCATCCAGCCCAGCCAACACCTGGTTGACCAATCTCTGAAAGGTGGCAGGGGCATTCTTCATTCCAATTGGCATAACCCGGAACTGGAAATGCCCATCTGGTGTAGAGAATGCTGACCTCTCCTTTGCCCCATCGGTTAAGGCGATCTCTCAGATCGCCTTGACCGATGTTAAATCCCACGTTGATTTTACCCAGACGTTAAATCAAACGTGCTGAGGAACCGGGCAGCCCCTAGCCGATCAATGAGCTCATCAGCTCTGGGGATGGGGTGCGCGTCAGTCTTGGTGACTGAATTGAGTCCTCTGTAGTCCACACAGAACCGGAGTTCAGGTGTGGCTCCCGGCGCAGCAGCCTTTGGGACCAAGACCAGGGGGCTGGACCAAGGACTGCTGGAAGACTCAACCACCCCAAGAGCAAGCATCTTGGAGACCTCCTCCTTGATGCAGGCCCTGACCCTATCAGTCACTCTGTAAGCCTTATGCTTCACAGGTAAGCTGTCTCCTGTGTCCACATCATGGACGCACCAATCTGTGACACTAGGAACCAGGGAGAACAGATCTGGAAACTGCCCCAGCAACTGGCGGCAGTCTTCCTGTTGTTCAGGGGTCAGGGTGGGTGAGAGGTTAACTCCATCCACTGACCCGTCTTTCTCACAGGCCACTAAGAGGTCAGGAAGGGGCTCCGACTCCTCCTCCATTCCATCATCAGTTGCCAACAACATGCCCACTTCGGACCTTCTCAAGTGGGGCTTGAGGCGGTTGACATGTAGGACCCTTAAGGGGTTCCTGGGCGTCTTCATGTCCACCAAGTATGTCACTGGGCTCTTGCGCTCCACAACCTCAAATGGTCCTGTCCACTTATCCTGAAGTGCACAGGGTTCCACTGGGGCCAGGACATACACCTCTTGTCCAGGCTGAAGCTTGACCAGAGTGGCATTCTGGTCGTACCACCGCTTCATCTCCTCCTGGCTGGCTTCCAGATTTGCCTCGGCAAGTTGTCTGAAGCGCCTGGTTTGGTTTCTGAAGGCCAGCATGTAGCTATATACATTCTGGGGAGGTTTCCTGGGAGATTGCTCCCAGCCTTCCTTTACCAAACTCAGTGGTCCTCTCACGGGGTGACCATACAGCAGTTCAAAGGGGCTGAACCCTAGGGACTTCTGTGGCACCTCGCGGTATGCAAAGAGCAGGCATGGCAAGAGGACGTCCCACTTACGCCTCATTGGACCTTCCAGGCCCATGATCATGCCCTTCAGGGTTCGGTTGAATCTCTCAACCAACCCGTTTCCTTGGGGATGGTAAGGTGTGGTGAACTTGTAGGTTACACCACACTCTTGCCAAAGGGACTTCATATACTTGGATATGAAGTTGGTCCCCCTGTCGCTCAGCACCTCTAGAGGGAATCCTACTCGTGAGAAAATTCCCATCAGTGCACGCCCCACCACGGGGGCCGTCACTGTCCTCAGAGGGATGGCTTCAGGGTACCGGGTGGCATGATCCACCAAGACCAGGATGAACCTGTTGCCCATGGCTGTCTTGGGGTCCAGAGGCCCAACAATGTCAATACCCACTCGTTGGAATGGAGTACTGACCACAGGGAAGGGTTGGAGGGGAGCCTTGTTCTTCCCTCCGCTCTTCCCACTTGCCTGGCAAGTTGGACAGGTCCTACAATGAGCATCTGAGCTCTTGTGCATTTGGGGCCAGTAAAAGTGGGTGACAAGCCTGTCATAGGTCTTGTCCATCCCCAAATGTCCTGCTAACGGCACATCATGAGCCAGCCCCAGTAGGAAGGCTCTGAACTTCTGGGGTACCACCAGCACACGGGCTGACCCAGGTTCAGCAGCCTTAGGCTCTGAATACAGGAGGTCATTCTCCCAGTACACATAATGTGTTTTGGCCTGAACACCATTGGCCTGGTCTGCAGCCTGCTGCCGCATACCCACGAGAGAAGGGCATTCTTTCTGCTCCCTGCAGAATTCCTCCCTGGAGGGGCCTCCTTCTTGCTGCCAATGGGTCAGCTCAGGCAGGTCCCCCAGTTCAGCAATCTGTTCCCCAGTAGGCTCCAGGGCATCCCCCTCAAGGTCTGCTTCCTCCTGGACCGTGGGAACTTCAGGGGCCGGTTTCCCGCGCCCCCTGCGCCTTCTCCCTAAGGCCGGTTCCTGGGCCTCTCCTTCAGGCCCCAGGATCTCTTGACCACCCCTACTGGCTGCCATCGACCAGGTGGTCACGCACGCCCAGTCAGGTAGACCCACCATCCTCAGGTGAGTCGTCTTCTCCACCTTTTCCCAAGGGGAGTGCTCCAAGTCATTCCCTAGCAAACAGTCTACAGGCATGGCCGTTCTCACACAAACCTGCAGAGTACCAGAGACCCCCCCCCCACTCGAAGGGAACTTGAGCCATCAGACACTGACTCTCTGAATTATCAGCATTGATAACCCTACAGTAGGCATGGGGTACAACCTGCTCTTGAGACACCAGGTGCTGCCTCACTGCAGTCACACTGGCTCCTGTATCTCTAAGAGCCTCAGCTTCCTAACCGTTGATGGTCACCACCTGCCCATATTTCTTAGTGTTAGAGGGCAGGTAGTTTGTAGGGACCATCTCACTGTCTCCTAGTGAGACTAGGGTCATCTGAACGTGATCTCCACCCCCCGGGACATCACTTCTTCTCCTAAGTGAACACTAGTCACTTGTCGGGGCGGAGCACCAGTGGGTGCGGGTTTTCCAAACAGGCGACACTTGGGGTCACTGGCTATGTGCCCCGGGTCACCGCATTTGAAACAATTGAAGGGCCCCTTTGGAACAGGTCTACCTGTCGGGCCCCATTCTGCTTTGGGGGTGGGGGAGGCTGAGAACCTTTCTGCTGGTCCCCTTGGGGATTACTTTGGGGGCCTTTTTGGAACCCTTTCTGTTTTCCCTTGTCCCCCCCACTCTTCTGCTGGGGACCCTGCCCACCCTTGGCGGAGTCTCCCACTGGACCCTTGTGGACCCTGGTGCTGAGCCAGCGGTCCGCCTCCTCAGCAAGCTTCCTTGGGTTGGACAACTTGCTATCAATCAGGTGCTGGCGTAACTCAGGAAAACAGTGATCAGACAAGTGCTCCCATGCAATTAAATCAAAGAGACCTTGAAAATCATTCACTTTGTTACCCTTCACCCAACCATCCAGTGCTCTGCAAAAAAAAGTCACATACTCCACATACGTATTCCCAGGGCGCTTAGTACACCCCCTAAACTTCTGTCTATACATTTCAGGGGTAAGCCCATACCTGTTCATTAAAGCTTCTTTCATGTGGGAATAGGATCTCTGGTTTTCAGTGGGCAAATCTAGCAGGGTGTCCCGCCCTTCGCTAAGGAACCTTCCCCACAACCCCGCTCCCCAATCCTTGTCAGGGACCCGGTGGGAGGACATGGCTACCTCATATGCCCTAAACCACTGTCCTATGTCATCCCCCTTAAAGAACTCCTTTACTACATCTTTGGGGATGTGCACTCTAGACTCTACCTGCACCGGCGTTGCGCTGCCACCAGAGGGAGGATGATCCAAGGTTCTCTCTTTTAGATTCATCTCCCTCATTTTCACTTCATAATCCATTTGGTGTTTTCGCTCTTCCAGAGCCATCCTTTTGCTCTCAAGCTCCAGTTGGCTCTTTAATTTTAATTCTGCCAGCTTCATTTCGTGATCCCTGGTTTCCTTCCTGTCTGCCAGCTCCTCTGGTGACAGGCCTCTGCCAAAGCTATGCACGCTGTCTGGTTTTTCAAGATTCACCAGATCCACAGGTGCATTCTGATCCTCAGGTGCCTCCCTAGATTCAATCCAGGCTTTCATGGCCTTGTAGAGCTCTGGTTTATTCTTGCACCCTGCGTGTGGAACCTTGAGTTTCTTGCAAAAAAACTTCAGTTCATTCTTTGTGTAGTTGTCCAGCTTTGCTGCATCCCATTCCAGCTCCGCCGCACCAGAGGCTATGGATTCTCCTCCATCAACGCTGTTTGTGCCAGGCATGATTTCAACACTAGGGATCTTCTCTTGGCAAAATTAAAAACAAAGTCTGTGGCTAAGTTACTGGACTGTAATCACTGTGCAATGGTTAGTAGCTAAGGTAAAACACTGCAAATGTAAATTCGCGATCCTAACCGCTGCGTCCAACGTAGGAAGGGGGAGTCTCTAGTTGGCGCAGTGCAGCACTGGCGACAAGCAGGGACTCTCTCTTCCTCGTCAGGGCTGAGGGTTACCTCCAAGACAACCTCTGCTTACCCTCTAGGTAGTGTGGCTTAAGCAGTCTTAGGCTAATCTCTGGGGCCCATAGGGTTAAACATTTGCAATATTACACCATCACAACCAACCCACCACACAATGACACCAAACTGTATTTGTAAACATATATATTCTTTATATAATTTCAAGCAGGCTTGCAAATACAGACTTCAAACTTTCAATAGCGGTTCCAGTTTACTTGGTTTCAAGTTGCCACAGTTCTTTCTAGCAATAAGCAATCTTTTGGGCCTTCTGCCCAGGTTCAGCAACGTTCAGTGTCTTGTAGCGCCTCAATGCGCGTTCCGCTGTCTCCGCTCGCTTCAGAGAGGAGATCGGGCCCGGCCGGCCAAAGCTCACGCTTCCCGCGTGGGCCTCGAGGACCAGGAGCAGTGCGAGCCTCGGTCTCAGAGGCGGCTCGCGTTGTGAAGCAGGCAGCGCGGTGCGAGCTCAGGTCGCAGGACGCTCGCACCGTGAGGACAAAGAGCACAGTACCTTGGACTTCTGAAGCGGACGGCTTCAAGGGGAGCTGTCCCACGTCGCGTTGCTTCCCGGGCGGGCGGCGGTGCTCGATGGGGTCACGGGCTCTCCCGAAAAGGTTCACTTCGTCCTCTGAAGGGGAGAGGCCGCAGCAGGCGGGGCTGAGGGGGGCGCACTTCACGAAGTGCGAGGCCCAAATCAGGCGAGGCCCGGCAGCGAGTCACTTCCCAGCTGCGGGGGCCAGGGGGTCTCAGCGCCCAAGTTACGAGGGGCACAATCTTGGCAGTGCCTGTCTTTGCGGGGCAGCCTGTACCTCGGGGGTCACACAGGCGGCGATGCTTGGACCGGGCAGGTCCTCCCTTTCCTTTGTTAGCGCGGCACGGCGCGGACAGTCACGGCGCTCGGACCAGCGTGGGGCCGGTCTTCACTTTGCAGCTGGCACACGATCAGGCCACAGTCACGGTGGTCGGGGGAGGGACACGGCTGCACGAATTGTCAGAGAGCGTGGCGGCGGGCACAGCGCTCTCAAGTCTCCTTCACTCGGCGCTGTAGAGACACACAGCACACGCCAGCAGCAGCTTCCTTCAGAGGGGTAGCGCCCACTGTTCCTGGGGCGCTGGTCAGGGGGCAAGTTCACAGGCAAGCCCTTGGAGATCTTTCAGCAGAGTTTGGTACAAAGTTCAATAAAAGCAAAAGTCTCTTGGTAGTCTTTTCTTTCCTCTCCTTCTGCAGCAAGGCACCAGACACAGGCCAGAGACAGCACTCCTCCTTGTCCTTCCAGGTCCTTCTCTTCGGGCAGAGTTTCTTCTGTAGCGCAAACAGGATCTAATTTACAAGGAGCAGGGCTCCTACTTTTATACCCAGTTTCTTTTGTTCTTACAGGCCAGGGGGGCCTTTGCATAACTGTTCTTAGTCCCTGAGCACTTGTGGTGGGTACTTCTGCTTCTGCATTCAGTGTGAGGGCAGGCACATCAGCCGCTCCCCAGGGGGGCGGAGCCGGCATTGTGAAGACAGGGGCAGCCTGAGCACTTTGTTGACAAGCTTCGGTCCTTCCTGGGCCAGGTGCAGGCTGAGTCATCAGTCGCTCCCCAGGAGGGTGGAGCCAGCATTGTGGAGGCAAAGCACAGCCTGATGCATCATTCAGGGGAAACTCCCACCACCCACTAAGGTGTCATCCTGCTATTCACAACCTTTCAACTCCCAGCCCTGTCACTCACACACTCAGACAGTCAGATACACACAAGAGCAGAGGCGGGCTGAAATGGTTAGACAAGCAAAGGCTAACTTTCTAAAAGTAGCATTTGCAAACCCAGGATATTAAAATAAACTTTACTAAAAGAAGTATTTTATTATTCTGAGTTCAGGCATACTAAACATGACTCTCTACCATGTTCCCTGAGCCTGCTGGGATTATAGAGTGTAATAATTCCAGCAGCCCATTCTGGCCTAAGGGGAGCAGGTAGCCTTGCAATAGTGAAAAAGGAATTGGGTTGTAATTCACTACTAGGACATGGCACACACATCAGGGCTTGTCCTACCTTACACTTACAATGCACCCTGCCCTCAGGCCTACCATAGGGGTGACTGATATGAAGTTAAGGGAAGGTTTAGAGGCTGGCAAGTGGGTGCACTTGCCCAGCCAGCATGACAGTACCAGACTGCACACAGGTTCTGCAATGGCAGACCCTAGACACATTTTAAGGCTGCTTCTGTGGGTGGCGCAACCAGCGCTGCAGGCCCACTAGCAGTATTGGCATTTACAAGCCCTGGCACTCCTGGTGCCCTTTACTAGGGACTAACAGTAAATCCAATGAACCAATCATGGGCATCAATCATATGTACAATTTTCAGTAGGGAGCACTTGCACTGCGGCACGGGTTGGCCGTGGCGCAGTGCCCTGAGTAGCGGACACCAGCAAAACATCTGAGGCACAACAGCAAAAAGTGGAAGGGAAACTCACGCCAAGGTGCCAGGTCTAACAGTGCTTCTTCTTTTTGTTACATGGACTAATCCCAGGACTATGTTTTAGATGTCTTTGTATATGTGCCTCTCTTAGCTCTGTGTTCATATGCTATATTCAAGACCACCAACGGTGGCTGGTCTTTAAAGGTGGGCATTTTGCATGAGTCGCTTTAGGAAACAGTAATTAAGTTTCCAACATAATTTTGTATGAGACTGGTAGTGGTGCGACAATATACACCCTGCCACCGTGGGTCAGTGTCTTAGAATAGCTCTGGAAACCCCCTGAGCATCTATGGCTCACCTTCATTCACCTGGAGTGAACTGGCACCCGAGCTAGCCACTGTCCCCAATTGCAAATGCGAGTCCTCAGCTATCACATTCAATACCCATACAAAGGCGCAGCTCATAGGCACTATCCAGACCTCCCAGTACAGGGCACCAATGACCTCAGAATCTGGGGCTGGTGCTTGTGAGTACAGGTGCTCCAGAAGGGAGGAGGAGTGAGCCCGCTCCCCCCCATTCAGGGTCCGGTGATGGATTCTTCTGCCCTTTCCCAGGGGCCCCCAACTCTCATACTCAATAACATTCCCATGGTGAGAGGAGCACCTAGCAGTTTTCACTTTCCCTCTGGATTTGCTGGTGGTGATGGGCTGTGAAAACTGACCTCTAATTATGTCCATCTAACTTAGGTGGGAGAAATTAGAGGCCAACCTTTGTCAGCCCCTATTATGTTGGTTCGTTAGAGGTTTAATCGTGGAGGAGATGGAGTAGTCTCCACCGTGATTAAACCAAAGGTCCGCCTGCATTTAAATCAGACGGGTGGACTATTACCTTGGCGGTAAGCATAGTGTATCACAACGAAGAATGCTTTCCGCCAAGAATTAAATAGGGTCCTTAGTCATTATTGCCGCCTTGAGGTGCTGATGATGTCATTGCTAACGATAAAGCGGAGTACTGTGTGGAATAATTAAGATGGCACCAGTTGGCTGTCATGCGTGGTTTAACACAGTTTTATGTATTACTCCACAGTTCTCTGTAATTATTATTATTATTATTATTTGCACATTTATAAAGCACAATGGTTACACTAAAGACAGTGTGTCCCCGCGCTGCGGTACAGTTGCCGATGAAGTGCTAGCCGCCACCACTACCATACATATCACGAGGGAAGAGGTGCGTTTTAAAGTTTTTTCTAAAGCGACTCTCCTGGGCCTCCATCCGGAGGCCCACTGGGAGCGCATTCCTTTGTTTGGCGGCCAATAAGCAGAAGGAGCGACCTCCCATCCTCGCTCTCTTGATGGCTGGTACACACACCAGACCCACCCCACCTGATCTTAGGTGACTTGTAGAGACATAGGGGGTCAATAGCTCAGATAGATAAGGTGGAGCGCTCCCCTGAAGGATTCGGTGACAGACACACAGTGCCTTAAATATGACTCTCTCTTTTATCGGAAGCCAGTGTAGTGCCGCCCGAGCTGCCCATGCAGAGGACCTTCTAGGTCGCTTCAGAATTAAGCAGGCTGCCGCATTCTGTACTCCCTGCAGAGGATACTCTTGGTCGTCGCACCAAGATAAAGAATGTTGCCATAATCTAGGCGCGACGTCACCAAGGCGTGGACCATGGTCTTCCTGGCCGCCGTGGGTAGAAGGTCGCAAGCAAAACAAGGGAACCCTACCCACTAAGCAACCAGGGTACGTATTTTATATCAAAAAACATTGGTTCCAGTGGAACAATTGACAGTATACTCGATACTTACCGAACAATGTCTAATAATAGTATAAAGGTTCGAGGATGTAAGAAGGAAAAACAAAAACTCATACCACCGATTCAAAAACCATCAGTTGTTATTTTTACAAGAATTCAAAGAGTATACAGTTAACATTTGTATTGTAATTTACATCAATGTGAAAGCTTTTTGAAAGAGGAGTCCCAAGTGTAGAGTGTGAACCGAAAGAGTGGTTAAAGAACACTAAAAGTGACAGCAAGTGACAATTATGTACACGGTTTCAACAGAGGTGTATTTACAAGGAAAAGGGAGAACGACCATACAAACAATATTCAATAATGTATACAATGGCTATTCAATTCATAGACATTGTTTCAAAGGTTCATTCCCAATGAGCATCGACGGCGTTTCGACCCTTTACAGGATGGAGGGTCTCGTCAGGACAGGGACGGTGTGGGACATCTTATAGGATTCAGTCAAGGGCTCGTGGTGGAGTAGATGCCAACCATGCGTGAGAGGAAAGGAATAAAACGTACTCACAGTGGACCCAGCCGGGTACTCACTGTAGGTGATAGTACAGAGTGGAGTAGGTCGTACGTGGCTGCAAGTGTGTCCAATAATTTTACAGGATCATGCCACTTAGTGCTTCAATGAGCACAGAACCAGCGTTGGCCAGGAAAATGCCTGCAAGTTAAACACGGTCTGCTTCTGTCCGAATGCTGCGAGTGGGTAGAAGGTCGAGCATTTTCCACAGTACCTCTACGACCCCAAAACAGGCGCCTGCCACCCGCCTGGTATGATAGTCAAAAGAGAGGTTTGAGTCTAGCCAGACTCCCAGATTTTTGTAATATGTAATGCTTCACTAATCTGATGCACTTACTGTTAATTGCATATTTTGAATGATCAGTTATATTATTATCTTCACACTGCAAACAGCATCAGCTAAATTTAACTGCTTATAACTCTACAAATAAGTAGGTCCTTTTCATACATTGTAATGCTCATACACCGCTGGGACCTATAATTAAATGTGTACTGATTAAGCAATAAACACAAAGTCGTTTTTGACGGACACACATAGGAATGCGCTATCTTAGCAAAGCAAATACTCAGATGCTGTAGGCGTGCATAAAAGCACATGTACTTTCATTATTTAACACACTGTTGGCTTGCAAACAAGTAGGTTCCTCAGAAATGAAAGGCTGCTGAAACATCTCCTAGCCTTCACATCTGAGCCAGACTTTAGTCTAACCTTTAGGTTAGAGGGTTGAATTCCGACAGCTTGACTCAGCATCTCATTATACTGGGCTCATAATAATCGGCACATTAACCCCTTGACCGCTAGTGTGCCAGGCACTTTCTTCAATATTCACACGGGCCTTGTACACAAAGTATGGTACAATATCGAACAACAAAATAGTGTTCTACAATGATCATGTAAATAAAGTAGGATCGTATAGGTAAGTATAGATTTAGTAATCTCAACTCCAAATGTTATATATATTCACTGAAAAAACCATAGGTTATAGACCATATATAGTTAGGCATTCGCATTTACAAAACCTTATTTTACTCACACAAAACCATTGAAATTCCATATATAGTTAGTTGCACTAACTATATATCGCGCACCCGCAATCCACTGCTGATGATGTCACATATTACATCATTCATGACATGGTCAGTGACATCACTGATGACATCTCAAATGACATCACTGATGACATCTCAAATGACATCACTGATGACATCACTGATGACATCTCATTTGACTTTAGTGATCACATCACTGATGATATCATTCATGTGATAATACGATGAACCTCTTCAGACTCTAATATAACCTTAGATACAATCAGTGTAAACAGACACTCACAGACTGTCACTCATCCATGGAGTTACTCACACACCTAGTCAGTCATGCAAAGAATCAATCACACCTCCATTTCCTCAACTATACAGTTATACAAACTTTACTTATTCAAACATATACTAACACATATTTACTCTCTTATACAATCCCTGATACAAGTTCACAATGATCCATACAGCCACTCACACATTCACTGGCTCTTATGCACAGTTATTTATATATGTCAACTCTCACATGTACTGTGTTTTACATATGTACTTACTTTGACATGTAGCACTGAGATATCCATTCACTCACCAATACACTCATGCACACAGTCAACCGCCCATACAGCTGTTTCCACATGCACTTTTGAAACCATACATCTAGTGAATCAACTGCTCACACATCTATGCACAGAGTCATACACCTCCCAGCCACCCACACACACACTCAGTCTCCCATACAAATACTTGGGCAACCAATCAATAACCCATATTGTTACTCATATAGCTACTGATCAACACATGCAGCAGTTTACAGAACAACAGACATAATGATGCGAAAATTAAGACAGTTTAGTCACTAACCCATGCTCTCAGTGAGACACATTTAATCACTCACTCATACAGTCAGTCATGCACCTACTAAATCCTTTATCCAGACACTTATACATCCACTCATTCTTCAATATGTAAGACATATTTTAACTTTACAGAAAAATACAGTCACTGGATGTTGTCATCAGTGATGTAATTTGAGATGTCATCAGTGATGTCATCAGTGATGTCATCAGTGATGTCACTGACCATGTCATGAATGATGTAATATGTGACATCATCAGCAGTGGATTGCGGGTGCGCGATATATAGTTAGTGCAACTAACTATATATGGAATTTCAATGGTTTTGTGTGAGTAAAATAAGGTTTTGTAAATGCGAATGCCTAACTATATATGGTCTATAACCTATGGTTTTTTCAGTGAATTTTCAAGGTTTTGTAAATGCTAATTCCTAACTATATATGGTCTATAACCTATGGTTTTTTCAGTGAATTTTCAAGGTTTTGTAAATGCTAATTCCTAACTATATATGGTCTATAGCCTATGGTTTTTTCAGTGAATATATATATATACATACATATATAAACATATATCATCTGTATATCTATATAAATACAAACATAAATGCATGCATACATATACTTATATGCATACAGATGCATGTTATTTACATGAAAGTTGAAAAAACACTAATAAAAGCAAAGCTAAAAAGCCACCTCATTACAAACAGAATGGCTTTAACTTAAACGAGGGCGAGATCTATTGCATTTTCAATGCTTGTTTACTTTGGTTCCATCAAGAAGGCATTCAGATGTGTCACACATTTGCCATAAATTCTGAATGTTAGCACTCTAGTTGCACATTAGATCACTGTAGTAAAGCTACTGCTCACCAGGGACGTCTGCTGCTGGTATTCAAAGTGCATGTTTCAGTCTGCATGTCAGAATTTTTTTAATGAAATAGAAGAGGATTTGAGAAGTCACTCAAAATGATCCCTAATTTTTCTTTCTGAAGCACTAATCATACTTTCTATGGCAAAATTAACCCCCTCATGTTGTTCCTTTTTAAATTGAGTGTTTTCAGACTTACCACTTCATTCCAATCAAGATGGCTCCAGGTGTGCTATACTTTTGTCATAAGTAAGACTGTTAGCGCTCTAGTTGTTCTTTAGAACACTCTGGGACATTCTGTCATTGGGCTATACTTGGGGTACATCTGGGTGATATTTGGGCTACATTTAGGCTCTTTTGTCTCTGGTGGCCATCTTGGGAGACTGTATGCCAGAATTTTTTAATGAAATTGAAGAGGGTTTGAGAAGTCACTCAAAATGTGCCCTAATTTTTCTTTCTGCAGCACTAATCATAATTCATATGGCTAAATATACCCCCTCATGTTGTTTCTTTTTAAATTAAATGTTTTAAGAGTTACCACTTTATTCCAATCAAGATGGCTTCAGGTGTGCCATACCTTTGTAATAAGTAGGACTGTTAGCGCTCTAGTTGTTCTTTAGAACACTCTGGGACATTCTGTCATTGGGCTATACTTGGGCTACATCTGGGTGATATTTGGGCTACATTTGGGCTCTTTTGTCTCTGGTGGCCATTTTGGGAGACTGCATATCAGAATGTTTTAATTAAATAGAAAAGGATTTGAGAAGTCACTCAAAATGTGCCCTAATTTTTCATTCTGCAGCACTAATCATACTTTCTATGGCAAAATATACCCCCTCATGTTGTTTCTTTTTAAATTAAATGTTTTAAGAGTTACCACTTTATTCCAATCAAGATGGCTTCAGGTGTGCCATACCTTTATAATAAGTAGGACTGTTAGCGCTCTAGTTGTTCTTTAGAACACTCTAGGAGGCTGCAGTAGAACACAAAGGAATCAACTGACAGTCTCTGTCCTTGTTGGATGTGCATGTTTTACTGAGAATGTCAGACTTCATTTTCACATGACTGAGAAAGATAATGTGAATTTACAGAAAATATGCTTTCAGTTTAGCTTATAGATCCCCTTCCAAACCACTGTGGGAAAATCATGAGATATTAGTTTTCTTTCAAACAATATTCATGATATCACAGCAGAAGGTTTTTTCACATGGTAAAATCACCTTAGAACCCACCACAATTCCTAAAACGAGTATGGTACCATCAACAAATGATTTATAATGTAACTAAAGTCCTAAAACCCTCTATTAACTACAATGCTTTTTAATGAGGTGCTATCATGTATATTGGTCCCAAGATGGCTGCCAACACTTCTTGGATGAAGTGCTGACAGCCAATCAGATCAGATGTGTGGTTAGGCTCCGCCCAGATATATATCTTTTTTTGAACCTAAATTACTCAAAATCCACTGGAGCACATATATTGAGACCTAGCAAAGGCACATCGGGCTAACAGTCCCTACAATTTTGCCAAGTTTCGTGCAAATCCATTCAGCCGTTCGAGCTAAAAGTGAGGCCAACCGCCCTATGGAAATTAACATGGGAAAAACGTGTTTTGGGACCCCCCTTTTTTCTCGGCCCCCCCTTCATGAAACCCCCCCAAATTGTCAGGGGCTGCTCAGAAACAAAATGTTCCATTTTCCTGAAAATTTCAGCCAATTCCGTCCACAAACGCCAAAGTTATTAGACATAGAATTTTCAAAAATCCCATAGAGAAAAAATCCTAACTATATATACCTACTGGCGACCGCCAGTAGGTAATATATATATACATATATATATATATATATATATATATATATATATATATATATATATATATATATATATATATATATATATATATTAATACCACACCAAACTTCACCATCCAAGAAGGCGCTGACTCCGTGTATCTTAGTTCAAGGGTGTTTATTTCATATCAACTTCTGCTCAGACGCGTTTCGGCGGCAACCTCCGCCTTGCTCACTAACATCTGACTAAACAAAATGACGCTTTTATACATGTTTTAAACTGTCACATGAGTCATAATGGTCATTCCTGATTGGCATTAATTAGTTACCATAGTAATCATATAATACACCCAAACAATTATTCCAGTTCATTTGTTTCTCTGGCGATTTATAATGCATTACTTTGTTCCTTACTTTATTTTCAGTAGGCACACATTAAGTATATATTGATAATCATGAATGATACATTTTAAACATTTTATCGTATATACATGTCATTGATTGGTATTTAATAATACTGGCGGGAGAAAGCCTCTGTGTTCCGTGATTTCTTGCATGTTTTCGGTGTCATGGTAACTCTGGCCTATCAGAGAGGAGGTGTGTTCCCCTAAGGATCCTGATTGGTTTCCTGGACCTTGGTTTGTCACAAATGGGCTTCGCCGATTTAGACGTCGGTTTGCTCGTCTAATGGCAGGGGCACAACAAGTTTACAGATGTCAGGAAGCGCTCGTATGATTTGTGAGTAGCATCCTGTTCGTTGCGTGTAAGTCTACCATAATTTTAAACGCTACAGCGAAAGCCTGTATTGCGCTGATAAGCATTTGTTCCCCGTGTTTATGATTGCTATCTCTCGTTGCGTGCAAGTCTACCATAATTCTAAACGCTACAGCGAAAACCTGTATCGCGCTGATGAGCATTTGTTTGCTATCTCTCGTTGCGTGCAAGTCTACCATAATTTTAAACGCTACAGCGAAAGCCTGTATTGCGCTGATGAGCATTTGTCCCCCGTGTTTATGGTTGCTATTTCTCAAGTGTAGGGATCACAGCGTCCAGATTACCATGCAAGTCTAATGTGTTATTTTTACCGCTTCGGAAGCATGCTGTTTTGCGCTAGTGCGCGTTTGTACTCCCACCTAAGGATAATGTCTCTTAAATATAGAGATCCATGCGTGCCATACGTGCCATTTTAGGGGTGTTTGCCAACTAATAAGGGTTCAGTATGACTGAGTGAAAAGATAAGTGATTGGTTTTACATTATCGCGTGTGCTGTTTTGCAATGTTAAAGGGTACTTGGGAAAGAGGAAACGGACGCTGCTCTAGATGTGTACATTTAACACCATCGATGCTAGTGTTATTTTCCTCCTGTGCTGGCTCTTCTTCATTCCCATTGTTCATGACGAGCTCAGCTCGTCATGAGTGTCCAAGGAGTTAAGGCTTCATCTGCATTAAGCCCTATGGGAATTTTGGAATTCAGTAAGATTATGTATCTGGATTCCAGACGACGCAATGCGAGTTTGCGATTGCCTCCTCTCAGATTTTTTGGGACATTATCTAGTACGCAGTAGGTTAAGCCTTTTGCATCTCCACCATGTACTTCGTGGATATGTCTTGCTACAGGGTATGCTGGGTCCTTATTAGTTATTGCCCTGAGGTGTTGCAATACTCTGACATGTACTGGGTGAATAGTTGACCCTACATACATTTTGCCACATATGCATGTTAACAAATATACAGCATGGTCGGTTTTGCATGTATAGTGATCCCTCAGAGTGTAGGGTTGTTTTCGGAAGGGTACTGTGATGCTGACAGTATTTTTGCCATGGATGCAGGCTTTGCATTTCATGCACTTCTTAAAACCTTTTTGGGATTGAAACCAGACTTTTTGTTTAGGTATTTCTGGGGCATTACAAACCAATTGTTGCCGCATGGATTTTGCCTTCCTGAAGGACACTAGTGGTCTTTCACCCACTGTCTTGCCTATGGTTGAATCATTTCTAACCAATGGCCAATGTCTTCTGAGTATCTTGCGAAGATTGGCTTGGTGACGATTATAGCCCGTGATTAGCCTAGGTGGTTGTCTGTCAGGTGCGGTCGCCTCAGACTCCACTTCTTTTGTGAATAGTAATTCTAGGCGGGTTTTAGAGTTGCATTTTGTCTCTGCAGCCTTGCATGTCTCATCTGTGTACCCTCTTTTTTTCAATCTTAAAAAGAGATTTGTCTTGGCATTGGTTAACCCATCCCTTGTGCTGCAATTGCGAGTCATCCTAAGGCATTCTGCGTATGGGATAGACTGTTTTAGTGGTGTTGGGTGGAAGCTGTTTGCGTGGAGGATTGTATTGCCCGCAGTGGGCTTACGATACGTGCGTGTTTGTATTGTATCATTTTCTACAAATAGCTCCACATCCAAAAATTGAATACTGTCTTTGCTAGCATTGCAAGTAAATTTTAAATTTAGTGAGTTCTCATTCAACTGTTCTGTGAAGCTGTTAGCACTTTCCACACTGCCCTCCCACAAAATAAAAATGTCATCTATAAATCGCTTATAAACAATTACATTCTTGTTCAATGTCTCTTTGTGTAGGTTCATCAGTACCTGCTCCTCCCACCAGCCCATATGCAGATTCGCATAGCTGGGGGAGAAGCATGTACCCATGGCTGAACCCTGAATCTGTTTATAAAACAATTTGTCAAAAATGAAGGTATTATTTGTGAGGCACCACTCAGTCATCTCCAAAATCATTGCAGTATGTTTGTACTGGTCAATAGGTCTTTTTCCCAAAAAGTGTTTTATGGCATTCAGTCCATCTTTATGTCTAATGCTGGTATACAGCCCTTGGACATCCAATGTTAAAAATACATAATTTTCTTTCCACCTTACATCGAATATCTTTTTCAGGAAATCACCCGTGTCCTTTATATATGCTGGTAGTTTCTTGACTTCGGGTTGGAGAAAGTGGTCAATATATACACTCGTATTCTCGAAGAGGCTTCCTATGGCTGAGATTATTGGTCTTCCCGGTGGCACTTTCTCATTTTTATGCACCTTAGGGATTAGGTACAGTTGTGCTGTTACCGGATAATCTGTTTTGAGAAATTCAAGTTCATTCTTGCTCAGTAAGCCTTCCCCTCTCCATTTATACAGTTCATTGTGGTATCTCTCTTGGATACCTATCAAGTGGGTTGGGCTTATCCTTGTGTAGCACTCCCTGTCTTGCAATTGCACAAGTGCCTCCGCGTTGTACATCTCCAACGGCCAGAGTACAATGTTGCCACCTTTGTCGGACCATCTTACTACGATGTCAGGCCTAGATTTAATTTTTTCCATTAGTGCATTGTATTTTCTGTTCTGGTCTTCATTTATATAATATATATATATTACTCCAATCTTCGGTATTCTCACATAAGAACCGAGCCCAAATCCATAGTGCGTGGTGAAATTAATTTATTGCAGTCATTGGCAAATCTTTGCCCGACGCGTTTCGGAGCCAAGCTCCTTTATCACGGGTCCTGTATATATATATATACGTGACCAAGGCAAGTGATCGCTGAAACGCGTTGGGGGTTTGGTTCCATGAACTGTCTTTCCATGCTGGAAATAAATTGAATACCCACGAACTTTTGTTGGCTGGCTTAACTTCATGGTGATCATTGCTGGATTTTCGAGAGCGTGTGGTGAAACGCTATATATATATATATATATATATATATATATATATATATATATATATATATATATATATATATTCACTGCAAAAATCAAAGGTTACAGGAACGTTATAGTTAGGATGACATTTTACTCATAAAAAACAGTCATGTGAACAAGGCTCCATTGAGCCGAAACGTCTTTGACGGAAACTCTGCAATAAAGAAAATTCAGCGCCTAATTGGTCCGTGTACGAGTTTCCTTGCCGGCTGGCGAGATTCTGGTTCAGCGCATTTGAAAGCGGATTACCTGATATATATATATATATGTATATATATATATATATATTCACTGCAAAAATCAAAGGTTACAGGAACGTTATAGTTAGGATGACATTTTACTCATAAAAAACATAGAAATTCAGCAGTTATAGTTCGCTGAGCTAACTCACGCCCCTGCAATACTCTGCTTATCACCTTATCACCTCACATATTACATTACTTATGACATGGTCAGTGACATACCTGATGATATCTCAAATGACATCACTCATGACATCTGAAGAGACATCACTCATGACATCATCCAGAGAAACACTGACACACCCATTTTCACTCCCATAAAACATGTCATACACCCACTCCCACACAATAACTAACAAATTCATTCACAGAACCCATACATACACTCACACATCTTGTCACTCATCCATACAGCCAGTAACACATCAACTCACACATACACCACTAACAGAACCACTAGCTCACATATACAGACACTCATGCACCTACTCACTTACCAATACAGCCAGTCACAGATGCAGTTATAGAGACAAGCCAAACTTACACATCCAGCCATACACCCATACAGCTACAGACACAGTAAATTACTACATACACCTACTCAGTCGCCCATACAGGCAGTCACATGGCCATTAACTCACCCATACATTTACTCACACAGACACTCGGTTACATATACATGAACTAATACATATACTCACTCACCTTTACAGTGACTGAGAGAACCACATACATTGCCATACAACCACCCATTTGCTCACATATACAGCCACTCATACACCCACTCACTCACCCACACACCCACTTACGCATCCATTGATGCACCAAGACAGCCACTCATGTTCCCTGTCACTAACCCACACAGACACTAATGTATCTGCTCAAACACCCATTCAGCCACTTATGTACCCTCTCATTCACGATTTACAACCACTAATACACCAACTCAGTCAATTAAACTGATACTCACTCAGCCGCTCACTTACTCATACCCGCACTGAGACACCCACTCGCTCACCTATACAAAACTCACACACCCACTATCTCATGTATACAGTCTCTTATTTACCCTGTCACTCTTAGTTTATATGATTAACACTCAGTAACTTTTAGAAAACACTCAGTCACTGGATGATGTCATCAGTGATGTCATTTCAGATGTCATCAGTGAGGTCATCAGTAATGTATTTTAAGATGAAAGGGAAGGGATAGGACCGATAGAACCTTTCCAACCACCGGGTTTTCCAGGCTATTTTAACAATCAGCCTTTTTTAGGAATTGGCCGAGGTTGCTCCAGAGGGAGGTAAAGAAACCTACAGACCCAAGTCCATTGGAGTCCTCCTCCATCACCCAGAACTCTGCACAGCAGCAAAAAGAAGCTTCCCGGTCAGCCCGGGATGCGTGCGGGGACGGATTAGTGTTAAATTTGAGTTCCAGAACCCTCAATGTGGATGAAGAAAAAGTTCTGAATGGGGGTCTTGGCTTTGTGTCTCCCTCTAAAGGTGACCCATTTCAGACCCATTGGGTGCTTGCGAATTTTTTTCGGAAGGTCCGGTTGCATTTCTTTTTCAGAAAAGAAAAAGAGGAACTCACTGACTCCATTGATGTTAACACTGGTTTAAAAAAACGATGTACGTTTAATCCGCCAACACACCTTGTTCCAGCTCAGGTATTGACGTTTTAACAAGCCGTGAGCAATGATATCACAGCTTTATTCAAAAATGACAACAAAACATTTTGTAACCTCCCCAAAAAAGAGCAAATAGCATTACGCAGTATCATATCTGATGGCCAGATTGTAATAAAACCGGCCGACAAGGGCGGGGCTATCGTCTTACTCAATACAGATGTATATCGGGCAGAATGTCTAAGGCAGTTAGGCGATAGGAAATCGTATAGCCCTTTGAAAGAAGACCCCACAGAGAGATTCAAGATCAACATCTCCACCATGGTTGAGGAGGCATTAAGTTATCGATGGATAAAGGCACAAGAATCAGTATTTTTACAAACGAAACATCCCATAATGCCTTATTTCTATGTACTACCCAAAGTACATAAGTCACAGAGGCATCAACCAGGACGTCCTATTATATCTAGACTTGGCTCACTACTGGAACATTTGTAGATCATTTTTTAAGGCCTATGGTTAAGGACATGCCAACCTTTTTGCAAGACACTAAGGATGTGTTGAGGTTACTGCCGGAAGTGGATTTTCATCAAGAAACAGATGTATTGGTATCTTTTGATGTAGAGTCTCTCTACACTTCGATTCCTCACGACGAGACATTAAATGCCATTACGATGCTCCTGACAGAGAGAGGTGTAGATTCCATCACTCCTATACACTTCATCATGGCCATGTCTCAGGTTGCCATGAAAGAGAATTTCTTTATGTTTGAGGAAACCATTTATCTTCAGACATCGAGTACCAGCATGGGAAGTATTTTTGCTCCCAGCTTGGCGAATCTGTATTTACATGGATTCGAGCAAGAGCATGTGCTGACATCTACTAATCCCTACCGTGAATCTATACGCCTATGGAGGCGTTATATAGACGATATTTTGGTTATCTGGCGGGGGAAATAGAATCCATTTGCAAATTCCTCACATGGCTGAATAGTAGAAATTAGTTTCTTAAAGTTCACTGTTGAAGTAAATAAACACAGATTGGCCTTTCTTGATCGATTGATTGTGGCCACTCCAACAGGCTTAGAACCAGAATTATACAGAAATCCCATGGCAAGGAATTCTTTGTTGTGCTACAATAGTCATCACCTCAAGTCTCCCAGGGACAATTTACCATATGATCAGTTTCTACGGGTTCGTAGAAACTGTTCCACCAAAGAGAGATTCCAGGAGCATGCGAAGACTTTAACATCACAACTGTGTGCTAGAAAATACCCCCCCAGCTTAGTTCGTCGCTCAATAATGCAGGCTATGAACAATAACAGAGACGCCTTATTGGATCCACCTGAACCTAAAGGGGAGTTATCTAGACTGACTTTTGTAAACACATTTAGCACAATGTCTAATGACATACAAAAAAGTGTTCGCAAACATTGGAACATTTTAAACATGGCAATGAACAGATTCCATTGCCTCCTATTTTCCTTCAAGAGGAGCACTAACTTACGTGACCAGCTGGTCCATACAAGAACAAGAATGTGCTTTAAGTACACTGTAGGATCTCCCGGCTGTTTAGGGTCACTTTCCTGGTGGCTCTTGCTGTTGCGTGCTTATCTAGGATCGTGAGCGATACTGTGACTGTATGCCCCTAGTCGGCTATAAATCCATTTATTCCCTATATTGGCATAGCCGTTCAAGTGCGATATTCAGAAAGTCATCTCTGGCCTCACACGAACAGAGACACATTCCAGAATAGTTCTCTGCCACTTCCTTTGCAACCAATTAGTGCAATGACAGAGCAGAAGTCCCTATCTGAGATTCCTAGATTAACACTCCGAGTTCTTCAACAAGATAAAAACTCAGCAAACCTGGAAATCCCCGCTTGCTGTGTTTTGATTAGTAATGGAACTCTAATGAGCAACTGATAGCTATCACTTCCTAGTGACATCTTTAATTGACGTCTTATGTCCAGCAAACTTACGTCAAACCAGGCACCTTTCAGGTATAAATATTACCAACGTTGCCTTAAGCAGTTGCCTGTTGCCTGTTGCTAGCTGTCTGCAGTACGCTGATGCTGCTGCTGTCCCGAAGCTGCTGATACCATTATCGCTGCTAAAGCGCGAACGATGGTGTGGTGTAACTAGGAGCTGAACAGCCGTCCCTCTGCGAAGAGCCCAGCAGATGCCAGCTGCCCGCGCGACGCGCTGAAGAAGAGACGCTGCCTTTCTCCTGCAGAGAAATCCAGCTCCAGCGTTTCTGGTCTACCCTCGCAGGTGACTGGGATACCGAGTTTCCCCTGAAGGAGATACCAGACCTCCATCATTCTATTCAGAGGTATGGTGTTGACTAAACCCTTAGTGAGAATTCTTGAAGCAAACCTTGGCAAAACCAACTTAACTTAGAGCTACTTACTTACTCCCCTCCCAAGCACTAGGCTTAGGTCAGGTACACTGGGGTAGGCGTAGTTAGAAGCACCAGTTGAGTATTTTAGCCTAATGTATATATGACTGTATATATGTTTTATTACTTTTAAACCATTGTATGGCTAAGAAACCATATCAATGCTTTTACAGTATTATTTCGCAATACTTATCTTACTGTACGTACTTTTTATCATAACAAGTCTTGCAATTGTGGCAATACATTTCTCTTGTACGAGAAGAAAGACTGTTCAATAAATGTTAACCCTTTATTGACAAACGCCCGTCTCTCTGTTCTCTACATATTGTGAAAGTAATCTGCACTAACCTGACTGAGTAAAATAACTGTCTGTTGTTTCACACGACCCTAGAGATTGACTCTTGATCTGAGGAGCAAAGTTGTCATGTTGCACGGTTGTTGGAAAACTGAATCCCTTCTTGTCTGTGCCAGGGAAGCTGATCACTTCCTATTTCAGTCAAGAAAGTTTCCAGTGACCTCTGAGCTAGTTGGTAACAAACCCAATTAAGTTTAGCATAGTCAGTAGAGGCCTGGAAGATCCGCACTTCTACGTCGATACTACTGTTTATGTTATTCCAATGCGCAGGGCCTAGTGGGAAACTAGGAACTACACTACATTGCAGGGTGTGTTCCCTAACACAGAAATCTAAGACAATTGACATTGGTACTGGGAGACCTTGGGTGCAGAAGAACCTCACGAACTGCAATAGTGATAAAGTCATATACCTCATCACGTACCCTTGCAAATTGAACTACGTAGGGATGACAACCAGAAAGGTTAAATTGAGGATTATGGAACATAGAAGCACAGTGAGGTGCAAAAAACAGGCAACCAGATTGACGAGCCATTTTTTGGAAGTCAATCATCGACCAGGCGACTTTAATTGGACGGTCTAGGAACAACCATACATTCCATGCCATGTCACAGATGTCTCAAAATGTCTCCTACAAAAGTGGGTGTTCAAATTACAAAGTGACAAAGTGGGTTTGAATGATGCAATACCTTGGGTGATCTTATGAATGTGGTTCACTTTCCACTCAATGACTCCCCATATGATGGCATCGTTATGAACCCCCTATTAATAATGTATCCATGGATACAGTTTTCTGTTTTGTAACTGAATGACTTTGGTCGTTATCACTTGAGATTGGCGAGCGTTATCAGATTAAGGGTCGAGTGTGAGACCATCATCACTCTTATGACAGGGCACGGTATATAACAGATATTGCATAAACACTGATGGTGTGAGGGTATATTGATGGGGCTAGTTCCTTAGTTATCTACACAGTAGTGAAGTGACATGCTCACACTTTTTATCCAGAAAATATTATCGGTGGTCGAGTGCGAGACCATCATCATTATTTTTGTAACAGCGTCCGATATATCACTATTCTAGGGGGCTAGTCCTTTAATGGTTTATACATAAATGAGGACACATGCCCACACCTTTCTGTCATTCATTAGTTCCGTTTATAATCATGCACGCATATGTACAGTGCAACCATACAACCTTTGTGTTAGGATTTGGGCTACACGCTCTTTAATATAATTGGTTGCTTGAACATTGGTATATTTATGAACAATAAAGTTCGCTAATATGCGTAATCATGGGAGAAAACTACCACTCCCAGCATACCCAGAACGTCATCACCAGATGCCTGAGGCGCTATGTAGGTGATACGCATGCGCCGGTGAGAACCCTTAGTAGATAATTGGGGACATAAAAAGATGATGGCGCTCCACTGCTGGTGCCTCCCCAGACTGCTAGGATGACTATCAAGAGGTACAGATGGAGAGGAAAGCATGCAGGGTCTTCCTGGCTTTGTCTTTTCCTTGTTATATGGTGATAGACTGTGCACGATACGCTTTGTAAGTAAGATGCATGTCTTAATGATTAGGATGATTGCACATCAGGATCGCGTTCGATTCCGTGTCAAAGACTTGTAGCCCTGTTGGGAATCAGTCCGCGATAAAAAAAGAGGTGACTTTATTGCTGGTTTGTATCGCCTAGGGTGGTCAGGCAATATAAAGTTTAACGGCAACTCTGTAGGGTTGTAGAAGTTGTAGCATGGGTATAGATGGTATAGTTTAGAACAGTGAATATCCGGTGCCCTAGAGTGGCGTGCTGAGGTTATGTTGAGCCCATAAATACAACAACTGCCCAATAGGCTCCTGTTTTATGAGTGTGGAGTCTATTTTATTGGTGATATATGCACATGCGAAAGCCCATTGTCACCATAACTTGACAATGAGGAAGTGGGTATGGCCCTTCATACTTACCAGACTACTCGATAAATAACAGAAACATTCCAGCAAATACAGTCTGGAGGGTACCTACACCTAAGAGTTTTAAGTTTTGTGTTATGTGTATATGTTACAGCTGTTCAATGGAGGCTGATTATAGGATGTCAGGACTAGTAGGAAAGCATAATGAATGGGATTTGCCTACTTCTTTCCATAGAGCTGTGACATCATTTCTCTTTCTCTTAAACTTAGACACTGCTGTCTGCTTGGACGTGTAGAAGATCAGCCCACCTGAAGTTGTACATCCCAGTGGCTGCAGTGTTTGGCCGCAAGCTTTATACAACGGTAAGCACAGAGGCTTAGATCTACAAATCCTTCATAGAAATGCATTAGAAATAAGTCGCCATAACGGGCGTCATTAACGCCATAGCCACTTCCATATAGACACCATTTGAATGCGGCAATATAACAGAACAAGAATATACGAGTCACACTGCATACGTAAAACTGTAGAGTTACCACAACTTGTAATGCTTCAGCTCATTTACTCACATCTACATAATTCTAAACTCTAATTTTATTTTTTCTTTTGCAGATTACCAAATCGGACACCTTTTGGAATCCATTTCACAATTTCTTTATAACATTGTTTAACTTATTTTCCCAGTTCTAATATAGTTATAATTGAGTTTTGTTTATATTTATTGTTTAATAAAAGTTCATTAAAAAAAAACTACATACTTCTTTTATTTTGTGGGGGAGGGTTATGACGGTCCACAATAAAAATAATGTTGAACTACTATAGTAAGATATTCAAGACTAGGATTGAAAACTACTGAATTCTAACTAACTGATATAATAAATGGCAGTGGACGGAGTACGTAATCAACGTTTGGCGCCTCAGCACTACCTTGCAAATAAATATATAAAAAATATGACTATTAACACTGAACAAAAGTACAGCACCGGATGAATCACACGAACCGGGAAAAGAAAGCAACAGATTTACTAACTGATAGAAAGAAAGGTTTGCTTGTTGAACTTGAAGAAAAAAATGTGAACTTCGAAACGACGCTGAGCATGTGAAGAGAGTACAACTGCTACACCAAAAAAAAGGAAAGCTTTACATACAAAAGGCGATACATTATCGCCGCTTTCATCGACAGGAAACTGACGATAAAGCGGTGATAATGTGCTTGATAATAGGCCTTGTAACTTCCCATAGCAGCCCAGGTTCTGATCCTAACCTAGGCTGCTATGGTTATTCACAAGTACATATTATCAAGCCCATTATCTCCACTTTATCTGCAGTTTCCTGCCAATAAATGCGACGATAATGTATCGCCTTTTGTTGATAATATGGACCATTGCTCTTTTTTTTACCAGTAAACTTAGGTGCATATTATCAAGGACCGGTGTTAAAATTATCGCCGTTTTATTGGCAAGAAACTGCTGATAAAACGGCGATAATGAGCTTCATAATACCGCCTTTTTATTTCCCATAGAACCCCATGATAGCACCAGAACATAGGCTTCTATGGGACTTAACAAGGACGTATTATCAAGCCCACCCTACGAACATTAATAAAAAACTCCAGACAATGCAGATACCCGGAGCTGGAAGGTAATTTTACATATCACTGCCCCAGAAATGTGGCGTTCCCCGCGACGTGTACGGGGACAGAGCGAGAGAGCTCAAAATATATATATTTTTTTTAAAAGACCCGAGGGGTGCCGCTACCAGAGACTGTGGGGAGTAGGACCATAACCCCCCCGCATACTTCAGAAATAAAAACCAGAGGAGTGCCGTTCCCCAGTGCTCGGGGCACCTTACAAGCCCCCATTATGCAGATAAATTGCCCCCGTAATTTACCCCCCCGGGACCTAATGAATAAAACGGACTTCAACTTTTTTTTCACCTTTTCCACCGCGTACAAGTACTGCACGAGTACCCCGCTATTTTTTATTGTCTCTCAGGCTGGCATCCGGGGCACGGCAGCCGGCTGGCTGAAGTCCTTCTTAGTAGACCGTTCTCAGGCAGTTCGCCTGGGCAACTTAGCGGGTACCAAGCAAGCCATCACATGTGGTGTACCCCAGGGCTCGTCCCTGTCACCCCACCTGTTTAACCTTTACATCTTCCCTTTAATCCAGGCTCTCAGAGACAAACAGGTAACAGTGCTGAATTATGCGGACGACTTACAGCTCCTATTCACAATCGACAACTCAGATACGTCCATCTCCTTCTTCCAATCAACAATGAGGTTCATCCAAGCTTGGATGAACCAAAATCATTTGAAATTGAACCCAGGAAAAACCGAGCTGGTCCTGACTGGGGACAGCGCTAAATACTGGGGCCCACATTATTGGCCAACAGAAATGGGTCAAGCTCCGATCCCTTCATCATCGGCAAAGACGCTTGGCATCCCCTTAAACAGCGACCTCTCACTTAAAACGCAAGTAGGCCAGGTGGTTTCCAGGTGTCGCTTCCAACTGAGAAAAATCCAGAAGGTTTGTCGCCTTCTGACCCACGAAGCCCTGATACAGGTGGTGATCGCAACTGTGATCTCTCACATAGATTATGCTAACTCGATATATTTGGGCCTCCCCCAGTTCCTTTTGAAACGACTTCAGATGGTGCAGAATCAGGCAGCAAGACTGATTTTAAGCCAGCCTAGATGGCATTCTGCCACCCCCCTTCTGAAAACACTTCACTGGCTCCCGGTCGCCCAGCGCTGCACCTTTAAAGTCAGCTGCATGATCTTTAAAGCGCTCCACTGCAAAAGCCCCAATTTCATCACAAAACTCATTATAAAGTACGCCCCGTCCCGAAGCCTACGCTCGGCCCACCAATGCCTTCTACAAACACCATCTTTTAAACGTAAACGCTCTGGAGGCTGCAGATTTGGCACTTTGGCACCTCGTCTGTGGAATTCCCTTCCCCTTGAGATCCGGCTATGCCCCAATCTCATGTCATTCAGGAAATCCCTAAAGACCTGGCTTTACCAACAAGCATAATACTAAATCCGCAGGCCTCCAACTCCGACTGCCCTCTGTCTCTACAGCACCAGGAAACCAACCGGTGTCAGTGCGCTATTCAAACAATTGTTAACATAACATGTACCACCCCCTGACCAAGACTATAGGCTCAGAATATTTCTACCCTGCCCCGTTTCCTTATTTCTCAACATTGTTTTACTGTTTTCTTGTGACTCTGCTCTTTCGACAAACAACATGGCTGCCAATACTTCCTAGTTTGGAGTATTGACAGCCAATCAGCATGCAGGTCCTGCTCGTAATTGTAGGTATTTACATACACGTACGCCGCTATTTTTCTTTAAAAAAATTACATAAAAAATAGAGCCTAAACATCCATATTCGACCCCCTAAGCAAGCCTACAGGGTCAGAATATCTCTACCCTACCCCCTTCCCTTATTTCTCATCTTTGTTTTACTGTTTTCTTGTGACTCGGTTCTGGCGAGGCACAAGATGGCCGCCAACACTTCCTGGTTTCGAGTGTTGACAGACAGTTCACAGTCAATCAGCATGCAGCTCGCGCTCGTAATTGTACAGATTTCAGTACGCATACTGAACTCCGACTCTAGATATCGCTATGATTTTACTTGCAATTTTCTCAGAACTACTGAACGGATTTACACCATTTAACAAAAAGCACAATCTGCGAACATAACTCTACCTCTCTGCCGAATTTCGTGTAATTCCGTTCAGCCGTTCGGGCTGTAGCCCTGGCTAAAGGTCCCTATGGAAAATTGCATGGGGAAAACACGTTTTGGGACCCCCCTTTTTCTCGGCTCTTGTTTGACGAATCACCCACAAACGTTTAGGGAAGGAGTGGAACCAAGTAGGCCATTTTCTTGGAGAAATTCGCGAAGATTCGTCCACCAGCGCCAAAGTTATTCCAAATAGAATGTTGTGGATTTCCTATGGAAACTAGGTCCTAACTATAACTACCTACTGGCGACCGCCAGTAGGATGGATATATATATATATATATATATATATATATATATATATATATATATATATATATATATATATATATATATATATATATATATATCTTCAAGCCTCTGTAGCGCACGCCCAGCAATCCACACTGCGTTCCAAGGGCAGAAGAACGGCACAACGGAATCCTTTGCGACGTGGTGCTTTATTTAGGTTTCATAAGCAACTAAAAGTCATGGAGCCATAAACAAGGAAAGAGCAGAGTGCATAATATCCAAAGCTGATCTTACGCGTTTCGACTGTTGCCTTCTACTGGGTCAAAGTGATACATAGAGAGTCAATTTAAAGGGAAATCGCTACCCTTTCCCCACCACCAATTAAAAACATATATTTGTTTTAAAGGGGACACAACCCAAAAATGTTTTTTCTTCGTTTTGATTATAAATCGTAAGTGTCATTGCAGCGTTGTAAATAGGCATACAATTAATTCACAATTTGTCCTTGTAAAGTACACAAAGTTTTGGGGACTTAGGGCCATGAGTACAATATTCAGACTTCCATGATTCATCTGGCATACAGATTGTGCAAAACAAATAAATATGTGCAAAACTGTTTATAGAGGACCAATTCCATATAGACTCCCACGAGTCTTTGACATTTGAAATTTTTTTGAAATTTTTTTTTTGTTGTTGAAATTTTGAAATAGTATCACAGAGATTAGAGGATCAAGATAAGAGCAAGTTTCTAACAATCAGTTGTCAAAAAATCATAATTGCTGAACTATTACTATAATTACCCTGTTGCCACTGGGTAAATATAGTTAAGTCAGCTGCTCCATAGGAAAATCGTTTTTTTGTGATGCTAATAAATTAGGCCCCATTTGATGATTCTCCACAAAACCTTCAAAAAATTTTCTACTTTATGACTAGCTTGTGCATGGAAAGTGTCGGAGTGATCCATCAAGCGGGGCTGAGAAAAAAATGGGAGGTCCCAAAACACAAAAATCCCCATGCATAAGTAGCTGCTCCCTGCGGGCGGGAGCAATGCTGGCTTCCGCAGCATAGGTAGAGCTGGCTGGGCCACGGGGGCCTGTTGCTCCCCCGCAGCCCCCGCCAAGTGTATGGTGAGTGCCCTGGGTGGGCACCAAGAGACCCACCTTTAATAGTGCAAGCCTTGGGGAAGGGGTTTCACTAGGGCTGAAAAAGGCTTGGGGAGAGGGAGTGCGCGACCCCACGTCCCCTTTAATTTAAGGAAGACGGAGCTTGACCAGGTCCAACAACACTGGGACTTGTGGAACACGGCAGACACTGCCCAGGTACAAGGAAACACAGAACCACTACTAAGATGAACTCCCGGAAACTCTGACTTCACACACTTTATAGACAAGACCAAATGCGGGTGATAGAGAACGCGAGGAGAAAGAACGTGAGTACAGGAGGATAATCACTGTATGAGGTAGACACAAGGCCTGAGTCACAAAGGGACCCTGCACTTGTGGCAGAGACCCCTCTATGATGGGGGAGTCCCAACTCTGCCCGAGTGAATAGACTCCCCCACGACTGTGGCACCTATGCAACAAGTGCGGAGACTCCCTCACAACTGGAGGGCCTACACCAGGAGTGCGGAGACTCCCCCACAACTGTGGGGCCTCCACCACCAGTGCAGAGACTGCCTAACGATTGAGAGGCCTCCACCAGGAGTGCAGAGACTCCCCTATGACTGCGGGCCATGCCATGAGTGCAGACATTCCCCACGATTGCGGGGCATATAGCACAAGTGCTGGGGCAGAAAGGAGTGCAGATGGAGAGAAAGTGGAAGAGAGAAAGAGAATGGAGATGCAATGAGCACTCATTGTAAGTGAAAGAGAAGAGAGTGCAGGACAGAGAGTGCAAGACAGAGTGTGGGAGAGAGGAAGAGAGTGGAGATGTTACGAGCACTCAGGGTAAGTGAGAGGGAAGAGAGTACAGGATGGAGAAAGTGTGGAAGAGAGTGGAGGGGCTGGGCACTCAGTGTGAGTGAGAGAGAAGAGAGTACAGGACAGAGAGTGCAAGATAGAGCGTGGGAGAGAGAAAGAGAGTGGAGACGTTATGAGCACTCAGTGTGAGTGAGAGAAGAGTGTGCAGGATGGAGAAAGTGTGGAAGAGAGTAGAGAAATATGGGCACTCGGTGTGATTGAGCGAGAAGAGTGCAGGCCAGAGTGCTAAATAGTGTGTGGGAGACAGGAAGGGAGTGGAGAGGTATGGGCACTCTGTGTGAGTGAGAGAAAAGTGAGTGCATGATAAAGTGTGAGCGAGAAAGAGATTGGAGATGTTATGAGCACTCAGTGTGAGTGAGAGAAGTGAGTTCAGGATGGAGAAAGTGTGGAGAGGTATGGCCACTCAGCGTGAGTGAGAGAGAATAGAGTGCAGGACAGTGTGCAAGATAGTGTAGTGTGGGAGAGAGAAAGTGAGTGGAGCTGTTATGAGCACTCAAGGTAAGTGAGAGGGAAGAGAGTACAGGATGGAGAAAGTGTGGAAGAGAGTGGAGGGTCTGGGCACTCCGTGTGAGTGAGAGAGAAGACAGTGCAGGAAGGAGAGAGTGCGAACAGTGTGTATCGAAGAAAGAAGACAGTGCAGGAGGGAGAGCGTGGGAAAGAGAAAGAGAGAGGAGAGTGGGTAAGCTGTGAGTGAGAGGGGGTAGGCAGTGAGTAAAAGGGTCAAGCTGTGAGAGAGAGGGTAAGCTGTGAGTGAGCATGAGATCAGGTGCATGTGTGGCAGTAAGAACCCGAGAGATACCACAAGGAGAGGAGAGATGAAGACAGGAGAGTGTGGGGGACTCTTCAGACAGAGCTCTGGAGTGAAAGGGGTGAGGGCTGGTGGGAGCGCGAGAGGGGATATACACATACACGTTTGCAGCCAGTGCGAAGGGAGCTGCTCTCGGGGTCCATGCGACGCGGCTGAGGGTATGTGGATGACTGTGACCGAGAGTCATGTGTGTGAACGCCTCCTGCCACAGCCGAAGGGCTCATCTAAAGGAGAGAGAGATGCAAGCATCTGCCAAGGATCACACCCTTGGGTGAGTGAACGCCGGGACGGGAGCTCACAGAGAGGGCATGGATGCACCAGTGGGCACTGCCACGCGGCGCCTCCTGCCAAGGCCGAAGGGCTCGTCTAAAGGAGAGAGAGAGAGATGCAAGCATCTGCCAAGGATCACACCCTTGGGGGGTGGGGGGGAGCCGGGACCGGAGCTCACAGAGAGGGCATGGATGCACCAGTGGGCACTGCCACGCGGCCACTCACCTGCCATGGCAGTGGGGTTCCTCGCACTGCCCCCAGCCTGCACCGGCACTCCTTGTGATGGGGTCAGGCCTTCTCCCGGCTCCCCCTCTGTCGGGCCGTGCCTCCCTGCAGGTGGGTGCAGCGTGTACAGCCCGGAGCGCTCATCTGTGCACGAACTCAGACAGGGCAGGGCGCGGCCCCGTTGCCTAGGTGTGCGCGTGCACGAGCAGCAGGGTCACAGAGTGGGCATAGACGCACCAGCGGTGGGCACTGGGCCACAGGCACACGCCCCGTGCACGCAGCCACAGGGCAGGGCGCGGCCCCATTTCCTAGCTGTGCGCGCGCACGCGCGGCAGTGCACACTCCATGCACAGCGCCTCGAAGGGGATAGAACTTTAAGAGGGTGGCTTGGCACCCACACCGTCTTCCCACTGCATCCCCCAAAGACAGAATTGATGAAATGTTGCGCCACAAAGCTAAGCTCCCTTACGCGGGTGAGAAGATGCGGGTCTGGCTCCCCCGGAATCTTACCATCGCCCCTCTGAATGACTCTGGGGTCAGGGACCGGTGCCCTGGACCCACCCCGGGGACCCCCTGTCCCCAAGAACCCGAGCGCCGATCCCGGCTCCTGGCCAATCAGAGACCGGTGCGGGCTGCAGGGAGACTCCTGTATCTCAGCTCACCCCACTCGGACCCTGCTCACATCCGGGATACTTCCCACGTTGATTTTAGTGCAGCCACAGCCAGCGCCCGCTCCCCTCCGCATCAGCGCATCCCGGGCAGTGGGGTGCAGCTGCCCCGACCCCTCTGGCTCTGTCGAATCATTGACATACTACGTCCAGCGCCAAGACACCCTTATGGGTACTCGAGCGCTTGATACATTATATTAAGATAAGACACACCGTCATGCAGTGTTCAGCACCCGCCTCGTCTGTGGTGAATGACAATTCTTTGAAACTGAACACTCATTAAACAGAACGTCCTAGAGTTCAAAATAAGGTCAGTCTGGAGGGGTCTGTGGAGGGTGAAAGGAATGGGCCCAGCTCCGATCCGCACAGAATGCAGAACAATGTCATACATTCACCCCAGTACAGATAACTGGGCCTAAATTCATAGTTTTTTTTACTCACACCACCCCAGTTCAGACATGCAAATCAGCCTTGACCCTGTGCCTCATGGGAACAGTCCAGCCCGAACTGCCAAGTCATGTCTTACCTGGACCGGAATCAAGCATCCAAGGACCGGTTTCTGGCTATCAGCCGTCTTCAGCCAGGATAGCTTGACTCCAGTGTTGTGGAGAGCATGGGACTCACATCTGAGCATACCATCTCACTCTGGGTGACAAATGCAAAAACAACAATAGATGGACAGAATGCAGAACAATGTCATACATTCACCCCGGTACAGAGATCTCGGCCTAAATCCATCGTTTTTTTGCTTTTTTAAGTGTTTGAAACGTTTCAGCGCTCCGTCCATCATCTCCTTGTGTTTGCTTTGTTCGCCCTCAGTTTGCAGGGTATGCCCAGACGTGGGTCCCTTGCTCACTTTGCCACTGGATACAAACTACCCTGGCTGATGAGGGGTGTTACCCCGAAACTGGTCCCAGGATGCTTGTTTCTGGTTCAGGGAAGACCTGGCTTGGCAGTTTGGGCTGGACTTTTCCCATGAGGCACAGGGTCAAGGCTTATTAGCGTATGGCTGGGTCTGAAATGAGGTGGGGAAGTGAGCTAAAGAACGAGGATTAACCCCTTCGATGCTCATGACGAGCTCAGCTCGTCATGAGGCACAGTTGAGCTGTGCTGATGACGAGCTGAGCTAGTCATGAATAGAAGGATTCATAAAATGTTAGCACAGGAGGGGAAAACCATTAGCAGCCAAGGTGTTAATTTAACCCAGATCTGTGACTGGGGGTGAGTGTCTGAAATGTTTCAGTGCTGCGTCCATCATATCCTTGTGTTTGGGTATACTCTGCCAACTTAGGGAGAACAAAGCAGACGTGGGTCCCTTGCTCACTTTGCCACTGGATTCAAGCCATCCTGGCTGATATGGGGTGTTACCCCGAAACCAGTCCCAGTGTGCTTGTTTCCAGTCCAGGGAAGGCTTGGCTTGCCAGTTCCGGCTGGACTGTTCCCATGAGGCACAGGATCAAGACTGATTTGCATATGGCTGGGTCCAAACTGGAATGGCATGCTGAGCAAAGGAATGAAGGATTCAACCCGGATCGTTGACTGGGGTTGAGTGTCTGAAAAGTTTCAGCGCTCCTTCTATCATCTCCTTGTGATTGCTTTGTTCGCCCTTTGTTGGCCGGGTATGCCCAGACATGGGCCCCTTGTTCACTTTGCCACTGGATTCAAGCTATCCTGGCTGATGAGGGGTGTTACCCTGAAACCGGCCCCAGTATGCTTGTTTCCGGTCCAGGGAAGACTTGGCTTTTCAGGCTGGACTGTTCCAATGAGGCACAGGGTCAAGACTGATTTGCATATGGCTGGATCTGAACTGGGGTGGCGTGGTTAGCAAAAGAATGATGGATTCAACCCAGATCCGACTGGAGGTGAGAGTCTGAAAAGTTTCAGCGCTCCATCCATCATCTCCATGTGCTCAGTTCTCTGTCCTCACTAAGGGGCCAGATACAGCATGCACTGTCTGTCCTCATTGATTGATCAGGGGCTGGTATGCCATACGTGGGTCTCTTGCTCACTCTGCCACTGGATTAAAGCTAGCCTGGCTGATGAGGTGTGTTACCCCAAAACAAGTCCCAGGATGCTTGCCTCTGTTTCAGGCAAGACCTGGCTGGCAGTTCGGTTTGGACTGTTCCCATGAGGCACATGGTCAAGACTGATTTGGATATGGCTGGGTGCGAACTGAGGTGGCGAAGTGAGCTAAAGAACGATGATGGATTCAACCCAAATCTGTGACTGGGTGCGAGTGTCTGAAAAGTTTCAGCGCTCCATCCATCATCTCCTTGTGTATGCTTTGCTCGCCTTAAATTGGCAGGGTATGCCCAGACGTGAGTCCCTTGCTCACTTTGCCACTGGATTCAAGGTAGCCTAGCTGATGAGGGGTGTTATTTCTAAACCAGTCCTAGGATGCTTGTTTCTGATTCAGAGAAGCCCAGGCTTGGCAGTTCGGGCTGGACTGTTCCTATGAGGCACAGAGTCAAGACTGATTTGCATATGGCTGGGTCTGACCTGAGGTGGCGAAGTGAGCTAAAGAACGGTGATGGATTTAACCCAGATCTGTGACTGGGGGTGAGTGTCTTAAAAATGTCAGCGTTCCGTCCATCATCTCCTTGTGTTTGCTTTGTGCGCCCTAAGTTGGCAGGGTATGTCCAGACGTGGGTCCTTTGCTCACTTTATTCAAGTGGATTCAAGTTATCCTGGCTGATGAGGGGTGCTACCCCGAAACCAGTCCCAGGATCCTGGTTTTCAGTCTAAGGAAGACCTGACCTGGAAGTTCAGGCTGGACTATTCCCATGAGGCACAGGGTCAAGACTGATTTGCAGTCGGGGGTCGGGCGATCATATTGTCCACAGGAGCCCCCGTGTTGGGCCTGGACGATGTGCCCAAAAGGACGTCGGTGAGGGCCTCATTAAATGGCAGCAGGGGCTCCACAAAGCTCGCTGCTGATTGAAGCACCTCAGTCAGGAGGTTCGTCCTGACTGCCACCGTAGGAATCTCAAGGATGTGAGCCTCGGCCGCCCCACGCGACACCACTGCGTATGACTCTCCCTCCACCGTAGCCACGGTAGGAGGAGACAACATGCCAAGGTCGGGAGAAGTGTCAAGACCACTGGCATTCCCCAGTTCCTCTCTCCAGTCCTGCTCAGCATCTAACTGGTCAGTTAAAGGGTCACCTGACCTCTCCCAGTCCTCCTCACCCTCCTCTGGCTGCCAATCTGGCTGAAAATGGCCAGGGTGGAACACAGGGACAAAAGTACTCATCGGCGCCAGATCCGGTGGTAGCCGACGCCAGTCGGGCTCGGTGTCCACGTGGGGTTTGTAGGCTAAGGTTGATGCCCGCCGGCACCGAACGTGGTAGTGGTGCCATAGGAAGCGGCGCCGGTGGAGGTGTAACGAGGTCAACCAATGCTGATCTGGACCCAGGCCTGGATCCAAGTGGGGCCTGCAGTGCAGGTGCCGGAGCTGCCGGCAGCGAAGACCTAGGCCCCCCAATTGAGTCCGCAGAGTCCGAAGGCACGCCAGCGTGGTCGGTCCACCCAAAGATGGCATGCATCACCTCGTAGAACATACAAAGCTGCGCGGGAGTCGCTCCGGGTCATGGAAAGGAAGGGAAGCTCAGAGTCGACCCTTCGGGCTAGGCGCGTTTGAGCCGCGGAAGTAGCACCACCTGCGTGTCTCGTCGGATCGGCCAACAGACGAGGAAAAATCAAAGATGCTTCTTTAACGACTTCTTATTCTTCGACTTACCCGACCCATAGTGCGAAGACTTTGATGACTTGGAACCAGAATGGTGGTGGGTCCACGATCGATCCCTCAACCTCCCTCGCGACCAAGACCTCGAACGGCGTGGAGTCGACTGTCAGCGTTCAAGCACCTTTCAGGACTGTTCCAGCAAAGCTTCGGTGCCTTTGACCAACAGTCGGAGCACGACTTGGGGTCGTGGTCGTGCTTCAGGAAAAAGAGGCACCCGCGGTGCGGATCTGTCAACGACATCAGTCGGTTACAGGAACTGCAGCCCTTGAAACCGGGCATCCCTTGTGTACCTGTTTGGAGTCGAAGACTCAAAACGAGAAGTCGACAAAAGTAGAGAAAAAGTTAGTAAAAAAATGACTGAGGTACCGCTCTTCCGGGATCTGTGCTGGCGGTGTCTAAGTAGCTGTCATCCCGGTGACCACAACGCCGATGATGGATGTGGAGCCATCCAACGCCATCTTCCGACGCACAGAGGTACTGCTGATGAAAAAAACTTTCCGGATCCAGTCTGACGCCTGGGGGTAATTCTAAGGTAAGGAATCTATAACTAACGTGTTTCTTTCAGATTCAGTTTTACAAGATAAAAGAGGAGATGAGGAGTCGTCAAATCATTTCTCCTACTGATGTTCAAACTCGTATAATTGCCATTGCTCATGAAGGCCATCCAATTCGCAATCTGAACAAGAGAAGGATACGCTAGTCATACTGGTGGCCTGGGATGGATGGTGATAAAGGAAGTGGTGAAAATCTGTCTTGTATGCGCAAATAGTGATAAAACCAATGTGGTGAGGCAAACTCCATTAGAGTGTGCAGATTTTCCCTTCCCTTGAGACCATGGGAGAAATTAGCTGTTGATTTTATAGGGCCATTTAATTGTCTGGAACTGAGGTGTAAGTACATTTTAATCGCAGTTGATTATCACACTAAGTGGTTTGTGGTGGAGACCTTGGAACAGGTAAACGCTAAAATGTCATTGAATATTTTGAGAAAATGTTCATGTCGGAGGGCAATCCCAAGACAATAGTTGCTGACAATTTAGTTCAGTTTATTTCCAGGGAGATGACGGACTTTATTGCCAGAATGGGCATTGTTGTGAGAAGGTGGCTATCTTCAGACCACAGGCCAATGGTTTGGTGGAAAGGATGACTCATCTGGTGATGGAAAACATACAGCTCTCAATGGCTAATCGCCTTCCATGGATGAAGGAACTGGGAAACATGGTGTGGTCACATAGAACAACACCCCTTTCTGTAACTGGTGTGTCTCCGTTTGTGTTTTTGAAAGGGACAAAGCCAAGAAGGAAGAAATGTCCCGTATGATTGAACAGAACGAGAGAAGTGTGGGTTGATCATGGTGACATCAAAGAAAGGGTTAAAGGACTTCAATACAAGGCAAAGGAATATTATAACACCAAACAGAATCTAAAAACTTCGGGGTACATGGCCTTCAGAGTCCCTCAAACTACAGAGGCACAGAAGGTCCCAGAGCACTGCACACCCTGGGGGCACAGATGGCCTAATGGGCCCACACACCCCAGGGGGCACAGAAGAGCTCAGATCCCCCAAATCCTGGGGGCTCAGAAGTCCCCAGAGACACGCACACCCTGGGGGCTTAGAAGGAGTCACAGCCCCTCACAACCCAGGGACACAGTAGGACTCACAGCCCCTCACAACCCAGGGGCACAGTAGGACTCACAACCCCTCACCCAATAGGGGACAGTAGGACTCCCATCTCCTCACCCAATGGAGGACAGTAGGACTCACAGCCCCTCACCCAATGGGGCACTGTAGGACTCACAGCCCCTCACCCAATGGGGGACAGTAGGACTCACAGCCCCTCACCCAATGGGGGACAGTAGGACTCACAGTCCCTCACCCAATGGGGGACAGTAGGACTCACAGCCCCTAGCAACGCCTAGTTGACTTTTTTCCCACTAAACGAGCACCCCAAAACTTAAAAACAGATCCCATCAGCACCATTTTGCCACTGCACAAATTCCCCCCTGCCCCCAGGGGACGGGTGCCCGACAGCTTCACTGGGATGGGACCGAGAACCAATTGCAAACCGAAGGGGGGAACAGATTCCTGATCTGGGATGCAAGTTCAGGAGTCAATTTTATGAGAGTGTAGGAGATGACCAGTCCAGGTGGATTAACTTTATGACAGTCCCAATAGATGACGTTTATGGCAGTCCCCGTGAATGACCTTAAGGACAGATCCAGTGGATGACCTTTATGACAAACCTAGTGTATGCCCTTTATCACAGTACCCGTGGATGACCATTAGGACAGTCCAATAGATAGCCTTTTCAAAATAGATGAACTTTATAACAGTCCCTGTAGCTGAAAGGTTAAGAATCAGGAACAAAATAATGAGTAAACAGTAAGAGATCCTGTTAAAGATTCATTTTGTTGAGCCAGAGAACCCAAAGTCCAGATGCAGCCGTATAAAGACTTCTAGTGATAAAGACAGGACCAACATCCCTGCGACGAGACAGAGGCTACCTGTCGAGAGACATGCAGTAAGTAATCTATCAATTTCTTCATTCAAATATGTAGGAGAGTAGGGTCTGCTTCCTATGGTTACCCCCACTTTTTGCTGTGATTCTCTGGATTTTCGTGGCTGTGGGCCTGCTAATCAGACCCACAGCCCAGCTGTTCTCTCTCTAAATTGATACCATGTGCTTTAGGTACATACCTGATTGGGTATTGGGTCACCTTTATGAGCCCCTGTATAGTGTACCATAGGTACCCAGGGCATAGGTGCATCCAAGGCCTACCAGGGGCTGCAGCATGTATTATGCCACCCCTGGCTGGCCATCCAAACTGACACCACAGGCCTGTTCACACAGCCTGTGGTAAGGTGGCATAATCACCCCTTACTTAGATATAGTATATCTAAGTTTACCTTATATATAGGCACATATGCACCTATAAGTCACTCCTATGGTAGGCCTTGATAATCCTGGAGGCAGAGTGCTTGGTTTTATGTGAGAAGGTGCCCTAGCATGAGCTTAACCCCTCTGCAGCTTTTTGAACCATCTCCTTATAGCTGTTCTATGATATAGTCATACCATATACTCTTAAGTGCATTATAATCCTCGCAGTTGATGCTAACTTTGGTTTGGCTTTATCAAAACATGTTGTGTAAGGTGTCAAACACTTTGGAATACTACCACCCCGCCAATTTTGGCAGCGGGGTTAGCATTCCACCCTTCTAGAGGGAAAAGACATGTATGTTACTGCTTTACCCGGTTAAAGTTAAACAGAGCCCCAGCATCACAAAATGGATGCTGCTGCAACAGACACAAGTCTGACCTCCTGCAGCTGGGGGAAACTCCAGCAAGGGAGGCCTGGTCAGTAGGTCTCCTGTTGAGGGAGGTGCTAGCTCCTCCCATGACAGCCTGTAGTGTATTGGGGCAGGGAGGGTTGAATGGAAAGATGCTTTTCCAGACACTGCCTGGGGCACACAAGGTGCTCTATGCATAGCCCGATTCAAACCAGTTGCTGGGGCACTCCAGCCCTGCTCTGGCGTGAAACTGGACAAAGGGAAAGCGGTGTAACCACCCCCTTCCCAGGTCAACCCGTAGGAGGGACCTAGCAGGTAATCCAGCCCCGAAAATCAGTATAAAGATAGGAGCTGTGTCCACAGACTTTATATTATCCTGGAATGAAACTTTGAAACAGAACTCTTGGACATTCCGACGTTCTATACCGACTAGAAGACTGAAAGCATCTCCCTTGTGGTCAAGGAGTGACCACCCTGTGCAAACAGGCAGCACCAGTAACTTGCCGGTCTGCTTTGTCGATGCTCCCGCCGGAACCCGAAGGCTCAGTGACACAGAAACTGGACTCTTAGACTTTTCCGTCTCCGACCCACATCCACAGCAAAGCTGAGACCTGTGGCAGACATGAGAGACGTGGGATTGGACACCCTGCATTTTACTAACTGCTCAACTCCAAAGCTACCCGCGCAGTTATGCATTGGGGTATGAGAAGCCCCAGACCCGAGCGCCATTTACACCGAAGCTCAGCCCTCCACACTCCACGAGTGCCGCATGTATGTATGTATTTGAGCTTATATAGCGCACAGCTACCCGCAGTGGGTTTCCCGGCGCTTGCTTAGGGAACCCGTCCTGGCATTCCCCTGTGAGATATCCCGGCAGGGTATCCACAAGGTGAAAGCCAGGCATCCCGCCGCGAGGGGCCGTTGTGGAGATTAAGCAAGCTATTGCCCAGAGTCGCAGAGTGTGAACCCGTGAGTCGAGAAGGCACCGGAGCGAGAATTATCGAGTCCGTGGAATTTTTATCCCAAGACCCGCCGAGGCGGGGAATTGAACCCTGGTCCAGGGCCGATCTCAGCTTCCGGGTCTGCCGCCTCTAACCCCTGAGCCACACTTCTCCACCTTCCGGGTCTGCCGCCTCTAACCCCTGAGCCACACTTCTCCACATGAGGCCTGCTCTTGCATTTCAGCTTGGCGGGTCTTCCCGGTTGCTAGCCCGCTGGCTAGTTAGCCATCCAAAGACTTTTTTAAAACTAAACTGCTTTCCTGCTTGCTCCAGGCTTGCTCTAGCTTCCCTGCAAAGGAGAAGCTCCCCAGACCTTGCTGGTCTGACTTGAAGCCAATCTTCACTTCCTGCGTGGATTGCGTTTGCCAAGGCTTGTTGGGTCCAGTCCGGATACCGACACCGCAGTCAACTAGATCCTATGTGGCACAGCTCGATTCCAGCTCCTGGTCCCCGTGGCTGCAGAGACAAGCTTCACCTCTTCACCTGAGATCAATGCAACATCGCCTGGTTCCTTCCTGGTTCCTTCCTGGTCACTGGCTAGTGACCCAAAGTCTGTCCCCTCTGCTTTCAGGTTCTTCACTTCTTCTATCCACCCTTGGATCCACCCGGACACTTTTCCTCTGGTCGCCTGCAGCACTTCTTTGCAGCTCTCCATAGAAAACAACGACGAAACCCGACACGAAAAGACACCTATGCACCCGGCTTCCCTGGGTGAGGTAACACGAGTACTCCGGTGCTCCCGTGGGTCTTGACTCTCGAAGTGTCCTAGTCTAGAGGGGTTTACCGTAGTCCATCCGGAAGTGTCCTTAATCAGTAACTTTGTAACTTCTTCGTTCTCCATTATAAGTCAATGATAACTCGCGACTGTGTTTAGACACTGCACGCTTCTCCTGTGGGTCTACTTCCTAACCTTTGGTTGTTTAGTGTAGCCCCAGTGATTCCACAGGCCCTAGGCCTGCTTTCTATTCCAGACGTGGTTCTTATACCATTTACTTAGTATATAGTTTGTGAGGCCCCTAGGGCATAACTGTATTTGTGCAACTTATCGTATGCTAATTGAGTAACTTGTGATGTACTTCGATCTCTGACCTCATAACGAGTGCAGAGGGGTTGTGTTAGAAATAAATACATATATATTTGATATATACCTTGTGTGGTGTCCTTTTATTTGGTATTCAAGGGATTATAATTGGTAAAACAGCTTGCTTCACATGCTCTTTGGAGTCTTAGCCTATGACTGCTGGTCCATGCTACCACTAGGATAGCTTGTCTATAAGGTTGACTTTACAACCACCATCAATAAGGGTCGATTTAGACTGGTGCAAGGTGCCACTAGAACTAGTGACATCATATGCCAGGCTAACTTCTCACAATATACACCTAAACACATCCATCATTGATCCACTCACCCACCCACCATCAAGACACCCATCCAACTGTACATCATTACCCACCCATTGACATCCACTCACCCATCCATAATATATCCATGCATCAATCCATACATTTAGCCACCCAATCCCATTCAGCCTCATCCATTTATTCAGTCAAACAAATCCATCCTCCCAAACCAGCCACCTACCCATATCAAATGTCAACCCGCCGAGAACCATCATCCACCCCCCCAGATCCATAGCGTGCCCGCCCAGATCCATCACCCGCCCACCCAGATCCATCACCCGGCCCACCCAGATCCAACATCTGTCCACCCAGATCCATCACCCCGCTCACCCAGATCCATCACCCCGCTCACCCAGATCCATCACCCTGCTCACCCAGATCCATCATCCTACTCACCCAGATCCATCACCCCGCCCACCCAGATCCATCATCCCGCCTACCCAGATCCATCACCTGCCCACCCAGATCCATCATCCTGCCCACCCAGATCCATCACCCCGCCCACCCAGATCCATCACCCGCCCACCCAGATCCATCACCCGCTCACCCAGATCCATCACCCCGCTCACCCAGATCCATCATCCTGCCCACCCAGATCCATCATCCTGCCCACCCAGATCCAACATCTGCCCACCCAGATCCATCACCCGTCCACCTAGATCCATCACCCCGCTCACCCAGATCCAACATCTGCTCACCCAGATCCATCACCCCGCTCACCCAGATCCAACATCTGCCCACCCAGATCCATCACCCCGCTCACCCAGATCCAACATCTGCCCACCCAGATCCATCACCCCGCCCACCGAGATCCATCATCCATCCATCACATATCCAATAATCTCCCATCCGTCCCGTCTATCCTGCCAGCTCTCAGCCATCAAACTACTTCATGCAAAAACACACAGCCATGCACCCAGCCAGCCACTCATACAAAGATCCACCCACTAATCTAACAATTCATGGAATACCACCAATTCGTCCATCCATCAGAATTCACGCCCATCCTCCAGCCACACATTCTGTATCCCACCATTTAACTTTTCTTTTAGCCTTCCATCATTCAACTAGTCCTTTCATCTGTCAATCATTCTATCAATCCCGTCTCTTAACTAGAGCCTCTCTCTGTGGCAGTCAGGCTGTATATTGGGACTTAAATCTTGATGCTGTCAAAGTCAGACAGCTCAGGAGGAACACTCTCTCCCTGACACATCTACCTCTTATCCTGTGATAATCAAATCTCACAGTAGGAAGCAGTCTCTTCCTGACACATCCACCTCTTATCCAGTGACAGTCATATCTCCCAGGAGAGATCAGTCCCTCTCGGACAAATCAACCTCTCATCTTTGACAGACCTCACAGGAGGGAGCAGCCTCTCCCTGACACAACCACCTCTTATCTTGTAACAGTAAGATCTCACTGGAGATAGCAGTCTCTGCATGACACACCCAGATCTCATTCTGTGACAGTCAGACCTCACAGGAGGGAGCAGTCGCTCTCTGACACATCCACCTCCTATCCTGTGACAGATTGCACAGGAGGGAGAAGCCTATCTATGACACATCCACATCTTCTCCTGTGACAGTCATACCTTCCAAGAGAGATCAGTCCCTCTCTGACACATCAACCTCTCACCCTTGACAGTCCGAATTCACAGGAGGGAGCAGTCTTTCTGAGACACATCAATCTCTTAACCTGCAAACGTCAAACCTCACAGGAGGGAGCAGCCTCTCACTGACAACCTTTTCTCTTATCCTGTGACAGTCAGGCCTCAAGGGGGGTTCTCTTGGACACATCAATCTCTCACCCTTTGACAGTAAGACCTCACTTGAAGGAGCAGCCTCCTTGTCAGACCTCAGCAGGGTCTCTCTCTGACACATCAAGCTCTCATCCTGTGACAGTCAGACATCACAGGAGGGAGCAGCCTCTCACTGACACCCTTTTCTCTTATCCTGTGACAGTCAGACCTCATGGGGGCTCTCCTGGACACATCCATCTATCACCCTTTGGCAGTCAGACTCACTGGAGGGAGCAGTCTCTCCTCGACACATCCACCTCTTATCCTGCGACAGTCAGATCCTGTAGGAAGAGCAGCCTCTCTTTGACCCAGCTGCTATAAAATTGTAAATTGTAATTTATATTTATATAGCGCATTATCACCAACGGTCTCTAAGCGCTTGCTTTGGGAACCCGTCCTGTTTTTTTCCTGTGAGATAACCCGTACTGGGTACCCCCAAGGTGAAAGCCAGGCATCCCGCTGCGGGGGGCCATAGTGGAGATTAAGCAAGTTATTGCCCAGAGTCGCAAAGTGTGAACCCGTGAGTCGAGCAGGCACCGAAGCGAGAATTATCGAGTCCGTGGACATTTTGGGCTCAAGACCCTGCTGCGTCGGGAATTGAACCCTGGTCCCGGGTCTGACCTCTGCTTCATGGTCTGCCTCTTCTAACCATTGAGCCACACTTCTCCACTTAAAACTCTCCTCCCAGTGTACACCAAAGGATTTCAGCGACACAGAACATTTAGAACATATGGCACCACACAAGCATTGGCAAAGCAAATAGCTTAGGCTTTTTATGAAAGGGATTTTCTTTTACATTTCATAAAGTGTATGGTGTTTGTATTGTTGAGTGGGTGTATGTGAAACTAAGTGCCAGGGTGCTCATAACTACCGTCTACTGCTGTCTGGACCACAGACCATCTCTCCTGAATCCTCTGCCCACACTACTTCTCACACCCGAGAGCTCTCTTCCTGTTCAGTTTCCCTTCCTCAACATACCCTCAAAGCTCCCCTCCCCCTTCATTGCGTCCAGCTGCAGTCTGGCACTGAAGCTGTAGACCAGGGGTTTCCAAACTTTTCTGTAATAAGAGCTACTTCTGTTCAATGAAACTGTTCCAGAGCTACTGATATTAGTGTTGAAATAGTGACCACACCAGACATTATTACATGACTGGCCACCATATGCAAGGTTACTACCAATGAATACCTCACTTCATCAGGCAGGGTTGGCAGCGGTAATGTAAACAAAAAAAAGGTCTGCCAGTACGGAATGCCTCCACATGGGTAATACATAACAGCCAGCACTGCAATGCCCCTGGCACCAAGGTAATACCTAAAGACTTCAACTTTGTAGCAGTACTCCTTCAAATCATCCTTCTTGGATACCCATTTCTCCGTGGCTCCTGACCTTGATATAAGCGGTATACAACTTTGTCATCCACCAGACCAACAGGTAAAGATGTCAGATTCCCTATTATGTCTAGAAAGGCTTATTTGTTACACTGTGCTGTGACAGCAATACTTAGGAAATGATAAGCAGTAAGAAGGAAAAGGATATAGGCCTTGAGGAACCAGATGAAATGGAAGGGGCCTTGATGCCTGGCAGGAAGATCCATAAGAAAGAGGTTTGTTGTCACATTGACTTTGGCTACCAGGCAGGAAAACCAAAATGTGAGCAGCTTACCAAAAAAGTTCTTCATCCCGATAGCCCAGTTGTTTCCATAAAATGTATTTTCAACGCTATTCCCAATATGAAGAGCACAAATGGAAATCCAAAGGGTGTGTTCCCAAATTTTAAATTCCGGTCTTTACCACAAGTTAGATGACTGCAAACAAAGCACTTTTCAGGCAAAGGTGGAGGTAGACTTGTTATGAAGGGGATTAAGCGTAAGAGAGGGTATGGATGCCTCCTAAAGTGCAGAGGGTACAAAGCGAATCCTTCAAGCCACTCAACAAGCTATGGACTCTGACTGCGGATCAGATAATGCAATGGCTGAGGCGACTGTAGTAGTATTAGCAGCAGAACCATGGCTGCTCCATTCTTGGATCCAGGCTAAAGAGGGGCCCCATGGAATCAGAAGGGTCAAGCTCCATATGGTGTAAGTGGACACTAACATGTTGGAATTTATTCCCCTTTTTGATGTAGACTTAATCATAAATAGGTCCTCTCTACTTAAATGTTTTTCGGGCATTGAAAATTTTAAGTTAATTTCAAGGCAGGAATATCAATTTGTTTTCCATATTGCCTCTAGGGTCAAGTTTTAAGTCAAGGGACATATTTTATTCTTTACTTACCGGAAATTTGATATAAAAATTGTCTGAATGTTTGCAATGTAGGGGGATTGATATCATCATGCTTTTGGAAGAGGGTGGACTCGATGTGGGTAATGGGCTACCACCCCTCTTGGCCTGTTCTTTTAGTGAGGTTTCTCTGAACGATTACTGGGGGATTAAAAACCAGCTACGCAAGACAGGTATCCATTAGAGAACCTCCTGTTCACCCCATCCAAGCAATACATGAAGATGAGCCCCTCTGATCGAACTGGCTACAAAGTGTTTCAATCAATCAATCAATCATAGCATTTATAAAGCGCACTACTTACCCGTGAGGGTCTCAAGGCGCTGAGGGGTGGGGAATGCTGCTACTGCTCGAAAAGCCAGGTCTTGAGGAGTCTTCTGAAGGTCTTGGGTCTGACGCAGGTGTGTGGGGAGGGTGTTCCAGGTCTTGGCGGCGAGGTGGGAGAAGGATCTGCCGCTGGAGGTCACTCTTCGGATGCGTGGGACTGTGGCAAGGGCGAGGTCGGCAGAGCGGAGCTGGCGGGTAGGGGAGTAGAAGCGGAGTCGTCTGTTGAGGTACGCTGGTCCGGTGTTGTGAAGTGCCTTGTGTGCGGGGGTGAGGAGCTTGAAGGTTATCATCTTGTTGCCGGGGAGCCAGTGCAGGTATCTCAGGAGGGGTGTGATGTGGCTATGGTGAGGGATGTCGAGGATCAGGCGTGCAGAGGCGTTCTGGATGCATTGAAGACGTTTCAGGAGTTTGGCCGAGGCTCCTGCGTAGAGGGCGTTTCCGTAGTCCAACCTGCTGCTGACCAGGGCCTGGGTGACCGTTCTTCTCGGTGTCTCCCAGAGTAACCTCCTCCAGCATCCTTTTAATTAACAATTAGCTAAAGATAATCTCCTGGAATAGAGCAAGAATAGTAAATAGGAGGGAGAAGTGGCATTAGTTAAGCTCACTAGGGGCAGATGTAGTTTGTCTCCAGGAGACATGGTGCAAGGGGGAACTCACTTGCGATGATTACATCATTTTAGATTGTAAAGTAATACCATCATGGAGGAGTCATGCAAGGGGGTGGGGGGTATGCCTGTATTCTGTCCAATAGAATTCAAAGGAGGTACACATGTTGTAAAGACCCAAGTAACTTATTTATGGCAGAAACCCTGTTCAAGTTTGGAAGAGAACCAAAGACTCCCTCCCCCCTCAGTCCACCCCACCTCAATTGCTGTTGATAAATGCCTATTTCCCTCCAGAGGCCTCCGATGATGCACTTTAATGTGAGATCTTTTCTTATATTAAACAAAAGACTCTGATAAGGATCATCCCCCCACATATAATTTGGGTTGGGTCCTTAAACCTCAAAATATCTAATTATGCTTTAGAACAAATACGCGATGTGGAAAACAAGAAAGATTTGTGGATCCCTCCAGCCCTTTTTCCTTAGAAAATAAACTAATAAGAGAGGGAAAGTTAATATCCATTCAGCTGAAAAAGTTGATTGCGTTAGAGCGATGAGGGAGACTACCTTTGGGCACCCCTCCAGCATATACTCACAAAGCTTCAGGGGGAGCTTTAATGCCTTATCCGCGGCGGTTTTTTTGCCGCAGTGCGGGCGTTCTGAAGAGTGGGTGGGGCTGCATCGGCCGTTGGCCGACTACAGCACTAGGGAGGTAGTGCAGCTGTCGGCCAATGGCCTACGGCAGCACGCAAGTGGTCAATTCCGGTTTATGTGGTGGTAGGTTGGACCTCTTCCTACCTGTCGGGTGATTAAAGTTCATAGACCCCCCTGCTTGGTGATCATAACATTTTAAGAATTTCTGTATATTTTAACACAACACCCTATTAGATCTTGGAATTTTAATGGAGAATCTACCAGGTTTAACAAGAAAACAGGGAGAACACACTGGGATTATAGAACAGTTATGGGCCTCAGACGTACTTTAGAGGCCACCCTTGATAAACTGGTTAGCTGGATAGGAAACTAAATTGAAAGTTTTAATATTTGTATTAAGCAGTAAATTAAAGCTGGTGATCAAAAGAACCCAGTGGGGGAGGCTGTCCTCTCCTCATGTTAAACAGGGAAATAAACGCTCTAGTTAGGCAACAATATTTGGATTATGTCCCCTAAAAAGTATATTAGGATGCTGCTGTTAAAAATGAGGTGCAGTCAGCTAAAGGCTATCCTGAAGAGAGAGGAGTGGGATAGGCTCTGGATTAAACTAAGGGAAGCAGTAGTAAAAGGCCAGACTATAACTTTTGGGGAGATAGTCGCTGAGGGTTGTGGTGCAAGAGCTAGATATTTCCCCTTAGCTATAGAAGAATCTAGACGGGTAAATTTTATTCCGGGCCTAGATCCACAGTAAAAGGAGATTCCAATTTGTAGGGCCCGATTGACTATATGACTGCCTTTCAGATGATAAATGAAAAATCTGTGTTAACAAGATAGGGATTGGTATACAGGGCTTTTATAGACTTTTTCATGGCTTTTGATAAAGTATATTGTCCTTTGCTGTGGAGTAAGCGTTTAAGTTTTTTTTGTTGTTTTTTTTTTATTTAAGCCAGTAGACAATTACAGAAAGCATCAAAATGTAGCCAGCATAAGATCGACAAAAAAGGAAATTAAACAACATCGTGAACAAATAACATTTGTACAGCCTGAAGTAATACATATATGTAGGATCCCATCTGGAAGATTACACCCCATACGCAATAATTAAATCTGGAGTACCGACAGACAAAGGGATGGACTGAAGAGAGTAGATATTAAATAAAAATAAATTGGTAAACAGTAGTTTGCAATTAGCCTGCTCCTATATTTACAAAATAAAAAAAAGATTTTTACAACCCTGCAGACTTTAATCCTTCCAAAAACAGCGGGGTCTAGGTATGGTCTTCTATTGCCGGTGTCATAACTTCAGTTCAAACCCCCCATATTCCAGCGCCCAGTCTTCGCTTCTGTGGCCCTTTGATAGCATACAGGTTAGTTTCAAGTTCACATATAGCGAATAACCTTCCTCTCTCAAAAGTAGGGGGTTCTTTCTGACACCACAGTGAGGCTATACATAGTCTTGCCACAGCGACGGCAATATATATTAAATATCTGAATGTATACATTCCCTGTGCAGACATTTCATTCTCTAGTACCCCCAGCAGCATAACTAAAGGAGTTATCTGAATCTGCACTCCAGTTACTTCCGTTAAAAAGGTCTGCATCCTATTGATCAATGATTTTAGATCTGGGCATGTAGCAAAGAGGTGAACTATATCTGCCTGGTCCTTCCCATACCGAGTACATTTACCCTCATGCATCCCACCCCACCGCACAATTTTCTGTATATTGCAAATTAAACAGTTTTGTACTGCTGTATTTTTAGGTTAGAGGAAATTAGAAGTTTGTAAGCTAAAATAATAGATTCTTGTAAAATATTACCCACTACAAACAGCCTAGTATTCCATTTAACATTTTGTGCCTCCACATCATCCTTTTGCATTTCCGTAAGTACCTGATATAGGTTACCAATTTTTTCCCTGACTTCTACAATTTCTAATAGATTATTTTTCTGTGATAAGCGTGAGGCATCCCTTCTTTTGCTCAGATAGTCCCGAATCTGTAGATATTTGAAAAAAAATCTGTTTTGGGGAGATCCTAGTTAGCCATTAATGAAGTGTATGTCTTAATGCCATTGCAACCTACTAAATGTCCCAGAGTCACAATTCCTTTGCTTCTCCATCTGTTCATGATACCATCTAAGAGAATAGCTGGCAGTAAAGCTGTGGCATCCGTAGGGGTGTAATAGTTAATCCTGCCGATCTTCAGATGTCGCCTTATCTGAGACCAGGCCTTATAAGCTGCCTGAAGCACCTTAAAACGTTGTAGTTTTATAGTAGCTGGGCTCGAGGATTGTAAAGAAAGTGCTCCTTGCCGTGGAGCCTAATAACAAATGAAAGATATGGGGAGTATCCTCTAGGTTTTCCTCGTTATCCCCAACCAGTAAGATTCCAATATACTGCAGTAAACATGCCCAGTAGTAGAACTGGAAGTTAGGAACCGCCCCAGCCTCCTCGTTCACATGGAAGGGCCATAAATTTCCAAGCTCAGCGCGGTTTCCCCTGTGCCCACAGAAAACTATTGCAGATAGATTGCAATCTCTGCATCGGTTTCCTTGTGATTTCAAGTGGAACTGCCCTGAAAAAAAAGAGAACCTTTGGCAAAACATTCCTTTTTAGAACATTACATCTTCCCAGCATCGATAAGTGAAGACCTTCCATCCTATCCAAATCCTTTTTGATCTCACATAGAAGAGGCTCCCAATCAGACTTGACCAAATAAATCAAGGCAGACATTCAAGCGCACCCCCAAATATGTTGCCTCTTCCATGACTCTTAGGCCATTGAATTGCGTTTGATCAGTGCATATAACCTGTGTCTTTGCTAGGTTTAATTTGTACCCTGAACTCCTCTCATAAATTGATGCCAGTTGTTCAGTCTCTCCCAGTGTGGTGGCAGGATCCAGTGAGACTATCACTACATTGTCTGCATATGCAAATATTTTAACCCGTTCTAGCCTAGGACCTAATAGTTGTATATTTAGCCATTGTTCCAATAGGTTTAAGAAAGGGTTAATATATAGCGCAAATAGCAGGGGAGAGCAGGGACAGCCCTGTCTGGTACCTCTTGATAGGGTTACAGGGTTCGATTCTAACCCCAGCACACATACTCGCGCCTTTGGTGATCTGTACATTGTCTTTAATTGCCTGAATAAAACTGGCACCAAACCCATACCACCTCACTGTGACCCATAAGAATTCCCAGGAGACCCGGTCGAAAGCCTTTTCTGCAAGATCACCCTGCATGGCAATTTGTGTGTGTTGGCAATATCCAACATTGTCGTAACTCTACTTATATGGTTGACCGTGCCTCAGGCTATCTTGATTCCAGTGGTAGAGTGAGCAAGGGACCAATGTCTGGGCATACCCTGCTAACTTATGGCGAACAAAGCAGTACAAAAGGGGATGATGGACGGATGCAAATCAGGTACCAAAGCGATACCAAAGATAGCCTGGCTGATGAGGATTATGAATCCAAAACCGATCCTCGGAAGCTTGTTTCCGGTCCAGGGAAGATATGGCTTGGCAGTTCGGGCTGGACTGTTCCCATGAGGCACGGGGTCAGACTGATTTGCATATGGCCATGTTTGAACTGGGGTGGTGGAGTGGGCTAAAGAATGATGATGGATTAAACCCAGATCAGTTGACTGGGGGTGAGTGTTGATTTGCTCAAGCGCTCCGACCATCATCCCCTTTGGTATAGCAAAAGGCGGTCATGGCTCTTCAAGGTCTTGTATAAAGAAATGTTGGATGACCTAAAAGAAAATACATTAATTTATAGAAAGGTTGTGGCTGCTGTAGATTTGTTGACGCTAGATCCATCCTTGATTTTTACTCTGACTATGCAACAATTAAAAGCTAGTTTAAAAGAAGCCACATAGTCCTTGAGCTTTTGCCTTGACAGGAAGGTCTGTACACTTTTTTTTAAAAAGGGGCTGCTATAGACCCCTAGCTGATGAATAAAGCACAGCTGTATATTCTATGGTACTTGTCACATGGACTGAGACGTTTTTGGATACTCTTGAGGAAGGGTATGCTCCCATGAAATCTCCTTTTGACCAATGGAATTTTTCTCAGCGATTTGTAACCTGTGCTCCCAAGATCTTAATCATGTTTTATTTGTTTGCCCTGCTTTTTCACAAAGTCAGTGAAATTGGCTGAAGCCCATATGTTTGCAGCAGTCCATTCTCTCAGCCATTTACCAGTCGCTTTATGTACCTCGAAATTAAGTGTTTTGTTATAGGATTTTGAACTTTTCTAATTGTTTTTACACCTATATTAATGATGTACTAGTTTCAAGGTTATTGAAGTTGCCTATGATTCTTAAGTAGGAATTCAGGCTTTTTTATTTGGCTGATATCTTGGTTTTGTTGCTGCTGACGTATTCCTATATAATGCTTTCGTTATATAGTTTGCACATTTTGAACAAAGGGCACAATAGCCACTTGATGTTCCTTTAGGGGTAATACCTTGCCGGAAATGGGAAACTGTTTACATGCAACTTTCAATCTTGAACACTTCTGTTGTGATTGTTGGACCTATTGTCTGAGTAGTTTCTATGTATTTTTGAGTACAAAATAGTATTTTTGGTATATTTATTTTATCTGTATTTTAGTGCAAATATGTACTTCAAGATTTATGCGATCTTCAACGGAGTTCCAAAAAAACATTAATAAAAATAAACTTGAAAACTTGTATGCAGTAACTTCTTGATACATACCTATGGTTCATTGTTATTGTGAACTTGGTGACCGTGGAGTGTATGGTATAGGGCCAAGCACAACACAAACCTGCTATACCTAAGGGAGTTAGTTGTATCTGTAATGGAAATAATGCTTCATATTATTCTGAGCTATTTTCTACTTTTCTTTAGACTTCTAACACCAAACTCGTTTATACGGTAAGGTGTATAAAAAAAAGCTTGGATGATGTCACCAGTGATGTTATCAATGATGTCATTTAAGAAGTCATAAATTATGCCATTAAACACGCCATGAATGATGTAAATTGTGAGATCTTAAGCAGTGCATGGCAGGGTGAAAGTTATATTTAGCTCTGTTAACTATAAATGGTTAATTTCTGTGTTTTTTAGCTCAAAACAATAATGTTGGCACTGACAGATTTATCTAACTATAACATCACTTGAATCGTTTTTTTCTGTGAATTTCTAAGGTTTTTTGTAATGTAAATTAAAATATAATAATTCCTAACTATAAAGTTACTTTAAGCTTTGGCTTTACATTGAATTTCTAAGGTTTAAAAAAATAAATAAATACAAGTAAAATACAATAAAAATTCTTAACTACAACGCCATTTTAAAGTTTGTAGTATTCATTGAATCTAGAAGTTTTTGTTTTTTTAAACAAAATCCGATTTTATCATACCTAACTCTAACTGTAATATCATTTTAACCTTTGGTTTTTCAGTGAATTTCTTGGTTCTTTTCTTAAAGTAAAGTAATATTTTATTGCGATACATAAAGGTAACCCCCTATGGCGCAGAGGTGAAGACTCTGCAACCAACCCAGTCATTGGTGTTGCATTTTAAATCCTGTTAGACCCGACATCATTGGCCTGAGTCTCTCCTCCATTTTTTCTGTTTGTCTCCTCTGTTTACGATGTTTTTGCTGGTATATTGCTTTGGGCACTGTGCCACTGCTGATCAGTGCCACAGTGCAAGTACTCCCTATGTTAAATTAATATTGATTGGATTCCATGTTTAGCTTGTTTGGTTTAATGTCAGTCCCTAGTATAGTGCACCAGGAGTGCCAGGGCTTGTAAATACAAATGCTGCTAGTGGGCTTGCAGCACGTATTGTGCCACCCACAGAAGCAGCCTGGTAAAATGGGTCTAAAGGTATGCCATTGCTAGACCTACGTGCAGTCTGGTACTGTCACTCGGACTACGCAAGTACAGATACTTGCCAGTCCCCAAACCTTCCCTTAACTTCATGTCAGTCACCCCTATGGTAGGCCCAAGGGCAGGGTGCATTGTGAGCATAAGGTAGGACAAGCCCTGATGTGTGTGGCATGTCCTAATAGTGAATTACAGCCATATTCGTTTATCACTATTGTAAGGTTACCTGCTCTCCATAAGTTAGAATGGGCTGCCAGGGTTATTAAGAGCTATAATCCTAGCTGGCTCAGGGAGCATGGTACAATGTCGAGTTTGATATCCCTGAACTCAGGGTTTAATAACGCATCCGTTTGGGTGGATGGTTTTTGGACTCTGGGTTTGAAAATAGCACTTTCAGAAAGTGGCTATTTTCTTGTCTGACTATTACCGGTCTCTGCTGGTTTGGTATGTGTGTGACAGGAGCTGGGTGGCTTCAGAGGTCTGAATGAGTCAGTGTGGGGTGAGTGAGGCATTTGCATTGAGAGTAGGGGAAGAGTAGCTCCTGATAGCCTGCCCTGCCTGACACAATGCTGGCTCCACCTCCTGCCGGGCGACTGATGGCTCTGCTCCTGCCAGTGACAATACTGGCTCCACCTCCTGCTGGGCGGCTAAGGACCCTGCCCTGCACAGTGAATAGGCCAGGTGCCTCGGCCTGGCTACACCCACAACAAACCCAGGATGAGGGGAATTCCCCTGCATGGACAAAGGGATCAAAGCAGAAAAGGGGTATAAGAGAAGGACCCCTGTACCAAAGAATTTAGATCAATTCTGACAAGGAACCCTGGACCAAGGACAAGAAGCCTGCTGATCCAAGGACTTGCCTACCCCTTCTGCCAGAGTGCTGTTTGCTGGGGGGGAGCCCTGCAGTCACTTCTTTATTTTTGCCAAGGAACCAGGAGAGAGGAACTGAGTGTGTACTTTCAAACTTTGCCAAGGAAATCTCCAAGGGCTGGAAGAGTGCCAGCCTCCTGTTGAAGTCACAGGGCTAAAGGACTTCATCATTTGCTGAAAGTGCTTGTTGCTGGAACCTGAAAGTCCAGCACCTCTGAAGAAATCCAGCAATCCCGACGCCGACTGACGCCGCCGAATCCAGCTCGACATCGTGAGTGCAGCTCCCGTGTCCCGCACCTTCGACGCCGGCCGCCGGGCCCGATCGACGCTAGTAGTGAAGCCGCTGCCGACACCTCGACCCCGAGCCCTCTCTACGCCGTGAGCGCTGCTCACTCTTGCAACATCGACAATGACGCCGTATCCTGCTTCGCCTCGTGAGCGCTACTCCTGCCTGACACCTGTCAACGCCGCTGTAGATCGCCCCGACTCCGAGGCCCGATCGACGCCGAAGACTCGACGCCGGGACACCTCGACGCCGTAGATCATCTTTTCTTCGTTTTCCAAGGTACTGTGTTGTGGGGGTCTGTTTCGACTCCGGGCTCGCGGTCGACGCCGAACCTTTGGATTAACTTTGCCTCGACGTCGTGTGACTCCTGTGGAGGTTACATTGTTGCCAAGAACTGTGATTTAGAGAATAAGAGTTGCTTTTGTTACTAAAGACTTTTGTGCTAAGAAGAAACTACACTTGAACTATTATTTTTTCCTTCCCAGAGAATTTATTAAGATTGTGGTATATTTTTGTCGTTATTTGGTCTTGTGCTAAGCCTTATATAAACATCCTTATTTTTATAATACTACTGTGTCGTGTCCATTTGTAGTGTATTCACTTTATTACTCTATATGGTCATAAATGCTTAACGCACTGCCTCTGAGATAAGCCTGTCTGCTTTGCCAAGCTACCAAGGGGGTGATCAGGGGTTCTTAGTGTGTGATCTCCTTGCCCTGACTAGAGGAGGTGAGTCCCTATTTGTCAGAAGTGTATACCTCTGCCAACTAGAGACAGCCAAGTCTAACAAATACAAACAAAGGAAACCTTTTCACAATTTAAGCCCTTCTTTCCTCACACAGCCTTTGTGTATTCTAATATATGTCAAAGGCAAAAATGGCAATGCTCAAAACAGTTTTGTTCTAAGATTGAGTAGCCCCTGAAGCATGTTAATAAAACAATTTCTGTTTTTCTCCATGACCATGACGTGGGCTCTATTTATCACAATATTTTTCAGCTTTGATATGCCAGGAGTCTACTGGAAAGAAGGTGTCCACTCAACTGCAGAAGGAAACAGAATCTTCCATAAAATAAAGGAATGTATCCAGTTTACATCTAAATAAACACTACACACTATAAATATAAAGGCTCTTTTCAGAGACCGCCTACTACAACATTATGTAATTGTTTTAGGCTAAAACGTCCTGTGGTGGGGGATTAACACCCGTGGGATTCTCCCTGTAGCAGCCAAACAGTTACCTCCACCCCTACATTTGTTCAGCTACCTTAAGTGTCTTGCGAGCTCATACACCTAAATGCTAAAAAAAGTATACACTTTACAAATATAGATGCATGTATGTAGTAAAGTGTGGGGAAAGAGTGACATCTGCAGATATGTCTACCCAGGATGATAGCTGTGAATAGTAGGATATGGATTGACATCTCCCCAGGATGACAGGCATGCGTAGTACTGTGTGGGGAGGAAGTGGCCTCTCCACTAAGACCTCTACCCAGTGTGACAAGTGTGCGTAGTAGCCTGTGGAGAGAAACTGGGCTCTCCATAGCACAACTCCCCAGGGCGACAAGTATGTGTAGTAGGATGTGAGTGGAAAGTGCTGTCTCTGCTGAGATATCTCCTCAGGATAACAGATGAGTAGAGTGTGAAGATACACTGTTGTCCCCACTAACACCTCTCTCCATATTGACAGGCTTGCAAGGTAGAGTGTCCGGAGGGAGAAGCCTCTCTGCTGAGAACTCTCCCCAATGCAACAGGTGTGTAGTAGCATGTGGGGTTGGACTGGGTTCACGGTTGACACCTCTTCCAAGGGCGACAAGTGTCCGTAGTAGGGTCTGAGGAGGGAGAACACTCTCACCTGAGATCTCCACCGGGAAAACATGCAGGCATAGTAGGGTGTGAGGAGATACTGTCCTCTCCACTGACACCTCTCTCTATGGCTACATGTGAGCATGGTAGGATGTGGGGAAGGAGAAGCCCCTCTGATGAAAATGAGGTATGCTGCAATTATTGAATTGTTTTGATTGACAGTCCACCTTTAAATATAGGTGAGACAAGCCAGTCACATTTGACTCCCAGCTGTTAAAACCTTTTTTTTATGAATTGCAGATCTATGTAAAACACAAACTTGATATTTATAACTTTGTTAAAGATCAACTAACAGATGCTTTGCTTTTAACAGACAGCAACTTGGTTGAGGGATGATCCGGCTCCTGATATTTTACAATCTTTTCCCTAGGATTAATGCAATTGTTAGGCAGGACAAGGATACTCCAAGAAGGGGCAGTATATCCATTATTTTTCCACAGTGGTTTAATTGCTCCTATTCAGAGTTAAAAATGGATTCGTGAACTCCCCAAAACCTTTACCCGATCAGGGGCTTTCATCTACTAACTCCCAAGTGCCTTCTCTAGTTTTACTAATACCCTAGTCGACACCATCACTCCTCTAGAGCTACAATATTCACGTTTTACAGTTTTCGACACCCTCAATATGCACTTTGAAAACACTAGCCATCATGTGGTCAAAACTATGATGGGGAATTTTCAGAGAGCGTACAATTCATCCATCAAATGTGATACCCTACATACTGGTCCAAACGGGAAACAGCCATTACAACGCAGGCTTTACACCGTGCTACCATTACAACACAGCAATCACAACGCAAGTCGTTACAACGACTTGCGCTGGATGGCGCTATATGCTAAGGAATAGCATGATTTACTATTCCAACACCTTCCCTACTGTTACATGGGCTGGAGTTCGAATAGTAAATTATACTATTCCTAAATCCAGCGCCTCCAGCACAAGTTGTTGTAATGACTTGCGTTGTGATTGCTGCATCGTAATGGTAGTGCAGTGTAAAGCCCGCGTTGTAATGACATACATCCGGTCCGAACATATGCTTAACTCAGTCTTTTCCAATCTAGACATTTTGGAGGTTAAAGATGGTTGGATTACTCTTCCATCCTTATTATGAGGAGGATTAGGTGGACTGCGGATGGCTGTGCCCCTTCACCTGTATGATCATGACAGTGGACTAAGCTCAATCCCAAGCACTTTTGTCAAGTGTTAGACAACAGTATATCGATCCTAGATGGGAATTTGGACAAGGCCAGCAAATAATTGACAGCTGGATTACCAAGCGTAAGATCAAACAACCCCTTTCACTATGCGGGCGTCTCTCAGCCACGTAGAAGACTTGTAAATGTCTTAAACAATTTTGGTGAACACCCTATGAGCCAACATGTAAACCAAACTATCTAGCAACCTTAAAAACTTACCATTGTTGAATTAGGCGAACCCACAGAGATTTATTTGCTGTGAAAATCCAGAAGGCAATCAACACCACAGGAGAGATGTTCTCTATAGTTAAGTCATTAACCCCCTGCCGGTTCCACTGATTCTACCCGCACGTGCTGGTCCAACACTCAACTACATCTATTAAATTCCTCCCCCTGCTCGGCCACTACCCTCTGCAACCCAGACCATTTAGAATTTGTTCCTTTCCATTGCCCTCAATGTAACTTCACTCTCCCGTCCCACCTATCTCGTTTGCCTTCTCATCCCACACCGCAGCTCTCTTCATCTAACCACCGGACGCTGAAAGCAGGCTTGGTCAACTGCCGGTCTCTCCCCCGTCATGCCAACGATATCTGGATGTCTATTTCCTCTGACCAGTGGGATATTTTATTTCTCACTGAGTCCTGGATCACTGATTCCTCCTCTCCGGATATCTATCTGGCCATCCCCCCAGGCTACGACATTAAATGCATCAACCGGGCTGGAGGAAAATCTGGAGGCGGACTAGCCGTCATCCTCAAATCCCATCTTCAGCTGACCATTACCAAACTTACCAATATCGGTATAATTGAAGCCATGTATTTCTCTGTATCTGACTCCGCTGCAGTTATACTGGCTGGCACCTTAGTTTATAACCCCCCAAACACCGCCTCCCCTTCTCTTACTGCTCTTACCCACCAGCTGGCTGATCTATCCCTTAAACACCAATATTTTCTAGTCCTAGGTGACTTTAACCTCCACGTAGACAACCCTCTCTGCGTGAAGGCGAACAATCTGTTGGAAACCATGGATAGTCTGAACCTCACGCAATTAGTCACCGGTCCCACTCATGTGGCTGGTCACACCCTGGACCTTATTTTCGCCAATTTTTCGACTATCACTGTCCTCCCCCCCCTCCCCCTTACTTGGTCCGACCACTATCTTATCCCCTTCTCTCTTGCCCTAGGCCGGAAATCTGTCCCCCTGGCCCCCAGGAAGGAGTTGGGAAGAAAGTGGCATAAGGTCACATGTGCCACCTTGGACCCGGTATTCCACTTCCAGATGGAATACCTCTCCTCTGATATTGACGGAAATGTTTCTAGGCTAAATACTGCCCTTATCAATGCTATTGACACCATTGCTCCGCAGAAAATCATTGCCTCCACTAGATCTCGCCCCTCCGCCCCCTGGTTCTCCACCTCCCTCCGTGAGGAAAAAAGCAGATGCAAAGCACTCGAACGTAAGTGGAGACTAAACTATGACCCTGAAGCTAAACTTACCTACAAATCTGCCTTGAAAAAATTCCTCAAACAAAAAAAAATCACTATGAAAGACCATTTCTCTCTTCAAATTGCTAATGCCAAAAACTCGTCAAAAACCCTCTTCACCATTGTCAAAGACTTCATTAATCCTCCGGCTAGGGCCACTCAGAACTCTGCGAGTCAGGCCCTGTGCGAGGGACTCTCTGATTACTTCCTTGAAAAAATAAACAAACTCTGTCTCTCCTTCCCTAAAGAGCTAGTCTCCCTGCCTCCCTCCACAAGTCCCCCAGCTTCTCCGTCCTTCCTCTCCTTCAATAAACTCACCCGGGACGATGCTATTAGGTTACTCACCCATTGCAAATCTGGCGCTCCCTCTGACCCTGTACCTGCTAAACTCATGGGAGAGCTGGCTCCCTCGTTAGCCGGCTCCTTCCTCTCCATCTGGAACGCCTCCCTTCACCATGGCTTTTTCCCTACCACTTGGAAGGAGGCCTTGGTGATTCCTATCCTAAAAAAGGCAGATGCTGATCCCACGGTTCTCGCCAACTACCGCCCCATTTCCCTTCTCCCCAAACCCGCAAAGGTCCTGGAAAAAGCCGTGCAGTTGCAACTCACGGAGTATTTGGAAAGCAACTCTCTACTACACGACTCACAATCCGGATTTCGGGCGGGATTCAGCACAGAGACGGCTTTGCTGGAAGTATCGGAAACAATTCGGGAATGCGTGGACAGGGGCGAGGAGGCCATGCTGGTCCTCCTCGACCTGTCCGCTGCATTTGATACGGTCTCCCACCTCATCCTCCTTGACCGACTCAAACAGATTGGCATTGGCGGCACTGCCTTTAGCTGGATCGAGTCCTTCCTTTCAGGAAGAAGTCAGAGGGTATTGTTGCGGCCTTTTAAATCGGAGGAAAAACCCTTGTCATGCGGTGTGCCACAGGGCTCCGCCCTCAGCCCTCTGTTTTTTAACATCTATCTTGCCCCACTGGCCGACGTTGTTGAGTCCTACGGAGTCAGGGTGGTCTCCTATGCTGACGATACTCAGCTGGTGTTCTCCTTCAGAGACCACTCGGACTCCGCGTTCACCAACTTCCGCCAGTGTCTCAACAACATCAGTGTCTGGATGACTGATAACCACCTTAGACTCAATGCAGACAAGACAGAGGTGCTGTTTTTTAACCAGAAAAATCCCATCCCTTCCTCTTGGTGGTGGCCCACGGCACTGGATCCCGCTCCCTCTCCCGTTCACTCTGCTCGTAACCTGGGATTTCAGTTTAACGACTCCCTCTCATGCAAAACTCAGGTCAATAAAGTGACCTCTGCCTGCTTCCTGAAGTTGCGCATGATCAAAAAGATACTCCCCTATCTCCCTCTGGATTCCCGCCGTACAGTTACCCATGCCCTCATCACGTCTCACCTGGACTATGCTAACAGCCTTTATGCTGGTGCCCCCCAATATCTGATAGACCGGCTTCAGATTGTCCAGAATGCGGCGGCCAGATTGATTGGTAATATTCCCTACCGTCAATCAGTCTCCGCCTATCGTAAGGAACTTCACTGGCTACCGGTGGCCAGCCGTATCCAGTTCAAGATCCTTACCCTTGCCTACCGAGCCATCAATGACCTCGGACCCAACTACCTGAAAAAACGTGTCTCAATATCCCGTTCCATCAGATCCTTGAGATCCAATGACCTCCGCCTTCTGATCTCTCCCCGTTTCAGACTCTCTAGAATGGGTGGCAGAGGGTTCAGTGTTATCGCGGCAAAATTGTGGAACGCTCTGCCAATCGATCTTAGATTCTGTCCCTCTGAATCCATCTTCCGGGCCAGACTCAAAACTTGGCTCTTTTCTGTACTCTGATTTTTATTCTGCTGTTTTCCCTCCATGCTCCTCTCTTCTCCCCTGGAGGTTCAGGTTCTAGCGCCGGGACACCCCCTCGGGGGTAGCTGTGCGCTCTACAAACTACATAAATAAATATATGCACCAAGATGTCTGTAGAGAGAACCTTGTGCATCACAACAACATTGTGAATATCTTCTGGGGCTTTTCAGGTGCGAAGTCTCCACAACATGTATTCCTCCAACATGCCAGACTTCTCTCCATTCATGCCACCTCTCCACCCTTTAATAAAGAAGCAGTCACAAGCACTCAGCAAACTGAACTGTGTAGCCTTGTTCTAAAGAGACTTTCTAATGTCCAAATGGCAATGATCACAGAACAACTATGAGATCCACCCTAGCGGATACAACATGTTCTTTCCCTACAAAATCTCCTCAGATTGGTCATTGATGCTGCCTCTTGTACACTTTGCTCCTCATTACCTTTCAGCCACTCTTAAATAAATAAAATGCCAGTTATAAGAATGGAGTATACTCAGAAACACTGGAATTGGATGAATCTGCATTCTTTTCTGCATGATCATGTATTTTCCAAAGTTCCCATCTAACCTAGCATCTGTTCCATACCTTGCAGAGGTAAACGCAATGCCTCTCAAATGAGGCAAAAGCTAATTAAAACAGGTGTCATGTGTGGTGTCACACAGAAGCTGACCCATTGCAGATCTTAACCGGTCATCTTTTAGTTGCTGATAGCATTCAAGCATTCAAGTATTGAACTGGCAATAAAAAAGAAGTTTTTGCCCAGACAATATTAATATGCTTTAAAATGATACTTAGTGTTGGACCCGGGCCCTTATGGCTGGTTCACCCCTGAACTTTTTGCTTTTTGATGGCGACCTGGTGTTCATGATTTCTGGCTTGGCGCACTTTTCCCCTGGGTCCCAGAGTGAAAGTGTGTGCGTGTAGTATGGCTGGCCTGCCCTCCCATAGGAATGCATGGGGAATGTGTGTGTCCCTGGTAGTTCCTGATGCGTGGGGAGTGCAGGCTCGAGTTTGGTATGTGTAAACTCGTGAGAGTGAATGCTGCAAGATGGTGTCTGCGGCATGTGTGTGTCTAGTTGGGAAGTGCTACTTCTGGACAGTGAGATATGTGTGCAGTGAGGGTACTGGAGCGTGATTGGCTGGAGCTGGCTGGCATGCCAGGCTCCAGGAAGTCTGGATGGGTCTGCCCGGTGGTGAGTGGGAGATTAGCATGAGTGATGTGTGGGAGGAGTGTACCTGTGTCCTGGATGGGCTGGGTTTTCCCCACACAATGCTGGCTCCGCCCCCCTGTGGTGTGTCTAACGACCCTAGCCTCCCCAGTGAATGAAATGGGTGGTTGGGCCATCAAGAGTGCTCCAGAACCAGTTGCAACTGGTTTCTCCCCCACCCTGCACCTACAGACAAAGGATTTCAGTGTATAAAAATGGGGCTGTGTCCCCACTGAAATTGTTCTCTTCTAGGATCTTGAGGGGGCTGCTGCTGCTGCTGGGGCCAGGAGGAACCGCCACTTGGACTGCCTCCCTGCCTGGAGGGCCAGTGAGCTGGCCCCTGGCCCAGCCTTGCCCCCTGCCTACCTAAGGACTTTGCTGGGACTCTGCCCTGCTGAGGGCAGCTGGGAGCGCTGTGCTTGTGTTCTCAGCGCCTGGGAGCGCTTTGGACTTTCCCTAGTGCCTGGGAGCGTTTCGCCTTGCCTTTGGCGCTTGAGAGCGCTTTCTTGTTGGTCCTAAGCGCTGGGGAGCGCTTCTGTACACAGCCGGTGCCCACCCGGCATCTGGCCGCCTGATTCTGCCGATTCGCGGCGCACAGCGAGTGCCACCTCGCTTTATTTTTAATTCGAAGGCCGGTGCCACCCGGCATTGCCCCGTGGAGTTTTTCATTGATTGAAGCCGGTGCCCACCCGGCATTGCCCGTGATCACCGCCGCCGCCGCAGCCGAGGAGGAGTGAAAGCTGTTGCCGGGCCGCTGCCTAGAGCGACCCGGAAGTCCCGCCTCCTGACCCCCAGGGCCGCGCTGCCATTGGCGGCCCCGGCGGAAGTCAGGCGGAGGGGAGAGCGAGACAAGGCCAGGCGGGAGGCGAGAGGAGCAGCCGGCTCCGTCCTCGTGGCTCCCGAGTGGAGGGGAGCCCGCCCGCGGTCTCAGCCGAGCCGCTGAGGAGCCGTCCTGCCGCCCAAAGACCCGGTGAGTGCCTGCAAGGGGAAAGGGGCGTCGGGACACATTGCCGGTGTCCGCCCCTCCCCCGTAGCGCGAGTTTGCGCGCGCTGTTGTGTTGAAGCCCGAGGGCTTCAGGGGGCATTTTCTATTTTCGAGTCCCCCGTGAGGGACTCCAACGAGAGGGGCCATTCTTTGTTCTTTGAGCCCTGAGAGGCTCTTGAACCTGCAGTTGTTGCCGAGCCTAGCGAGGCTCATGGCCCACATCGAGTGAGAGCCCTGAGAGAGGCTCTGGGGGCATTTTCCTTGATTTAGAGCGCTGGAGCTCTATTTGCCTATTTGCTTTGTGAGCCCCTGAGAGGCTCCTTGCCCAGTCAGTTGTCCTGAGTCCACGAGGCTCCAACGTTGGCATCCTTGGTATTTACAACTGTTCAGCACTTAGTGGACAGTTGCTACGTTTAGGCTGGGTGTACTTTTGGCTTATTACAGCCTGCCCTGACTTTGGGACACAGGGACTGCCACAGGTTGTGGCTCATGGGAAGTTTTGCGCAATTGCTTGTGCTCGCACCGCTGAATGTGTTCTGAACCATCATGTGTCTTTCCTTGCATACACCGCTGAATGTAGGTACTGCATCATGTGTTTTCTTGTGCTCGCACCTCTGAATGTGTTTGGATACATCATGTGTCTTCCTTCCCTACACCGCTGAATGTTAATGCATCATGTGTAATGTTCCTATGCTTATACCCCTAGATGTTGGTGATTCCTAGGTGGTTGCTTTTCTCCTAGTACAGGTGTTGCTAGTTGAGGTCTTTTGTTCCCTGCGCAATAGTTGCCTAAGGTGGTTAGGGTTGCGTAGGAGGTTCTTATGCTTTACCAGTAATTACTGGTTGTGTGCTAGTTTGTGCTACATGTCCTACATGTTCTAAAAGTATTCTATGTGCTAATTACTATTCCTAAAAAGTGATGATTCCTGACAGTGGTCCAGGTGGCCCTGTCTTGTAAATATCCCCCTTGTAAATTCTGGCCGTGCCTGTTGGCACAGTGTAACCAAGTGTATGTTTTATCTAATGTGTTTTTGATATAATACAAAGGCAATTTTTATATAACCTTGTGTGGAGTTTCCTTTGTGGTGGGCCTTGGGTGTTGTTACTGAGTGCGCGCGCAAACACTTAACCTACATAGCCTCCAAGTTTAGCCTTGACTGCTCGCGCCACGTTACCTAGAGGGCGAGAGAGGGGTTATCTTGGTGTGTGACTCCCTTGCCCTGACACTTAGAAATAGCGATCCCTGACTGACCTCGACGCGAGTCTTGGCCGGCCAGGGTCCCGTTTCTAACATTGGTGGCAGGCGGTGAGGATCCGGATTTGTGTTTGCGTTGTACTGCAGTGGCAACAGGCCACACTACAAAGCTCTGCATTTTAGATAATTACATGTTGGGGATTATTGTCCTTTGAAGTTCTAGTATTTCTTTTTCCAAAGAGTGTCCAGTACATTTGTCCCCTGCCCTGCTCCCAGAGTTTGGTACCTGTGTCACGTGTGGTCAGGTTGAGAAATCAGGGGTGGTAAAAACTGCCTTACCGGTCCGAGGGGAGGGTGTGCGTGGATGAATGGTGTGTTGCCTGGACAGATTAGTGTGAGTTCTCTTTAGTAGGGAGCTTGCTGAAATACTTTTGAACCGTGTGCTCTTGCTTCAGCTCTGACAGTTGAGTCCCCTGTGTTGCACGTGTCTGTGAGCATCCTGTCAAGATGGAATCTCCTTTTAACCTCTGTGGTCTGTTTAAGTACAGTATGCATGAGTTGGTACGGTTATGTAAGGAGAGAGACATCCCAGTGAGTGAGTCAGACACCCAGTCCAAGCTTAGGGATAACATGATCCTGTGGCAGAAGAGTGACTGGGAGCGTGAGCACAGTGAGAGGGAGAGGGCCTGGACCGCACACCATGAGGGTGGTGGGTCTGAGGGGAGCCCTGAAGAGTCTGATGTGGAGAGTGAGGATGACAGTGGATGGGCGCCAGCAGAGAGCGAGTACCCCCTAGATAGGGAGTCCCTTGCTGGGTCCAGTGTCAGATGTAGCACCCCATCCCTTTCCCTGTCCCCAGAGGAGTGGGTGGATAGGAGAGAAGAGAGGGAGCACCAGTTGGCCATGGAGAAGCTCAGGTTAGAGCATTCCAGAGAGATGGCGCAGCTGGGTGTGAATGAGCGGACTGCAGAGGCTGAGAGGGCCTTGGCCAGGGAGAAGATAGCCCTAGAGGGTAGGTTATCCCCTGACCGCAGTCATAGTTTTCTGGATTCCCCAGGGAGGGTTGGATCCAGTGGTGGCAGCAAGAGAGAGTTTGGTGCGGGAAGTGCCATGCCCCGTTTCCAAAGAGTGGTACCTTGTTCCCGAGAGGACACATACAGGTTGAAGTTCAGGAGCAGTAGGAGACTGCCTCACCAGGATTGGGGAGATTATGTGGATGATTGCCATGATGCACTGATTGATTGGTTAGAGGTTCATGGGGAACCTGATTTTGATGGACTACTCAACCTTGTTATCAGAGAGCAGTTGCTCAATTGTTTTGTGCCAGAGTTGCGCAAACACCTGTCAAGAGGTGACTATGTGAGTCCTTGGGACATTGCAAAGGAAGCAGACCGCTGGGAAGGTGCCAGTGGTTCTGACACGTCATGGGTGAGTGAACCCGAGAGTAGTGGGTCAGGTATCTTCCAGACCAGTGTGGTGGAGGAGGCTCAGAGTAGCCCAGCTAGGTCCCAGTGTAGCGAGAGGGGTGAAGGGGCTCACGTCTTGTCTCCGTGGAGTAAGAGTGAGTGGGGGACTGAGTGTTCCCAGGTGCCCGAAACCCAGTCTCAGAACCTGGATGGTTTCTTGAGGGAACACCAGGTTAGGGATCTAGGCTGTCCTGTTAGACCCCTTGAGGGTGATCCCCTAGTGTCTAGAGAACCTGGAGTATCTTTAAATAGTGTTCCAGTGGTTCTAGTGCCCGGCAGTGCCACTCCAGTTGGGGGGGCACGGAAGTCCGAAGTGAGGAGTGATTGGGGGAGTTCCCCAGTGGGAGAACCAGTGGGTCAGGGACTACCCAGTTGGGCGAAGTTCCCGTTTAGTGACCATGGTGACACCACTTCTGTTCTGGGGGATCTTCCCGCACTGTCAGGTGGACAGGGGACGGGAGATCTGCGCCAGACAGACAGTCACACAGCACATGAGTCATGTGTTAGCCTCAGGGGGACGGTGAGTGAGTCCCCAGAAGTCCTGGAGTGCCAGGCAATTATCCCACCTAGAGGTTTAGACCGAAGGTTGGGAGGCCAGGTTCAGGATCGGCCTGACCTGAAGGGTGGGACTTCTGTAACCAGAGTCCTAGCCAGTGCTTCTTCCAGGGGTACCTCTCCAGTTGGGAGGGTGCAGAACTCTGGAAGGGGGTGCAGAGGGTGGGAGAGCCCGCCCCTGACCCCGGTGCAACCTGAGGGGTTAAACCCTGGGTTGGAATGGCGTTCTAGGTGTACACCTCGCAGGAGGTGGAGGAACCCTAGAAGAAGAGGTAAGGGGAGGAGAGCCTTCCCTGAGACTCCTGGTCCACCTAAGGTTGTAGACCCTAGGCTGGAGAACCAGTGGCAGTCTAGCCCTGTCTTGCAGACAGGAAGAGTGGAGAGTGGCTACTATGTGCCAGGGGTTACTACCCCCCACTCGGTGAGTAGGCAGGAACCAGTGGTACCTGGGTGGCCTAGGGCCTGGTCCTGGCCGGGGACAGCTGAGGAGTACCAGTGGGGTAGCCCAGTTGTTCCAGATGGTGGTCTGAGAAGGAATCCCAGGGGTTCACAGTGGCGTGGAACAGGACGGTGTCCCGGCAGTGGCGGGCCCGTGTCCTTGTTCTTTCGCCCAAAGCAGGGAAGCCCATCACGGTGGTGATCGGTCTACCCTGCGTTTTGGCTGGAAGGGGGTTGTGTTGGACCCGGGCCCTTATGGCTGGTTCACCCCTGAACTTTTTGCTTTTTGATGGCGACCTGGTGTTCATGATTTCTGGCTTGGCGCACTTTTCCCCTGGGTCCCAGAGTGAAAGTGCGTGCGTGTAGTATGGCTGGCCTGCCCTCCCATAGGAATGCATGGGGAATGTGTGTGTCCCTGGTAGTTCCTGATGCGTGGGGAGTGCAGGCTCGAGTTTGGTATGTGTAAACTCGTGAGAGTGAATGCTGCAAGATGGTGTCTGCGGCATGTGTGTGTCTAGTTGGGAAGTGCTACTTCTGGACAGTGAGATATGTGTGCAGTGAGGGTACTGGAGCGTGATTGGCTGGAGCTGGCTGGCATGCCAGGCTCCAGGAAGTCTGGATGGGTCTGCCCGGTGGTGAGTGGGAGATTAGCATGAGTGATGTGTGGGAGGAGTGTACCTGTGTCCTGGATGGGCTGGGTTTTCCCCACACAATGCTGGCTCCGCCCCCCTGTGGTGTGTCTAACGACCCTAGCCTCCCCAGTGAATGAAATGGGTGGTTGGGCCATCAAGAGTGCTCCAGAACCAGTTGCAACTGGTTTCTCCCCCACCCTGCACCTACAGACAAAGGATTTCAGTGTATAAAAATGGGGCTGTGTCCCCACTGAAATTGTTCTCTTCTAGGATCTTGAGGGGGCTGCTGCTGCTGCTGGGGCCAGGAGGAACCGCCACTTGGACTGCCTCCCTGCCTGGAGGGCCAGTGAGCTGGCCCCTGGCCCAGCCTTGCCCCCTGCCTACCTAAGGACTTTGCTGGGACTCTGCCCTGCTGAGGGCAGCTGGGAGCGCTGTGCTTGTGTTCTCAGCGCCTGGGAGCGCTTTGGACTTTCCCTAGTGCCTGGGAGCGTTTCGCCTTGCCTTTGGCGCTTGAGAGCGCTTTCTTGTTGGTCCTAAGCGCTGGGGAGCGCTTCTGTACACAGCCGGTGCCCACCCGGCATCTGGCCGCCTGATTCTGCCGATTCGCGGCGCACAGCGAGTGCCACCTCGCTTTATTTTTAATTCGAAGGCCGGTGCCACCCGGCATTGCCCCGTGGAGTTTTTCATTGATTGAAGCCGATGCCCACCCGGCATTGCCCGTGATCACCGCCGCCGCCGCAGCCGAGGAGGAGTGAAAGCTGTTGCCGGGCCGCTGCCTAGAGCGACCCGGAAGTCCCGCCTCCTGACCCCCAGGGCCGCGCTGCCATTGGCGGCCCCGGCGGAAGTCAGGCGGAGGGGAGAGCGAGACAAGGCCAGGCGGGAGGCGAGAGGAGCAGCCGGCTCCGTCCTCGCGGCTCCCGAGTGGAGGGGAGCCCGCCCGCGGTCTCAGCCGAGCCGCTGAGGAGCCGTCCTGCCGCCCAAAGACCCGGTGAGTGCCTGCAAGGGGAAAGGGGCGTCGGGACACATTGCCGGTGTCCGCCCCTCCCCCGTAGCGCGAGTTTGCGCGCGCTGTTGTGTTGAAGCCCGAGGGCTTCAGGGGGCATTTTCTATTTTCGAGTCCCCCGTGAGGGACTCCAACGAGAGGGGCCATTCTTTGTTCTTTGAGCCCTGAGAGGCTCTTGAACCCGCAGTTGTTGCCGAGCCTAGCGAGGCTCATGGCCCACATCGAGTGAGAGCCCTGAGAGAGGCTCTGGGGGCATTTTCCTTGATTTAGAGCGCTGGAGCTCTATTTGCCTATTTGCTTTGTGAGCCCCTGAGAGGCTCCTTGCCCAGTCAGTTGTCCTGAGTCCACGAGGCTCCAACGTTGGCATCCTTGGTATTTACAACTGTCCAGCACTTAGTGGACAGTTGCTACGTTTAGGCTGGGTGTACTTTTGGCTTATTACAGCCTGCCCTGACTTTGGGACACAGGGACTGCCACAGGTTGTGGCTCATGGGAAGTTTTGCGCAATTGCTTGTGCTCGCACCGCTGAATGTGTTCTGAACCATCATGTGTCTTTCCTTGCATACACCGCTGAATGTAGGTACTGCATCATGTGTTTTCTTGTGCTCGCACCTCTGAATGTGTTTGGATACATCATGTGTCTTCCTTCCCTACACCGCTGAATGTTAATGCATCATGTGTAATGTTCCTATGCTTATACCCCTAGATGTTGGTGATTCCTAGGTGGTTGCTTTTCTCCTAGTACAGGTGTTGCTAGTTGAGGTCTTTTGTTCCCTGCGCAATAGTTGCCTAAGGTGGTTAGGGTTGCGTAGGAGGTTCTTATGCTTTACCAGTAATTACTGGTTGTGTGCTAGTTTGTGCTACATGTCCTACATGTTCTAAAAGTATTCTATGTGCTAATTACTATTCCTAAAAAGTGATGATTCCTGACAGTGGTCCAGGTGGCCCTGTCTTGTAAATATCCCCCTTGTAAATTCTGGCCGTGCCTGTTGGCACAGTGTAACCAAGTGTATGTTTTATCTAATGTGTTTTTGATATAATACAAAGGCTATTTTTATATAACCTTGTGTGGAGTTTCCTTTGTGGTGGGCCTTGGGTGTTGTTACTGAGTGCGCGCGCAAACACTTAACCTACATAGCCTCCAAGTTTAGCCTTGACTGCTCGCGCCACGTTACCTAGAGGGCGAGAGAGGGGTTATCTTGGTGTGTGACTCCCTTGCCCTGACACTTAGAAATAGCGATCCCTGACTGACCTCGACGCGAGTCTTGGCCGGCCAGGGTCCCGTTTCTAACACTTAGTAAAATAGGTATCGCTATACTATGATGCGTTCTGCTGCCTAATTTGCCTTTTCGCGGCACTTAACGTAATGAAAGAGCTACATACTTTGGCACTAAAATACTGCACCACTTACCGGTCCACTAACTGTGATCAACCACTAGATTATTTGCATCCGCCCCAAAACAAAAGATTTGGGATAGGATTAAATGAGTATAGGGTTAGCCAGGATGCAGTGCAGCTGCTGGTAAGAAAGGGCTTGTGGGACATTTCTCAAGTTTGGATTGAAGGATTTGGATGAGAATGTCCCCTGAATGGTGAACAGTGGTGTTTCCCTGCCCTGAGTGCCCAAATGTGAGTGTTTGTTATCCCAGTTCTGGGATTTTTTGCCCCAGCCTTTTGCAATTCTTGTATATGGACGAAGGTCAATGGCTGACCCTTGACATGAGTATGGTCCTGGAGGGAGTGTTCTGGCCCTTAAGTGCATATTCTGTAGTGGCAGTGGTCTGCTGTCCCTGTTGCAGGTTCTAGGGTGTAGAGCAGTGCCGGCGGCAAACTGTGTTTTAGTAATCGTATAACATGATCAGACCTTTTCATATGGGTAATAGGCGGGGTCGCCTACTACCCAGAAAAGTTCCACTGCTAAAAGTTAGTTAGGATCCTTGCTGTAATGTGTGTGTGTGTACGAGTGTGTGAGTTAGTTAGTTAGTTGGTTAGTTAGTTAGTTACCTACACATATAGGGGCCGATTACGATCTCGTCCGGAAAGCATTCCTACCGAATCAGTCTCTGAATGCTTTCCGGACGACTCAGATCGGGTGAGTCTGACCAAGCAATTTGGATGTATTCGAATGTTTCCGGATATGATTCGGTCAGACTCCCATTGACTTGAATGGGAGCCGGTGTTCTGAACGAGAACACAGGCTCCTATTGAAGAAAGGGGCGGCTGGGGAAAACCTTGCACCCTGTGGCAGGCACCCCATGGTGCCTGCCACACTGTGCATGGTTGGGAAGAGGGGACCCATGGGTACCCCCACGGGCCAGATTTGGAGGGCCCCGGGTGAAGGGATGCCTGCTACAGGCCCTCAAAGACAGATTTCGGTAGCCGATTCGTTCTGGAGAAACCGATTTGGAACGGCTGTCTGAATCAGTGTTTGCTAACAGTGTTCGAATCGGTCGCCAACAAGGGTTCCGAATCAGATTCTGCAAATCGTAATCCGATTCAGAGCCCTTCCTAACAGGATCGTAATTGGGCCCACAGTGTTTGAATGAACCAGAGTAAGGGAGGCCTTTGGGTTCCATTTTTGAAGACGCTAGCCAGTTCTTGTGCACAAGATGGAGGTAAAGTTACTTTCTGATAGTGTGTACGTGTATTGCTGACATTCCTGAGGCTTGAGAGAGGTTACCTTGACACTGAAGTGGAAAAAGAGACACGTAGTAATTCAATAGGGTGCTTTTGCTGCAGAGGAATGATGATTAGTCTCATGTATACTGCCATTTGTTAGATAAAGGGGATGAATGTTGGGTCTGTAGTCTCTGTTCTTAGTCTTTGGCTGTTGATAGCCAGTAACAAAGTGCTCACACCTCTTTGTGCCTCTGTTGTGGGTGCGCTTATCTGGAGACAACTTTGCTGTGAGCAGCATCACTCTCGACAAAGGTTGTTCTAAAAGTGCAAACCAGGAATATACATCTGTCTAATGATTCTCTATAAGAATTAAATCTGTTGACACACTTGTTACAGTTCCTCGGTCTCTCTGACAAAGGTCGGGGTGCTCCACAGTGTACACACAGGACTACTGTGCAATCAGGGTTGATGTCTGCCTGACAGCCAGCTGTCCAGAGTTGACATCCTCTGGAGGCAGATTTGTCTATCAGTTCCGGTTCTCCTGCAAGTATCTTTCCAGGAAGGAGTGAGCCAAGCCTGCGGTAGGATCTGATTACTAGCATGGCTACAGTAATTGACCCCTGGTATTGTGGATCTGCCTAATAGAGAGTCCTAAGTGTGTGACTGGTGTGTGCCTGACTCAGAGACACTCCGCCTCACTAAAGCGAGCATTTGCGGCACGCTATAAGTGTACCCAAGCAGTCCGCGGATACGCGGAGGGGTCATCCACGCCAAAGAGCAGTGGCCTTGCGCCAGAGACTCTGAAAACCTGAGCTTTTGGAGTGTGTGGTATTTTATATTTTACAGTGTATTAAAGTACTTCTCTCTTTAAAAGATAAGCCCTGTCTGTGCTGAGCTCGTTGTCCCTCCACATTAACTTGCCTGAGAAGCCTGTGACTGCTCGCCTTCACTACTACTGAGAGTCAAATGCTGAAGGAGTTGTACTTGACCCAGATTGAAGAGCCCTGGTTGGATAGACCCGGGACATCAACGGCAAAAGAATCTGATCAGTATTCTGTCATCCTACCTTCAGATGTCGCTCACGAGGGCCCTTTACGAACCTGCCTTCATACCAGTATAAGTCAATAAACACTTGCCATGCTTAGTTTTGCTTAACCATGTAGTACATGTTTCTGTTGAACATACCTGATGCATTATGGTACTTGTAGTTCTGTGTCTTCAGATCCTTCCTAGATCCTGTCTGGTGGTGGTTTCCTGTTCACTAGGTTTGTTCCTACATTCTAGGGTTATTTTGACTCCTTTATAATGGCATTCTGGACCCTTCACAAGGTTTGTTCCAATCCGTACTCTTTTCCAGGTTTGCTATTCCCTGTCTTGTATCTCCCAGCTCCCCTGGTTTTCCCTTCTCCTTCCCTTTATTGGTGGTGCCCTGATTCCTTGCACCTGGTTAGTTCCTTGCACCTGGCTCTTTTCCTGCGCCTGTGCTGCTCTTCCTGCTCTGTGAGTGCAGCGGTTTGCAACTGGCTTCTGGTGAGTCTCCATGCACTCTGTGTTCCTGCTGCTGTAATTACCCGCTTGTTCTTTGATTCTGTTTCCTCTTTTCCCTGTACCCATTTTCTTGTTTTTGGCTCTTTGTAGTATCTGTTTCTATCCTGATTTCCTGTTCTTGTGACAGCCATAGTTCATAGTCTCCTGTCTGCACTTTCCTTGATCTGCCGTTTTATATTCAAAGTCCTTATCTTCTGTTCTGTGCTTCTGTGTGTCTGCGTAATTCTGTTTTGCCTTGTTTGAGTGCATATCTTTCTCAGCCTTGTTCCCAGGATTCCAGTCCTGTTCCTGACCTGGATTCCAGTCCTGCTTTACCCTGAACCCAGTTTCCTCTTTGGTGTTCCTTTTTCTGTTCCCTGTTGTTAAGTCTTGTGGTTATATTGTACTTCTAATTGTCTTAGCTTCTAAGGGTGCTGTTAGACTCCAGGGCTTGTGCCTTCCGCACAGAGAACTACTCAGTGCTCCTTCTCCATTGGAGCTGCTGGTTGTCTCCCCCGAACTCTTGGAGATGAACACGCTACTCGCTTTCGGATAAAATGTTTTCATCTCTCTAGAGTGATTACTACCGAAGGAGTAGAGATACGATCACTCATGATAAGTTTGTCTATCTTCTCCTGTCTCTATTTGTTGTGAAACTTGTAGTTTTCCTTTACAGACTTTCAGTTTCCTAAACAAATCCCTGCCTACTCCAGCCTCAGTGTTCCTTTTCCTGGGCCTCTGGCTCTTACTTGTTTGTTTTACATACCTTATCCCTTTTTAGGTCTCGCCTAGGCAGCGCATGCGCTGTCTCGGCGAGAGATGCTGTATACACTATAGTGGGGGTTGCTCCGCCCACTTTCTGCCCATCTTTGTCATTGGCTTAGGTCAGTAAATGCAGCCTTCCAATTGGTTTAAGGCTTGTTAGTCCCTCCTCATGACGATTGTCGTCATTTGTATCCTTCCAAGGCTAGTGGCCCCTTTACTCACCGTACTTACTTCTGGCACGCGGCCTAATCACAGGAGCACCATGCAGTGACTGCTCTCTTCCTGGCCGGCTTTATGGAAGGCAGCATCACGTGATCCGTGTTCACCATCTCCGGCAGCAGCTGCAGGATCACCGTGTCGGTGCACGACAGAGCAGTAGAAAGGTGCGTGCAACTTACTTCTGTGCGTGTCAGTTATGTGGCAAGAGCTACCAAGATTACTACACAATAATGCTATGTTTAAATGGCAACCCTCATCGCCATTGAAACGGTGGGCAGAACATCATGCAGAACCTCCTGCCCTTCCAGCGAGTCCCTGAACAGGTTTACAGCGTTGAATGCAATGCCCCCAGAGTCAACAGCCCCGCGTGCCTGGCTGCGTCTCGAGGCCGATGCCTGCCCCGGGTGTTCAGGGGTACACAGTGCCCTCATCCAGGCATTGAGATGTTCTTACCTGCTGCAGCTGCTGTCGTGCTGCTCCACCGCGCACACTCCCAGGGCCTGCGACCGGCTTCCACCTCCAGGGACCAACGAACACCTCCCCGGGCACCAGGCTGAGCCCTGGCAGCCCGGGTAGGCACCGCTCCTCTCCACCTTCTCTACAGACTCAAGGGAGCCCCAGTAAGTAGCACGGGCAGAGCTGGCCAGTATCTCTCTTGGACTCTGTCCGCAAGTGTTGGGCTGGCATAACAGAGGGCGGCAGCAGCAGCACGTGGACAAGCGCAGGCTGTCCCTAGTGCTATCAGTGCTTAACAGGCACTACATAGGTAGAGCTAGACAGCACAGAGGGCAGCAGCATCGGTTCTCCCACTGCGGGACATGCACAACATGGGCAGAGGTGAGCCGGACAGGCAAAGAGAGGGGCGAGGAAGACGGTAAATTCACCCAAGGCTGAGCCAGGGAGGTCCAGCGCGGCTGTGAGAGCCGAGCCCGCCAATAATCTTCATCTGAATACTCCTGCACGTGCTCTCATCAACCTCTCCATCCCAGTCATAACTAAATGAGGCATCCCTGCCTCAGAGAGAACCTTACCATGGGACCTTAATCCCACTTTTTAAGAGGTTTAGACATGGCTTTTTAAGTGGGACGAAAAAACTGTGGGGTCCCTCAAAGGAAACAAGTACACTGGAAATCTGAGCTTAGCATAGTGTGCCGTCCGACTGGTATTTTTCTGCTTCTGTAATCCCATCCAGCTTGGCACAGAAGCAGTCTGGCCTAACTTGGATGCACTGTGTCAATTTATTTGTGCAGCACGCAAAGTAATAACGTGGCGTGGACTGCTTTCTACCCTAGGGCGGGGGAACGGCCGAACACTTCACCTGCCCACTGGCATTGCGGGCACCCACCTATGTAGGCTACCACTTTCTGGCTGCCCCCTGCGAGCCCCGGGGTGCCCATGGCCTCATGTACTTCACGGCCAAAGAGTTGCGCTCTGCTCGCATTTGGTTTGGCATCTAGTCGGTGCTGTGCCTCAACGCTCTTCACCGTGCTCACCTACCTGGTGAACATGGAGTGCTACAGTTACCTCAAGTGCCCCATCATCTTCCTTTCGGGCTGCTTCACCATGATAGCCGTGACCTGTGTCCTTGAGACGGTAGAATCTAATACTAGATTTTTATGGGAACATTCTGGTAATTGTTAACTCGATCTTGATTGCACACAACATCAAATATTTATTTAAAAACAGCTCCACTAGTATGGAAGCGAGAACTATACAGACTACTGCATGTTCTCTTTTGTTTGGTTTATTTAGTTTTTTTACCCAAACATGTTTTTAGGTCTCACTGAGCCAACGCGCATGCGTTGCTCTGGGAGAGTTTAGTAGGGGCTCTCAAAAGCGCTCCCAAAGACTGCAGGCGGATGAGGTACAGTGCATGTGCGCGGGCTCGCGCACAGTTTGTCAGCCTGCAGCCTTTGGGAGCACTTTTGCGGCCGCTTTGATGTTCTCAGTGAGCCGCGTGGCCACAGAGAACATCAAAGCGGCCGCAAAAGTACTCAACATTTGCCACCCCCTCCCTTATCCCACTTCCTGCTTGTTGTTATTAATGGTGGAGTGATTCTGGGGGAAGCGCTGTTCCTTCGTCCTGCCCCTCCATTGATCTAAAGTCCTTTTTGTGTGCTGTCTCACTCCTTTCCTGCACTGCGCTATGGCTCCACTCTTACTGCAGTAACACCACATTACATTTTCACCTCTGTAGTTGCAGTAGGCTCTTTGTCCGTCGGCGGCCTCATAGAACTGTACGCGACTCACAAGTTTGAAATGGCAAGCTCCATCGCCTCCTGCTTTGAAGTGTTTAAACTGAAAGCCCGTAAAAACAAATTCACGCTCTTGTGCATGTACACTGAGCAGTCCTTAAACAGCATCCGGAGTCTCAACTGATCCTTTTGCCGTGTATTTAAACTGAACGTTGCTGTTGCCCTGGGATCGTCTAATGACAGGCCCATTAGTTAAATAAACTCGTCGGATAACTTTTGGTGCCTGGGCTGATGCTGTGAAAGTAGACTGTAGCGAAACCACATGTTGGTAGACTGAGGTGAGGAGGAACCTACTTCTGCCATACTTAAACTTGAATGTAAGCCGTTTCTGCTGACAAATAACAGAACGCAATACTGCCAGGATATCAGCTTGCCTACCCACACTGAGCTATAGTAAAATACATTGAATTGATTTTTTTTTTTGGTTCACACGAAGGTTTGTTATTTGAGTGTTTACATTGCTTTTATTTTTATTGATTTGTATCCTAAGGCTTAGCAAAAAATAAGTTCGACTACGTAACATTGAGATATAGCAAAATGAGGAAGGCTTTGCGTTAACAGTTTTTAGAATTCATACAGTGGGCTTATAGCATGTGACCATATTATCATGTCTTGTTTTGAACCCCTTCGCAGCGGGGGTAATTCCCCCGCTGTGCTGGGGGGCGTGGGGGCCCGCACAGCGCCACGGTGCTCGTGACAAGCTGAGCTCGTCATGACTGTGCCCGTTTAATGGAACGCTCAGCACAGCGGGGGAATTATCCCCGCGTGTGAGCGTTCCACAGCTCATGACGAGCTCAGCTCGTCATGAGCACCCGAGCGCCATGTCTCATGACCAGCTCAGCTCGTCATGAGCACAGAAGATGTTAAATATTTTAGAGAGCATCACATTGTCTCTTCACCTCTTCGTCTCTTGTATAAATGTTCATTCTGTGAGAATGGTAGTTTCTAAAATCCTTTCTATTGCATTTTGAGGCTTGTAGAGTACCACACAATGCATGCGGGCACTGATGCCAACATGCCAGTCACCCCCGCGGTATAGTCATACATATAGTCTGAGTCTCTCAGGACTGGCGATACAGTGAACACTGGGTACTCTGTCTAAAATGGAAACACTGTTTTTAGCTTTTCTCACATTGGGCATATTGTTTTCACAGTTTATGCTGCACGCTGTAGATATTTGGCATGCATTCGTCATGCGCGCGCTTTTTGAACTGTGCACACAGCGGTATGACTATAGCACCCGGAAATACCAAAACAATAAAAAACACAAAACCAAGCTGCCTCGGGAAACGAACCAATCAATTGTTCTAACTTTTCAAACAATCTTCAAAAGCGACCCCTCATTCCAGGAACTACTTTTGGGTTTTAATAAATCACCCGTAGTGCTTCGTGTCACAGCTTCATAGCACGGGCCGACTCAGTGGTACTCCTTTTAGCTATGTTGGAAGATAAAAGGTCGAGTGGGAGTTATTGGGTTTCGTTTTCAATCCACCACCAACTACTTAACTCATTGCATTGCTTTCCTAAATTAAACATTCCTTTGGTATTGTGTTGTTGCTAATTAGGCATCGTTTTGTTGTTTTTCCTGCCTTGATAAAGTTGCCAGGGTTTTTAATATATGTAACAATTTTAGCCATCCCTGTTTAATTTTCACACAAATTATATAATAGGAAAGGGTGGCTACATTCCGCAAATGAGCACACAAATAAACAATGAGCAAACTGTTTCCATGTCAAAACAACCCAGTGAACTATTGTGTTAATGCCAGCGCTACTGTCTTTTTAAATGGTGACCTATACTCCCCTCGAATTAAATCAAAAAATCAACAAAGGAGTGTGCCATAAAAAATGAGAGAAGAGCAAGGATGTTGAAAGTCACAGTGAGAATCTACTGTGAAGAAAACCCGCTAGGTTTCTAGAAAAGCCCTCACTCACCAACCTAGTTGGTGACATGCTTCATCATTGGGCCCCACCAGGAGTGGACGAATGCCACCCTTGTGTGCTGCGACGCCAGTTTACTGCAGAGATGGTTATAGGTGATCGTGAAAAGTGAGTTTAAAAATGTCTAGATCGTGTCAAAAAAATACATTATTCGTTTTGCCAATCAGACATGAATGAAATATCTAAAGTGTAGGATAAAGAACTAAATTAAAAGTTCAGTTTTATCCCTGAGAGTGTGGTCAACATGTTTCTGCCTATGTGTGAGCGTTAGTCAGGCTTTCAACAGGACCAAGAGTGTGGTAGTGAACGCCGGCGGTGTGGGCGCGCTAAGGCCCACACTAACCAGAGGTTACTATTGTTAAAAATATTAAAAAACACTGGGTACAGATTCCCTTGAAAGTAGAGAGGAACCGAGTTTATTAACAGGTACAGTCATTCAATGCACCATCGGTCACGGGAGAGGGGTGGTGGCGATTCGGCACACCGCCCACGATGCCAGGTACCCACTAGGAACCTGTAGGCTCCCTCTTTCGACCGGACCCCTACGAAATGCTAAACCATGTTCAAGTCCCAACCTAAGCATCCTGTATTTCTAGGCAAATCAGTTAATCTCCCTCTGCCTAAAAAAAATAGAATGCGACCTTGTAGAATGTAACCCGCTCTAATGCATTTGGTTTGAGTTTGTGGTATATAAACCTATAAAAATAAACACACTACTTAAACCCTCTATTTATATCAAAAAGGTAAAGCCTCAGTTGCAGAGTGGAAATGTTGGCATTTTTAGTTGTAATAAGTCATCTTTTTGCAGCTTAATTCTTACATCTACAGCTACATATGCTCTGGGAGACTAGTTTTTGTACAGTAAGTGTCACAAGATCACACATACATGTGCACTTTCAACAGAGGCGCAACCAGAGCCAAATTTAGGGGGGGCTGATAAAAATTTGAGGGGGGGGCTAATTCTTCCAGCTGTCTAAGCCCGAGCTGACACACACAACGGGGGAGGCATGGGGGGTCTGAAGCCTTTTGAGCCCCATTGGCATTGCGTGCCTGACTTTGACACTCATACTCCTAGACCTACAGCTCATCTTACTTACACCTGTCTACCCAGCCCAGGAGACATACAGGCACACATAAATGCAGACCTAAAGCCACACCGGTACATATCCACACGTGTAAGCAAACGTGTGAGTATCCTTACGCCCAGATCAATACCCCCATGCCTGCAGAAGTCACTGTACGTAGACAGCGGCAGAGAAAACAGAAACACACACAGTCACAGACAATACACAAGCAGGCACATTTGAGCAGTGGGTTGGGAAGCCACTGCTGATGAAATTACATTTGGAGAAAGTGAAATGTCCACCGTTCACTCACAGGCATATACCATTTCCAGCTGAAAGGCAATATTTCTCTCCATGTGTTCCCATACCTGGTGTGTCACTCCATTTGGTGTTTACTTTCCCTCCATGTTAAAGAACAGTAGATGTTTCAGCACCCAGGCTAATATGCTGCATAGCTAAATACATAGAAGGTCCCAAAGGCGAGACTGATGCATTGCAAATGCTTGTTCCTACAGAGATTGCACTCCCTGTATCCCAGTCTTGTCCCAGTCTCACCCTGCTGGTTCCCTGACAACTCCAGCCCACTGGCTGAGTCAAGGAGCCTCTGCTGCCCCCTGGCTCCCTGAACAGGGTCTGACACTGTGTGACTGTGCAGGCAGCAGATTAACCATTCCCCTCCTGTGGCCTGTTCTGTTCCATGCAGGAGTAGTTTTGTGACTCCAGAGGTAACAAACCACCTACAACCGCTGTATATAAATGACTTAACTGCTGAACAATTATAAGTCTTTGTGGTTTTTGGTTCTCACCTGTACAATATTTATCCTTTTTCAGGGGCAGTGAATCATCGAGCAACGCAGGGATTCCGAAAGAGGTCGTTCGCATGCAGAAATTCTAACTGATGGAGACTAATAAGACATGGACCTTCCACGGAGCAAAATATTTCCTGGGTCACATATCTGAAATGTTAAACCTACTTTTATCTTGTTTTAGTAAATCTCACAATGGTGCCACCTGATGATGTGCTTTCATTTCCTAATATTCTATATATAACTGCTTAATGTAAAAGATGCCCCAATGCCTTGTGTTCTTTGGGGTGGCATTAGGAGAGCCTTTAATCAGTGGTTGAGTTTGAAGAAGTTCTCCCTAATCGTGCAAGTGCAATGTGAAAGCTGCATACTCTGCTCTTAGGCAGGTGAAAGCACAGCCTGGGGGGAAGTGTCACCTGAGGAAAGGAAGTTGAGCTCATTGCATCAGACCCAAAAGCAGCAAGGGGACAAGCAAATATTTCATCTTCTTTGGAAACCAAGGTAAATGTTCTCCAAGTCTCTGGTATTGTGGGCGCAAGAAAGGCCAGAAGATCCTGGCGCACTGCCTGTCTATTTATTTATTTAATGCGAATTTATATAGCGCGAACATTACCCGAAGGTACCAGAGCGCTTTACAAAAGAACCAGTTGCGTTACATAAGGACATGAGTTACATAACAGATACAAACAGAAAAAATTACAAATGTACAAGTTGTAAAGTCACTCATGGAAGAAATCCAAACAGAAAAAATTACAAATGTACAAGTTGTAAAGTCACTGTCACTCAAGGAAGGGATACAAACAGATAAACTCTAAAATCACATAAGAATGGTAGTGAGTACAAAGGTCTACTACATATACTAGTGGTTAGAGTTTTATATATACAAATAGTAAATTCACTCAGGATTACATTTTAACACCGGTTAGACTTGGACAATTATATATTACATATTTACAGAGCAGGAAATTCTGGCTTTCGTGCAGCCAAATGTTCAGGTGGTGTTGTAATCAAGGGTGGTGGTCTTGCGTCTGGAGGGATCTCCGAGTTGGAGATGTCCATACAGGTAGAAGGTCGGATGGTGGTGGGGGAAGCAGCATGCTGTATCCCAGAGCTGATCTTGAGGTCATGGTCTGGGCTCCGTCTTGTGGAAAGAGGAGGGTGCTCAAGGGCAGGAGGAACTGTGCCCCTGCAGACCCAGTGCGCCAAAACTGCGTATAGGCATTGTAAGAGGCGGGCACCATGTTTTAAGTCAGGCAGATCATGTATGGGCAACCCCGCTGCACTTCTCAGCCTCCCAGGCTCCTAAACCTCAATTATGGGCGTTTTGCCTCTATGCTGTCCTCTTCATTAAAGGGGGGGGGGAGGTCGCTTGCGCTTTTTTAGGTTGAGTAGATGCGGTCCCTGTCTGTTTCCAGGGACTCCTGGTTCCCTCAGATCATCAGGGTGTCCCTCTTCGTGCTGGTGGGGGCTGACCTGCTTGTAGGGAGAAGGCCCAGGTGCGTTCCTCAGACCTTCTTAGTGCCTCAACTGGAGGGTCTCTCCGAGGTTGAAGCAGCTCGTGGCGGCCATCTTAGGGTCAGGCACATGCGGTATGCTCCGGTGACTCATCGAGCTCTGGGTATCATCAAGGCCTCTCAGGTTATCACAGTGTGCCTCAATAGTCTTCCCTTCTCACTTCAGGACCCTCTGAGGAGCCTTCTGAATTGACTCTCGTGCAGGGAGGCCCCATCCGCCATCTTGGGGTCAGGCGTGTTAAAATAATTGCTGCAATCTCCCACCCTGTGGCCAAATAAGCGGTCCCCCTCTACTCGGGTGTCTAACTCTCAATGCTGGCGAGTCCCGGGGGCGCAGCTTAATCGCCTCACTGAGCTCCGCTCGTAAGGTGGCTGGTGTGCCTGCCGACACTCGCTTCTCCCGGAATGTCTATTCCCTCACTCACTGGGAATCCCAGAGCATCTCCAGCTGTCGCCGCTAATACACCGGGGTCTCCCCTCCTCTTCAATCGACCTGCACTCCTGGTTTCCTCTTAATAACGGGGCCCCTGGCAGGCCGGCGCCATCGTGAATCGCTACACGCGTTTAGCTGTCTGGAGCTTTTAGTGGGATTGCGCTATTGTCGGAGGTTCGATGTCAATCCTCCTCCACCCTTAATCAATGCACCTTCGTTCTTGCGAGTTGCAGCTTTGTGTGCCTGTAATAAGCGCTAGGAGTCAGCGGGCGGCCGACGGAGCTTGAACGGCTCACTTCCATTCAGAGTACTGCCCTGCTCCTGATTTCATTATACAGGGTAACTTGCTACTTTTCTTTCTTTGGGGATAGTCCTACCAGAAGTCCTCTCAAAAGTGCTTCAAGTCTTAAGTGTTCTCCTGGAGGGCACAGGGCAAGAGACTGCCGAAGAAAGCACCAGTGCCCGTAAACGAAATCCTCTCCCCTAGCAGGGAATTCTGCGGCTCCCTGTGAGGTTCCGTGACAATTGTAAGTGGTGTTTTCGACTCGCACGAATATGGTCGAGTCTGGTATCTATGAACCGCAAATGACGAGTTTAGTAAGTGTGCGCAGTTTCGCTGTGCTAACTTAAACCGTTCGTTTGTTACGTGGGTTTTTCATCTGTACCCACGGGTTCCATCTTAGATACGGCATCCATTTTGTTCCTTGCCCTCAGGTAGCCAGCGAACGGACGTTGTCCGCTTCGCGACCCTGGGATTCCCAAGAGATCTGCGGAAGACACATGTCCTTTGAAAGTGTCTTTATGACGAGGGGGATGATACTGTAAGGCAGATGGCCCCGCTCGAGGCTCATCTTGCCGTGCCGGTTTATTGTCTCAGCCGTGCATCTTATTAGGCACGTCCCTTTGATGCCTGTAGCTCGTGTTTCCCGATACCTCCCCTTTTTTACACCCTTTCCAATCTCCCCACTGTCTCCATCTTCCTCTACACCTGTTCTTGTTCCTTCTTCGATCTGTTTTACTGCTGATTGGAATGTACTAATGGTGGGAAGATGGGTTTTTACAGTTGGGAACCGCCAAATATTTCCGCACTTATGTTCCGGACCTTGAATGTATCAAAGTGACCAAAGCGACCCCTCTCGGGGATAATTGTGGGAACCAAGTCGTAAACCTTTGTGTACCATGTAAACCTATGGGAGAATCGTGTATAAAAGGAGCGATCCACAGAACCAATTTGAAGCAGTCTCCCCGAACTACACTCGTTGTACTTCCTGTGACTTCTGTGTTTCCCTGCAGTAAATAAAACTTGAATCTTTGACGCAGAAGGAAGTGTCCCGTGTCTCTGTCATTCGTACGCCGGAGCAGGTTACCCACGAAGGTTTCAGGTGTTGTCCCCTGGCACCGCTGGGTCTTAAATAACCCAGTCCTTCAGTTGGCGCCCAACGTGGGGCTGCATCAGTGGTACCGGTCCAAGCCCGACGATCGTGAGGAACTTCGTGTGAAATCTCCGAGGGAAGGTGCACTCCGCTTCATCGATCCTGTTGTCGAAACAAGTGGCCCGAAGACTTTTCCCGCGAAGATTCCCGCCGCCAGACGGCTGCGACGGACTGCTGCCCTGACTGTAGACCTGTTTTGGCGCCTGGCGTAGACCTTGGTATAGCGAGACGATTGACGGGCCTTCCTGGTGACGCCATTGATCTTTGAGTTAAGTATTTGTGGGTCGCTCCCAGAGTTCTTGGTTGTGGTTGCTTAGTTGTTGCATGGTTCCATTGCATTTGTGGTCCTTGGTACCTTGTTGTGATATTTGACGTCTGCAGTCGCCAAAAACCGAGGGTTTTTACTCTTTGCAGGGACTTGGTAAATCCCGTAACCCTTGACGTTTGTGAAACTCGGCTAGTGTGCAAGATGCCTGGTCGCAGTACTTTGTTTAGTTGTTTCAGGCGTTCTGGTACGGATTCCCGACTGGAGGACTCGTGTCCGATACCTCCGGTTGGAACTCCCACTTATGAGCTCTACAGCAAACACGGGCTAGGTCCGATTACTTTTAATGATTACTGGATCCGTTATACTAGGAAAGATGGTGCCCTTAGTTGGCCACCTCATGGTAGTTTTGAGACAACGATCTTAGATAATCTTGAGACTAAATTGTTTGAGAGAAAGTCAAGGCCGGCCATGTTTGATGCCTTTCGGTTGTGGCGTAAAGAAGCCCGACAGAAAGAGATCAGACAGACTAAACGTAATCAGAGAGATGGTGTTGCTACCATTGTAAAAAAAGCAGAGCAGTTTCAGCGTGATAAGGAGGTTAAGGAAAAGGAAGTGTTTGACAGGCTACAGCGTATGTCCATAGATAAGTGCTATCCTGCTTTGCCAACGGAGTCAGATAAGAAGGACGAATCAGTTGAGGATCCTTTAATGTCTTATCTTATGAAGTCACCACCTCCGTACGTGCAGGGTACCGCAGCTCCTGTGGTCCCCCCTGTACTTGTTCCTCAGCCTGTTCCTCAACCTGCACCCGTTCTTCCGACTGTTCCCGCTCCTTTGCCTATTGCTATTCCTACTGCTCCTCTGCTTCCACATACTCCTGCTCCCGCTACGGCTCCTGTTTTACTTACTCCTGTTGCTTCTTCTGTCTCTACTCCTTCTCTTGTTAGTCCCTTGTGCTATACTTCTCCATCTACTCGTAGTCGTACTCCTCCTGTTGCGGCTAGTTTTTTCCATTCTCTCGGACCCGTTTTTGGGTCCGCTGGTTCAGATGGTCCTCAGAGACGTAGTCAGCTTCCCGGTAACAGGGAAAGTGCTTCGCTATACAATATGGCGATGGGTTGGATGACGCACCCTCTTAGAAATCCTCCACGCGTTGTACTTGATACGTTTTGCCAATTCAATGTACCGACACAAAGGTACGTGTTCGAAGAAATGTGCAAGGTTCTGCGTGATCAGATATCGGCTGATGCACCTGACGAGGTGTTGACCGCTTTGTCTGATCTACAGCTTCAGTTCTCGAATGGACTGATAGTGGATACTAATGTTCGACGTGCTGTTGAACGGTTGTTATCTTTCCGTCCCGCTCCCATACCTCAAGCTTTGTTTGTTGAGGACGTTGAGAGGCAGTTAGATGTGTCTGGGCAGTTTCCCATGCGTGAAGTTCCACCAGTTTGGATGCCAGGCGACGCTGGTGCTGCTCTACCGATCCCGGCACATTTCCAGAGAGTATGGATACATCTCCCATGGAAACGATCGGAAGTGTTACAGGTGAAGCAATCTTTGCCTGACCCTCGCAAAAATCCTGCAGGGTATTATAAAGAATTGTCGCAGCTTGTAGACGCTACGATAATGAATCTTGCCGATATTGACATGCTGTTCGGCAATGTCGTACCTCAACCGGTATGGGCTAAGATTCGTCAGGAAAATCACGCAAATGAATTAGGTGGTGATTGGGCTGCCATTGTAGCGGCGGATGGGTTGCAAACTGGTGGTGCTAAACCCGAGCAGTTGATTGCTGCTCTCCCGCAGAGAATAATTACGCTAATGAAAACTCTTATGCCAGCTATGAGGGTGAACTGGGACAAATTGTCAGCTTGTGAACAGAAAAAGGACGAGAGTGTCTCTGATTTCTTTACGAGATTTGAGGAGGCATTCATCGATCATAGTGGTCAGGATATGGGCACTGAGGGTGGTCAACGGTTGTTCGTGGACAAATTTGTCTCTAACTTATTGCCCGATTTGAGCAATAAATTAAAAAATTCTGAGAGTGCGTGGGCCGTTTCTACCTCGGCTCAAATATTGGCTACGGCACAGTATTATGAGAACAGAGAAAAAGAGGAGAACGACCGCGCTGATAAGAAAACGAAAGAACTCAAAACTAAAGTGTTGTTACAGCAGGCGTATCCTCCGCGCTCGAATCAGAATGCTTCGCAGCAAAATAGGCCGCAGTCGCAATCAAATAGGTCACAACCTCGAAATGACTCCTCTTCCCAAAGATCTTCGTTAGGGTACAATCAGTGTGCCTATTGTAGACAGGAGGGTCATTTAAAATTCAATTGTCCCGTTCTAAACGATCGTAACAGCGGTAACTCATCTAGAGGAGGTCATGGTGGGTCGCAGCAGACATCACGCGGTAGGGGTCGTGGTGTTCAAAATGATCGTTCAGATAACTCATCCAATTCCAATAACTGTTTTGATCAACGCGGATCATCGCAAGGACGATCTGCGCAGTACAATGTAGATGATTATTACGTCGATCAGGAAAATGACTACAGTAATTACTAGGACAGCCATAGACAAGGAGAGGGAGTGGTATCAGTTCCGGTTGATCAGAGAGGGCCTTACGTCGCAGTTGCTACATCGGGCGTCGTTGAGCCTTTTCTGTTGGACACTGGTGCAGCGAAAAGTTCCATAATGCATTCGAAACTCCCTGGCGCACATTTGTCTGGCTTAACAAATGTTTCCGTTGGATTCTCTGGCGCCCCTGTTAGCAATCCAGTTTCACGCCCTTTGCCCCTTACAATTGGGCCTCGTGAGCTTCAAGCTCCGTTGATTTTAACGACTGGTTGTGGTGAAAATCTTTTGGGCCTGGATTTGCTGAAACGTTTGTATGCAACTTTGTATTGTTCTCCTGCGGGTGTAAAGCTTACGTTAGGAGAGAGGGTTGTCTCTCCTATGTACTTGTCTCTCGATAAGCTTCCACCGGAATTGAGTTCTCTTCCTGCATCTTTGTGGGCAACAGGTCCCAACGACGTGGGCCTGCTTGACATCTCCCCTTATGTTGTTCAGCTGAAATCTAATGTACGGTTGCCACGTATTCCCCAGTATCGTATCTCTCTTGATGGTGAACGAGCACTGTTAGCGATCATCTATGATTTGATCGAGAAAGACGTTATTGAAGAGACGCGGGGAAACGTGTGCAACAGTCCTGTACTGCCTATTTTAAAACGTACTGATCCCTCGAAACCACCTGTTTATCGTTTCGCTATCGACTTACGGGAGGTGAATAAAATTGTGATTCCTCAGTTTCCTGTTGTGCCTGACATCACGGCGCTACTGACTCTGATTCCAGCTTCTGCATCGTGGTTTTCGGTGATCGATTTGAAGAATGCATTTTTCAGCATTCCAATTGCAGAAGAGAGCGGAGACCTTTTCGGTTTCTCTCTTGGTGGACGCAGCTTCCGGTTTAAACGCGCTCCTCAGGGCTACTGTGAGAGTCCATCGATTTACAGTCAAGCCTTGAAGGGTCAACTGGATGCGTTTTCATTGCCGGCTGGTGCGGCCTTAATTCAATATGTCGATGACTTGTTGGTGGCTGCAGATACTCAGGACATTTACAAAATTGCTACGGTGTCGTTGCTGCAACATCTCTGTGACTTACATCACAAGGTGTCACCTTCTAAACTCCAGTATTGTTGTCAAGAAGTAACCTATCTAGGTCACTTATTGTCAAAGGAGGGAAGACGGTTGACCCCAGAGAGAATTGCAGCAATTGCGCGAATGGCTGTGCCAACAACCCAAAGAGATGTGCGTGCCTTTCTAGGTATCACGTCGTATTGCAGGCAATGGATTCCACATTTTTCATTGCTAGCGAAACCATTGGTGGCTCTTACGTGCAAGGATGTTTCAACTCCTTTACCATGGACGGACGAATGTCAGAAAAGTTTTTCTGAATTACGTGACTCATTGTGTTCGGCTCCTGTGTTAGGTACTCCTGACTATAGCAAGCCGTTTACACTATATGTTCACGAGAGGGAAGGTTGTGCTTTGAGTGTCTTAACGCAACCTTTTGGTGGTAAGCAACGTCCATGTGCATATTTTTCCTCGACCTTGGACCCGGTAGCTAGAGCATTGCCGAGTTGTTTGAGAGCAACAGCGGCAGCTGCGGTGTCCATCCGACAATCAGCAGGATTGGTCATGGATAATATGCTTACGGTGATGGTTCCGCATGCAGTCGACACTCTTTTGAATCGTACGAAAACTCAGCACTTGACGAGTGCGAGGTTGTCTGGGTACGAGTTGACGCTGTTGGCAAGCCACATTCAGATAAAACGTTGTAATGTCCTGAACCCGGCAACTTTGTTACCCATTAGCACAGAGTCAGATGAAATAGCAGCCCATGACTGCTATCTGAGAACTGAAGAGGAAACAAAAGGTCGAGTGGACCTTAAAAACACTCCTTTGGAAGATCCAGATGGAACGTTGTATGTGGATGGTTCATGTTTTAAATTACCGAATGGTGATGTGACTACTGCATATGCTGTTGTAACATTGAATACTGTAGTGGAAACTGCGAGATTGAATCAGAACTCTGCCCAGGCTGCAGAGCTGATCGCTCTAACTAGAGCGTGTGTGTTAGCGAAAGGGAAACGTGTGAATGTGTTTACCGACAGCCAATACGCTTTTGGTGTCGCCCACAGCTTTGGACGGTTGTGGAGAGAGAGGGGTTTTATGACATCGCATGGTACGAAGATTCAGCATGGACAGCTCGTGAATGATCTTTTGGATGCACTTACGTTGCCTAAGCAGGTAGCGATTGTTAAATGTAGTGCGCATCGTAAGGTGACGGATGATGTTGGTCGTGGTAATGCCTTTGCGGATGAGATTGCTAAGGAGACTGCCCGGAACCTTAGCACTAGAATGTATGTGACGAGTTCGGTTAGGTGGCCTACAGAATCGAGTATGTGTGAGGACACTATCGAGAGTGTGAAAGCAATTCAGAATGAGGCCACCGAGACTGAAAAGACGAAGTGGAAAGAAAGTACGGGAAAGTTGGATGCGAATGGTTGTTGGGTTGATTTGTCGGAACAAAAGAGATGGATGTTACCAGATGCGTATGTGCTAGCTGTTGTGACAATGGCACATGGGTTAGCACATATTAGCGTGAAAGGTATTTGTAAGTTGCTGTCCCCTGTGTGGAAGAATGATGGTATCACGAAATGTGCTGAACGATTGGTTAAGAATTGTATGGTATGTATGTTGTACAATCCTGGTAAGGGAACCCCAACTCCTCCTGGTAGTTTTGCTCCCCCTTCATGTTCCTTTGAGGTGATCCAATTAGACTTCATCCATATGGAGCGATGCAATAACCTGAAATACGTTTTAGTTGTGGTTTGCGCGTTCTCCCGATGGATTGAAGCCTATCCCCTCAAAGACAATACTGCCTTGTCGACTGCGAAAATCCTACTGAGGGAATACTTTCCTCGGTATGGAATGCCTCAGATTGTATGGTCGGATAACGGAAGTGAGTTTGTGGGGAGTGTGATGAAGAGTGTGTGTAAGGGCCTTGGAATTAATCAAAAATTCCACAGCGCCAATCATCCCCAGTCAGCTGGTTTGGTTGAAGGGTATAATGGTACCCTTAAACTGAAGCTAGCGAAGATTCAGGCTACGACTGGTCTTTCGTGGCCTGATGCTTTACCCTTAGCTTTGTTGTCAACTAGGGCAACCGTACACTCCCGAGTAGGGCTTAGCCCCTATGAAATAGTGTTCGGTCGTCCTGCGAATGTGTGGGGGGTCCCTAGACCGGGTGTGTTCTCCAGTCTCGAATACCCAATGTTGATTGACTATCTTCATGATCTGACTGCTAAACTGAGGTTAATTCACCAACAGGTTTACGAAGCATTGCCGACGCAGACGTAGGGTCCAGGCCACCAGCTCCAGCCCGGAGACTGGGTGGTCACCAGAAATTTTGCCCGCAAGAAGAACTTGGAATCCCGATTTACTGGACCCTACCAGGTCCTCCTTGCCACGAGAACTGCAGTTCGTTTAGAAGGCCGGAAAAATTGGGTGCATGCCACCCATACGAAGAAAGTTCCTATTCCTTTACCGGCAGACTCGTGGGTGAGGAGGGGCATTGCTTCATCTGAATCAGAAGGATTGCCGGCGTTTGTACCTTTTAGCGACGCACAACCTGTCGGAGAATCCTCAGTGCAGCAGAAAGACACTGTTGAACATTTGTCATCAAAAGACTCGAGACCAGAATATTCGGCTGATCAACAGGACTCTGTTCCCTCATCGGATCCTTTGTTTGATGAACATACACATCCTGGGAAAACTCGATACTTTTTGCGTTCCAGTACTAAGGACAAATAAAAATCCCGTTCTGCCCCTTTATAATTGCATTATCCCGTTTTCCACGATCAGTCCGAACACCCGTATCATTGTAATTATTTTTGTATATATATTGAGTTTCGTTCCATATGTGTTTTTGCTTCCACAGCTGAGAGACATTTTTTTGCATATACATTGTGAATAAAGGCCGTAGGGCCGCGCGTGTACTTCCTTCTGGTTAGCAGGTCTTGACGCTAGGTTAAAGACCGTCGGTTCCTGGGAACTCCTAGGGATTGACTACTGCCACACAGAACGAAGTGCGTCAAGAAACGTTGCGGACGGTCATAGGGGATGGCGTTTTCAAAGCTGATGGACTTGGAAGAAGCTCAGGCGCAAAGGTTCAAGTTACAACAACTTACTCGTACCAAATGTTTTATGTTTCAAATATTCGTACTGCTTCTGATTGTTTCTGCACTATTGGCGGGTGGGGTGTATTATATGATGTCGTACTTCTTACCTTCTGCCATACCTACTCCTACTTCTGACCCTACACTTACCTCCACTGCATCTCCTCATTCTTTTCATATCTTACCCGAACACGAGCAGGCTAGACGTGCAGAATTCCGCAATAATTCCTTTATTCAGCTCCTTCACCAGCACCAGTTAGTTGTGAATACTACTAATTGTTGGGTGTGTGGATTAATGCCACATACCACGGATAAGGGAATTCCATATTTGGTCTTACCATATAGTTCCCAGGGTTCAGCTCGAGCATTCCAAACAATGTTTCGAAGCGCACTAGATTCTCACCCCAGTCGAGAGCCACGTTCTCCCTACCTTGGCCTTGGCTCATACTATAAGCCTTTGTCCATAGCGATAGAAGATTTAGATAGAGATATCTATGAGCCGTCGCTCATCCCAGAGGAAGAGGTACAAGCCTATAGGGTCCTGAGTAAGGTCGAGTATAGTGCGCTCACGAGTGATAAACAGCTTAAAAGCTCGCCTCCGATATGGGTCGTACCCCACATTGGTAATTTTTGTTTAATGGGTCGTGGCCGAAGATCGAAAGCCCGACTTGGAGAGAGTGCTTGCACTGAAAATTACATTCTGCCGATGGTCTCGTCCCCTGTGTTTCTGGCTGCCAAGGGTACGTACTTTGTCTGCCATGATCGTGCGTATGCATGGTTGCCCTCCGACTTTGTGGGCTCATGTTTTATCGCAAATCTGTTGCCTCCGACGTTCACTGTAGACGCAGACTATCACAAAACTAGAGTTGTGAGAGGCGTAATTAGCGAAGAGGACACCGCCGGTCAAGAGGCAGGAGACTTTTTCAAGGGTTTCCTCCCGTTTTGGGGGCCTATGGTTAATAGTAGGAACCTGAGACAGTTGACTCGAGTGGTAGAATCGACAGCTAATAATACTGCCAGTGCCCTTGGTAATATCACCACAGAACTTCAGGCGGATAGACTTATGACGTTACAAAACCGTATGGTTTTAGACGTGATCTTAGCAGATCGAGGTGGGGTATGTAAGGTGATCCATTCGAGCTGCTGTATTTTCATTCCGGATAACGCTCCGACTGTCTATCAAGCCATCTCAAAGTTGCATAAAATCTCTGAATCCATACACGTGGATGTAGGGGATTGGACGCTACTTGGGTGGTTTTGGGGCCTGATGTCGACTTGGGGTTGGAAGATTCTGATGATTATCGGAGTTGTTGTGGCGTTCCTGTTCACGTGTTGCCTTTGTGTGCAGTGTGGTCCTGCCTTATGTGGCCTTTGTGCTACAACGTGTATAAGACAGCCGCCTGTTACCAAGGTAACTCGGTTGGACAGAGCTATGTTACAGCAACATCTAGATGGTCTGATGAATATTGAGTATGATTCCGACTAGTGCTTGCCTACATGAGGGCAAAAGGAGCGTCTGAGGTTTCGTGACAATTGTAAGTGGTGTTTTCGACTCGCACGAATATGGTCGAGTCTGGTATCTATGAACGCCGAAGGAAGTGTCCCGTGTCTCTGTCATTCGTACGCCGGAGCAGGTTACCCACGAAGGTTTCAGGTGTTGTCCCCTGGCACCGCTGGGTCTTAAATAACCCAGTCCTTCACCTGTCCACTCTATGGAGAAACCGATGAGAGCCAGCAGCCCTACTAGTCAAAGTTTCACAGCTACTCTTGCCTTGTTTCTCAAGTATGTATTTATGTTTGTATGTATATGTAATTTCTGTTATTTTCTCGTGATAGAATGGATTCAATCCTTCAGTAGACTTGAGAAAATGAGGTACCTTTTATGGGACTGCTGGTTTCTTCAAGTTGTAGACTTCTTCAGGTACCTCTCTCTCCCTCTCTCCCTCTCTCTCTCTCTCTCTCTCTCTCTCTCTCTCTCTCTCTCTCTCTCTCTCTCTCTCTCTCTCTCTCTCCTCTCTCCCTCTCTCCCTCTCTCCATCTCTCCCTCTCTCTCTCTCTCTCCCTCTCTATCTCTCCCCCTCTTCCTCTGTGCTGAGATGGGTAAGGACTTCATAGCAGCTCGTTCATACTTATACAAATGATGTGCTGAGCTCCCATCCCCTGTGCCTGACTCATAACAGAAATGCCAGAGCCACAGCCTCACATGTGCTAGGAGTTGCCTGGTGACAGTATATAGTAAGCCTTCCATGGCCTTAGCTTGTAACCCCACAAGCTTCGACTGGCTTTGAGTGCCTCGTCACCCTGGAGCGGAACAAGAAACAAAAGAAGATGCACTTGAATTTGATTGGTTCCCTCCAAATATTTGTACCTGTACTTCAATGAGGGACTTTTTCTTATACGAAGTCTCTGGCTAGTTGGAAGACGGGCTACTGACCGGTATTTTCTCTGTAGGAGAAACAGCAGCGTCAGCCGATGTCGCTACTGGGAGCCCGTTCCACCGCCAACATGGCGGCACACTGATCCTCCACCTTTACTGGTTCTGTTTGCTCCACAAGCTCTTCCTGCTTTAGCATTTCCAACAGTGTCCCATCCCCCATCGTAACTAAGGTTACGCTCCTGGCTACAGTAAATTACGCAAGGAATGCCCATCCCTACCAGTAAGCAGTTTGTGTATAACTGTGTGAAGAGATTATAAGCCAAACAACAACATGTAATCTGGTAGCCCTGCAGCGTGCTCAAAGACCTGATGCTGATGCTGCAGTCATGTGGCACATTTAGCCACCATAGCTGAAGAGGTAGACCACCCACTTCCTAGCGACAACAGCCCAAGCCAATCAGGCCTGCCATGCTCATCTCCTTTGCAGCTCCACAGCCTAGTTCCACAAAGCCAAAGAAGATGCCAAGGGTGCACTCCCATTGACCATAAGATCCTGCATCAACCTAGTCTGGTCTTTGCTGAGCAGGTGAAGCAGATCCAAACTCAACCCGCTGAGAGACTTTGTTGAGCACACAAAGACAATCTTGTTAGGAGGATAACCTTTGCTAGTATGAACTCCCTGGCCTCAGAAACTATTTGAACTATCATAGGAAGTGCTGAGGTGAAACTGCTTAATGAATGTGTACCTGTGCCTTATCTTTGCCTCTGCCCCTATAGCTGATAAGTCAACATAGACTCTGTAGGGACACCATAGAGTTGGGACTGGGCACTGTAGAAGGGGTATTAGTGCTTAATTCAAGCCCATAAGGGAGAGTGGTAATCTTGTAGTAGAAACCTCCATCCAAATGTATAATATTTCTTGTATCAAAGTACCTTTTATTTTGCCTAAAGCTAAGCACGTGGCCGGGAGGTAAATTACTGTGTCTCTTGTTTGACTATTTGACTTGTGATTTTCTACAATTGACATTACCACCCTGAGAACTTTTGACATGTTAAGTGTGCAAGAGTTGTGTTTGGAGAAGCGTGCAAAGCTTTTGTATGGCACACCCAGTGACAGCAATGTCAAGTGACCCCCACAAATGGTTGTGGCCCAGTAGCCCTAGTTGCCCCACAAGTTGGGCCTGTCAAGCTGGTAAGCAATAGAGAATGTGAGAGATAGCTTTGCAGACAGCCTGTAAAATCAGTGTTATGAAGCGATTCTAGCACTTCTCAGCAGGACTTCAAACGTATCAAACAAATTACTTACCTTAGGTAACGCCTTTTCTGGTAGAGAATCTATCCACCTGCAAATTCCTTATCTAAGAATAATCCCCAGTCGTCAGACTGGAGCTAGAAACTTTTCAAGCTATGCGCCGGGAGGTGGTGGTGTTCAACTCTGCTTCGTTGGGTTCTGCGCCATAAATGACTTGCACAGTGCTTTTACAAGCACCTCCCCAGCGTGCTGACATTAGTTTCTTTTTGCGACCTTTCAGCACCAGAAACACGGAGCAACAAGGTATGTTGATGTACAGGTGTGCTGGCACTAATGGTCTTAGAAGAGTTACTTTGCACAGGAACATCAGTTCGCAGAGCTGCGAGGATGGAAGGGTCAGTACGCAATTTGCTGCTGGATAGAGTCTCTACCAGATAAGGCATTAGCAAAGGTAAGTAACTTGTTTGACTGATAGAAACTTCTAGCCGCACATTCCTTACCTTAGAATAGATACCCAAACAATTGCTGCCCAGAGGTGGGTCTGTGAACAGACTAGGCCAAGAAGTCCTGCAGAGCTGAGCGAGGAAAGTGCACGTTATGACGTGCCGGACTGTCCAGGCCGTAGTGCTTAGAGAACGTGTGCAGAGATGCGCACGTTGCAGCCTGGCAGATATCCAGGACTGGAACACAATGAGCTACCGCAACGGTCATAGCCTTGGCTCTGGTGAAATTAGCACACAAGCCCTCAGGGGTTTTTGCCCGGTCAATGTGTAGCAGATTTTAGTAATCCACTGTGATATGGTCCATTTCTGCACGGTCTTTCCTTTTTGCGCCCGACGTACACAAAGAAGAGCTGATCGTGCACCCGAAACTCTCTGGTATGATCAATGTAGAACAGCAATGCTCTTTTGGGGTTCAAAAAGTGGAGTCTCCCTTTGGAAGGGTGAGGCAGGGCAAACAAAGGCAGGCAAGTTGATATTCTGGCCCATATGAAACTGTGTTACTAGTTTTGGAAGAAAGGAGGCAGAGGTTCTCAGTACCAGTTTGTGTGGGCAAAATGTTGTGTAGGGATGCTGCATAGGGAATATATGCCACTTACTGACCCTCCTGGCCAATGTTATGGCCACCAGAAAAGAAGTTTTAATGGTGAGTAAACAAAGGGTACCTTATGTAGTGCCATGAAGGCTGCATACATCAGAAAGCTCAGGACCAGATTGAGGTCCCATTGGGTTCTGATGATTGGTAGTGGATGGAACAAGTGTCGAAGTCCCTTTAAAAAATGAGCCACAGTGGCTGACTTGAACAGCGACCATCTTGAATGCGCGCACCTTCAATGGCCAGTCATCACGGTAGGGTGAAGACTGAAACCCATAACCACCGCAGATGTGACGCGACCACCGCCATCACCTTGGGGAACATCCAAGGGGCAGTGACTGATAAGGGGAAAGGGAGCACAGGAAACTCATAATGCTCATGGCCTACTGTGAACCGCAGGCAATGCCGGTGCGCAGGCAGGACGGGATATGAAAGTAGGCATCCTGCAAGTCCAGCTCTACCATCCAGTCTCGTGGGTTAAGGACAGACAGACCATGAGCCAATGTGAGTATCTCGAACGTCTCCTTTTTCTAGTAGAGGTTGGGAGGGAGCGGGTCTAGACTAGGGTGGCAGCGTCTGTCTTTTTTTAGTTCCAGAAAGTAGCGGGAATAGCAACCACCCTCGTGATGGCTTCTTAGACCAAAAGAGTCTGTAGTTCCTGACGGAGCAGGAAGAGGTGGTCCTCTATCAGCTAGTTGTAAGAAGGTGGCCTGGACGGTGGGGTTTCCAAAAAGTGGAAAGAGTAACTCAGCTGAATGATCTGGCGTACCCGATTGTCAGATGTTGTAGAGCACCAATGTGGTGGGTGATCCTGCCCAATACTGGGTGTCTCTGATGGCATGAGGGTGAACTAAAGGGGTTTGGAGGCCGTGGCTGCCTGGGGAGGAAGGGTGGACGTGGTCAACCGATGGCTGGTAGTCCCTGTGGCCACGAAAAGTCTGGGAAGCCTGTTGGCCTTGATGGGTGGGCAGGAAAGGACTTTGTTTGGAGCCCCTTCCATAGCCACGAAAGAGGCAAGAAGCAGACTGGAGTTGTCGGGGGGGCCAACAACAGGCCTGAGGACCTGGCAGTAGCGCAGCAGTCCTTAAAACGCTCCAGCGCTGATTCTGCCTTTTTGCCAAAGAGGAAGTCTGCAGTGAGTGGTGAACTTAGTTGTGTCCCTGCCATCTGCAGTCACCTTTGACAGTATAGCTCAGGCCTGCTTCAAGACCTTCGGCAGCACCTGCGCAACCAAATTCCAAATAGTGTGGGTGTATTGACCCAAAAAGCATGCAGTGTTCACTATCTACAGTGCTAGGCTGGCAGAAGAGTACATCCTCTTGCCAAATGTGTCCAGCCTCTTGGATTCCCTGTCCAGTGGAGTGGTAGGAAACGTGCCAAGGTTGACTTTAGTGATGGATGCTTGGACCACCAAGCCTTCTGGGGTGGAGTGCTCAGTGAGGAAACTGGGGTCCCCAGATGCAGGGCAATGGCGGTGGGCATTATGGCAAAGGAAGCCTCTTCCTCCATAGCCACAATAAGAGGAGAGACCAAGTAAGTGTCTGGTGGAATATCCAATACACAGGCATCCACGCGTTCCTCAAACCAGCTGTTCTCAGGTTCATCAAGGAGGTGAGAATAACCCTAAGGGTCCAGAGACCCCTTCTAGTTGTCTCCCTCTCAAGGGCTGACGAAAAGAAAAAGGCACTGTCTCCAAACTCGGAGGGCATTGTTTTGGCGAAAGCAGGAGTTTTCGTAAGGCGATGCCTTTCTGGCTCAGTATCAATGATGGGGCCAGTGCCACCACAGAGTGTTGGCCGTGTCAGCAACAACGTAACTGCAGCTCTGGTTATTTTGAGTTACCCAGCTACATAATGCCTTCACTGAAAATAAAGGTGTTTGGTATCAAACCCTCGTCTTAATAAGTCTGTACTGATGACAGTACTAGATTTATTATGACATGCACCCAAAGGTGCCCCCTGAAACCTACTATCTTCTGGTGTGCTGACTGACTGGTATATTCAAGCCTGCCACCACAGATGAGTTTCTGACCCACCTGCAGGTGAAAGCCTGCACTCTTAGAGGAATAATGTCTGCCCCGGTAGAAGGTGATCACACTTCCTCCAGCAGGATGGCTAGAAAATTAGCATGTCAAGGCCAGATGCTTCAATGCCTCTGCTGCCTTTGGTATGTGACAATGGCTCCCCCCCAGACCTGGTCAACGCCACCCCTGCCCTAAGCACTATTTGGCACCTGAGCAGGTAGGAAATTAGATAGTCTGAAGGCTTGTCACTCTTGTCACCCCTAAGGTAGGCCCCCTGAAGTAGCCAGCTGAAGAAGGGTTTTACCATCTTGTAATTGGTGAAACTAAGAACCCTGGGTCAGGTTTATGCCCACTCTCCAAAGGAAGTGGTGATATAGGTGTTGCCACCCCAGGGGTAGGTATCCCATTGACTACTACCTTACACTCCCATTAACACCTAAATTCAGTATTTAGGTGGCACCCTGACACGAGGAACTCAGATTCCTCTACCTGGGAACAGAGGAAGGATAAAGAGGAGCCAACAATGCCAGGATTGTGGACCAGCGCTGAAACTGACGCCAAACCCTGCCTGGCTGCTGCTATCCTGCAATTGCATGAAACGACTCATCCTGCCGTTGGCCCAAAGCCTTGGAGGACTCTCCAGCACTTCGACAACCTCGCAGCATCTCCCTTGCAGTAGAGCAGCCACTCCCCTGCAGCTGCAGCCACCGACCACACTCTGGTACATTATCTTGCTGACGATCAGGTCCACCAAGGGTACATCCTGCCAGGAAGAAGTCACTGTGTTTCTAGGAGGTCAGCTCCATCTCCCTGCTGAGTGTGGAGATCCCATGCTCTCGAGGAGCCACACACCAGAGCACCAATACACTGACAACTTGAGCATTTTCACCAACCAAGGCCTGTTGCGTGTCCAGCCCTGACACCACCAACACCAACCAATCACCAGCCAACGAGGGATTCCAGGACTGATGAGAGCGTCACTGAGAGTGGCACCGCAGTCTTGTTTTTCTTACCTCTCCAAGTCAACCCAAGAAGTGAGAGCCTCTAACTCAAGAGACCTGCTGACCAAAACACCTCTGCACCCGAGCCCCACAGCCCGAGGTGTAGTAAAGTGACAGTGTCTCCTTGCTCCAGAGACACTGAAGAGCCAACCCCACCATTGGATCCTACCATACTTGTCACCACGTGCAGCCTTTCTTTTACTGGTACTTGCGCATAGACTTTAACGTGTAGTGCTTGAGGCTACCAACGTAACCAGCACCGCTGCACCCGGACACACCAGGACCGGTAAATCCGAACTGCTGGTGGTTTCCTGTACCTTGGCCCCTAAGCACCTTAAGCCCCTAACATTACCCTAAAGAACCGCTGGCAAGTAACTGTATACAGTGTACGTTTCTCCCATAGGATAATGTTATCGCGTTCTGGGCTTATACCTCATAAACCATTATTCTTGTATTTTATTGTACTATTTCCAAAATCTATGTCTCTGAATGCACTTTTTGAGTGTGTGTCTCGTTTAGTGACCCTGTGTGTACAACAAATGCTCAACACTCCCCTCTGATAAGCCTAAGCTGCTCGACCATACTACCACAAAGAGAACCTTGGGATTATTAAAGTAAGCCCCTGTAAACCAAGTAAAGGTCTTATGGACTTTTTGCATGGTGTACCCTTACACTGGTACACTACATATATAGCCAGCTTCCTACACCTAGCAACACCAGCGGTGTTCTGCAATGTCAGTATTTGTCTGAAAAGTTTGAAATGTTTATTTATTTCAGGATTTGAAGTCCAGGAGTATAAAAGCACCTGAGTGGAAAACTAGTATCAAAATGGCAACATTTTAAGAATTCCCAGGGTCACCTGCTGCAGGGCAGGAGCAATGCAGGGGTATAAAAACATACTAGGGGGTGTTAGTGCTAGTTTTCTGTCAGTTCTTGATAGTCCCTCTTTTTGATGATGCTTCAGCTGAAACATATGTCAACGGCATAGGAATGATTTAATAAGTCCAATTATTTCAAACCAGTGCTTAGTTTGAGCCGGTGGTTTCCTGTGCTAGGCACTGGTACTTAATTGTCAGCACCGGCTCTAATGACAGTCCACCACATGGTGGTGCTGTCTGCGTAATTTTGAAATGAGCACAACAACAGTTGTTTATAGCTCAATATATATCAAGAATGAATAATATCTGCTGCCCACACCATTATTCTAGCTTTGGGCTGCCTGGAATAGTCTGAATTGTCCCACTTTTATGAGTGCAATGGTTAGCAGTTGTGTTGGTCCTGCCATTAGCAGCTCTGACAGGGGTGGTGGGTGGTGCAGGCTGCAGTGGCCTCCCGAGAAGGGCCCTGGCACTTATTTTGCCCTTATGCACTACACAGTCTTTCTGGACGCTATTGATTTTTGAACAGACCAAAAAAAGATTTTTCTTCCTCATCAAATATTGTGTGGTGGAACAAAAATCTGCCCCGATATATCTGCTGATAAAAGATAACTTTTATTATTTTTTTCTGACGGTGTGCTTTGCTTACCTGCACTTAAGAGCACTTTAAAGCAGGAACATGACAAATAAGAGGGTGTCAATCTCAATAATTCCTTATTGATAGCAAATTTCTCTGCATTTTAACTCATTAGAGCGCCAAGATGGGAATTTATTTAATGCTATGAAAATATATGTAGCGAAGATGAAAGTGAGTGCTTCGATTTCTTCAGTGTACATGGACGGAATGGCCCATAGGGCAACCAGGAAGTGCCCGAAGGGCTAGTCTGAAAGGTCAGTGTGTGGGCTGACTTTTGACTGCTTGTGAGCCTATTTTAATATCTTAAGTGCCGTTTTTTTACTTTTAATTTCTTTATTATTCAAACAAACATTGCATGCAGCAAGCTCAAATCCATGCAGTGCCCCATAATTTGGAAAACGCTTAAACAGCTTTCAAAACGGCCCCAGTTTGCAAACTGTGAAGAACTACATCTCAGATATAAGATGGATAAAATGTTTCTTTATTCATTTCAAAGAAGGAAAGGATCTCATCCACAGGAGGCACAGGCAGGCAGCAGCAACTGACAGAGTCCTGGCCACATTTAGAATCATCACAAGACTACATCATGACATTCTACAAATAACATTCTATAATCAGAAGGTCACACATACATAGCACATAGAAGGATACCACACACCTTCCCCTGAAACACAAAAAAAACTATTTCAAAATATAGTCTTTAAGAATTGCAGGAGCACGGGTCAAACGTGTACTTCTCCTGACAGGAACATCAGACTTGACATGAACCTCCTTGTTAATCAAACTGCTATTTGGTAAAGTCTTTCCAGAAGAACCTGAAAATGAAGCAATTCGATTCAAATTCCAAATCCTTCCATCATTTAGTTTAACAGCATTATGGAAGAGTTTTGTGACATAAAAGGGGGAAGAAAACTTTGGCCCAGAAGATCCAAGTGGAAGACGAACTCTTACACGATCCCCAACACACACTTTGGTATGAGCAACTGCATGTCTTCTATCAAAGTTTTCCTTCCTTATATCAGACTTCATCTCCTGCTTCAATGAACTTAAGTCCTTGCTATGATTCCCTGTTTCCACCCCTAAATTTCTCATCCAACTTTGAAATATAGAAGTGTTTGGAATGCGACCTCGGAAAAGCACAAAAGGAATATCACCTGTGGTGGAATGTGGTGTAACTCTATAAATCATTACCCTGTCCATCAGGTTATTTTTCCAATCCGAGCCCTGGTCTTTAGAGATCTGAATAGACTCTTTAAGTACACGATTGAACCTCTCCACCATTCCGTTACATTCCGGATGGTAAAGTGAACAACGTTTGTGTTTAATACCTTTACTTGCCAAGAAATCCTCCATTTCTTTTGACACCAGTTGCACACCATTATCTGTAAGGATAGTTTCAGGGAAACCTTCCCTACCAAAAATATCTCGTAAAAATTTGACTACATCTTTGGTCTCAATATTTTGGGTTATTTTTATCTCTGGCCATTGTGAGAACATATCCATCATGACTAACACATACCTCTGACCATTCCCAGAGGAAATGGGACCTAGAATGTCTAAGGCTACATCCTGCCAACAACATACCGGCATTTCCCTAATAACCATTGGTTGTGTCCTTGTTTTACACACTTTGTCAGAGGAGTTACATTCAACGCAATCACGAATCATTCGTTCAACCAGAAGATCGATACCTGGCCACCAGAAATGTAACCGTATCCTCTCCTTAGTCTTGGATATGCCTTGGTGTCCTTGGTGAGCTAAGAGAAGAATTTTTTCCCTAATCAGAGAAGGTGGGATAAGTCTAGTGCCTCTCCACAACAAACCATCCTTTAAGGATAGCTCATCCTTGACATTCCAGTACCTCTTGGCAGTAACACTCAAATTCTTAAGACATGGCCAACCTTTACTTACCAAATCGCAAACTTCTTGCAACTCGGAGTCTGTACACATAGCGTCTCTCCAATCACTTTCTTGAACAACTCCTTCAACCACCTTGCAGACCTTGAACTCATCTACTTCCCAAGAATCTTCAGATGGTAAAGAATTCTGGTCAGTTTGTTCCACAACTAGCCTAGAGAGACAATCCGCAACTTTATTATTATGTACCCCAGGTAAATATCTCACATCAAATTCAAACTCTTGGAGAGCGATAACCCATTTGCAAATTCGTGAAGAAATGGCATCCAAACCCTTTTTTATAAAAGACCTCCTTCAATGGTTTATGATCAGTGTGAACCACAAACGAATTACCCCACAGAATTTTTTTTAATTTCCTAATTGCCCAATAAATACAAAGGGCCTCCTTTTCAATCACAGAATATGACAACTCTGGGCCAACTAAAGACCTAGACAGAAACAAGATGGTAATCTCTTTCCCATCTCTCATTTGTTTGAGCACAGCCCCTAAACCTCGAGAACTAGCATCTGTGACCAAAATTGAATCATTATTCACATCAAAACTCTGTAAAGAAGGAGCTGAACTTAAATCATGTTTAACAAGCTCATACTCCTTTTGACACATCTGAGACCAAGAAAACTTAGTTCCTTTTTTTAACAAGGCTCTCATGTTAGAAGTTTTATTGGCAACATGAGGCACAAATTTGTTATAATATTCTGCCATACCTAAAAAGTTAACCAACTCTTCCCTAGATTTCGGCGTAGGCAAGTTTTGTATGGTCTTCACCAGTTTATCCTTTGGTTTTACACCATCAGGAGTCAAGCAATGACCTAAGAAGTCAATCTCCGACAAATTAAATCTGCATTTATTTTCTCTCAAAGTCAGTCCTCTGTCCTCAAAACGCTCCAGAACAGATCTAACTCTAAGATCATGTTCACTTTGTGATGAACCAAAAACAAGTACGTCATCTTGATAAATTTTAACGCCAGTGATACCCTTCAATACATCCTCCATCACCCTCTGAAAAACAGAGGCTGCAGAGACTAAACCAAAAGGTAAGCGAGTAAACTTATATGTGCCAAAGGGTGTGATGAAGGTTGTGAAACCCATGGACGTCTCATCAATTCTCACTTGGTGGTATGCAGCCCTCAAGTCTAGAGTGGAGAACATGCAAGCATCCCCAAGTTGAGTTAGCATAGTATTAATATTGGGAAGAGGGTATCTATCAGCTAATACCTCCCTATTAAGACCCCTAAGGTCCACACAAAAACGAATCTCGCCTGAGGGTTTACGTGCTAAGACAACAGGCGAAACCCATTCACTTGCTTCAGATTTCACAATGATTCCATCACTCATGAGTTTCTCTAATTCCAAGCGCATAGGTTCTTGCATAGCTAAAGGAACGCTACGCACTTTACATGCCACAGGAACAGCATCTGTCTTCAGGATAATATTGTGAACATAACCAGAAAGACAACCTAGTTTATTACTAAAGACATTTTCAAACAGACCTCGCCAATCAGGATAAGACACCTCATTTTTACTCAGATTAGAGACTTCTTGCACACCTACCACGTTACAGCCAGATGTGCATGGAGACAGATCATTTGAGACAAGATCATTTTTTCCAGAGTGAGATACTATGTCTCTTAGAACTATGCAGGGATTCTCACCAGGAAGTAAGGCAAGATGTAAGTCCGCCTGGTGAAACCAACTTATGATGCTATCTCCCCTGCAAGAGATGTAAATTTTCTCTGCAGTAAGTCGTCCCTTGTGATCAATCTGACCATTGAAATAACCTACAAGTTTAATAGGTTTTCTCCCATAGGCCAAAGGTCTTATATCAGGTTTGAAAACTTTTACTTTTCCAAAAAGTTTCTTATTAAAGAAAATTTCAGGTATTAAAGAAATTTTTGCCCCAGAGTCAAATAGCATTTTGACCTCACAATTATCAATGCGCACAACATCAATAGCACCTTTACATTTTTTCCCATCAGATAAGGAAATTTCACCACAATGTAATTCATCTGAATCAGAATTAACGGTTTCATCAAATAAGGAAATCTCACCACAATGTAACTCATCTGAATCAGAATCAGAGTCTTCATCAATCATCACTTCTTTCACTTGTTTTTTTTTTATTACTTTGAGACCTGCAGGCCTTCGAGTAGTGTCCTACCTTACCACAGTTGTTACACTTAGAAGATAAAGCAGGACATGACCTATCATTAGCTAGATGATCAGAGGCATTACAACGAAAGCATTTTAGTTTGGAATTAGAGGAGGTTCTGGAATAATTATAAGAAGAAGAAGCAGAATTAGATATTTTCTTAGCAGTTTTGGATGCAGCTCTCAGATCAGTTTTTTCCAGGGACTTCTTATTAACCACTAAGACCTTTTCTTCAGATGCCTCTTTTTCTTTTTTAAAAACCTTTACACATGCATCCGAATGTTCTAATCTTTTGGCTATAGTGATAACCTCATCTAAATTAGGATCATCTTTTTGCCACAGTTCATCTTTAACTTTTTCTAGACAACATCCTAACATGAATTGATCACATATCCTTTCTTCTAAAGTACCTTCAAATTTAAAAGTGGCAGCCAATTTGCGTAAAGCTGTGATATGTTTCAATAGACTCCTCATCTTTCTGTATACGCCTGCCAAAGTGGTACCTTTCTAAAATGGTACTCACTTTTGGCAAGTAATGTTTATCCAGTTTTTTAATGTTGACCTCAAATTCATTTAAGTTGTTTGCTTCTTCAGTAGACAATTCAGGTAAATGCTCGAAAACTTCTTGCCCCTCAGAGCCTAAGCAGTGCATTAAAAGTGCAGACTCCCTTTCTGCAGAAAGAGAAGTACCGCACACCCTTGCATAATTTAGGAACACCTTTTTCCATTTGGACCAGCGAATGGGTGGATTGCCTTGTTTAGAAAGGAAAAAAGGAGCAGCTGTAACGTTCTGCATAAGTGAATAGTACAACAAGCACAAAAGATGAAAACAGTATGTCAATGAACCTGTAGGGAAGTAAAATTAAGTTAAAATACTTAAGATTATTAACAAAACCTGTGAAAAGAAGAAGAGAAAAAAAAATAATTAAAGAAAGTACAGTAAGAGTATAATAAATATACTCTAACAAAGCTGAGTGTGTCAGCGTAGATAAGGTATTTAAAAGCATACACACTGCTGAAGCTGAGTGTGTCAGCGTAGAGACACAGGAAACTTTCCCACGAAGCTCAGTTTAATGTTCAAAAGTAAATGTTGTTAATACAGAAGAGGTCTTCAAAACGACAAATTCCATGAAGAAGAGTCAGTATCAATTAAGAAGAGCCAGTATTCAAGTTTTCTGCCGAGAGAGAATGAAGCGCCGGTGTGACTCGAAGTTCAGGTGCAGCGTTGTCAAGAAAGCTGAGCTTTGCCAAGAGCAAAAGCGTTGCTAAGGGAAAAGGAATGTTCGTCACTGTTTGAGTGTGACGCGAGTGAAACGCACAGACAGAAGTGTTATGTGTGCTTGAAACGCAGCGTCAGACTGCGTGCTTGAAACACAGCGTCAGGCTTGAAACGCAGCGTCAGGCTTGAAACGCAGTGTCAAGAACGTTACGCGTATGTGCAACCAACGAGCCTGGAGCGCGGGTGAGAGCGCGGCTGAAGATGAAGGTAATTGTTTATATATGTATGTCCTTCGTTGGTGGCCTCGCGGTCGTTGAAAACATAAGGTAACACAAGTCAATAGTTATTCCAAATTAATGTCCCAGAAACAAGAAACTCGGCAAGCAAAATTCACTCAGCAGACAGTCACTGAAAGTCGATAGGCAACACGGCAGGCAGTCATCGAAGTTAATTAGCAAAGCAAGGTTCTCCTTGAGAAGTTAAAATAACGTTTTCCGTGAGGCAAATAAGGAAAGCTAGGGAAATCTGCCACTTTAAATAAAGAATGAGTAGGTAGAAAATTATTAAACCTCACCAGGAATGTAATGGCAGTAAGATAAAAGGAAGAGAATCATAAATTGGAATAAAATCTTCCTTTTTTTAGTTTCCAAAGCCGAACAGGAAAACGAAATTAGCATAAAGTACCTTAAAATGATGATTTTTCTTTTTTGGTGTTGAGATCCTTTTGAGAAATTTTCAAAAAAAAATTATTCTTCCTTTTCCAAAAGAATATTTAAAGTTGAAATGAAGTCTTCATCTCGTCCTCGTCGCCAATGTGAAGAAGTACATCTCAGATATAAGATGGATAAAAGGTTTCTTTATTCATCTCAAAGAAGGAAAGGATCTCATCCACAGAGGCACAGGCAGGCAGCAGCAACTGACAGAGTCCTGGCCACATTTAGAATCATCACAAGACTACATCATGACATTCTACAAATAACATTCTATAATCAGAAGGTCACACATACATAGCACATAGAAGGATACCACACAAACATTGACTATCTAATTCATTAATGGGGGCCACTTTTATTTTGGGGACCACAGTACTTACTTTTAGCCGGCTCGGCACTGGCATTTCATTCTTAACACTGGTACTTATGGCAGTCTACCACAGAGTGGCGATGTTTGTCTAGTTTTGAGGTTAGAACAGCAGCAGACTGTTTAAACATTATAGGTCTAATTTATGAGAGCCCTACATCACTTTTGCACCACATAAACTGGTACTTACAAGACACAGGGCTCTCATGAACACTTATGAAGGCAGCAAAGCCACCCTTTTTTGGCCTTCAGTGGCCTCCTAAGTCATGAGTTGGGCACAAATCGCTGTGTTGCATTACTCTGCACCGGGGAGGCGTTCCACGGGCGTTGCAGTGGGTTTTTCTCCGAAGCAAAACCCATGGAATTTGACACTGACCCGGATTTACAAAGTGATGTGAACCTGGGGATGTGTCAAATCCATCCGCCTCCAGACGTGAGGCCTAAAAAGTAGAAATATGCAAATTTCTCTTAATTTCTTCCTTATTCCATTTACGATGCATCCTGCAGCACATATAGAAAGGAAGAGGAAAACGCCTGGTAGGATTTTTTTTTGGCAAGAAGGTGCCCCTTCCTGCACAAAAATAATCATGCATGCAATGAAGACACCCTTGCACCACGGTGCAAAAGTGCCTACTTTGCGCTGGGCTGTCAAACCGGAGCCAGCTCAGACAGAAAGGAAAGGAGTGCACTGTATTGCCTAAATACTGTGCGTTCCTGCCCTTTTACTTTGGCGTACCTTGCTGCGCTATGCCAAAACTACATAAATGAGGCCCTAAATATACATTAAAAGCAAATAATGACAGTGTGCAGTTACTGATTTTAGGCCAGTGGTTTCCCGTGCTCGGCACCGGCACTTAATTGTCAACACTGACGCTGTGACAGTCTGCCAAAAGGTGGCCCTGTCTGGCTAATTGATTGATCTGAACAATAGTTAATTATTAATTCAATATACATTAAAAATTACTATTACCTGCCGCCCTAGCCATTTTTATAGCTTTGGGGGCCGGAAATAACCTGAATTCTCCCACTTGTAAGAGTGTGATGGTTAGTAGTGTGTTGTTACTATCATTGGCAGCATGACCCAGGCAATGTCTGGTGCAAGATGCAGTGGCGAGTGGAGAGCTCTGGCATTAATGTTTTTCTTCTCACAAATTAAGCAGTGCCAGCATGTCCAGACCAGTCTGACAGCTTTGGTTGACGTCGAACAGTCCAATTTGTTAAGGTTTCTAGGAGTGTTTTTATTAGCAAATAAGTTGGTACTGACATTTGTCAGCAATGGCGGCAGCAGTGTAGGGCGCACGCTGCAGTGGTATCCTGAAAAATATCCTGGTCCCTGTCACTTATTATTTTATTTTTTATGATTTAGTCACTGTTGCCTGGGCATATTTTCTGTCCCATTCCAACCCTGGGTAGTTGATGTGGATTAGCAAAATTTGTGATGTGGTGCAAGAAAGCCAATGAGACCAAGAGTGTGCCACACACAATGACATCACCAACTCTGCAGAATTGTGGTCCCAAACACCTGATTCACATGGTATCTCTGTCCTTACTCATGCAGTGGCTCTGGAACAATATTTGTAGTTAGGGGTGCTGACCTGTGACTTCACCTGACTTAAACGGCTTGAATGTACTTACCATGCTGGTGATATATATTTTGAGATAAGAAGGCAAACAACTTTATGTATGTGTTATGAAACTAGGCCTGGGAGGTAAATTCCGTTCCGTTACCGGAATTTGCGGAATTTTAGTAATTTTGCGTTCCGCGGGGAACGCGAAATTGTCCAAAATTCTGCATTCCGCAACTTCACAAAATTGTTTGCTTGTTTGTGTTCTCAAATGCGTGTTCCCGAGATATTTCCCCCCGAGCACGCAAGCAGCAATTGCGAACAGTAAAAAAGCATCGCGAACAAGCAATTCCGCATGTTCGCGGAATTTCTGCGTGTTCGCGGATATTTTTTTACCGTTTCGCAGAGATTTGTGTAACGCGATTACGCAAATTCCGCCCACCCCTATCTGAAACCTCTAAAATACTATGGCATTATCCTTTCACCTGTACTCCAGCAAGAATGTCCCAAGTTAAAATGCCAAAATACGGCAAACATGCTGTCAGAAAAAGCGATAGCAAATATAGCTGTTCAAGGTAAAAAACATTAGCAGCACTTTGTCAAATAAAGTTGCCTCCCATGACACAGTCTGTGCTTGAATGCACAGTAAAGACTTTAGGACTAATACATAAATGCCTCTTAATTGAAAATTCTTCATCTTGGAATTAAAGGGGTGCTGAATGCCTTGTACTTGTCTCTGATAGTTGTTTGTGTCCCTGAATGTTGTGTCATGTTCTTGCCTCTGAAAGTCATGTTCTTGTCTCTAAATGTCATGTTCTTGTCTCTGAATGTCATGTTCCTGTCTCTAAATGTCATGTTCTTGTCTCTGAATGTCATGTCATTGTCTGTAATGTTGTGTCCTTTTCTGTAAATGTTGTGTCCTTGTCTCTGAATGTCATGTTCTTGTCTGTGAAGGTTGTGTCTTTGTTTGTGAATGGCATATCCTTGTCTCTGATTGTCACGTCCTTGTCTCTGAATGTCACGTCCTTATCTGTGAATGTTCTGTACTGTTCTGATCGCTGTTTTTTTGTATCTCAATATCATGTCCTTGTCTCTGAATGTTGTGTCCTTGTCTTTGAATGGCTTGTCCTTGTCTCTTAATGTTGTGTCCTTGTCTGTGAATCACGTGTCCTTGTCTTGGAATTTTATGTGTTTGTCTCTGAATGCTGTGTCCTTTTCTCTGAATGTCAACTTCATTTCTCTGAACATCATGTCCTTGTCTCTTAATGTGGTGTCCTTTTCTGTGAATGTTTTGTCCTTGTCTCTGAATATTCTGTACTATTCTTATTGATTGTTGGAAGGTGAGTTATAGAGAGTGGTAGGCCACCAACACGGTACTGGTTCCTAAATAAGGTCTTTATGAATCAATCCCTTGCTCAACCCCTGATAGCTGACACCAAGCAATAAGGCTTAACTTAGGAGACAGGCAATGCAAGTATTTAAAAACACCATTACAGTGAATGACTAAGGCACAACACACAATAAAAATCCCACACCAATTTATAAAATAAGGAAATATGTTTATCTTTAAAATGACACCAAAGCCATGGCAATCCATTGTAGGGAACCAGAGATAATATTTTATAAAGAATATACACTTTCTAGTGCTTATAAACCAATAGCTCTACATCCGGACATCTGGTCGCACTTGACCAGGACAAAGTCAAAGTTTGAGGCCAACCCCGTTGGAGCCCTGCTTGGATACCCCACGTGGTAGGCCTCTGTCAAAATTTTACCTTCAGACTTAAAAACCTTTCTGGAGTTTTTTCCGCAGAGGGCCCTCGCTGCTCTCCACCTGTCTGGATTCAGGGAGGGTTCACTGGCTTGACTTTCAGGGAGCTCGAGGTCAAATTCTGTAAGTCGTACCTCTGGAGCTCTTCAGCGGGCGAACCTGGAATATAGGATGTGTCATGGGTGAAGGTGGCCGGCTTGGGTCTCACGGTCAGGTCAGCCACCTCCTGGAGCTTTTTCCAAAATATTTCCCAAAGTTTCCCAAACCTTTGGAGGTCCTTCCAGAAGGTCTCCTGGTGGGTTTCAAGTGACCAAAATACAAATCCAAGTATGTGGAATCTCCTAGATGGCCCTTCTCAGGCCTTGACATCACTTCCCACAATGTACTTGGTCAATACCTTAAACCTCCACGGGCACACTCCATGAGGGGGACTCTGGATGGAGAAGGGTCAGTTAAGCTCTTATAACCTCTAGCTGCAGGGAGTCCACTCCTTACTCCTTGAAGCAAGGCAAAGTCCTCAGAGCTGTAGTCCCAGATAGTGCAGCAGGCAAAGTCTTCACCAGAGAGGCCCTTGGGTGCCGATCAGGTTACCAGCAGGGCAATCCTCCTTCTTATAGTTTCAGGCAGCAGAACTTAGATGCTCTGGGCCTCATATTCATCCAGTGTTCTCTGATGATAAACAGGGGAGCACCCCTGACCAATGAGTTGCAGGGCAACAACCTAAAGCATGACACTTTCCTCCAAGGTGTGGCATAGTCGTGTCCAGAAAGAACTATTCTCTCAAAATCCAGTGTGATGGAAAATTCAGCAGAGCAGCAAGAACTAGCTAAAACCAACTCAGAGTATGGCTTATTTGCATAAACTCCCCCACTCACATCTGTGAATCCCTTCCTTAAGCCTCCCATCTGTCAATCAATCAATCAGAGAATTTGTAGAGCGCACTACTCACCCAAAAGGGTCTCAAGGCTCTAATGGGAGGGGGAGGGAAGGTGCTGCTACTGCTCGAACAGCCAGATCTTGAGAAGTATCCTGAAGGTCAGCAGGTCCTGGGTCTGTCGCATGTGGATGGGGAGGGTGTTCCATGTCGTGTTGGTGAGGTGGGAGGATCATCTGCCATCAGTGGTCGTTCGGTGGATGCATGGAACGGTGGCGAGGGTGAGGTCGGCGGAGCGAAGCTGGCGGTTTGGGTTGTATAAGGTGAGTCGTTTGTTGAGCTATGTTGGTCCGGCGTTGTGGAGTGCTTTGTGAGCGTGGGTAAGGAGCTTGAAGGTGACCCTCTTGTTGAAGGGGAGCCAGTGCAGGTCCCTCAGTTGGGCAGTGATGTGGATGTGGTGGGGATGTAGAGGATGAGGCGTGCGGAGACATTCTGTATGCATTGAAGTCTTTTCTGGAGTTTGGCCGTGGTTCTCGCATAGAGGACGTTGTCGTAGTCCAGCCTGCTACGGACGAGGGCCTGGGTGACCGTTCATTCTGTTTCCGGCGGGGATCCATCTGTAAATCTTGCAAAGCATGCAGAGGGTGTTGAAGCAGGAGGAGGAGACAACGTTGACTTGCTGGGTCATTGATAGTGATGAATCCTGGATGAACCCAAGGTTGCATGCGCGGTCTGGGGGTGTCAGTGCAGCTCCCAGCGTAGTCGTCCCAGGCAGAGGGGGTGGAGCAGAGGATGAGGACCTCCATCTTGTCTGAGTTCAGCTTCAGGCGACTGTTCTTCATCCATTCAGCAACGGCCTTCATTCCTTTGTTAGGTTGGTTTTGGCGGTGGCGGAGTCCTTGGTGAGGGAGAGGGTCAGCTGGGTGGAAAGCGGCGCAATGTAGAGGTTAAAAAGGGTCAGGCTGAGGCATGAGGTGATCTTGGCGGCTTCGGATCAGAATGGAGAGAGGCAGACTCTCTGGGTTCTGCGGGTGAGGAAGGATGATCCAGTACAGGGCTTTGTCGCGGATTGTTGCGTTGCAGAGGCGTGTGCGTAGGGTGTGGTGGCAGATGGTGTCGAAGGCGGCCGAGAGGTCTAGGAGGATGAGGGCAGCGGTTTCTCTGTTGTCCAGCTGAATCCTGATGTCATCAGTCGCAGCGATGAAGGCGGTTTCGGTGCTGTGGTTCCTGTGAATCCAGATTTGGACGAGTCCAGGGTGTTGTTAGGGAGAGAGGGTGACCCTGACTGGCAGGCTTTCTTGACCTGTTCGTCCTTTGAAGCTGATGCTTTATGGCCCAACCCCCTGCTCTGGCATTCCTGTGCCCCACAGAGCTCTTTCCGTCAGCTAGCCTCTGCCCAGGCAGGCTACTTATTACCTAATCAACGCAGGCTGGCTAATCCCCTCAGGGCTGAACAATCAGGGAATAGTGCTAGAGGCTGGAATTTGGCCTAGAGAATAGAAAGTCTCCTAAACATTTTCTGTACAAGTTATCATAAATTCAACAATACCAATTTGCTGGATTTATCAATGCCATCTTGTTCAGTCTTTGAATTATATTTTGTACACTCTCCTAGTTATCTACAAGGGATTTTAAGGGTTGGCCATGCCAAATTTAAGTTTACCTCTGTGTACGTGTTTGTGTTTAACATAGCTCTGGCCCCGGCCAGACTAGCAGAGGACACAGTCAGCTGCCACCAGTTCCATTCAACACTGAAAAATGGGGGTGAACAGAGCCAAAAAGGATGACTTTCTGATATTGAAATGAACACAAAGTTCCCTTCTCCTTCTACACTGAGAACTTAAGGATTTGATCCTCCAATTGGATTGGTTAACTCAGTTATAGTAAGGCCATACACTGAGATATAATAAGACAAATTTTACCAGGTTGCTAAATTTACAGTAAAATATATAAAATCATACATAGAATAATCAATTTCTAATCAAACATATGAATTCAAAGGAATGTATTATCAATATTTTATTCAAAAGATCATGTTTTATAAAATTGATATTGACAAAGTTAAAAACTCATTAAAATCACATTCTCATATTTTTAAATACAAGAGAAACAATATGTGCAATAAATACATGAAGTACAACTTTCAACGTGGCGTTTCGGTGCTTAGGTGGATCGTCACCTTCTTCAGGGCAATAGTTCAATATTTAAAAATCGATTGATTTATGTGGAAGCTCTTATATTTGCCTCCTATGAAGTTTTGGACGGGTTCCTTGTCTGGTTTTTACAGTCTCATAGGTGCCGGATAATGCCCTATAATTTTCTTTCGAGGGTCTTAGATTAGTTTTCTCACCCTTCTATTTCTATGAATTCCTTCAAGTGTTCATGTGATACCTTTATTAGTCACACTTCGATGGGATCATTCACAAATACCTTTTATATTGTCAGGTCCATCTTAACTCAAAATATAGATCTCTAATTAAAATCTTGTTTATTAGATCCACCCACTTTTTCTTCTTTAGGGGTGCTGGTTCCAGTTAATTTTAGTTCTGGTCTAGATTTTATTCTGGCATGAAGTTAAAAGAACAAGCATCTGTCTTGCTGAACTGCCAATTTGAGTCAAATTGAAAGAAAAAACTAAACTAAGACCCTCCAGGCTTACACACAGTGTAATAACAATCCATCCTTAAAAGCCTGTTGTCAATGCGGGCTTTCAACAATATGTAGTTCAGGCCCACTAGCTTTGTCATAGCACTTCGGAGTAAACAAATCAAACCTAACAACTCTGGCTTGACCTTTCCCAATGCCTTTAACCTTTAATTAAACTTTACCCAACATCGGCCTATTCAAGTGCACATACACTGGCCGCCTTTTAGGGTGATCACAATATGAGGCACAGATGCATTGTCAAGCCAGGCCTAACAAAAAGATTCCCTCATAAATACTAGATTGTTAGTTGGAGGAACACACAATCCTCAAATCCCTTGTGCAGATATTGTTGGCCACAAATATCTTTGCTTCCAACACAACACAACAAGGTATTCATGTATAAGCTGATTCATTCCTAATAGAGCACAAACTGACAAGCAAATCATGGGCAATAATATGTGGATTGATGCAGTCTTACATTGCAATGAATTAGATCTGCTGTGTGGTGTGTACAGTAGATGACAGGAAGCGCTGAAGGCAAAGTCCATAGAAGAATGGGAGCGTGTGTCACATAAACAGTGCGGTGGAGCAATGCCCAGTGGGAGTCAGATGACGAGGAATCATAAAGAAGGCATTGTCCATCCTAGGTTCTAGCTGACCATCCAAGGATTCCCATCAGTGGAATGGATGTCAACTTTTGAACCTTATATAAAAAGATGATATGTCTCTCTCATGGACAAATTAACATTTCGCTTAAGCATGCTTTGCTATTAAAACAAACTTTGCATGCAGCAAGCTCAAATCCATGCAGCCTTCACCTTGCAAAACACTTCTACAATGTGTCTTTACCACTTCAGACCTGCCTACATGTGCAACCCTGAGCGCCTTTTGTAGGTATCCAATTCACTAATGGAGCCCACTGTTATTATGGTGCCCTGGCCTATTTTCTGTCCCAACTCAAACATATCCACATATTCAGTTACATGACAAACGCTATGACTTTGTTTAATCCATCAAAGTGTCACCCAAAGAGGTTGTTAAATCAGAGGGAAAAATAGAGAATTAAAGCATTTAAAGGGTCAGGAATACTAAATGCATGGAGCAAAACCTGCCAACCTGTCCACAGTAAGTCAAATCTAAAGCAAAACTACTCACAAAAGAGATTCATGACCTAGTCCTGTGTGATACATCCATGAGCAATACAAACCTTTTGTAATGCTCTACATACAGGCTTCTCTCTTCCATACTTTCATTTTTCCACTCATATCTACCTCTTTTTTCCGGTCACTCAATTGTTCTCTTTCTCCTGTTGTCTTTTAATTCTTTCCTCACTTTTACCAAGTCTACTTTTCTCTCTGAGTCCCTCTGCTCTGTGTAAGTCTTCTTCTCGTTTTACTTCCTATGGCCACTTACCTTCTGTTTACTTCTCTCAATCCTCTATCTCCCCTTCCCCACATTCAGCTGCATGCTGCCCTTCTCTCACTTCTAGTCCAGTGCACCTTTCCTTCTCTTACCCTACACTTTACTCCTGCTTATTCTGTCATCTCACTACTCAGTCAAACTGAAATCTGGACGCTGACCCAGTAGATGAAAGGTATTGACACAACCCTGTGCTTCTATTTCTATAAATGTGGTAGAAAGGCACATATATCACAATGCATCTATGGTTCTGTTTAGCATAGATCTGCTCCATTGGAGCTTGTAAGAAATCCGGGTACAAGCATCCAATAGGGCACTGGCCTCCAGCTGTAACAAATGAGGTCTTGTGGCACTAATATTCTGGGATCTCCTTATTGGAGACACCCCAACTGGGAACCAGTTACCCCTTTTTAGCCCTTGACTCTCCAGATAATGAGGTGGAGCAGTCCAAATCCTACTCAGGTTAAAGAATCACATCCAGGCAATACAGCAAACATCACAGAATAATTTGCTGTCTAGCCAGTACTTTATTACACAGGCAACAATTATTATGTACAATTTAAGAATATATGCAGAATGGCAGGTGGAAAAGCCATTGGTGATATATTCTAAAGGGCCTTTGAACCAACAAGGGGACTACACAGAAGTAATGTCACACAGATCAGTTACACTGCTAGATGTATCCTGTCCCCCTTCTGGTAGAGGCACCTTCAACTGTCTACAGACCAGGAAGCCCTAACAACTAGACGTTCTGGCCCAGATGTTCCACTGCTTTGCACCAAGTGTGCTTTGCGTTTGTGATGCAAACCCAGTGCAAAGTGTTGTGCTGGGATATACTATCCAACTCAAACAAGGATATCCTTTGGAAAATTTACCAAAGTAACATAAATATGTGCTATGCATTAAGCGGGCATTCCATTTGTGATGCTTTGGAATTTCCATGCAACCAGTCATGGGTTTTGGTGGAAATACCTTTATATCATTCGTAACAGGGGTTTGCTCAAAAACCTTATGCCTCCTTGAGGCAGGCATAATGAGGAGAAATGTTTTCATTTCTCCTTAGCTTTCCAACTTTGAATACGCGCCACAACGGACAGCACCCATAAAAAAGAGGGAAAAGTCTTAAAGCATACTTTTTGTACTGGAAGGTTCAAATTTCATTACAAAATTAATTACAATTCATGCTTAAGATTGGACCAAAATTCTTACTATAATGGGGGGGATAGTTGCTGCAAGACTATGAGAGGGAGATAGGGGGTACCTGAGATATGTGGAAAACACAAGATAGTCTAGAAACAAGAAAAGACATAACACAAGGGGAGACTGGTAACACCAGAAAAGGCAGATGAAGAAAGTGAAAAGGGAATAAGGGTGAGAAAGTGGGAGAGAGAGAACAGGAGACATAAATGGAGGAAGAGGGAATGAGTGAAAAGACACAAGGGGGTGACAGAAGCAGTGTTTATGAATAGGAGGATGAAAAAAAGGCTCTTCAGGATCTGTTGGTCTATACAATTTCATAGGTTTAAGAAACTAAGGATGTATGCATTGAAACTACGCAAGCACTGTACTATATAGTATAATTATTATTATAATTTCTATAGCACCTTTCTATCTTTGAAGAGGACCCAAAAGACGTTCCTGGTAGTCAAGTAAGCATGTACTCAGGGCCAATATTTAGAGTCTGGAGGACAGGAAATGATCCGCCCGTCTTATTTATTTATTTAAAAAAGGTTTTATATAGCGCTGGCTAGACCCAGAGGTATCAGAGCGCTTTACATGGGTATCAGACAATAAATTGCAGGTTACAGCTTTACAAAGGTTACACAGTTATTAGAGCATGGCAATTTTAGTTACAAGTATGGTTGAGACAAACAAAAAGGAACAAATAGGTAGGGGAAAAATCTGGCAAGGGGAGATATTCCGGGGAGTGGGGGCTGAGAGTCATTAGTATTTTGCATCTCAAAGAAAACTTTCACTTCAACTTTTTGTTCTCTTTTGCTTTCCTTTGTTTTCCAGTCACTTATACTTCCTGTCCTGTGGTGTATTGATGGCATTCCTTTTCCTGTTATTTTACTATAGAAAGGCTTCAGCCTTGTTCGTGGGAGTGTTGCAAAAAAGCTGTGTTACTTTGCTTGCTTCCTCTCTCTCTCCACTTCCTGGTCCTTACTCCCCTTTCTGAAGAATTCCACTCTTAGATTCCTGTTCCTGGTTTCCTTCATCCCATTGAAGCCTTCGTCTTGTGGTAGACAGAAAAAGTCAAAAACTCTTTCCTACTACATATTCCATTGGGTGGTGACATTTTGGCTTTCAAAAGAAGTCGCACGTACCTGGGAAAGCGGAAGACCCGTACCTGCAGTACGGGTAAGCGTCTAGACCCATACAGGTGGTAATGATACTCATCCAATAAACACTTAAACACTGTTCAGAGCCCCCCCCCCCCCAGAAGCATCAGCTGTCATGGCACTGGAAAACAAACAGTAATCATTCTACAGAGTCCACCAAGCAGACACACAAGCCCATTAAACACTATATGGAGACTACCTGTGTGCCATAGGAGATGAACCTCTGATGCCACTCATAATTCTAAGTTTTATTGAAGAACCCACAAGTGGAAACCAGCAATCAGAGAGTCTAGTAACCAACCTCTCCCAGGTCAATTTAACTCTGGCAGAATTTTTGGTTGTAGAGAAAGGACTTGGCTTTGTGCCTACGGCAAGCTTGGTTAAGTTTCAGTTGCATTGTGAGCTGGCAGAGTTTTTTAGAAAATAAAAGCTCAAGGCTTTCTTTGAGAAGATGGGACCGACAGAGACATCAGGCTCGACTACCAGTGACACTGGCTTATGTCTAAAATCAACGTTTAACCCTCCTCTGCATTCCGTCCCCGCTGAAGTAATAGCCTTTGAGCAGGCGGTTTTCAATGATGTTGAAACTTTCGAAGAAACAGGAGTATTTAAAAACATGAGTGCTGCTGAGTTTCAAGCATTACAATCCCTGCAGTCTAACACTTCCATAGTGATAGAGGCAGCAGACAAATGGTAAGGAGTGGTAATCCAGGACACTGTGGATTACGACAAGGAGTGCAGACGCCTTTTAAATGACCGTAATAGCTATAAACCTCTGACCATAGATCCATCCCCTGATCTAAGGGGATGGATCTACGGTCTGCTGAAGCTAACGGTCACATTACAAAGCAAGAGGGTGATTTCTTGATAACAAGTGAAGGAATTAATCCATACTTCTACACCTTGCCAAAAACCCATAAGACCAGGACACCACCACCCGGAAGTCCAATTGTTTCAGATATTGATTTGTTGCTGGAACCTTTGTCAAGGTACTTTGACCAATTTCTTAAACCATTAGTACAAAAGACTGCACCGTTCCTGAGGGATATAAAAAATCTTCTGGCTCTGATACAGTACATAATAGTAGACAGGGACACCACTTTTTAAATTTCACTAGATATCGAGAGCCAGTATAGAAGTATTCCTCAGGATGACACCATCCGAGTTCTCGGCAAAGTACTGGAGGAGACGATCTGGGACTACGAAACACCTAGATATTTTGTCATTGAATGCGCTACTATGGCACTTGCCAACTATGGCGCTACTATGGCACTTGCCAACTAGAGACCCCCAGGGGGTCTCTAGTTGGCAATGGTATGCACCTTTGACCAACTAGGGACCTGTTGTATCTTGAGTCTCCCTGCTGCTCAGCTAGAATGCATGTGTTGTAGAATGTTGGATGAGTGGAATGTTAGTATGTTATGAATGTCAGTTGAGTGAGGGCTGAGCAGCAGGACAGCTGCTCCTGATGGGGTTATCATCTTAACTTAATATCTTAATAAAGTAACTTAAGAACCTACAGATCCAGCCTCTTTGTGATTACAACATTTTGGCGACATTTGGAGATCACTGTCAAGAAGAATCTACGCGTGCAAATTAAAAAAGAAGAAAAGAGAAGAGTGGAACAGCGAAGAGAAATAAAAGGAAAAGAGTGTAACTGGACTGTCAAAGAACATCGTTGGAAAAGACCAATTTTGAGGTAAATGACTTTTATCTGATGAAGTATGCCTGTTTCAAACGTTGTCTGACACAAAAAGGAAGAACCCCATCAGTGACCTTACCATCGGTCGCCCTGATACATAGGTGTGTCAGATAAATGTGATTCAGGAGATAAAGCTGTGGTCTTGTTTAAAAGTTGACTGGTTGCTCGGGGGCATAAAATCGAGCCTCAGAGAAAAGTGAAAGCCATTTGTTAGATGGTGTATGATTCCCGAGCATTTGAAGAATTAAAAAAAAAAACGAGTTCAGGGGCAGGAAATCGAGTCACGGTGTTCAAAGGATGAAATTTGCACTGTGATGGATCGAGACTTTGAAAGTGAAGTGCTTTAAAAACAGCAGCTGTGTGGTCGGTTTATCTTCGGTGGAAGTAAAAAAAGCAATTAATTGACCGGGGGCACAAATCGAGCCTCTGTGTAGGTTGCAAGCTGCTGTGTGCTGTAGATGTAAAATCGAGTCTTGGAGCCTACTTAAAAAAAAAAAAAAAAAAACAGCTGCTACCTTGTTTATGTTCGAGCCACGGAGGAAAGTTTGAAATGACATTTAACCCTGTTCTGCGTGTTATGTCAGTGCTAAAAAAAATGATTAGTACCAGCTGCAGTGTATGTTGAAAACTGTTTGGGAGCAAAGAACTAGCCAGTCACATTTTTCGTCTGCGTAATCAAGCTTCAAGCTCATGGGAGATATGTTTATAGCTCGGGGGCAAGGGAAAGTCGTGCCTCGGTGTTTGGATTTATTTTCAGTTCCTGTCTCGTCGTCTCTTGTGGGAAAGTTAAGTGAGATTAATGCCATAGTGATGTGAACCTGCTTTGCGCAATAAAAGTGCGGGACAGAAGAAGTGCGTCATTCACGTATTTTTATTCAGTGGATCTTGCTTGTTACCTGAAAGTGGGTTCAGTTACCGTTAGTGCGTCTTTTGAAATTGGGCACTTACCACGAGACTCTGGTAACGTTTGATTTTAGGAGCACGAGCCTGCATGGGTTGAGACAGTCAGGACTCAAGAAAATAAATGTGGTAATTAGTGCTGCAGCGTATTAATCCAACACTGCTCCACAGATGAAAACGGTTTCGTGAAAACGGTTTCGAGGAGCTATATGGCTCAAGTTACAGGAACTGTGGTCCAAGACACTACACTTGAAGTGACCATTTAAGGAAAGTGCCTGCGCATGAAGTGATTATTAAAGGAAGATTTCCCAAAAAACTGCACCAGAAGTGACTGTGCCACTGCAACTGTACCTGAAGTGACTATAAAATGGAATGTGTCCCAGACATGACATGGTGTATGAATGAGTTATGTAAGTGAGTTATGTAAGTGCTCGTTAGGAATGGGTCATGTAAGTGCTCGTTCTGGTTATGATTGAGTTATGTAAGTGCTCGATCGGGTGTATGAATGAGTTATGTAAGGGCTTGTTCATTTGTGTGAGAATGAGTTATGTAAGTGCTCGTTCTGGTGTAGGAATGGGTTATGTAAGTGCTCATTCCGGTGTACGAATGAGTTATGTAAGTGCTCGTTCTGGTTATGATTGAGTTATGTAAGTGCTCGATCGGGTGTATGAATGAGTTATGTAAGAGCTTGTTCATTTGTGGGAGAATGAGTTATGCAAGTGCTCGTTCTGGTGTAGGAATGGGTTATGTAAGTGCCCATTCCGGTGTATGAATGAGTTATGTAAGTGCTCGTTCTGGTTATGATTGGGTTATGTAAGTGCTCGATCTGGTGTGTGAGAATGAGTTATGTAAGTGCTCGTTCTGGTGTATGAATGGGTTATGTAAGTGCTCATTTTGGTGTATGAATGAGTTATGTAAGTGCTCGTTCTGGTTATGATTGAGTTATGTAAGTGCTCGATCTGGTATGTGAATGAGTTTTGTAAGGGCTTGTTCATTTGTCTGTAGTGTACACGTTGATTCCTGTTATTTGGTGCTATGGTTTGTTTCTGTGAGTGCTGCATGTTGTTCTGGTCTGGCCAACTGGTATGATGTGTGACATTTCGGGTTGATGGTGTATGATGATGGATAGTGCTTCATTTCAGGGACCTTTCGTGTCGTTCTGCTCAGACTGTGGTGTGTGTTGTTTTCATTTGATGTTTGGTGAATCGTGGTATAGCGATTCAGGATGTATCTTCTTTGTAAGTTCATTGGTAGAATGGTGTTGCATATTTGCATATGTTTTATTTGTGCATTGTTTTAAGTTTGTGACTACGTGTACTTAACATGTGGTCATCATCTTATTTGTTCACTATGCAATTCTTTCCCCTATAACGAAGGGAGATATGTTGTATCTTGAGTCTCCCTGCTGCTCAGCTAGAATGCATGTGTTGTAGAATGTTGGATGAGTGGAATGTTAGTATGTTATGAATGTCAGTTGAGTGAGGGCTGAGCAGCAGGACAGCTGCTCCTGATGGGGTTATCATCTTAACTTAATATCTTAATAAAGTAACTTAAGAACCTACAGATCCAGCCTCTTTGTGATTACAACAGGACCCTTGCTTCTAAGTCAGGGAAAGGAGATTATACTACTGGATAACTCCTGCTCACCCCCTTGGTAGCTTCGCACAAGCATACAGGCTTATATCAGAGGCAGTGTGTTAAGCATTTGTGAATATACACAGTAATACAGTGAAAACACTACAGATGGACCCAACACAAGTTTTATAAAAATAAGTATTCGTTATATAGACTTAACACAAGACCACAAATGACAAAAATCCACAATACTGTAATCAATAATTCTTCAAGATGGTAGAAATAGTTTACAAATAGGTTATTCACTTAAAAACAGTCTTTAGCAACAGATAACCCCAACGGGAGTTATCACGACATCAAGGTAAAAGAAATCCCAAAGTACTGCGCCGACCGCAAGGTGCGCTGCGCTGCGTAAGGCCCGGAGTTGAAACGGGAAACAACCTTTACAACGCAACTTTTACAACGCACTACCATTACAACAAAACTTTTACAATGCAACATCCATTACAATGCATGCCATTACAATGCATGACACTACAATGCATACCACTACAACGTGTGTCATTACAATGCAGTCATTACAACGCATACCATCACAACGCATAGTACCCTTACACTATCTAACACTTACCCTACTGTTGCACCCCCTGGAGTTAGAATAGTAATTTTTACCCCTACACTATCGAACACTTACCCTACTGTTGCACCCCCTGGAGTTAGAATAGTAATTTTTACCCCTACACTATCCAATACTTACCATACATGAATGTAATGGTATGCGTTGTAATGGTATGCGTTGTAAAGATAGTATGCGTTATAATGGAATACGTTGTAAAGGTAGTTTAGAAAAATTTGTTGTAATGGCATGCATTGTAATGGATGTTGCGTTGTAAAAAATGTGCTGTAAAGGTATGTGTTGTAAAAGTATGCGTTGTAACATCATACATTCGTCAAAACAGACCCACAGAGAACAGTACCTGGGAACCGTGAAAACAAAGACAGCTCACGGCGTCGGGGAGGTGCGGCGTTGTTGGCGCGTTGCGGTGTCGGTTCCTTGCTTTGGGGGAGGTGATGCATCAGGACCTGGATGCATGTGCAAGCAGGTGAGGCTTTGGTTCCTGACCCGAGTGGAGTTGAAATCACGATGGCGCTGAGACCACGGTTCCGTACGGTGTCACAACGTCGATGGATTCTTGACCACCCACGTTGACGATCGGCTCCGCGATGATGTCGGCTTCGGAGTCGATGCTGCATAGCAGCAGGCGTCAGGCTGGCGTCACAAGTCAGAGCAGCGCTCACGGCTATGGCAGGCTTACGATGTCGTTCGCAGGCGTCAAGGGGGCATGGTGGTTTTCGGCGGGTCTACGTTGCAGGTCAGAGTAGTGCTCTCACCTTCGATGTAGATGACGGCGTCGCTCGCTGGCGTCGGTGTTGCAGAATTACTTCTGTATCAGCTAGAACAGCAAGTTCCAGATGCAGGCAAACAGAAGTGATGAAGTCTGGTATCCCTGAGACTTCGGTCAGGAAGCAAGCTCAATTCAAGCCCTTGGAGTAATATTCTGCAAGATGATGAAAGTCCTTTAGAAGTTCCTTTTCCTCTCCTTGGCACTGAAGACACCACTGTAGGCCATCCCAGCAACACAACACACTGGCAGGGGGGCAGTACAACTCCTACAGCTTCCTTGGTTCTTCTCCTTGGCAGAGGTTTGTCTTGTTCCAGAAGTGATCTAAAGTCTTGGGGTTTGGGCCCCAATATTTATACCAGCAAATCCTTTGTCCTCTGAAGGCAGAGGGTCCTGTGACAAGTCGTCCAAATCAGTTCTGTGTAGTCCTGGAGCACTTTGTTGACAAGACTCCTTCTTTCCTTTGACAGCGTGGGCCATGGACATCAGACGCACCACAGGAGGCGGAGCTAGCATTGCGGAAGGCAGGTTCAGCCCTATTCAGGTCCCAGGTGCAACTCCTCCCACCCATCTACATGCAGATAGGTCTATTCAATCGTGTACTGACTCACCCTGTCTCCGAGAATCCCCCAGCCCCTGTCACTCACAAAACCAGACACACAATACACAAGCTAGCCGAGGCAGACTGGATAGTTAGTCAAGAAAATACCTACTTTCTAAAAGTGGTATTTTCAAACACAGAATTTTTAAAATCAACTTCACTAAAAGATGTATTTTATCATACTGAGTTCAGGCATACTAAACTCAAATTTCTTCCTAATTCCCTGAGTCAGTTAGGATTATAAGATGTTACAAGCAATCTGCCCATTCTGGCCTATGGGGAACAGCTGCCTTGCAATAGTGATAAACGAAAAAGGCTGTAAATTACTATTAGGACATGCCACACACCAGGGCATGTCCTACCTTATACTTACAATGCACCCTGCCCGTGGGCCTACCTGAGGGGTGTCTGATATGAAGAAAAGGGAAGGTTAGGGACTGGCAAATGGGTGCACTTACCAAGTCGACATGGCAATACTAGACTGCACACAGGCTCTGCAATGGCAGGCCTGAGACACACTTTACAAGCTGCTTCTGTGGGTGGCACAACCAGTGCTGCAAGCCCACCCACTATCTTTATTGTTCAACTGGCAAAATTTGCCTTGCAAAAAAACTTTTTCATGTTTGACATGGACTTCTATTTCCAGATAAAGGGGGTAGCCATGGGCTGCCCCTTTGCTCCGGAACTAGCAGTGTTATTCATGGGTCTGTATGAGAATAAATTCATCTACAACAATAATCCATACAGCGAGTACATTACAAACTACATGCGTTATATAGACGATGTTTTCTTGATCTGGTCTGGAACACAACTGAAACTTGAGGAGTTCATGACCTGGTTAAACCAAAGGACGGAGGATATCAAATTCAGTTTTGAGTTCTCTAATGAAACCATTACTTTTTTAGACGTGAGAGTGTATGCATCTGAGGGCATGTTGGGCACCACATTGTATCGCAAATCCACAGATCGGAACAGGGGATTACATTATACAAGCCACCACCCAAGAAGTTTAAAGCAAAATCTGCCATTTGGACAGTTTCTCCGCGTCCGGAGAAACTGTTCCAATAAAGAGGAATACTTCCTACATGCCAACGAACTTCCACAGCGTCTCATTGACCGTGGATATCCAAGTAAACTCCTAAAAAACACACTAAAACGAGTCTGGTGGATCCCTCGGGAAACCTTACTCCAAAAGAAAACACACATGGAACAGAAACGCACTGTATGTGTAATGACATTCAGCCCCAAGGCCAGTCAACTACAGAAGCTGGTGAAACAAAACTGGCATTTAGTCAAAGACCTACATGAAGACTTAAAAGACCCACCACTATTCGCCTTTAAAAAAGAGAAAAGTGTGGCACAACACATTGTTAGGGCAGCATTACCCCCTGTTCCCAAAACAACAATAAGAGGAATGCTTGGCCTTCCTCCGGTAGTTGGCCATCATAAATGTGGCAATTGCTCCTGCTTTGGTCAAACAAACGAAGGTACTGTGTTTTCTTTCAATGGCATCCATTGGAAACATGAAGTGTTTACGAACTGTTTAACTAAAAACGTGGTATATGGGATCATATGCCCGTGCCCTAAACTGTATATAGGGAAGACCACTCAGGAGGTTAGACACAGAGTGACGCAACACAAGTCTAGAATACGCAAAGAAACACCTAACGCCCCTTTGGTACTCCACTGGATTACAAATAAGCATAAGGAAGATGACCTAAGGTGGACAATTATCTCAAAAGTCCAAAAAGATCCTCGTGGAGGAGATACAGAAGGCACACTGAATCAACGCGAGGCGTTGCTTATTATGAAATATAGTACGGCAATCACAGGACTTAATGAGATGTCGGAAATTTATAAAATCAATCAGTAAGGCAACTCTCGTCACCATGAAGGGCCCTTTCATTTCGGTTATAGCACGTTCCCTTTTGTTGGACATCCTGCGCCAGACATTCCAATTAGAGACTTGGGACGGTTTTTGTATATGTGCTTCAACACTTTAAACCCTGGACGTCTGTCAGATGAATTTTATCTCGCTACTGACGGCAGCAGGCGACTATCACTTTAAGGATTAGAGGAAGCTTAGATGGAAGTCGCACCACGTGACCCCGGCGCCCGCCACTCATATGCGAGCACATCTGAACCCGGAACTGACTCTCAGATTCCGAGACTGTTTGAGACGCCGAACGAGCAGCGAGAAGGTAACCTCCTACCCCCAGCCCAGCTCAGCCAAATGAAGGATTACACAACCATGCCGGCCCGTTTAACCGCGGTTTTCTATCTCCCCAGCCAGTGACCGGATCGGCATATTATCCCTCCGGTAGCCAAACGGTGACATAGGATGCCATATTCAGGCAGGACTACCCACGATACAGGTAAGAACCTGACCTATAGAGACGCCATGTCCTGGACCCCCTCACAAACACATCCTCTAACTGTAGGCACCTCTCTTCCCATTTCTCAGGTTGCAGCTGTGCCTCAGCAATTTAGGTAAGCCTTCACCCTCCACCCGTGATTTTAAATTCCTCAATATTTGTTGGACTTTATGTTGTAGACGTTGTTGTTGTCTCTCTTTATCCAGAGCACTCCATTCCTTGATTTATTCGGACCTGGATTACTCCATAAGTGACTAAGGTAGGATGGTGGTTTTGCCAGGCGGTGGCACTGAGGTGTTTGTAAAGACTATCACAGTTTAGTCCTGACAACTTTTTTGTTTATTCTTTTTAGAACACATTGGTCCTGAAGAGAACCCCGCAGTGGGGGGTTCGAAACGCGTCGACCATGTTTATTTTCCTTTATGTCAATTGAAAATACCGACTTTTAGTGATATGAACTTCTGATCACTTGAAAAAAAAGCACTTTCGTTATTCGCAAAAATAATTGGGTTAAAGAAAAAATTGGTATCAGTGACATGTTTTGAGAATTTATTATTGACATTTAGGTTCTAAGTGCACCTTTCTTCTTCATTTTGTATGACTGCGGATGTATGAGTTTGAGAGTTGGATGTGATGTAAATATGTATATTTGTATATTGTATTTTGTATTCACTTTGTTTAAATGTATTATATCTGTACATATGCAAATTTAAAAAAACGGAAGTATTGAAAAAAATTACTCCACTAGTGACTAAAGTGACGAATAAACTAGTGACATAATCAGTTTATGGACCTCTATGTTTTATTTACGTTCAGGTCAGTGCAAATATTCATAATATTGTCCAGTACTGGCAATTGTGTTGTTCCTTTATCTGATTTGGCTTAGCCTTGCTGGTTTTCTGAGCCACGACCCTGTGTAGTTTTTGAGAGCAAGCCCACCAGCAGCATTTGATTTACAAGCCCTGGGCACACATGGTGCACTGTACTAGGGTCTGACAAGTAAATCAAATAATTCAATCATGGAAACACTAATCAATGCAATAATTTAACATAGGGAGCACTTTCACTGTGGCACTGAATAGCAGAGCACGGTGCCCAAAGCATCTAACCAGCAAAACAGATCAAAAACAGAGGAGGCAATCAGTAAAAAATCGAAGGGAGACTCACGCCAATGATACCAGGTCTAACACGTGTCCTCTCCAGCTGAAATGTGGGAAGAACTACCCTTCCCCTTGGGAGTTCTCATCACTAAGGCGGAAAAATCTGGACAGACCATCAGCATTAGCGTGTTCTGTACCAGGGCAGTGTTCCACCATAAAGTCCATCCCCTGTATGGAAATGGACCACTTCAACAACTTTAGGTTCTCACCCTTGCATTAACCATCTGAGGGGCCTGTGGTCTGTCTAAACCCGGAAGTGAGTCCCAAACAGGTATGGTCTCAACTTCTTCAGTGCACAGACCACAGCAAATGCATCAGCCTCAATCGCACTCAACCTCTGTTCCCGTGGAAGTAACCTCCTACTGATGAAGGCTACAGGTTGGTCTAGGCCCTCCTCATTAATCTGTGAAAGAACAGCCCCTACACCATGCTCTGAGTGTATTTTTGAACAATGAATTCCTTTGAGAAGTTGGGCGCCTGAAGCACGGGTGCTCGGCACATGGCAGTCTTCAGGGTATCAAAAGCCTTCTGACAGGTGTCAGTCCAGTTCACTTCCTTGAGCGGCTTCCTGGAAGTCAGCTCAGTCAAGGGTGCTACAATGGTGCCATACCCCTTGACAAACCTCCTGTAGTACCACATAAGTCCTAAAAAGGCTTTCACCTGCGTCTGAGTCTTTGGGGGCTTCCATTCTAGGATGATATCAATCTTGGGTTGTAGGGGCGCCACCTGGCCGCTCCCTACCTGGTGCCCCAAGTACACCACAGAACCCTGCCCGATCTGGCACTACCTCGCCTTGATCATGAGGCCTGCCTTACGCAGTGCCATCAACACTTCCCAGAGGTGGCACAGATGTTGTTCCCAACTGGTGCTGAACTCTGCAATGTCATCCAGGTAGGAAGCACTGAACTCCTCCAGTCCAGCCAACACCTGGTTGACCAACCTCTGAAAGATGGCAGCAGCCTTCTTCATCCCAAAGGGCATAACCCGGAATTGGTAGTGCCCATCTGGTGTGGAAAATGCTGACCTCTCTTTGGCCCCATCAGTCAAGGCGATCTGCCAGTACCCAGACATCAAATCAAATGTGCTGAGGTACCGTGCAGCCCCTAACCGATCAATGAGCTCATCAACTCTGGGGATGGGGTGCTCGTCAGTCCTGGTGACTGAATTGAGTGCTTGGTAGTCCACACGGAACCGGAGTTCGGATGTGGCACCAGGCGCAGCAGCCTTTGGGACCAAGACCACCGAACTGGCCCAAGGATTGTTGGAGGACTCAATCACCCTTAAGGCAAATATCTTGGAGACATCCTCGTGATGTAAGCTCTGACCCTGTCAGTCACTCTGTAAGCCTTGTGCTTCACAGGAGGCCGGCCCCCAGTGTCCACATCATGGAAGCACCACTCAGTGACAGGGAAAACAGATCATAGAATTGCCCCAACAGTTGGCGACAATCTTGCTGCTGTTCAGGGGTCAGTGTGGCAGAGAGGCTGACGCCATCCACTGACCCATCTTGCTCTGTTGCTGACAGAGGTCAGGAAGAGGCTCGGTCTCCTCCTCCATTCCATCATCTGTTGCTAGGAGCATTCCCACTTCGGACCTTTCTAAGTGGGGCTTCAGGCGTTTAATATGCAGGACCCGCAAGGCGTTCCTAGGAGACCGCAAGTTTACCAAATATGTGACATCACTCTTGCGCTCCACCACCTCGAATGGTCCTGTCCACCTGTCTTGGAGCACACAAGGTTGAAGCTGAATAAGAGTGGTATTCTGATCGTACCACCGCTTCATTTCCTCCTGGCTGGCTTCGAGGTTCGCCTGAGCGAGTTGTCTGACTCGCCTAATCTGGTACCTGCAGGCCAGCATGTTACTGTATACATCCTGGGGAGGATTCCTGGGAGATTGCTCCCAACCTTCCTTGACCAGACTCAAAGGTTCTCTTACCGGGTGTCCACACAGTAGTTCAAAGAGACTGAACCCTAGGGAATTCTGTGGCACCTCACGGTATGCAAAAAGAAGGCAAGGCAAGAGGACATCCCACTTACACCTCATAGGTTCCTCAAGACCCATAATCATGCCTTTAAGGATCTGATTGAATTGCTCAACCAGTCCATTACATTGGGGGCAGTAAGGAGTGGTGAACTTGTAGGTAACACCGCACTCCTGCCAAATGGACTTCATATAATTAGATATGAAGTTGGTATCACGGTCTGACACCTCCTCTCTGGGGAACCCCACGCGGGAGAAAATCAGTGCACTTCCCACCACGTAGCCGTCACTGTCCTGAGCGGGATGGCTTCCGGGTACCGGGTAGTATGTTCCACCAGGACCAGGATAAACCTTTTGCCCATGGCTGTCTTGGGGTCCAGTGGCCCCACAATGTCAATGCCCACCTGTTCAAAGGGGTTACTGACTACAGGGAAAGGCTGGAGAGGAGCATTTTGCTTCCTTCCACTTTCCCCACTTGCCTGGCAAGTTTGACATGTCCTACAATGAGTGTCTGAACTTGTCCTCATCTGGGGCCAATAAAAGTGGGTGACAAGCCTTTCAAAGGTCTTATTCTGCCCCAGATGTCCAGCTAAAGGCACATCATGAGCCAAACCCAGTAGGAAGGCTCTAAAGCGCTGGGGTACTACCAGCACACAGGCTGACCCAGACTCAGCAACCTTAGGCTCACTATACAGTATGCCGTTCTCCCAGTAGATCCAATGTGATCCAGACTGATCACCTGCTGCCTGGTTTGTGGCCTGTTGCTGCAATCCCTCAAGAGAAGGGCACTTCCTTTGCTCTGCACAAAATTCCTCCTTGGAGGGGCCCCCTTCTTGCTGCCAATGGGTCATCTCCGGCAGGTCCCCCAGTTCACCAACATGTTCCGCTGTAGGTCCCAGAGCATCCCCCTCAAGGTCTGCCTCCTCCTGGACCATGGGAACAATGGGGGCTGGTTTTATGCACCCCCTACCTCTTCTCTCAGGCTCCAGGATCTCTTGCACACCCTTACTGGCTGCCGTTTCAAAATAACATGTTCTCCTCATTTTGTTGAAACATTTTAAGTGTAATGGAATCTCGCTGGACTTCCAGTTTTGAAGAATTAAGGAACGAGCAACTGCGCAAGAAATAAATATAAATACCTCTTCTGCTTTATTAAACCTGCTGCAGATTGTTAATTTTATTAGAAAAGAGATAAGTGGCCTGTTTAATCCCCCTAATATCATACTAACAGCCCAGTATGATGGAATGAGTGTAGGTATCGGATACTGGTATAAGATGCTTCATTGCTCAAATCAAAATGTTTTAGTAGACAGTCATCTTGAGAAAATAAATCTCGCTACACAATGTAACTTTTCCACAAAGGATTGGGGGGTCATTTGTGAGTTGGGGAATAGATCATTGCGAGCTGCCAACTATAAAAGGATCTGTCTCGTTGGTTAGCATATTATACACCGGAGGCTTTGGAAAGGATGTTTCCCGGAGCTGAGAATAAGTGCTTTAGATGTATGGCTAGTAGCCAGGGAGGATGGCATCACATTTTTTTTTCTTGCCACCAGTTAGAAACTTTCTGGAAGGGAATATTTGCTGATATCGAACAGGCTATTGGGAAATCTCTTCTACCAACAGCAGAAGTAGCCCTGTTCGGTATATGCAAAGATAGGAGCAGGTTTAATAAAACCCTTACTGGCTGCCATAGACCGAGTGGTCCGACACGCCCACTCAGGCAAACCCAACATTTCCAAATGAGCCTTCTTCTCCACCTTATCCCAAGGGGAGCGTTCTAAATTATTGCCCAACAGACAATCAACAGGCATGGCTGGCCTCACAGCTACTTGAAGAACACCAGAGATCCCCCCCACTCTGTGTTGTCAGCGGCAACAACTGGGAAGAATGCATTCGGGACCACCTGCTCGTCAGACACCAAGTGACACCTGACAGCTGTCACACTGGCTCCAGTGTCTCTGAGAGCCTCCACTGTATGGCCATTGATGGTCATCCACTGCCTGTATTTTTTAATGTTATCAGGCAGTTGAACTTTAGGGACCATCTCAAAGTCTCCCAAAGAGACAAGGGACATTTCTGCTGGACCCCACCCACCTTGGACACCCATCCCCCCCACCCCCAGCTACACTCGCCAACTGATTAGGTGGTGCACGTGGTGGCACATACTGACCTTTTTGGGGACACTAGGGATCATACCAACGGTGTCCCACTTGCTTACACTGGAAGCATGAAGCAGGCCCCCTGTGAACAGGTTCACCTGTCTGGGGCTCTGACTTTTTGTCAAGGGGAGGCTGGGAACCCTTTCCTTGGTTCCCTTGGGAATTACTTTGGGGCCCTTTCTGCAACTCCTTCTGTTTACCCTTGTTCCCCCCACTCTTCTGCTGGGGATCCTGCCACCTTTGGCGGAGTCTCCCACATGACCCTTGTGGACTCTGGTACTGACCAGTGGTCCGCATCCTCAGCAAGCTTCCTAGGGTTAGTCAACTTGCTATCAATAAGGTGCTGGTGTAGCTCTGGAAAACAATTAGCAGACAAGTGCTCTCATGCAAGCAAATAACAGAGCGCTTCAAAAGTATCCACTTTGCTACCCTTCACCCAACCATCCATAGCTCTGCAAAAGAAGGATAAGTATTCTACCTAAGTGGTTCCCTCCAGCTTCCTACAATTCCTGAACATCTGTCCATAGAGTTCTGGGGTCAAACCATACCTTGTCATCAGGACTTCCTTCATGTGGGCATAAGACATCCTATTCTCACTGGGTAGGTCTAACAAAGCATCCCTTCCCTCACTCACAAAGCGGCCCTACAACCCCGCTCCCCATTCTTCCTCAGGAACCCGGTGGGCCAACATTGTTATCTCATAAGCTGCAACCCACTGCCCAATATCCTCATGTTTATGGAAGTCTTTGATGACATCCTTGGAGATATACACCCTGCCTTCTGAAGGCACAGATGGTGCGCTGCCACCAGAAAGATTGATTTCTAAGCCCTTGGCCTTGATCTTTAACTCCATCAACATCCTTTCATGCTCCATCCTCATTCTCTCTCTCTTTCCAAGGACAACCTGTTTTTCTCTATTTCCCTCTGACCCTCCATTTTAAGTTTAGCAATCTCCAGCTTGCGTGTCCTATTTCTCTCCCTGTCTCCCAGCTTTCTGGGGGACAGGTCTTTGGAAGACATGCTACTGCCAGGTGGGGAAGGTACCCCTTTCTAGCTGGAAACACTGGCCTATCCAGTTGCCCATCTGCATCCCCAGCTGGCTCCACCACCAGATAAGGGGCATTTCTAGCCTCTATCTGGGTCCTCAGGGCCTTTAGATAGTCATTCTTTTTGGAAATGCCTGGTGCAGCAACTTTCAATTTCTTGCAGAGATGCTTGAGCTGTTTTAAAGTGTAGATTTCCAACCACTCTTTCTCAAAATCTATATCCATAGATGCAACTGATGCTGGTTTATTCATGGCAGTAAGAATTGGCAGTTCCCAGGAAAAATAACAGTCCAGGGAAAAGAAAATTCAATCAAAATAGTATGTGGTCGCGTTTGGTCTGCACTCACCAGTAGTGCACACCAGTCACTGTATATGAGTCACAAATGCAAGTCCAAATCCTCACCGCTGACACCAATGTTAGAACTGGGGGTCTCTATCTGGCATTGGTGTAAATCTTTGACCAAATAGGGACCCTTGCTTCTAAGTAAGGCAAAGGGAATTACACTACTGGATAACCCCTGCTCACCCCTTTGGTAGCTTGGCATGAGCAGACAAGCTTATCTCAGAGGCAGTGTGTTAAGTATTTGTGAACACATACAGTAATAGACTTAACACAAGACCACAAACGACAAAAATCCACAACACTGTAATCAATAATAATTCTTCAAGATAGTAGAAATAGTTACAAATTAGGTTATTCACTTTAAAACAGTGTAACGTCCTGATTGTCTCAGGATCGCGAACAGACACGAAATGAGGACGCAACCACTTGTGTACGTTTTTTGTAGTTTAATGAAGGCAAAAAATGATACAATAAGGGAATGAAAGTTTATAGTTACTGGAATCCTCCAGTCTATCCACGTTACCAGCCCACAGCACGGATGGTCCTAATCGTCCTCTGCAATTACGCCGGTCCCGGCGTATTCCAACAGAGGGCAGATAAGCAATGGCCGAAAATGCCAATCGGTAAGCTGTGAGGGGTACGCAGAGGGATGGGGAGATTAGAGGAGACAGGGAAACACCCAGCCGGGGTCTCTACCTGAAGGGAGCAGCCGCTCGACCTCTTCCTCGTAATGCCCCGGGATCGAGAGCAGCCGCTCGATCGATCCGGTAGACTTCCTAAACTGTAACGCGGAAAACACCTCCTGGTGGGCGTTACAGATGGTAGTCTTTGTATCTCGGGTCGGGCTGGGAGCACAGCTCCAACCAGCACAAGGACCAAGACACCTAGACTCAGCCGAGTCAAGGCAACGCTCAATGGTAGTCCGGTAGAGCTTCCGGGTCAGGAACAGGGTAAGCTTGGCAAGACACGGCCCAGGGAGTAACGACTCGACCTACCTCCGTTCTTGCCTGACGGGTTTACCTCTTCGGAACGCTGCTCTTCACGAAGCAGGTACGTCGGTGTAAACACAATATCCGACAGTGTTCTTCCTTTGGGTTCCTCCCTTTATAGGGCGTGTTTACTGGAATTATGTAACGGGTCACTTGTTACATAACATCTACCCGCTAAGCATCCTGGGATTTGTAGTCCGTGTCTTCCAGGTGCCGGATTTCTCCTTCCCGACGGGAATTCTTGACAGTACATCCTCCCTCTCTCAGCGGCTCCCCCCGGGACCAGCGCTGGAAGGGAACCGTCGATGAAACAACGAGACCAGGCGCGGGGCATGGACTCCTTCAGCCGGCTCCCATGATTGTTCCTCCGGGCCATAGCCTTTCCATGCCACCAGGTACCACAGCTTGCCCCCACGCCATTTGGACGCCCGAATGCCCAATACTTCATATTCCACATCTGATTCCACACATATCGGCCTAGGCGTCTCAGACTGCTTGGAGGTTGCTGGTTTGATTAATGAGACGTGAAAGACAGGGTGTATCCGCAATGACTGGGGCAAACACACCTTCACATTCACTGGACCGATACATTTGGAAATCCGATAGGGGCCCATGAACTTGGGATGGAACACACTGTTCTTTCGAAAACGCATGTTCCTTGTGGATATCCAGACGTAGTCACCAGTACGGTACAGTGGCCCAGGCCTTCTTTTCCTATCGGCCGTGGCCTTGTACCTTTTCTTGGCCTCAGTTAGGACAGCCTTTGAGCGCATCAGGACGTCCTTAATGCGTGCCACCCTGTCCGCTGTGGCAGGAATCCTGTTTTCTTTGAGGGGATGGAGAAATGGCAAGAACCTGGGATGCTGGCCATAGTTGCTGTAGAACGGTGATGACTGGGTGGAGCTGTGAGTGGCATTGTTGTATGCTATCTCCGCTACCCATAGCAGGTCAACCCATTCCTCCTTACCCTGGTCCACAAAACACCGCAGATACTGCTTGAGCGTTTGATTCAGGCGCTCGGTCTGTCCATCCGTTTGAGGATGGTAGCTGGTGGACAGGGCGGTTTTGACGTGCAGCGCCGTGCACCATGTTTTCCAAAACTGAGCCGTGAATTGCGACCCCCTGTCGGACACTATCACCCCTGGCAATCCATGTAGTCGTACCACATTCTTCAGGAGTAGTGACGCCAGTTCGCCGGCTGTAGGGACTCTTTTGCAGGGGATGAAGTGTCCCATCTTCGTCAGATAGTCCACAACCACCAGGATTGCTGTCATCCCTTGGTCTACTGGTAGCCCCACAACGAAGTCCAGTGATATGTTATCCCATGGCCTATCCGGGGTCAGAAGTGGACGGAGGAGTCCCTTGGGTCTGCCGTGGTCGGTTTTCATGGTAGCACACGTAGAACACGCCTGTCCCCACCTCCTGACATCCACTCTCATCGTGGGCCACCAAAAATGCCGTCCCATGCTAGCCATCGTTTTTTCGAAACCCAAATGTCCTGCACATGGAGAGTCATGGCACCAGACGAATGCTTGTTTCCGTAATCTAGGCGTGGTTATCAGCAGGCACCTGCCTTTCAGGGGTATCCCATCCTTCACCTGCCATTCTTTGTGACTGAGGAGCCACCTTCGCCAAGCGAATGACCGGATCCCTCTCTGGATTCCCCTCAGGAATGTATCCGGCTGGATAACTCCCAACACCAACTGAGGGGGAATGATGGAATGTTCGGAAACAGGCATCGGCTCTTTAACCGCAGATTGGCGCGACAGGGCATCTGCCTTCCGGTTTTCAGTCCCAGGCCGATACGTGATGTGGAAGTTGAATCCAGCAAAGAATATCATCCACCTCAACTGCCTGGGAGAAAGGTGTCTTGCGCCAGTCATGAACTGCAGGTTCCGATGGTCCGTATACACCGTAACCACATGCCTGGCACCCATCAACCAATGCCTCCATTCGGTGAAGGCGTCCTTAATAGCGAGAAGCTCTTTCTCGGCTATGTGGTAGTTGCGTTCAGCATCGTTGAGCTTACGTGACATGTACGCCACCGGATGAAGCACCCCAGTGTCCTGATTCCGTTGGGACAGGATGGCCCCCAGCGACACATCCGACGCGTCTGCCTCCACCATGTAGGGGAGATCCGGATCAGGGTGAGCCAACACCGGTGCCCTACCAAAGGCGTTCTTCAGGGCCTCAAAGGTTGCGTTCGCTTCCGGGGACCAGACGAACTCCTTGGACTTCCGCAGCAGCTGCGTGATCGGGGCCACCAACCCGGAAAAGCCATCTATAAATCGTCTGTAAAAGTTGGCGAAGCCAATGAAACTTTGGACGTCCTTTACACCTTGAGGCACCGGCCACTCCTTCACCGCCTTGATTTTACGTTCTGCCATCTCCTGTCCGTCCGGACTCAGCATGACCCAGAGGAATTCCACAGATGTGATGTGGAAATCACACTTGCTGAGTTTGCAAAACAGCATATTCTCCCGCAGCTTTTGGAGTACAGTAGAGACGTGGTGAATGTGCTCCTCCTCATTGGATGAATAGATGAGGATGTCGTCGATATAGACGACCACGTATACATCCAATACCTCCCGAAACACCTCATTCAGAAAGTACTGAAAGGCTGCAGGGGCGTTGCACAGGCCGAACGGCATGACGAGGTACTCGAAAAGGCCGAACCTGGTCTTAAAGGCGGTCTTCCATTCATCCCCATCTCTCATGCGCACGAGATGGTATGCCCCCTTCAGATCCAACTTAGTGTAGATACGAGCTTTTTTGACCTGCTCCAAAAGAACACTAATGAGTGGCAAAGGGTACCTGTTTTTTATGGTGATGGCGTTTAACGCCCGAAAGTCCACGCAGGCTCTCAGTTCTCCGTTGGTCTTAGGGATAAAAAAGAGGGGCGAGGCAGCCGGGGACTTGGATGGACGGATGAATCCTAGCTTGAGGAGTTTATCTAGGTACCCCCTGAGATGCACGTTTTCTGGTTCCGTCAGGGCGTACAGTCTGCCACTGGGAACGCTCGCTCCGGGCACCAGGTCGATCTGACAGTCGAACAGTCTATGATACTATGAGGGAGTACCTCGGCCTTGACTTCATCGAAGACGTCCTCGAAGCTGCGATAGTGCTGAGGGAGTGCCACATCTTTCTCAGCAGCTGTAGCCACCGTCTGTCTCCCGTTTTCTTCTACTTCAGGGGATTCGGGTCGCATTCCACAATGCAGGATGCAATATGGGGACGTCATTTCTATGCGATGTGTCGGCCAATCCACTGAGGGGTTGTGCTTCTGTAGCCACGGTAATCCCAATATAACACCATATTGGAGGGCTCTGATGATGTTAAAGTCAATTTGTTCCAAATGGTGCCTTCCATATTTCATCGGAACGACCCCCGTGTGTTGCCCAATGGGCCCCGTCACCAATCGCCTTCCGTCTACAGCATAGACGTCTTCGGGCACGTCCTTGGGGAGTAGCACTAGCCCTAGCCGGCATGCTTCGTTGTAGTCCATAAACATGCCTGTGGCACCTGAATCTACCATGGCCACAACGGGTATCCACTGGTCGTGTACTCCCACGTGCACCGTGAGAAATAAATGTCGCTGTCCTTTCGTGACAGAGTTGGATAGTGAAGGGATGGATGCGTGACTCCGAGGTGCCCCTTCGTTGGTCTGGGAGTCCTCTAGTTTTCCGCCGGTACATCCACCACGGCCGTGACGGACCGGTTGGTTCTGTAACGTGAGGTCTTTGGCTTGGCAGGGCATTCACGTACGTAGTGGCCTTTTTTGCCACAATATAGGCACAATCCTTGTTTACGGCGTGACTCTTTCTCCGTGGCTGTGAGACTGGCTCGTATCGCGCTTATGTCCATGGGTTCTCCCTTGGATGCAGAGGAGGGTTCGGGGCTTCCTACTGTCACATAAGAAGGAAGGGCTCTTCCCTTTTTCCCATGATCCCCTTTTCTCTCATTCAGCCTATGTTCCAACCGTAAGACAAGGTTGATAAGCCCTTCGCATGTCTTGGGTTGGGGGTCAATATGAGCCACGGCGTCTTTAAGCTCATCGCACAGTCCTTGATGAAAGAGCGCTGTTTGTTTAGCAAGAGGCCACTTGGTTTCAGCAACCAACCTACGGAATGCGTTGAGATACTGGACTAGGTCATTGGATCCCTGTCTTAACTCGAGCATTTCCCGGTCCGCCGTGTACGAGTCTGCCCTTCGGTCAAATACCTTCAGGAATTCTTCGCGGAAAGCCCCCCAGTCACATAAGATAGGGTCGTCTCGGCTCACCAGAGGCACGGCCCACTGTGCAGCATTTCCAGCCAAATAGGAAATAAGGAAAGCCACCCGGGCCTGACTCGTGGGGAACGCCTTGGGTTTGCACGACAGATGTAGCGCCACTTGTGTGAGGAATACCTGTACCGATGTGGGTTCCCCACTGTATCTCTCTGGTGTGGCCAAGGGTATGGCAACCGGCATCTCCACGACTACCGCAGGGTTTTGGTTTGTGAGGGAAGTGCTGGGTGCGAGCGGGTCCAACTGTATGGCATCCAATCTGGCCTTCACATCGGCAGTCTCTTGCCTGGAGGCTGCCAATTCAACCTGCACCGCAGCTAAAGCAGCAAGTACGTCATCAAGTGTTGCCATGTCTGTATATCGACCAGGAGACAGTTAATGTTATAAGGTCGGATATTTTGTAACGTCCTGATTGTCTCAGGATCGCGAACAGACACGAAATGAGGACGCAACCACTTGTGTACGTTTTTTGTAGTTTAATGAAGGCAAAAAATGATACAATAAGGAAATGAAAGTTTATAGTTACTGGAATCCTCCAGTCTATCCACGTTACCAGCCCACAGCACGGATGGTCCTAATCGTCCTCTGCAATTACGCCGGTCCCGGCGTATTCCAACAGAGGGCAGATAAGTAATGGCCGAAAATGCCAATCGGTAAGCTGTGAGGGGTACGCAGAGGGATGGGGAGATTAGAGGAGACAGGGAAACACCCAGCCGGGGTCTCTACCTGAAGGGAGCAGCCGCTCGACCTCTTCCTCGTAATGCCCCGGGATCGAGAGCAGCCGCTCGATCGATCCGGTAGACTTCCTAAACTGTAACGCGGAAAACACCTCCTGGTGGGCGTTACAGATGGTAGTCTTTGTATCTCGGGTCGGGCTGGGAGCACGGCTCCAACCAGCACAAGGACCAAGACACCTAGACTCAGCCGAGTCAGGGCAACGCTCAATGGTAGTCCGGTAGAGCTTCCGGGTCAGGAACAGGGTAAGCTTGGCAAGACACGGCCCAGGGAGTAACGACTCGACCTACCTCCGTTCTTGCCTGACGGGATTACCTCTTCGGAACGCTGCTCTTCACGAAACAGGTACGTCGGTGTAAACACAATATCCGACAGTGTTCTTCCTTTGGGTTCCTCCCTTTATAGGGCGTGTTTACTGGAATTATGTAACGGGTCACTTGTTACATAACATCTACCCGCTAAGCATCCTGGGATTTGTAGTCCGTGTCTTCCAGGTGCCGGATTTCTCCTTCCCGACGGGAATTCTTGACAAACAGTCTTTAGCAGCAGATAACCCCGACGGGACTTATCACAACGTCAAGGTCAAAGAAATCCCATAGTACGCACAGACCGCGAGGTGCACGGCGTCGGGCCAGAAGTCGAAATAGACTCACAGAGAACAGTACATGGGAAGCATGAAAACAAAGACAGCTCAAGGTGTTGGGGAGTTGCGGCATCGTTGGCACGCTGCAGCATCGGTTCCTTGCTTCGGAGGAGATGATGCGTCGGGAACTAAATGCTTGCGCAGGCAGGGGAAGCGTCGGTTTCTGACTGGAGAGGAGGTGACGTCACAATGGCGCAGAGACCACAGTTCTGTACGATGTCGATGGATTTTTGACCACCCACGTCGATGATCGGCTCTGCGATGATGTCGGCTTCGGAGTCGATGCGGCACAGCAGCAGGGGTCAGGCCGGCGTCGCAAGTCGGAGCAGCGCTCACGGCTATAGCAGGCTTACAATGTTGTTCGCTGGCGTCGATGGGTTACGGCTGCTGGCGTTGGGTCTACGCTGCAAGTCGGAGCAGCGCTTACGGCTTTGATGCAGATGACGGCGTTGCTCGCCAGCGTCGGTGTTGCAGAATTCCTTCTGTGTCAGCTAGAACAGTGAGTTCCAGATGCAAGCAAACAGAAGGGGTTAAGTCTTGTATCACTGAGACTTCGGTCAGGAGTCAAGCTCAACTCAAGCCCTTGGAGTAATATTCTGCAAGATGATGAAAGTCATTTAGAAAGTCCTTCATCTCTCCTAGGCATTGAAGGCACCACTGTAGGCCAATCCAGCAACACAGCACACTGGCAGGGGGCAGTACAACTCCTACAGCTTCCTCGGTTCTTCTCCTTGTCAGAGGTTTGTCTTGGTGTTCCAGAAGTGATCTAAACTACTAGCAAATCCTTTTTCCTCTGAAGGCAGAGGGTCCTGTGCCAAGTCCAAACCAGTTCTGCGCAGTCCTGAAGCACTTTTTGACAAAACTTCTTCTTTCCTTTGACAGCATGGGCCAGGGACATCGGGCGCACCACAGGAGGGGGAGTCAGCATTGTGGAAGGCAGGTACAGCCCTATTTAGGTCCCAGGTGCAACTCCTCCCACCCATCTACATGCAGATAGGTCTATTCAACTGTGTGCTGACTCACCCTGTCTCCGGGAACCCCCCAATCCCTGTCACTCACAAAACAAGACACACAATACACAAGCTAGCAGAGGCAGGCTGGATAGTTAGGCATGAAAATACCTACTTTCTAAAAGTGGTATTTTCAAACACAGAATGGTAAAACCAACTTCACTAAAAGATGTATTTTATCATTCTGAGTTCAGACATACTGAACTAGAATTTCTACCTAGTTCCCTGAGTCAGTTAGGATTATAATATGTTGTAATCAAACTGCCCATTCTGTCCTATGGGGCATAGAGAGCCTTGCAATAGTGAAAAACGAAAACGGCTGTAATTCACTATTAGGACATGCCACACAAATCAGGGCATGTCCTACCTTATACTTACAATGCACCCTGCCCATGGGCCTACCGTAGGGGTGTCTGGTATGAAGAAAAGGGAAGGTTTAGGGACTGGCAAGTGGGTGCACTTACCAAGTCGACATGGCAGTACTGGACCGCACACAGGCTCTGCAATGGCAGGCCTGAGACACACTTTACAGGTTGCTGCTGTGGGTGGCACAACCAGTGCTGCAAGCCCACCAGCCCCACCAGCAGCATTTGATTTGCAAGCCCTGGGCACACATGGTGCACTGTACTAGGGTCTGACGAGTAACTCAAATAACCCAATCATGGAGTCACTAATCAATACATCAATTTAACATAGGGAGCACGTGCACTGTTGCACTGAATAGCAGTTGCACTCAAAAATAATTTTTGAATACAAAGGGGATTTGTTCCTACAAACAACAGGAACTTCTATGGGCAGTGTGTTTGCCTCTAGTGTGGCCGGTCTTTAGGTGTATGACTTTGAGTGCAAACACATTCTGACCACAGACAACCCCTATACGTCCAATCTAGTATTCTGGAAAAGATACATTGATGACGTGTTCATCATTTGGCAAGGAACAGAAAGCTCCTTGAAGGAATTTTTTATCTGGATTAACACCTGTGATGCCAATTTGAAGTTCATGCATTACTACCATGAAGAAGAAATAGTCTTTTTGGATGTAGTGACTTAAAGAAGGAAGGACATCTCACCACTAGAACCTACTGCAAGCCTACAGCTAAAAATAACTTACTGTCCTTCTCCAGTTTCCCTCCGAGATCGTTACGGGAAAATTGACCCCATGGGCAGTATCTGCGCATAAGGCGCAACTGTACTAAGGTGGAAGATTACCGTTCTCAGTCTGTTGAACTCACGAACAATCTCCGCAAACGGGGGTACCCTGATAAGATCTTGAAAAGGAGTTGCAAAAGGGCCAGAAACCAAGCGAGGGAAGCATTACTTGAGGACAGTATCAAACAAACTAAAGAGATACCATTAACATGTGTTGCTTCCAACGCCATTAAAAAATCTATCAGAAAACATTGGTGAATCCTCGAAAGCAATAACAGAAGGTGGGAAAAACCATTATTTTCTTTTAAAAAGGTGCGAAGCATAAGGGACGCCTTAGTACACACATGTCCAAAAACTAATAATAACGATGGGGACCCCTCAGTGCCTAAAGCTTGGTGCTTACCTAAAGTCATTGGACACTTTCCTTGTGGTGTGTGCAGTGTCTGCCATCTGACCACATCAACTAAAACACTTGACTTGGAATCTGGCAAAAAATGGACCCAACGGTCACACACAAACTGCAACACGTCGAATGTGGTCTACCTCATCACATGCCCGTGCAGTTTGCGGTATGAGGTATGACCACGTGAAAAATAAGACGAGTGTGTGAACATCGTAGTAATATCCAGTGTAGGAAGAATACTACTAAGCTGACCAAGCACTTCCTTAAGTCAAACCACACCACCAATGATTTACATTGGACGGTATTGAATATATAAAACCAGGAAAGAGAGCGTGCCAGATTTTATTTGAGAAAGAGCAGCAATGGATTTATCGACTTGCCACACATATACATGGGCTCAACGACAACATTCCCCGGGGTTCAGTCATGCTCCGTTTAGACCCATATGGTTGACCCACACCGTCTAGTGCTTTTAACACCATGCGCGCGGCGGCTTTTCTCGCTGCGCGCTGACTTTTTAAAAAACCCGCGTTACATGACGAGCTCAGCTCGTCATGAGCGTATGAGAACCGTAACTCATGACGAGCTGAGCTCTTCATGAGCTTCGAAGGGGTTAAGATACAAACTTGCACTTAGCTTCTATTTGCTCTCTCTGACTCACAAACCTTTTTTGAGCTGAGAATGATTTGTAATGGCTTTTTTATTGATATATGCCATCATTCTTTGTAGGCTTAAACTTGTTTGTTTTTGGAAGCTTGCTGTTGAGTCCACCCAGTTAATAGAGCAACATTTGAAGATTGGCTTTCTATACAAGGTTTCAAGTAAACACATAATGTGTCATACCACACACTGCAAGGCAGTTACTTAGTTTGCTGGCCTGCCCTGCCTAAAGGGAATAATAATAGTGCAATAAGGACACTATTTATCATGTTGCTTAGCTGATCGTATATTTAATGGACTAGGTTGATGTAAGGTTCACCCATAGACACCGCTGCTGGGAACATTGCTCCATGTCACCAGGGTGCCTGCATTGCCTCTAACTGGAACGTTTCTTCTCCAACTACAATCTTGTTAAATATTCTTTCATGTGGGTATTTGCAGCAGACACTGTGCCTGAACTATGCAAAAACATTAAAGATCACCACATCTAAATGCCAACACAAATGTGCACCATGAGAGTGGCAGAGTGGCTATCAGTATTTCTGGCAGAAAAGGGGCACAGGAAAAGGGCTCATAGGTTTTTGGACTCCTACAGTTTGCTGCTAAACAGTTAACTACATCCCATTCCATATTTAGATTTCTAAAAAGAAACACCTCCATTATAATATTTCATGATAATCAAATTCAAGATCTGTGTCATTTACTTATGGAGCACAGCATGTATTGCATTTGCACCATAGTTTTAGAGGGGCAGATTTTTAAAGAATTTAAAAAATCCTTTGGGAATTTAAGTGAAAATTATGCTCTCGTAAAAGTCTTTCTGAAGCATCAGCTGCATAGATTGAAAATGGGTGATGTACATTTCAACAGAATATTGCAAACTTGTATTTTAGTCAAGCACAATATATGTGTTTTTGTATATCTTTGATAACTAGCATTGGCTATGCCAAGTCTATTTTATGCATGTTCGGTGGTACAATGTATATTCCATGTATGTTGCATGTAAAAAGACTATTTATACATGTGAGCATTTAATAAAAATTAACGACTCAAATAAAATGTATTCATCACTGAACATTAAAATATGTGCTCACTGTCAAGTTGATTCGCGTGCAATTCTACATGGGTGATAAAAATAATTGTGTTAATATATAATAATTTTATGCAACACAAATCCTGTTTTCTTGTTAGCCAGCTGCAGTCACATGCAACCACTGGTATATTACAATATAAGTCATTGTTTTTGAGGATATATCACTTTTGGAAGTGTAGCTGCTTCCCGGGTACTTCTGAGGAGGGTGTGGCTATGAGACGCCTCTTACAACCATCACACTCGAGTAGAATTCTGGAACTGGCGGTGGTAAGACTTGATTTTAAACTTTTTCCAAAGTGCCCTGCTGCTTTTGCATTAAGCTTTTAAGCCTCGCTTTGTTTCTGAGCTGTGTTTTCGATTAATTTTGAGACACCGCTGCAGATAGGAAAAGTGTATTTGTGTGACATTCCACCCTCGACTGTTCCTGGGGAGCCCCGGGTCTGAAGGAGGCCTTTATTTCAGTGGTTAAGAGAAAAAGATGTATTTATTTGTGTAAAACGAATGCTAAAGTAACCTTAAAGGGGACTGTGGTTTACTTTGAATGAATGCTATTTTTTTGCAGTGTTTTTAATGTCATTTTTACCAAGAGTGGAATGTTTATTTCAGGGTAACAAAGCAATGTCTATTTTTTGCACGAGTGCTCGTGGCACATATAATTCATCACCTTTGGTGATTTACAGCAGTGAAGCTGCACGAAGTGTTTTTAAATGAGGCCTTTTGTCAAACTAAACAGATCTGAAAAACCTCAGGCGTCAGTTGAATAATGTTCTGTTTTTAAATGTCTTCTCTACTAGAATGAAGTGATTTTTTCAGACAAGCAGAGCTGGTGTGTTTTTGTACCGGGAAAGAATTTTTGGTACTTTACAGAAATGTTGCTTTGTCTAATCTGAGGTCTTCTGAATTGTGAGCACTCTGAATTTCTCACGAATGGTCAAAGCTTGCAGGTAGAGATATGTGAGTCTGTCTGTCTCTGTCTCTGAGCTTGCCTGCCTGTCTGTCTGTCTGTCTGTCTGCCTCAGTGGATGTTGTGAGGGCACTGTTAATATTTGTGTCAGAGACTTTTTTTTTGTTTTAAAAAAAATATTTTTGTTTTTTTTTAAAAAAACATACGTACATAGAGTAACAGGGCTATGATAAGGAATTTCTGAGGCAGTCATAGCATATTAAAAAAAAAGAACGTGAGGTGAGGTCATTACGGTCATCTGATTAAACAGCATGAAAAAGTTGGAGAGAGGCTGCTGACTTTGGAGCTGGGACACCCAAAAAAATGTTTTCTTCCTTAACGTAACCGGTGCTCATATAAAGCGCTCCAATACCTTCGGGTCGAGTTCGCGCTATATAAAATCTGCAAAAAAAAGTAGGCAGGGAGCCAGCTGCCGCAGGGCCTCAGCAAAGTGAATTAACTTCCTCTCTGTTTAACCTCTATTTTATTTCTCTATCTAAACCTCTCCCCCTCTATCAATGACTCTGTCTCTCTTCCCTCTGTCATTTTAAGGATTTTTGGGGTCTTGTGCAAGGCATACTTCAGCTGTTTTAATGTGCCCCTCTTACAGTTTAACATGATCCATGGGACCACTGCCTGCTCTTAAAAAAACATTATCGCTGTCAATCACAAAGGTTGCCCTGGGGAACCCTTTCTGTTCGAGATTGACTTGCCACCAATTTGAAATTGGTGGGAACTGCGATTGTTTTGCAACTGCATTTGCGGTTGCAAAACAATCTTACATACCCCTGTGACTCGCTATTAGGAAGGGACACCCTTGGCACGTCCCTTCCTAATAGCGACTCGCAAAACCTATTTTGTGAGTCGTTGACAGGTTACCTACTTGCAAAAAAGGTTTGGTAAATGCTACAACACTTTCTGGTGGTCGCGAGCAATCCAATTTCCGTTAGCTGCTAAAAACGATCATACATGTGGCCCTATGTCTGTCTCAGTGTGTCTCGTACCTCTCTCTCACGGATACTGTAGTGGCTCAATCTGTCTTTGCATCTGGCCTAGTTCAACTGTCTCTGTATCCAGCTCAATATGTCTCATAGCTGCACTTCTATCCAACGCCAACAAATGTTTGTCCTAATATAGCACCCTGAATTCTGCACCTATAAGAGCCTACACACCCGACTTCCACCTGGTGAGACACAAGACATGCCTGGGTAAGCCCACCCACACACATTCAGGCCCTTTTTTGGGGGGAGAAATTTAGAAGGGCTGGTGGTAGGAATTTTGTGGATACCTGCAGAGTCAGGAACGTTTCCTCACAGAAATGTGAGGAAAATATGTGATTTTCCCTAAATTTCCATCTTTGTAGTCACGGCACCAAGACTCTCCTGGGTATCTAGTGTTTAGAAATATCTGGGGTTGATAGGCTTCTCTGGACACCTCCCAAGCACAGGCAAAAAGTAAGGCAGCTACCCACAATCTGAGGAGTGAATTTGAAAAGTAACATTTTGATGGTTTATTGTTTCTTTCTGGGACCTTTCATGCTGCAGGTGATGGGCCCAGCGACATAAATAGTTTACTGTTTTCATCAGAAGTTTTGCGAATGTTGTTTGATACGCATTTTATGAAACTCTGCAAATTCAAACATTTGTGCTCACAAACTTTGGAAGTTTGAAGTACATTTTGGGTATGAAAACATTGTTAGATTCGCTCACTCCACTGCACCCTGGACCCCACTGTGTGTCTAGTTTTAAGAACTGTCTATGATTGGAAGGTTACCACAGCCACCCAGACTGCAAGAAGGATTGAATTTGGAAGGAAAGATCTTAATTCTCCTTGTGGCGTTTTAGGTCCTTTTCTGGCACAGGCAATAAGCCACCAACACAAATGGGGTATCAATTTTATTCTGGAAAGTGTGTAAAACAGATTAATAGAACTCTTGTTATCGAATGAATATCTCCATTTTTGGCTTCCAAGTGAACAGCATGCAAGAACAAATATATCTTACAAAATGCTTTCTGAATCCCATGATATTATGAGAAATCCCAAATTTAGAGCTGTACAATTGACCACCATTCCTAAACTCATTATCTTGGGCACATGCATAGAATTCTTTATACACATTTTCTTTTTGTATTACATTTTACCATTTGAATGAATGCCTGGTTGTTTAAAACAAAAATTATAAGCTGCAGCTCAGATGATATTTTTGTGACATGAAGAGTTTAATGTGCATAACAGTAGATTACTTTTGTAAATCAGCCTTCTAGGCAGTATATTATAGATTGAAAACATGGTCAGAAATTTCCTATTTTTCTATGTGTGTTCAATGTTTTTAAAATGTCAAGTACCAGTTTCTTTTTTATGATCTTGAACAGTCTACTCAAATGACCTCGTTATGAATTCTGAATTTTGTCTGCTTTTCAGAAATGTTGACTCATCAGTTTTCAAGCCTGTACGACTAGTACACAGAAAATTGTAATGTTGATCAAAAAATGTCTTTTTACAACCCTGTCCCTAAATGCCGAGAAGACAGTGACCTTAGCACATCACACTGTTAGTTAAAGTCATTTAAAAAAAATCTCTTTTTTTGGTATTGCTGTTTTTTTAACTCTGCACAGTGGGGAAGGGACCACTGACTAGTCCCAAGAGAATGTGCTCTCACCCTAGAACAGGAATCAATTGACATATTTACCTATTTAGTAAAGCCATAGTATATGGTCCCAGAAAAGTACACCAGTGGCATTAAAATTTAAATATCACCTGAGGACTGCAGCACATACTGTACTATTTACCAGGCTGACACGCACAACCATTTCCTTAGACCCACATGTATAGATTAACAGTTGCAGCTTTTAAACCTGTCCCTTCTGAATACAAAGTATATATATATTTTTTTTATGTTTAAAGACCTTTATTGTACAGAATGTGTTACACACAGCACATAGCTTACAACCCCTAGGGGCCAGTCGCGTAGAACGGTAACCATATGAAATATTGGCAAGATAACACAGCCGTTCAGCCAACAACCCTGGGGTCCGGCGGCGCAATGATGTAGAAATACGCATACATAATATATCATGCATCTTAATAAGTAAGCAGGTCTGTAAGTTTTTATCAATTTTGTAGTATAAGAATGTTGCCTTGGCATCTTCACCAAACGATCAGTAGTCCGCACCTATGCGTAAGTATGGCGGGTGGTCGAGTCAGTAAGTCTCATGTGTGGGCGGGGGGCAGAGAAATTGAAGAGCAGTCACTTGCGATGCCTCAGTGGTGTTAGCAGATATGTGTCGGTGTAGCTCACTGCCTCAAAAGGAGAGGCTCGCATTGGCGGCAGCGTCCAGTAGGAACTGCCATAGCCATGTCTGATGCGTGTAGTGATCTTGTGCGTGCGGTGCCCTTCAATAGCGGTGGTGTAAACGCGATGGCCGGGATCATGAAACATAACCCGGACCTATCTGCCCGTCTCCGGGCGGTACACGCTGTGGCCATTCCCCTCAGGTCATGTGCATAGGGTGCCGTAGCATGTTGGTACAATAAAGGGGGGGGGGGCTTGATATGTCGGCTGGAATACGGTGTCTGAAGTCACATTCGCAACATGTACAATGTCTTTGACAATGAAAATAAAAAGCCTGGTCAGAAAACAGGACCAGCATATGAGTAAATACGTGAACCATAACAGGGGGGGGGGTGTGAAGAGGAGGACGATGAATGGGTAGACGTACCTACGTGCGTGAGAAGGAGGAAGGAAGTGTTGCAGCTTTAGTGAAGGCCCGGTGGCTGGGAATTGGGAGAGAGCATGGTAGTAGCCTGAACGCGCGGGGGGGGGGGGGGGCTGTAGCAGGGGCGCTTAGATAATGTCTTCAGAGTGTGGCCAGTTCAGTGGCCACGTTCAGGACGCATGGCTAGAACCTGGCGTGTGGAAGAGGAGATAGGGCAAAGGGCACTCCACCGTAGACAGCGGGCCAAGTGTCGTAGACATCCCGGATTGAGGGAGGTTCGCAGGCGCGGCGTGGTGTATGTGCTCATGGTGTGGCGGAGATGCAGGGGCGCATGTCCCGGCCTGAGTTTCTCCACCAAGGGGGGGAGGAAGGGAGGAGGCAGTGGGCGCATGCGCACTCCGCAGTGTCTTGTGCGTATGTGCAGGGTTCGGACGCAGACCCCTTCAAGTGATTCCCTGCTCCAGACATTTCTGCTGAAAGGACTGTAGGATGTCATCCCAGAGCTGTGCTATGGGGAATTTTCTAAGTCCCGCCATTTCCTCCCGTAGTAGGACCGCGCTTTCCGCCCGTGCCCAGTTGGTGAGGGACATGTACCAATGCCGAATATGCGGGGTGTATTGGCCTTCCACCGCTTAGTAAGCAGGCGTTTGGCCGTGATTAGCCCTAGGTCCCAGAACCGGACCGGTACTTTGTTCAGCTTCGTGTGCTTATAAAGTCCTAGGATACAAGCCTCCCATGTTTTCGGCACGTTTTCGCCGGTGCAGTGCGTGAGCAGTGCCGTTACCTCATTCCAATATTGCTGGACGTTGGGGCACAGCCAAAGCTTATGTAAGAGGTCCGCACCTACCAGGGAGCAGCGTTGGCAGGCAGTGTCGGTGACTGAAAAATATCTATTTATCTTATCTGCCGTGAGGTAGGCTCGGTGTAATATATAGAATTGTATGACCTTGAAGCGGAGGTTGCGTGGGACGTTAATCGGCCCAACTAGCACCATCGCCCATTCCTTGTCAGTCCAGTCTCTCCCTCTGTCCGCCGCCCATTTCTCCCTCAACTGTGAGGTGGAAGGTTGCTATGAATCAGGAGGGCCTGCGCTAGCCAATGCACTATGTGGGAACCATTGCCCCTGACATGCAGGTACTGCATAAAGTGGTGCATTGGTAACTCCTCAGACATGTCGCCGCAGGCGGCAGTCAGCATGCGTATGAAGGACGCGTGCAACAGGAATTGTCCAGCTGGGAGGGTCGTGCTCTCCACGAGGTCCGCAAAAGAAAGGAGGGCACCGTCAGCGTAGAGGTCCCCCAGTGTTTCCCCGCCCGCATGGGACCAGCTCCCCAGCATAGCGTCCGTCATCGCTCCAGTTGCTCTGGGAGTACCCAGCAGGGGGTGTATGGGGGCATACGGTGCCATCGCTCGGGTGAGCCGCAGGCTTCGCAGAAAAAACCTGCGCGCCACTGCCAGGTACAGCTGAGGAGGACGGGGAGCTTGGGTCAATGGATGGAACAGAGTGCACACTTGCATCTGTGACCAGGTGGTGACGTCCGTAGCGGTGTCACCCAGGTTTTTACCACACAGTCATCCCGACACCCACTGCATCTGCGCCGCTAGATAGTACAGCTCCATGTTAGGGACCGCTAGGCCCCCCGATTCAGTGGGCATATACAACTTTGTCAACGCCACACGGGTTCGGCCGGCGTTCCAGATTAGGCCCCGGAGCAGGACTTCGAGGTCCCGAAATACCTTGTAGGGACATAGGACGGAATATTGGCAAAGTAATACAGCAGTCTCGGTAGGTCTATCATTTTGACTAGCTCTACACGGCTGGGCACGTTCAGGGTTAGAGTCCTCCAAAATCCGATTTGTGCTCGAATGGAGGCAAGCGCTCGAATCAAGTTCCCCTCCAGGATATCCGCAGGGCTGCGGTAAATGTGGATTCCTAAGTATCGGAACGTCGTGGGGTACCACTGCAGCCTCTTACCGCCGAGATAAACGTCGCTTTCGGGTGTGTCCGGGTTAAAGGAATAGGCCCCCGACTTAGACCAGTTGACCCTCAAGCCCGACATCTCCTCGAAGGTGCGGAAAATGTCAGTGAGAGATCTTGGGACATTAGTCAAATCCCTGACAGAGGAGGAGATCATCTGCGTAAAGCGAGATCACGTGGAGTCCATCCGCCACTGGGATTCCCCACTCCTCTCCCTGGGCCCAGAGGATCGTAGCCAGGGGTTCCATGGCCAAGGAAAACAGCAGGGGTGACAGGGGACAGCCCTGCCTGGTGCCCCTCCGTACACAGATAGCGTCAGAAAGCAATGCGCCAGTGCGGACCTGTACTGTGGGCCTGTGGTACAATAAGTCCACCTTGTTCTCATAGCCACCTCCCAGTTTGAATTTCTCTATGACCGCTCTCAGGTATTGCCATTCCACCGAGTCAAATGCTTTCTCGAGGTCCAACACTAGGCACCCCGCTTGTGGTCAGTGGTGTGTGGTGTACTCCTGTATATGGAACAGGCGGCGGATGTTATAGGAGGTGTGGCGTGTTGGAACAAAGCCGTTTTGGTCGTGATGCACCAGGGTGGGGACCAGGGGGGCTAGCCTCCGGGCCAGGATGGAAGCAAGGATTTTATAATCTGTGTTTAGGAGGGCCAGGGGGCGGTAAGAGCACATTTGTGTGCCATCCCTGCCCGGTTTGAGTATGGAAATGAGGTTAGCCTCATTGAGCGTGGGAGGGAGGGAGGAGTCCATTTGCGGCTGCAGCATACATCTTTAAGAGCTCGGGGATTAGTATGTCTGAGCCAGCCTTGTAAAATTCGTCTGGTAAGCCGTCCGGGCCAGGGGACTTGCAGTTGGACAGGTTGAAGATGGCTTCACGGAGTTGCTCAGGAGCGAGTGACGCCAGAGGTCGTCCTGCTGTGCAATTGTCAAATGAGGCATCGGCAAGGGTGAGAGATATTCTGCTATGTCAGGATGCGGGTCGCAGAGCCGGGAGCGATATAAGTCTTCGTAGTGGGTTGTGAATGCCTCGTGTATATGGCGTTGTGTGTAGAGTAGCCCCCTCCCATCTACGTGTATCGCCGATACCGGGGCCGCGTGGTCTTCCTGTGCAATCAGCCAGGCCAATAGTCTGCCAGGTCTATCACCCAGGTGGTGCGTACGGGCGGAATGCGCGGCAAAATTGAGACTGCGCAGATGTTCCTGGAGGCGCACATGCTCTGTTTTTGCTTCCGCCAGGGGGTCGCCTGTGCCACCCACCGCGTTCTGCTCGTGGTCAAGCAGTTCGGTCTCTAGTCGCGTCAGGTCACCCTCCAGCTGTCTTCGCATGTGACCCTGTGTGCCCAAGCAGTGCCCTTGAATCACCACCTTGAAGGCGTCCCACTCGATCTGGGGGGAGAACGCCGTGTCAGAGTTGTCCTCAAAATATTGGGCAGTTTGCGTGAGTAGGGAGTCGCGGAAAGCCGCATCCAGCAAGAGAGCCGGTTGGAGTCGCCAGGTAGGGATGGGCGGGTGGTGCAATTGCCAGAATGTGCGGGTTATGGTCCGAGTGAGTGCGGCCCATGTATTGTGCGTCTACAACCAATGGGAGGAGGTCAGCGGACACCATAAATCTGTCTAGTCGTACATGCAGGTCATGGGCACCTGAATAATAGGAATAGGTATGTGTCGCTGGATTGTGTGCCCGCCATGCGTCGTGCAGGTCCCACTGTGTGGCCCAGCTGATCAGCACTTTCATGGCGCCGTTTGCCGGTGTACCAGTCGGGGTGGGGAGGAGCGGCCCAGGGTCACATCTAAGATGCAATTATAGTCACCCCCCAGGATCCACGGGACCCCATGCCAGGCCGCCAGCGCCGCCGAGAGGTGAGTAAAGAAACTGCCCTGGTCGGTGTTTGGTGAGTAGAGAGGTCAGTACTATTGGATGTCCATCTAGTCTACCCCGGGCTATCACATACCTGCTGTCAGGGTCTATATGTGTGTCCGTGACCGCCCAAGGGGTCCCAGGACGGACCCACAGGAGCGCACCGCGGGCAAAGGAGGAGTACTCAGTGGCGTAGAGTTGCCCACGCCATCTGCGGTGCAGAGCACACACCTCCGCCTTGTTCAAGTGCGTTTCCTATAACAGTGCTATATGAAACTTATGGTGCTTCAGATAGGAGTAGATCTGGTACCGTCTCGCCGGTGTGTGCATGCCCCTGACTTTCCAGGTACATATCTGAATTTCAGCCATTGTCATCACTTGTGTAAGTCCCACTCATGGCATCCAGCCTGACCCTCCAAGTGGGGCCCCCCACAGACCTCCCAGTGCCTTCCTCACCTCTAGACCAAACACAGCTGCAATCACATTAAAGAACGACCCAGACAGGTCCCAAAGGGTGAGGGTGAAAGGGAAAACATGGAGCCTAGAAGAGGCAATACATAAAAAATGCCAAAAGGAAGCTGCTTAACATGCCGCCGTCCAAACACTCTAGTGAGCTGAATTAAACTCTTAACTATACAGTTCTAGGGGGTGGTGAGCAATTGGCACAATATCGATACAGCAGTATTGTTCTCAGAGGGGTTGATGTCCCACGCCGGGCCGGAATAAGGTAGGCCATATCTAACAGGTTTCACCGGGTATCAGCAGACTCAGCGCAGAGGGGGGCGTCCGCCCGCCGCAACAGTTGGAGGGAAAGTTTGTGTGAGGGCGCACACCTCTAGCAGGGTCGGATTGAGGATCGTCAGGCCATCAGCAACCACAGCAAGGGGGAAGGTGCCATGCCGACATAGTTCAAGTGCGTGCAATGTCTGTAAAATGTTACTCACTGCGTCTCGCCGATTCCATCTCATGTGGAGCAAGGGGGGCCCCCCTCGTCTGTTGTCGCCGAGTATCATTCACCCCTTGACAAGCAGGGAATGCGTAGGTACGATAGTCACCGCTGTGTGAGCGGTTGGAAAACCCCAAGGGGCCCTCCTCAGCCGAGTAAATCCACCATCTGCGGCGTGACTTCAGGTGGGTCTGTGGACTGTTGAGAGTCCGTAGATTGCTTCGTCGTCACTGGGGAAAGTGTGCGGACTGGCATGTGGGGCAGAGGATGGCGCCGGAGAGCTGCTGATTTCCGTTACCCTGCGCAGTGCGGCTTGTTGTTCCTGCAAGACTAGATCCGCTGGTGGGGAGTGGGTCGTCGTCTCCTGCGAGCGGTGAGGCGTGGGCGATTTGCGCCTGCGGCGCCGTTTTGACCCTCGGGAGCGCGCCATCATGACAGTTCCCTGTGCTCTTCGAGGTGCTCCCTCCACCCCCCATCCAGCCAAGCTTCAACCTCCTTGGGGCTGGTGAAGAAGTGTGTTTTGTCCTGCGCCCCAACTCGTAGACGAGCCGGGAAGAGGAGTGAGTATTTGAGACCCGCCTGCCGTAGCCTCCGCTTCACCGCCAGGAAGGAGTGCCTCTGTCGTTGCACCTGAACGGTGTAGTCTGGGAAAAACATCACTGTGGCGTTGTTTATTCGCACGTCCCCGAGTTTCCTGGTGTCTCGCAGAATGGTGTCGCGGTCCCTGTAGTTGAGAACGCGAAGGATCAGTGGCCTGGGGTTAGATCCTGGGAGGAGGGGTCTCGCGGGTACTCGGTGGGCTCGCTCCACCACAAAATACGGCGACAGTGCGCCCTCCGGCAGGAGGCTCCGCAGCCAGTCTGCCACACGGTTCGTGGGGCCCGTCCCTTCCAATTTTTCTTGTATGCCAACCAGTCTGATGTTGTTCCTTCGTGCCCGCCCTTCTGCGTCCTCAGTATGCTCCTCCAGAAATTCAACCCTGTTGAGGAGGTCACGCACATGTTTGTCCGTTTGACTCACCCGGGGCCCCAGATCAGTCACCGTGGCTTCCAATGTTGCAGTACGGTCCTGTAGTTTCTTGTGGTCAGCCTTGAGATGGGTCAGGTTGATCGCCACACTGTCAATTTTAGTTTCTAGGGAGGTGCGAGTTTGCTGGAGAAACTCTTCCAGACGTTCCATAACGGCCAGCACACTATCCAATTTGGACGTCACATCAGCATCCATTTTAGGTGGCGATTTAACTTGTTTCCCTTTCTTTGTTGTGCCGCCGGTCCCAGTGCACGTCTTCACCCCCCCAGACATGGGCAAGGCGGTGCGTGTGGGTGATCACTGTTCACAGAGAAGAGCAGGTCCTAAGGGGAGGCCGTTGCGGTAGCACAGGAGCAGGCAGGTCACCAGGTCCTCAACCCTCAAGCGATAGATGGACATGTCTCAGTCACAAAAGGAGCATCGGTAGGGTGTCTACTCGTTCCTGCCCTGATGAGATCCTAGTCAGTGGCAGTGCCCGCTTGGTCAAAGTCAATAGGATAGGGCAGGCAGGTAGAGTGCCCAATGGATGTGGCGGCGTCACTGGCCGGCAGCACGGTGCGGGTGTGGGATGCCCGTCGCTATACTCTCTGCAGTCTCATGGGAGCATGCCCCTCGAGGATGATGCGCTGCTCCCAACAGTTATGTGGGCAATTGCGTCTCTCCGCTCTACTACGTGGCCCGCTGCTCTGGTCAATGGGTGTGGAATGTGGCGGAGCGGCAACAGCTGGGGTTGGTGCACCGGTGTTTAGCTAGGGAGAGCACCCTCCTCCAGGCCGCAGTTCATCCCAGCAGTGTCCGTGCCCCAGGGAGCCCCCAGCAGCCTATGTGTGCCAGTCAATCGTCCCCGCCAGCCCAGGCTCCTCACCTCACAGGGGATCGTCCTCTCCAGCAGTCCTCAGTGGGGTGCCTCTGCACGTGTGCCGCCCCACGCCCCCCAGGGTCAGACACGTGTGAGTGTAGCGTGGGGACAATCAGGCGGCCACTCCCCGGCGCAGACTCCGCCGGTACCGTTAGCGCGGCGCACCCCTCCGCGGTACGCCCGGCTGTGTGCTTGTTGCCTGTGGTGGGCCGAGATCCCAGTGAAGTCTGTTTGTTGTCGCCCCAGCCTCTGCTCCCCTGCAGAGCAGCGCTACGCCGCCTAAATCCGCCGGATGCCTCCGCTCCACCGCCCCAGTAGCGCTAAAACGTCCCACCATGTAGAGAGCAGGTGAGGTCGTTTCAGAGCGGGAGGGTGTCGTCACAGTAGTCCAGCGTCCAGGGCTATGGGGGTCAGTCTGCCCACGGTCGCAGCTGCCGGGTGATGTCGCAGGGCACTGCACAGGCCGCAACACAGGGCCTAGCGGCTCCGCCAGGGCCTCGGTTTCCCGCTGCGGGACTCACCGGGCCTGGCTCATCTATGACCGCAGTGGTCGACGGGGTGGTTCCTCCCCGCCTTAGGGTCGTAAAGGCCCCCAAGTGTCGCGGCGGGTGTGTGATCCCGCTGGTGCCTGGTGTCAGTTCGGCTATGAGGGCAACGTCGCCCCCCTCACAGCATGGCAATGAATACAAAGTATCATACCTTAAGCATTATGTAAGTTACTCCTTACTAGGCAATGTAACCCGAAAGGTAGGGTACCTGAAATTTAAAAGTGGACTATTTAAGAATTTGATGTTTGCATGTTCCTAGAATGACTAAACCAAAAACATGTTTTCACTGTATTAGGCTATAACTGTTCCTAAGAGAAAAAAAACACAAAAGTTCAATTAAAATAATATTTTTTATAACTTTTTGGTTCGGAATAAGGTACTGAATTTATTCAATCTCTATTGTTAACATGTATTAAAAATCCAAATAAATTGTGAAGTTAGATCTTTGATGAATATACAGGAAAAGTTACTTATAAAAAGTTAGACTTCACCCGCCCAAAGCTCCAGGCTAATTACTGTTAGTCTGCCAGCTGCTGCGAATCAGTGCTTTACCCTTAATAAGGTGTGAACACTACTCACAGAGCAGAAACAATGTCTTAGGTATTTCTTGCTGAAGATCTCATCCACGCTCAAGTAAGGTAGTTGGAGAGGGCTCAGGAATGTAATTAACTAGACTGGGTCCACGACAAAGTATTCATAGTTAATTGTAAAGTAACAACTGGGAAAACAAAGCATTTTAATCCAAGGGCACAGTGTAGCCATCCTAGCAATATCCTAATAGGTGAGGGAGCTGATCCCAGAACCACTTTGATTTGGTTGAGGAGGGGGTGGGGGACTGATAATTTTCCCTAAGACACACCACTAATAAATTCAAAAAGGTTGTTAAAATATTTTATTCCTAAATAATAGATGTTTTAGTATTGTTTACATTAAATTATACTTTAAAAAAAATATGTTTAACTATTTTAAATAATTTAATTTAAGATTATTTCCCATGGTGTTTTATTTTAAATTCCTACCTCCATTATCTTCTTGTGGCAGGTGTTGCAATACCATTGATTGGCCTTGCGTGGTCCTGGACTTACTCCAGCTCTGAGCAAGAGTTCTTTACTACTATTTTGGGTCTCTGTTTAGCTGTAGTAACATGTAGCTGTATCTGTATTTGCCGTTTATGAATATCAATGGCCTTCTCTTTTGTAGATGGGTGCACGTGTATTCTAAAGTCATGGATAAAAGGGATAATAGGATGAGTGAAAGATATTCCTGTCAGTTAGTTCTCAAAATAAGAAGAGAATGAGAAGGAAAACCACAGCACTTCAGTGATTGCCAAAATGGTGTCCAAAATACCTAAGAGAACTACAATTACAGTAGGTGACAATATTACATTTTAAAAAAGAAATGTTTTTATTGATATTAGTTCCAGATTGAAAAAAACAATATGAAAACAGATTTTTACATATTGGTACGAAGGGCATAATAAAACGAGATAGTTTCAACATTAGTTAGGCCTCAATGGTGTGATTACAAATCCTTTCTAGCCTGTCCCTCACTGCACCTCATCTGAGAGCTAATACTGTGTTAGTAGTCGGCGGATGATAGGAGAACTGATTGGCCACCTGAGGAGGTTGCCGGTGTACTGTTGCCTTCTATGCAGGCAGGCGTGGAGCCCTTTAACGAAAACCCCTCGGAGGAGTCCCCGGAGGAGTGGCCTTTGACGTTTCCCTTGACCATCCAATCAGGTGACCGATCGGACGGAACAAGAGAGGAGAACCCCCGCACATATGCGGAAGGAGAATCCCAGAAGATTGAAGAAGATGGATGGATGGAAAGTAGGCATGAGAGGAAACGCTGCCCCCGACGAAGAAGTCAAGTCGGGGGGCCAACAAGACCGTGTTCCGCCCTCCAGGAGGAGGGTGGCTTGCCAAGGTACAGGCTACGATTCAGGGGTTTCCAGGGCACGGGTAGGCGAGGGTGGGGAACGAGAAGGAAATCATAACGGGGTCCACACCATGTCAGCGGTTTTTGGTGATTCATCCCTCTCTCCCCGCTACCCTGTATTAGGAAGTCTTTCGCATCCCCACTGACAGTATTATTATTTCCTTTGTTTTCTGGGTTTGCTCGATTTCCGGTATCGGGACCTCGGACGTACTGTGAAGCTAGGATAAACTTACTTCCCCAAACTCTCTAAGGAAGGAAGCTGGTTAAAAAGGGTGCAACCCCAACCAGAGGAAGACCCCAGTGTACCGGACTGTGAATCAAAGACTTAATAAATGAATTGATAACAACTCATTTACGGCCTTATTGAGGCTTGATCCCCTAATGACAGTGACCCCATGACAGAGTGGAGGAGAATGCTGGCATAGCCTCCGTCGCTACACGATGGAGAATTTAGTATATCAGTTAAAAGAAGGCCAGGCCAAGCTGGAGTGGGCTATCAAGAGAAGCTCCAGCCAGGCCGAAATGGAAAAAGGTGCCTTTACAGCTGCCATCCAACAACACACCGACAAGAAGGTCAAGCTGGTAGAGGGCCAGAGTCACATTCTTATGGACATCAGACAAGGAAGAAGCCCCGCTCGCCCTGGCAAAGTTATTCTGTTACAGAAGTACATACCAGGAGACGACCCTATCTCTTCTTTCTGAATTTCGAAAGGGCAGCCCAGGCTAGTGGATGGCCAACGGATCGCTGGCCCTTCTACCTGGCCTCTCTACCTACAGCCGAAGCCCGAGCAGTGTACCAGCTCATTAATAAAGATGGTACTTCATTCTATGGCATAGTGAAGCAGTACATCCTGGACTGCATAGGGGTAGACGCTGAGACCCAATGTCTCAAATTCAGACAAGAGCGTGGCCTCACAGGTGACACCCCCAAAACCCTGTTCTATAAGATCAAGGACGCTGCTTATCATTGGCTAAAACCCAAGGAGTCTAACATGGAAGAAGTAATGAGTAAAATCTACTTGGAGCAATTCCTCAAGGCACTGCCTTATGGTACCCAAAGAAGGCTTAGGCAACATGCAGGTCTGACTTTGGAGCATGCCGTTGAAATGGCCACTATCTACTCCTGTGCACAAAACCGTCCCTCCGTAAAAGACCCAGAGAAAAACCAGAAAGGGGCCCCATCAACGAAGTACGACAGAAAACTGATAAAGGTGCCCCTAGAACCGCTTATGGACTGTAAAACCAGAAAGCTCTACCACGTCTGGCCTTCAATGTTTCAAATGTAGCAAATGGGGCCATATAGCCCGAAGAGAAGGGACAATGTGTAAGACGAACCTATGGACGTCAGTTACGCTCCCCGATCTGTCCTCTTTGCCCAAGAGACGGGCACATCTACTACTTGAGTCTATTGGTGAATCACAGAGAAGTAACAGCTCTTCTAGATTCAGGGTGCAAGCACTCACTAGCCAGAAAAGACATAGACCCCACCTCAGTTATTATACCAGAGAGAACAGTCAATATCCGATGTGTACAGTAGAATATCAGAGAGTACCCGGTGGCACAGTTGATCATTCGCACTAAGACAGGCAGAAGTACCTCTTTCACCATAGGAGTACTCCCTACTCTTCCAGATTCTGGGGGTTGATAATCCTTCCTTTGCTCTTCTAATGTCCAATGCTCTTGGGATAGGTTTAGCAGACACGGGTTCCCACAATTCCCTTCTGACCTCTGAGCCCTGGGCCATCAATAACAACTTCAGGGCAGCCCAGCTAAAGGATTCCTCCCTCAGAAATGCATGGCAAGGAGCGCAGGCAATTAGAAATAGCCCCGACGCACTTATCCTTGTTTCTTAGAACACAACGGGCTCCTCTTTTGGCTTGCCAAGGAAGGAGCAAAACCACAGTTGCTAGTCCCCATCAGTTTTAGGGAGCAAATCCTTTTTTTGCACATTTCCATCTTCCTGCGGGTGATACAGGGGTGGAGAAGACTAGCCAAGCAATCCTAGGTTGTTGTTATTGGCTGGGGATATATATCCAGACTAAAAAGTACTACCAGGAGTGTGCATATCCCAGAAGAGGAATCCCTATGTTCCCCCTAAAGTACCACCACAGCCCCTACCCATTATAGGTCGTCTTTTTGAAAGAGTAGTTATGGACCTCATAGGGCCACTCCTCAAGTCCAGCAAGGGTCAACAATATGTTCTCATGTTAGTCAATTACGCCACTCATTACCCTGAAACCCTGCCGCTATGAACAGCCACCACCAACACGATAGCGTAGATAGTGATAGAGGTGTTTTCTAGGATGGGGTTCCCATGAGAGCTTGTAACAGACCAGGGTAGACCCTTCGTCTCTTGTCTAATGAAGGAGGTTTGCAAACAATTCGGCATCAAACACATCAAAACATCTGTGTACCACCCCATAACTGATGGTCTGGTGGAACGGTACATTGGAAACCTAAAACTCACCTTGAAGAAACTGTTGAGTGGGGATGGGAAAAATTGGGATCAGTTACTTCCCTTGGCCCTACGTAGCACAACTCAGAGGAGCCTAGGGGTCTCTCTCTTTGAACTAATGTTCGGCAGAAAGCCACATACCCTCCTTGAAATTACGAAGGAAAGTTGGGAGGAACAGCGGATAGCCAAGGCTCAAACCCTGCTAGAGTATGCAAATCAGGTGAAATGACGGCTTCATAAATTGAGGTCCCTAGCCCATGAGAACCTAGAGAAGGCTCAGATTCAACAAAAATACCAGTACAACAAGGGAAAGAAATGGAGAGGGCTAAAACCTGGGGACTAGGCCCTACTTCTCCTTCCTTCCTCCACCCACAAGCTCAGAAAAGAGTGGCAGGGCCCTTACGAGGTAGTACGAAGGATCAAAAACATCACTTACGTGTTGTGGCTCTCCCCTGGGAAGACTCCAATGTATTACGTAAACCTATTAGAAAAATGCCTAGGGCCCTGTACCGTTTCTCTGGCCACCCCATCAAAGACCACAGTAGGGGACACCCTCCTTAGCCCAGACTTAGAGCCCAAGGAGACAACACAAATAAGGGACCTCTTGCAGTCTTTTTCCGACAAATTCTTGGACCAGCCTGGTAGAACCACTTTTTTTTAATTATTATTTTTATTTGCATTTTGAATATGTCTGAACAGTACAGTCATGTAATTAGCAACATTCATCCCCCTCCTCCCGCTCCCGCCCCCCCACAATCGAGTTTCACTAGTACAAATCCAGTAAAACCTGTGCAATGACCCATCTCCCGATAAACAGACCCCCCTCAGCTCCCCCTCCCACACTTTCCCTCCGGTGCCCTCAAGACCGACTAAATTTTCAACGTGCTCATCCCTCACCCTGTCTCCCATCCAGCCCATGATAATGCCTCCATCTAGACCAAACCCTGCGAAACTTTCTAGGACACCCTCTTCATTTATATGCCACTCTCTTGGCCACCATGGTCCAGCCCTGTTCTCCATTCCTCCATCTCCCCCCCAATGTTTTGCTATGTCTCTTTTGGCTACTACCAAAGCCAGGACCAGGAAGATCAGTAGGGGTCTCGGGAGGTCCACATCATTAGTCATTCCAAGTAACGCCAGCTGAGGCTCCTGCGCTAGCGGGAACCCCAGTATCTCTCTCAGTTCCGTGAAGACGTGGTTCCAGTATACTTGAATCACTTCACATGCCCATATTATATGGAAGAAACCTCCGCCCTCCCTATTGCAACGGAGACATTTGGAGTCATCTATTTTTCCCATTTTACGGAGTCTCACCCTGTCATAGTAAGTTCTATGGAGCACGTTGTATTGGATGAGACAGAGCCTGGACTTAATCGCCACTTCTCGAGGGTGCATCAACACTGTGTCCAATCTAGGTCGTCCAGTGCTCCCACATCACCCTCCCATGTATTTCTAAGTTTCGCCAGGTCCCCCAGCATATTGTTGGTTAGTGTTTTGTAGGTGAGTGAGACTGCCTTCCCTGGAATCTGTTCCTGTAGGAGCCTACCCTCCAGTGGTGCATATTCTGGGAGTCCCGGCACGTGTATGTTCTGTACTCTCCATGCATGGCGCAACTGAGTGTACTTGAAGAACTGTGAGTGTTGGAGCCCAAACTCTGATCTCAGAGCATGAAAGGACTTTAATGACCCCCTTAGCGATCACATCTCCGATGGCCGAAATCCCAATGTCGTCCCACCGTTTAAATCCCTGAAGTTTGTGGAGTTCGGTTAACCATGAGCAATGCCATAGGGGCGTCTGCCGGGTGGGCGTCTCAGCCCAACCTGTACGTCTCATGGCCATATTCCATGCCCGTAGGGTTATTCGCGTCGCTGGGAGCAGTGTTTGTCGTACTGCGCCTCCGTATAGGTAATGTAGTAAATTGTGTGGGGACAGATGATGGCGCTCCAAGGCGTATGTAGGGTGATCTGCTTGGGCGTGTAGCCAGTCATTAATTGGAGTCAGGTGTTCCGCCCAGTAGTATGCTTCTAGGTTCGGGAGTGAGATACCTCCACTATATTGATGCCTTTGGAGGGTGGCAGCGCAATTCTAGGTTGTTTGCCTAACCAGAGAAAAGCCCTGAGATCTGCGTGGATCCTTCGCAACAACGTCTCCGGGAGTGCATAGTATTCATTCTGGAGGGCGTATAAATATTTTGGGAGAATAATCATATTGTACAGGGCCGCACGACCCAGGAGTGTGAGCGGTAGCTGTCTCCAGCGTTCCATATCAGCACTAGAATTCACCATGACTCTCTCTATATTTTTTTGTAACGAAAGTTTCTTGTTTAGGGTGATGTAAATCCCGAGGTATTGGAAACCCTCCATTGTTTTAATCAGTTGCTCGGGCAGAGTCGTCCAGCGGTCACCTCCCCCCGGGTCGTAAAGGATCGATTTATGCCAGTTAATTTTATATCCGGCGTAATTACCATATTGTTCTAGCTCCAGGAATAGCTCTGGGATAGTGGCCCTCGGGTTGGTGATGTACAGAAGCACGTCATCCGCATAGAGGGATAGCTTCTCCTGGCCTAAATCTGTCTCGGTTCTTCTAAATCCAGTAATCCCCGGGTTTTGCCGTATTCGAGCTGCAAGTATCTCAATTGTAGGCGTAAATAAGAGGGGCGACAGGGGGCAGCCCTGGCGCGTCCCTCTTTGTATCGAGAATTCACGTGATAATCTCCCATTTACTCTCACCCTAGCTTGCGGCATTGTGTACAGAAGCCGGACCCAAGTCCGGAACTTGGGACCAAAGCCGAATTTTTGTAGGACCGCTTCCAGAAATGGCCAGTGGACCGCATCAAAGGCTTTCTCTGCGTCCAGGGAAAGAAACCAGTGTGGTGTGTCTCTATCTCTCGCCTCCTGTAGCCAGTTGTGCGTGCGTCTAAGGTTTAACTTGGTAGCCCTGTCTGGCAGGAAGCCTGTTTGATCTAAGTGTATTAGGTTTGGAATCACCGACCGCAATCGGAGGGCTAAGATTGTCGCGAGAAGTTTTACCTCTGAATTCAGGAGGGAGATGGGTCGGTAGGACGCGCAGTCTTCCCTTGGTTTGCCTTCCTTGTAAATGGGGATAATTGTTGCCATGGCAAGATCCGTGGGGAGCCTCCCCTCCTCATATGCCCCTAGGAAGAGGTTCCTCAAATGGGGGACTAGGATATCTGTCGTGCACTTGAAAAATTCTGCCGGAAAACCATTTGGTCCCGGAGCTTGTAGAACCACTTTAGCAACCCATACAATACCCACCGCTGAGGGGAACGTAGTTAATCAAAGACCGTATCAGGTTCCAGAGGCACGTAGGGCAGCCCTAAAGAAAGAAGTAGTTGTTATGTTGGCCCTGGGGGTGGTGGTACCCTCTGGTGCTCACCAATCGTCATAGTCCAGAAGCCGGATGGTAGTACCCTTCTGCATTGATTTCAGGGCAGTGAATCGAATATCCAAGCAGGACGGATACCCCCTTTCGCTGGTCGACAAATTGATTGAGTGCCTTGGTGAGGCTCGTTATATCACTACCATCAACCTCACCAAAGGCTACTGGCAGATCCCTCTTCACCCTGAGGACCAATAGAAAACAGCCTTTTCCACTCCAGAGAGCTTATTTCAATTTACAGTCCTACCATTCAGCCTATATGGTGCCCCAGCTAGCTTCCAACTGCTGATGGACACCCTTCTGAAAGACTATCAAGAGTATTCATCCGCATATCTAGACAATATTGCTGACTTTAGCAAAACCTGGAATGAGCATCTATACCCAATATCGGCCGTTCTCACTGAACTAAGAAACGCAAAGCTACACATCAATGCAAAGAAATCCAGATTTGCCTACCAAAAGGTAAAATACCTGGGGTATTTGTTGGGGAAGGGCTTAATCGAACCTCAAAGCGAAAAAGTGAGAGCTATACAAGACACCCCTTATCCCACCACAAAAAAATAACTAATGGCTTTTTTGAGATTGGTTGGTTATTGCAGGCATTTTATTCCCCTTTTTTCTGATACTGCCGCCCCCCCTTACAGACGTGCTCAAGAAAAACGTTACTTCCAGCCACGTTAGGTCTCCAACGGAAGAAGAGCTTAAGGTTTTTCAGACCCTGAAAAACACGGTAACCACTTCCCCTTTTCTACTTACGCCAGACTTCCAGAAAACCTTCATCTTGCAGACAGATGCATCAGGATGGGGATAGGAGCTGTTCCCTCTTAGATGAGGAAGGGCTGGAATGGCCTGTCTTATACGTCAGCAGGAAACTCTTCCCCAGCGAGAGGGCATATCCCATAATAGAAATGGAGTGCTTGGCCATTAACTGGAGTATAGAGAAATTAAGATACTATCTAGAAGGACGCTCCTTTTTGTTATATACGGATCATGCTCTGCTCACTTGACTTCAGAGGAATAAAGGCACCAATGAACGAGTCCTTAGATGGTTCCTGGCCCTTCAGCCACATCAAGTCGAGGTGCTTCAGCGAAAAGGTAGAGAACAGGGCAATGCCGATTACATGTCATGTTTTCCTAGTTCCCCCCCGATCGGGGAATCTCCAGGGGGGCATGTGTCAGGAGTCTGCGGATGATAGGAGAACTGATTGGCCTCCTGAGGAGGTAAACGTCATACTGTTGCCTTCTACGCAAGCAGGTGTGGAGCCCTTTATAGAAAACCCCTCGGAGGAATCACCGAAAGTGTGGCCTTTGACGTTTCCCCCGACCATCCAATCAGGTGAGCGCTCGGACGGAACAAGGGAGGAGAACCCCTGCACGTGTGCGGAAGGATTATCCTGGGTGAGAGAAGAGTTGGAAGCTTGGAGATTGGAAAATACAGATGGAGGGAAAGGAGACGAGAGAGGAAATGCTGCCCCTGACAAAGACGTCAAGCCAGGAGGCCAACGGGACTGCGTTCCACCCCGCCACCCTCCAGGAGGAGGGTGGCTTGCTAAGGCACGGGCAAAGCTTCAGGGATTTCCAGGCCATGGGTAGGCGAGGGTGGGGAACTAGAGGGAGGTCACAGCGGGGTCCACACAGTGTCGGTGGTTTTTGGTGATTGATCCCTCACTCCCTCTACCCAGTATTAGGAAGTCTTTCGCTTCCCCACTAACAGTATCATTATTTCCTTAGTTTTCTGGGTTTGCTCGATTTCCGGAATCGGGACCATGGACGTACTGTGAAGCCAGGACGACCTTACTTCCCCAAACTCTCCAAGGGAGGAAGCTGGTGAAAAAGGGTGCAGCCCCAACCAGAGGAGGACCCCAGTGTAACGGACTGTGAATCAAGACTTAATAAATGAATTGATAACAACTCATTTATGGCCTTATTGATGCTTGATCCCCCTAATGACAGTGAACCCGTGACATACCGTCTTTTCGTGTTGGCCGAGGAGGGGAGGTGTTTGGTCTCCTCTTTCATTCATTTGTTGCTTCCCAGGGTGGGATTCATCTGTTTCCCCTCTCACGTCCAACTCATAGTATCTCAACCCGGGACCCCAAATCTTGGTAAACTTTTCAGACATCCTACTTCTTTTGTATAGCACCATCTGCAGCCATGTAGAGGTTCATACTTTTGTCTCCAATCTGTCACTGTTGGGAGAACAGGGGCTCCCCATGCTCGGGCCACGTCTCTCCTGGCTACCATCAGCCCCAAGTTGCACAATAGGAGGTTGTGCCCGGGGAGGTCTACCTCAGTGGGTACACCAAGCAGGATGTATTTGGCATCCTTGGGTGTTTTTGTGTCTACTACCTTGCCTAATTCTTTGGGTATTTGGTTGCAGTATGCTATACTATGGTGGAAGTCCCATAGTGTGTGTATGTAGTTCCCATGTTCTTTCTTACAGCAGAGGTTCTCTAGTTAAACAGCCATTCTGAATTTATGTAAGCGGGCCTGTCTAGGTAGACCCTGTGTAGGATTTTAAACTGTATCAGTTTTAAACCTAATTTGATGACAACCTCCTTCAGGTGCATCAGTGCCGCCTCTCAGTCTATATCTTTTAATTCCCCTGTGGTGGGCTCCAATTGCATTCTAAGGGCTCCTGGATTGTCTGGTATGGTATTTATCAGGGTTTTGTTTGCCCATGAGATAGCTTTGCTCATCATTTCTCCTTTAAGCGATCTCCCCTCTAAGAGAGCGAACTCTGGTATATTTGTAGTATCTAATTGTTCCGCCAGCCAGGCATGTTGCTGTGGCAGATATTTGTATCATTGGGTATCGTGTAGTTTGTACTCCAGTTGGAGAGAGTGGAAGGAGATCAGGGAACCTCCCTCTATTATGTACCTGAGTCTCGATATCCCCAACAGGTCCCAGGGTCTGAAACTCTTGAGCTGACCTAATTCTGTCAGGCGTTTCCCTCCCCAGACGGACCTTTCATTTGACATTTCATTTGACATTTTGCCCCTTCCATGCCTCTATGGCAGTAGTTGCATAACCCCTCTGTCCCTGTATATGTAGGGAATCTGTGTTCAGGTCTGAAACTGGAGTCTCTCGAGGGCGTAGGTTGGGTGATTGCATGCGTTGTGTCTCCATTCATTAATAACCACAAGGTGTGCTGCCCAATAGTCTGATCGTATGTCGGGTAGTGCTATGCCTCCGTTGTACTGGCTCCGCTGGAGAGTCTGAAGTGCTATTCAGCAGATGTCCCCCATCCCAAAGCAGTGTATGTGTCTCTCTCTCTATTGTTTTGAAAATTCCCTGAGGTAGTTTGTGATATGTGTTTTGGGGGATGTATAGCAATTTTGGGAGGGTGACCATTTTGAACATAGCTGCTCTACGCAGGAGCATCAGGAGGAGTCTTCTCCATCTTTCCACATCTTTGTGGAATTCGGTTATCTTACGTGAAAGGCTCGTCATTGTGTTGGTAGTTATGTAAAGATCTAGATATCAAACCCCCTATCCAATTCACTTGTAGTTGTCTAGGCAGGCCTCTTGTGTCTAAACCTCCACCTACTGGGTAGAGGCTGGACTTTTCCTAGTTTATCCGATATCCCGCATGCCTTCCATAGTTCTCAAAAACCTTTAGTATGGTGGGGAGTGTTACTTCAGGGTTGGTGACATAGAGAAGGATGTTGTCCGCATAGATTGATATCCGTTCATCTCAGAGCAGTCCATGATCATCTCTAAAGGCTCTTATGTCTGGATGATCACAAATCAAACAAACCAATGGTTCCAGTACCAGGGTGAATATTAGTTGCAAAAGAGGACTTCCCTGCCTGGTGCCCCGGCACACTGGAAACTCTGTGGAGGTTGCTCTTTTAACCCGCACACTTGCCCTTGTGTTAGTATATAGTAGGTCTATACAAGCGAGGGAAGTAGGACCAAACCCGTATTTCAGTAGTGTCTGTTTCTAGAATGGCCAATGTACAGTATCAAAAGCCTGCTACGGGACGCTGTGCGGGTTCTACGCCACATTGACGATCACCGGAAGAGACCGGAGGGAGTATGATGCTGTTCCCAGGCTAAGAAACGACATTCCAATAACAAAAAAATGAGCCCACGTCACAGTTAAGAAGCACAAGGACTTCATAATTTGGACTCTACGTGGAAATACACAAAGCATCAAAGCATCACGGTACACAAGTCCTGTTCTGAACATCCACCTTCCCTGATGAAGACCTTCACAAAAAGAAGTGCGACATAGAAGGTCGAAACGCGTTGGCCCCTGTTGAGAGAGGTTCTTGGTTGAACCGAGTAGAAATCAGGTCCCAAACTGGATTACACCAGCCCCCAAATTTAGGGTCCTTCATCTCGTGTCAAGAGATACTTCCCTGACCTCTCCCCTGGCGAAAAAGTATCAAAAGCTTGAGGACAGTAGAATATTCCAGTCTGCTCTTGCCCTTGTCTATAAATCAATAGGACTGCCTCCAGACGTAAAGTTAATCTTTGTATATGTACCTTATTGAACATTTTGCACTTGTTTGACGCACTCTTTTGAATGTATAAAGTACCACATGTTTAAGTTTTTTTCATTGTATATAATCTCTGGACACATTGCTCTTTGGAAACAAAAAGTTTTTTCTGTATGTGTAAATTGTATATATTGAGAAGATTTGGGTCTAACTTGCCTAATGATGGGTATGGTAGTTTTGCAAACTGAACAAGGAAAAAAAAGAAAAATACAAATGTGAATATCCCAACGTTAATTAAATAATCGTATGGGCAGAGTGACGTTTGTTTAATTTATGGTTTTAGAGGCATTTTGTTTTTGTTTAGGTAGATAAGAGAGATTATCACTGACAACAGTCGTGTGGCCAATATGAGGGCAAGAATTTTTGTTAACATGGTGTGTAACAAAATGGGCTGGTAAGCTCCGCCCTCTGAGGCAGGCTTTACTGGTTTTTGGATCACCACAACCGTGGCATGGCACAGATCTGGCGGAAGGGTCCCCTGCTCCTGTTTTGCTAGGAACATCTTTAGGAGAGGTGGGCAGAGTAAGCCTCTGTTCACCTTAAAAATCTCAGCAGGTAACCGATTGAGACCCGGGGTCTTCCCTGATTTCTGTTTGCCGATGGCTGTTGTGACCTCTTCTAGCTTCAGAATTTTATCTAGGAGTGTTTGGTCATCTACTGAGAGAGTGGGGGTATCAATTGTGCTCAAGTATTAGTGAATCTCGTCACAGTCCTCAAGAGACCTGGCCTGGCCTCTGCAATGCTGTGAGGTGTTGTGTATGTCACGCCATCCTTGCCTCTCATCTCCCTCTCTTTACTGCCCAGCCACTACAGTAGTCTCCCCACTCTAACCCCAGTCTCATGTAGGAGATGTTGCATTGCTAAGTGTTAAGTTTTTGCTTCCTGGTGGGCTAATGCATGATATTCTCTTTGAGAGACAGCTATCTGTCAGGTTATACGCCGGTCTGGATCTGGTCCCAACTGTCCCTCTAACTCTCGGAATTTGCTCTCTAGCGCCTCAATTTCACGAGTTTCCTTCCTTTTTTATGAGCTATGAGATTTTGCGCCCTGTTACGATGCGCTGTTTCAAATATTTACCATAGGATTACCGAAGAGGTCACTGTTCCGTTATTTTTGTGGAAGTACAGTTCAGGTTCCACTCTTACTTAGCTGGCTATCGCCCGGTCTCGCCGATTCCATGCATTTAGTTCCACCCAGATTGCCACCCATGTGTTCGTCCACCTATCATCAACCACAACGGCGAGTGGTCTGACAGGCCTCTCGCTAGGTATTCAATCTTTTCAATGGTTTCTATTTCCCCTTGTTCTGATTCTTATAGTATCTTGGTCATGTTGTCTAGTGTGTCTTTGTGCACTCTAGGGTAGCATAGACCCTTTTTGGGGTGCGTGCTCTCTGCCCTCAGGTGCACTGCTACTTATGTAGCGTTGGGGTCCACCCATGTTTTGTTGATGTGAAAGGTGTGGGCATGGTTTTTCTAATGTACCCACCCCCTTGAATCCCTTGAAAAAACCCATGTGTACGAGGGTGGTATATATCCCTCTCCCAAGTAATGCACAGCAGGTACCCACCAGGTGCATCTCTTGGAGGTGGGTTATATTGGGTTCAGCGTTCTGAAATAATTTGCTACTAACTCTCTCTTTATTTTATTTCTGAGTCTGTTGACGCTCCATGTCAGTATTGAGTATCCCTCCTCGCCTTGTACCTATGAGCTTTCTCTAAGTGGAAGGGCAATGTTGGTTGTGTCTCGTGTTGTGTCCTGTTCACTTTGCCCTTGTACCCACTGTCTCCTCATCAGTCGGCTGTTGAAATGTCCCACCCCCTGTCCTGCTTCTGTAACTTGAATCCCCAACTCGACACAGTCGATCATAACATCTTGTTGAACCGTGTCGAGCAGGCTGGCATGCGAGGACCTCCACTTAGATGGATAGAATCTTTCCTGGCCGACCGGACTCAGTCAGTCAGGCTTGGAACCTTTACGGCTCCTAAACACACCTCCACTTGTGGTGTTCCCCAGGGCTCGTCTTTATCACCGCTATTGTTTAATTTATATCTTAGACCCCTGATTTATTCTTTAAAAAATAGGAAGATCACCATTTTCAATTATGCGGATGACCTTCAGCTCATAATCCCACTTGGTTCCTCAAATACTGTGGCTTAGATTCAGGTGACCATGTCCCATATCCAGCATTGGATGGACTTGAACCACCTGAAGCTCAATCCAGGCAAGACTGAATTAGTGTTGCCTGGGAAGAGTGAGATCAGCTGGGGCCCACACTATTGGCCACCGGACCTGGGGTCTCCGCCCACTCCTTCCCCCTCGGTGAAAAGCCTAGGGGTTATTCTTAATGCTGACCTTTCGCTCAAAGGGCAGGTGGGAGCAGTGATCTCTTCTAGTTTTTTTCAACTACGGAAAATAAAGAAAATCGCCCTGGTACGCTTGTGACTCGACTTCTCGAACGCAATCTATCTCGACCTGCCAGCAGGTCTATTAAAACGATTACAGATTGTCCAGAACCAGGCAGCTAGACTCATTTTTAAACAGCCTAAATGGCAGTCAGCCATCGGGACTGATGAAACTGCCCTGGCTACCGATGGCCCAAACGGCAGCCTTTAAGACATGTCTAGTCTTCAAGGCCCTGCACGACAATGGCCCTAGATTCATAAAAGACATGATCACTAAATATGAACCTCCGCGCAATTTAGGCTCACCCCACCTCCAGCTGGTAACAATTCCTTTATTCAAACGGAAACGGCAAGGAGGATGCTGTTTCTCGTACCTAGCCCCCAGTTTCTGGAACTCTCTTCCTTTGACACTTAGGAGCTGCGATAATCTTATGGTCTTCAGGAAAGCCCTGAAGACCTGGCTGTTTGAGCAAGCCTATGCTTTGGTACTTTTGTCAACTCCTCTCAGACTTAGCGCCATGAAGCCTACGGGTGTCCGCGCGCTCTATAAGTTGTTATTAACATAACATAACATAACTCTAACCCCCACCCCACTCATTTTACTGTCCACGCCTGCTATCCCCAATGGTCAACATGACAACTACAGCGCAGGTTAAGCCTGAGAGGTCTTTATCCCTACCCCCTTGAAACTTCACCCCTTGAAAAAAAAAAACTCTCCTCCAACAAAAATGTACAAAAAAGTTCCTTACTAAGAGTTAGACACATCCACTAGGTGGTACATATTTATGTAAGGGTCTTTTGGTAACATCTGGTTGTCCTCCATCCCCCGACTGGCCCATGATCATCATCCTTCTTCCCTTCTATCCGGAGCCTGTTGATGTGTGGATTTTTGCACAATATTGTCCATTTTTGGCTCCTTCATGCTAGGTATATTCTGCAGTAGTGGGTGATCACTGTCTGTGTCGGCTGAAAATCCTTTTCTGATGGGTCTGAGCTGTTGCATGCTTGGACCTTGGGTATTTCTTTCTGGCCTCCTTCCACCGTCTTCTGTCCTCAGTCTTTATGGACTGTTTTGCCTCCCCCCAGCTGCGTCTCCCTCGAAAGGGGTTCATCTCCCATTTTGCTTGTCCGGCCAGATCTTTGGGTTCTTTTCCCCCTTGCGTGTCTAGTTTGCTGTCTACGTGGTGCCACCACTCCGGGTGTCCCTGAGAAACCATTGCTGCCTCTCAAGGGGGACATTCTGCAACTCAGGTCCAGGTCTCTTCAAGTGACATTGGTTTCTCTGAAACAGGACTTTAAGCTTTTCTTGGGAAGAGCAGCATGTACTGGATGTTGAGTTGTCTCAGTTTGGCTCCCACAGAATCAAACGTCCTTCTTTGCCTCTGAATTTCTCGTGAGTAGTCCGGAAATACCATTATCTTGGTGTTGGCATACTGGACCTCCCTGATTCCTCTAATTTCTCGTAGTATCAGGTCTCGGTCTTGAAAATGTAGGAATTGTGAGATTAGTGGCCGAGGAGGTGCTCCTGATGATGGTCTCACACCAGGCATTCAGTGTGTCCGTCTGATTGGAAAGCCGGAGGAGAATTAAGCTGCAGGAAGGAAAGCCTTGAGCCATTCAGTGAGTCCAATGTTTGTTTCTTCTGAGCCCTCAGCAAACCCTATAAAGCCGAGATTATTCCTTCAGGCCTAATTTTCTGCATAATCTATTTTCCAGGCCACTAGGCAATGATCTGCCTGTGTAACTCTTTCTAACACATTACGCAAGTCTTGTCATAGGAGATTTGCCTCAGAGTGAACCTACGCTATCCTCCCCTCCAAGGCCTCTTTTGACAACTGAATTGCCTGCAGGATGGCGGCATTGCCAGTGGGCGTGTGGTCTCTCCTTTATCCAATGTCGTCTGGGCCCTGGATTTGGTATAACAGTCCATATTCCCTTGCCTCGTCAGTTTCGGCTCCTTGTCTCTGGCCATCCTATGGGATGGGGGTCCCCAATTCTCCTGGAAGACGTGTATTAACTACCACTGCTCCCCCCTTGTTTCTGCTCCTTATTCCAGACCACCATTCACATGCCCAGATGGCTTATCAAGTCTTGGTGGATAGCACAGCCGTTTTGGGACTACCAGCTGTTGAGGACCTGGGACCCACTCAGGTTTGGACAACCGAGAAAGGGTGTCACCCCCCGAGTTCCACTCACCGATCTCTTCTCAGTCTCTTCGTCCTTCCCCCATCTCTGTCTCTCTGTATCTGGCCTACCCACTGCGCCCCTCGCTCTGGCGTACCTTCTTCACACTGGGGGTATTTTCTCTCCACCTAGGTCCTCACTGGGGACCCCAGGGGCCCCTGGTCACCCGACCAATGACTTCCCTTGAGCGAAGAGGGGTCAGGGGGAGGGTTTTAATCACAAGGCTTGTTTCCCATTCTATTGTTGTCTAGGTCAGTCTTTGGGCCCAGATACCGACTCTGCCTTGGTATTGCAGTGGCCTGGGGGTGTCGGAAAGATACAGTGTTGGTCCTTTCTTTCCCTGAACTTCCCCTGTCGTCCCTTGTGTACCTTGTGGCAGCACCTTGAGGGTCCTTATCGCCTCCTGGGCATCCGGATACAGTTGATCTTCGTTCTCCTGATATGGTGGTCCTTGGGGCCTAGTCCACCAGGCCTCAGGGTCCATTCTTGACTCTTTCTGTGTTTCTGGCCCATCTTTCACAGACCAGTGGTCTGGACCTACTCCTGCATTTCTTTTTCCTTTCTAGCGGTAAGCCCTCTGGCTCCGGGTCCATGCCATCTGCCCCCCTCATGTCCACTCGAATTCTGCACTGCAGGGAGGCCCTTCGGCACAATCCGTGGCCGGCCCGGCCTCTGTGTTCACCCAGGATGTCAGCAAGGTGTTTCAGCTGGGGCCGGAGGGGAAGGCGCACACCTTGTGGGCTCGATCCAGAGGTCCCTGCTTGTCTAGTGCTTCTTTGCTTCAGAGTTGACCCGCAGTTTTCTGCTCTCGGAGTTCGCGTATGCATTTACTTCCTTTGTTCGCTTCCCCTAGTACTCAGCACCGGCACTTCCTTCTCCCAGGCCCACTATGTCCGCCTTTGCCTCTGTCCCGGGAGTCTCCAGAATTCTGATCCATGCTCTCATGCTACTCACTACTCTTTCTGGAGAAGTATCTTGTCTCGCCACCGCTTCCCGCAGCCACCGACGTTTTCTCACCTTGGACTCTGTTTCGAGTGATCACTTGTCCAACGAATGCCTCTGGTTGGGACAGTCAGTGCTGTGGATGTCAAGAGGGTGTATGTCACCCCTTGTGGCCTCAGGGTGCCCCCAATCCCATCTCCACTCTCAACAGCCCAATCATCTTCCTCAGCAAGTCGCCATTTTGTTAATCTTAGATGATTCCGCCCCTTTCTGCTGCTTGGTGTGCCGGGCTCACCGGGCCATTTTCACTCGCCTCAAGCATTTCTTGTTTGGTTCCCCAGTCCAGGGAAGCCAGATTTGTGGATTGATGGTAATGAACGAACTGGATTTATTAAGAGGATTGGCTATGGGCTGCCGGAACCTCCTCCGAGTGCGATTATGCGGCCATGTTGCTGGCCACCAGTGACAATATTTTAATGCCAAAATGACCATCAGGCTCAAGCAAGTGAGTGTAGTTATGTGTAAAGTGATTAAGAATGAAATAGCTTGTGTTGTTTCACAGGACATAGAGTCTCAAGTGTTGCTCAGTAGAAGTCTGAGTGTTTTCCATCAAGAAACGAAACAGCGTCCGATGATCAAATTTTCCACAAATAAAGAAATACTGGCATAAAAGCATTCACAATTCATACCACAGGGACATGTCACACTAATCCATCGTTCAGGTGCGGCAAAAGCCCTAGGTGAAAAGGAGTCTAAGGTCCTAATTATGACTTTGACGCAAGACGGCAATGCCGTCAGTCTTAAGACTGCTGCATTACAACTGGACTGTTGGGCCGATAGTGTGCCGGCCGTGGTCTTGTACTGTCTGCGTGCTTTGTCTCACTGAGTGAGCCTGAAGCCAATGCAGCAGCCCAGCAGTGCCTGCACTGTCATACGGGTACTGCTGGCATGCACCATGTCTTGCATGGCACACAATGCACGCAGAACAGTGCAGGCGTAGCGGAGGACACAACATGTGCCCCCAGTCACATTACTGAATGGGCAACGATGCCTGAGGCCCTGTTTAGGGCTCCCTCCTTGCCTTTCTGCCAGCTTTTTCATGGCAGCTTCAGGGTATGTCGTAATAGGGATGGCGGTGCCATACTCATTACCTTCTCCATTCCTCCCCACTCTGAACACCACCAGCACTGCAGGATCCAGTTTTTATTATTTGTGTAGGTCGAAAATCCTGTCACCATCTAATTGGATGTGGTGAATGAGGGAGCATCTAACCTGATTAATTTACTGGGTTACGGGAGATGGTGAATAAGGTTTATGAGGAGGGTTGGGGTGGCTTGAAAATGAATGTGTTCTGTATGTGGTGTGGTGGTGGTATTTCCCTGTATTTCCCTTCATTAATAAAAATCTCAGGACTGCTGGGAGAAGGGTTGAAGTGACAGTATGATGGATTTAAAAATTGTTCAGCATCACCATAGTATTTTTATTGTTAAAAAAAGTAATAAAATAGAGGGACATTGTTGATGAGGACTAACAACAGAATTTAGGATGGAATACACTGTCCGCCAAACTCTCAGTCCACTTGTCTCATACATAGATTTGCAGACTGACAGACTGAAAGAGTAGGGCCATTGGGGAAAGGGCAGTACACAACCCACCCTATTTGAGCTGATATATGCCCTTTTTTTCTATCCCTCTCCACCAGGAAAAACCTAGTGATGAGGGACAGAAAATACACTTGTATTTTGGAAAAATAAAAATGTTAACAATTTTGTGGACAGTCATCAAAAACAGTGGCAGCTGTTCACTAAACTTTTTGAAACCCTTGTAGAGAGATGACCACTGGGTTGGTGGTCATCTTAAAATTTGATTTAAGATGTTAATCTATCAGGGGTTCACTAAAAGAATATTGAGACCAAAAATATTGTGATACAGAAATACTATGTCAAAATGATCGATCACAAACATATTGTTTTCCTAAACATATAATATATATTTATGTAATTTTTTATATTTGTTCTGTAAAACATATTTTTATTTATTGTTTACTGTTTTTGTGAATAATTACATTTGAGATATTTTACTTTTTGTAGTTTGTGTTATATTTAATCATTATTTTGTATATGTATGTAAATATATTTGTATATGTTTACATACAAATATAATTTTTTATGCGCATGTAAATAAGTGTATTTATATATTTACATATACAAATAATTAATAAATACAACAATTTACAGACCAGTAAAATATCTCTAATTTAATTACACATTAAAGAGTATACAATATATAAAAATATGATTTGCGAAAATAATAATACAATTTAATAACTATATGGATTTATATATATACAAATATAAAATCAAATAATACACATCATATTAATAATTCATATGGAAACAATATAAAAAAAATGATTAAACTTGAAGAATAATAAATATACTATTCCCACTTCAGTATGTGTAACAGTAAAGAAAGTATTGGACACTAAAGGGATACATTTTACTAGTCCAATGCTAGACAGTTCAATAGTAGGGAAAGCCTTGGTCGCAGGAAAGATTAAATAAACTGTTCACACACCAGTTGGTAGAATAGTAGGGAAAGTGTTGGACTTAGGAGGGATTACATTTACTATTCCCACTCCAGTCAGTGCAACAATAGGGCAAGCATTGAACTCAGGAAGGGTAAAATGTACTATTCCCACTTCACAGTGTGCAGCAGTAGAGAAAGGGTAAAATTTGTTCTTCCCTCTCATCTGTGTGCTACAGTAGGGAAAACGTTGGACCCATGTGGGGTTAAATGTAGTATTCCCACTCCAGTAAGTGCAACAGTAGTGAAATCATTGGACACAGGAGGAGTTATATTTACTTGTCCCACTCCAGGAGGTGCAGCAGTAGGGAAAGCGTTGGATTCAGGAGAGGTTAAATTTACTATTACCACACCAGTCGGTGCAACAGTCGGGAAAGGAATAGACTCAGGATGGATAGCATTTAGTATTTACTGTTCCCACTCCATTCACTGTTACAGTACAGAGAGAGTAGTTTAAATAAATAACATATTTTAATATCTCTATTGAATACCGAAAAATATAAAATTCTAAATATAAAAAATAAGGGCTCATTAGGATGCCGGACGGACCGTCACTGACAGGTCGTCGTGACAGTCTACCCGACATCCGGTAGATCAGTCCGACCACTGGATTGAGATACTGGCGGTCGGAGCGATTTGGGTGGGGGAAAGACCGCCTCCTCGGATAGGCTCAGGGAGCTGGTTGGGGTGGCGGTTGTAACGCAATCCCTACAATGGAGGTGGTGCCTTACGGATTAGAATGTCCCTTTCCCTCAGCCTTTACATGGTGGTCCGACCGCCATGTAAAGGCAGACAGAAAGGGACTTTGGGGGCCCTGTGGGTGCCCGCTATGGGGTCAGGCGGGGTGCCTGTCATATGATCCTTAGATGTTTGTAGACATGCATTTTACTATTGCAGCCTGTATTGCGGTGCGGCCCTTTTTGGGCGACAGCACAAGCCGCAATAGTAAACTGCAGGTTTCTGACCACCTTCACAGTAGTTGAAACGCAATATTGTGAGTGGAGCCGCCGACTACGTGTCGGGCGGTCTATCCCACAGTGATAGAGGTCACGCACCTGTCTGACCGCCATCCTAACAAGGGTCTAAATGTCTTAATTGTAACAACAATAAAAAATACTGTAACTATTTCAAATTTAAAAAAAATGAGCAATTAACACAAATATTAGTGTAATTACAATACCACACTATATTCCCACAAATGTTACAGTCAACAATTAAAATAAATAAACACAGTATAACATAATGAACAGATGAAAAAATATTTTTTAAATACATATTTTTTTCATTATGATTGCTTAAATCATTTCCCCCATTTCTTCACAAACTAAACATACCTAAAATATAACAAATATGATACATTCACAACATACTTTATCAATACAAAAATGAATAACAAAGTAATAAATAATTATTTCTTAATTAACTTCCCACCCTGTAACCCTATAAACACAACAACCCACACCTAACATACCATTTTAAAAATATCTTGATTACAAAATTAACATAATTAATTATCAATTAAGTATTTAATATTGATCTAAATGTATTATTAATTCATTAGAATGATTTAATTCCCACCCTGTACTCCTACAAACCCAACAACCCACACCTGACATATAACCTAAAGAAATCCTAAATACACATTTTGCACAATTAATTATCAATTATCGATTAAATATTTAATATTAATTTTAATTAATTATTAATTAGTTGTAAATAATTTACTTCCCATCCTGTAGCCCTGTAAAGTCCACAACCTGCACCTAAAACATAACTTAAAAAAAAATAATTATCTACTTCAAATAATTATCAATTAAATAATTACAAATACATTATTAATTAATTACAATGTAGTTACTCCCCACCCTGTACCCCTGCAAACCTCACACCTCTCCTAAAACATAATTTAGAAAATAGATGAATTACAAAATTAACATAATTAATTATCAATAAAATAATGAACAATAATTAAATATTTACATATTACTAGTAATTAAATTACTTTCCAATCCGTACCCCTACAAACCCGACAGCCCTCACCTAAATCATAACTTAAAAAACAAATTACACAATTCACATAAACAATTATCAATTAAATAGTTAATAAAAATTTAAAAATGAATTATGAATTAATTATAATTACATTTCTTCTTACCCTATATCCATACAAAACCCACAACCTCTTACACCCCTTAAAATTACAATAACAATTACATGAAATTAAAAAACAAATACAAATGTACACACAATATTCAAACATTAACAATAATTATACAAACAATGTATTACATATACAATTAAAACATATACTAAAATACATAGGAATTATTAAAAAAAATGATGTTAGCAACAATATTTTAGTAAACAATATTAACAACCTAGATTTTTTTAACGTTGATATGAAAAACATAGATATTTTTGTAAAAGTTATTAACAACATAGATATTTTTACATCAATATTACTCATCTTAGAAAATCTATATTCTTGTTAACGATATTCCTGTGTTACGATATTTGTGATCATGGTATTAAAAACTCTATATTTTTGCATCTTTATATTATTTTGATACTTTGTCCAAACAACATATTGGGATATTGTAGGTAATGTCTTTTGCAACCCTGACTGGTGGAGTTCCAATCAATCAAACTCAATATCAGGCCTCCATTATCTGGATGTTACGGTGAGACTGCTGAGTATGTGAGCTATGCAAAGTGACGGTCCTCCTCGCCTAAACCTATCATTAGGAGAATGCTCTGTAAGAACAGTATCTTTGATGATATTGTTTAATCAGGAAGAGTCAATGGCGTATTTTTGGGGAAGAAGGAGGAGATTAGCGAGGAAGAGATAAAGAAAATTAGAGAGTTGAAAATGTGGTGATTATAATCATACGATTGAAGCTCAAGCTTACCATTGATAAAGAGGCTGATGTGGGATTCACAGGCATTCATTCCATTTTGTCAACTATGAGTGCCACAGTTCACATTAATGTTACCAAAAGTAAGCAAAGTGTTTAACTATAGCCATGTCTAGTTCAATCTTTGGAAGAGAACCCCGTCAAATGATGCCCGGGCAGTGACATAGAAGATGCTTTCAGCGGAGAAAGAGAGAAGGGAAAATGTGGGAAGAACTTCCTGAGCAGCAGGCCAATGAAGTGAAGGGGCAGGTTGCTCTTGAACTAAGGGGCCCATTAGGATGACGGGCGGACTTTGTCCGCCCGCCATCCCCTCGTTGAAAGGGACCGCCCGCCATAAGGGCGGGGGTCCCGTGGGGGAAATTAGGATGCGCCCCCCACAGCGGCGGGCGCATCCTGTATTTTTAACATTGTGGCGGGCGGTGCTTTCCGTCCGCCGCAGACCCTCCAGCCGTGATAATATGGCGGGGGTCATTCTGGCACAGATGGCGGGCGGATCGCCCCCGCCAGGCTGGTGATGGCTACCGCCGCCTGGCGGGGCAATCCCCCCGCCATCCTAATGGGGCCCTAAGTGCGGGGCCAAGAAGAAAGGATGGGGACTGAGGAAGATGTATGCTTCATTCTAATTTTGTTGACCACTCACCCTGGAGTTGCAATTCCCTTCTGTCTTGCCATGGCTAGGGTCTTCATACAGAACAAACCTTAAACTTCCAGCATGAGGGTTGTACTTCTGTTGTCGAAGGTGTACAGAGAGTAAGAAAGATAGAGAAGGGCTGGTGGCGGAGTGAGAGAGCTACAGAATGAGTAGCAGGGATAGAGGGAAACAAGGGTAGAGTGACAGAGGCATGAGGAGCAAATGGGAAATGCAGGCTGAAGACATGAGAAATATAAAAACTGTGGAGAATGGAAAGAGAAGGCAGGCAGATAACGATGTAGGATAGAGTGAGAAAGAGGGAAAAAGACATGGAAAAGATACAAAATAGAATGATAGCAGAGAGGGAGATGTATGAGGCGGATAGGGTGAGAGAACACTGAAAAAGAAAGGGAAGTCATGGATGAAGGAAGGTGACTAAGAGATGTGAGTATACAATGATTGACAGAGGGTCACATATTACAAGAGAAGAGGCAAGGAGAGAGGAAAGAAGCAAGAGGAGATATAAGAGAGAATGAGGATACAAAAAGAGTGAAGAACAAGAAAGGGAGATGTGTTTCTGAGATACAAGGAGAAGAGAAGCGACCGAAGGAGTGGGACATTGAGTGGAGACAGGAAATTGAGAAGAAGAAGAGAAGGAGAACTAGAATTGGAGGAAACAAGTTTACAAAGAGAGAAGGATATGCTGAAGCTATGAAATATTTAAAGATACAGAGTGTCCCAGGCTGGGAAGGGGAGAATGAGAGATAGATGTATAGCTGTCTTCATATGGTATGATGGGGGCTATCGGCATATGTTAGTGTATGGTATGGTATGGTATGGCATGGCATGGTATGGTTGGGGCTACCTTAATATGGTATGGCAGGGGCTGCTTTTATGTGGTATGGTAAGAGCTGTCTTCATATGGTTTGATGGGGGCTGCCTTCATATAGTACGGTGGCAGCTTCCTTCATATGATTTCAGTGTTACCCCTGTATAATGACTGATGCACATTGATGACTTACTTACCTGGGTCTAGTTTCTGAAAGTTGGAACATTTATGACACATTAAGCATTGGTTACAGGGAGTTCCGTAGTGCAAGGGAAGAGAGGTATTACTTTTTTAGCTATCGGCAAGGCAAAAACAGTGAAAGATCTATAGCCCTCTATGTTCTCTGAATATTCTCTTGTTCTGTTATCACAAGCATTCTGACTGACATCTAAGATACACCTAGCTAAGACCTAAAAGCCTTCCTATCTGTGTCTATATTGACAATATGAGAATTTCTAATACCATTTTAGGTTGACCTGTCTATGTAGTGGAACTAGGCAAAGGAATAAAGTGGCAAGTTACACTGGGTGCTAAATTCAAAGGAACATGTCAAATTCAAACAAATAAAATAAAAATTAAATTGGTACAACAAGCACATGGCTTGCCAATGATGTTAGTTTCTGTAACTGACTAAGGCCACCTTCCTCAACCTACTACAGCCTCCACCTATTGGCAGCTCACCCTTGCCACTCTTCCCTCTGAGGATTTTAGACATTCCCTCAGCAGTTCTCCTTCCAGTTCCCATTGCCACATACAGACCTGTTAGCTGTTCACAACCCTTGGTAATAGTTCAACCTTCATCTCCCTGTGTCTGCATTAAGTTCTACTGCCCAGTCTGTTCCTTCTCTGGCCAACTGCAGGCCTCTTGCTTCTTGTAGGTCTCTTTTCTGCTTGTGACCTTTCACCCATCTGTCCATCTAACACAATGTTTCCTTTGTGCTTGTGATGAATAACTTTGGACTTTCCAGTTCTAGTCCTCTGCTCATCGTGGATTGCTGGTTCCTGGAATATTGACCTCTCTTTTTCTCTGCCTTACAGTGAAGTTCCAGTCCAGGATGAAGCTAGAGGAACTTATTTTAGATGCTGGAGGCTTTGGAAGGTTCCAGATCATTATTTTGCTCCTCCTAGTCATTCACCGGGCCACGCTGTCTATGCACTTCTTGTTGCACAACTTCATTTCAGTGGTGCCTCCCCACCGGTGTACGCTCCAAAACAAGGATGGGTTTGTGAACCTCACGGAGGAGGAAAGGCTCCTCATCAGCATCCCCAGGGAGCCTGATGGGACCTTCAGCTCCTGCAAGATGTACCGAGAGCCCCAGTGGGATCTGCTGGAGAACTACACCTTGGGACCTCCCGACAGCACCGCCTGGGGATCCTCCAACGCCTTCGCACTGCAGGCGTGCCAGCATGGATGGGACTACGACCACTCTCAGTTCATGTCTACAATAGCCACTGAGGTAAGAGCTGATTCGATACCTCATGTTGCAGGCTGAGTGTTAAAGCAGCCATCTTGTGCAATGTGTCAGTGTACTAAGGTTTAGTAATGATATCAGTCAAAATAAAAAATGTAAAAATAAATAAATAAATTATAATAAATAATAAAGAGTCCTCACTGCCTAAGATCAAGTGCTCCAAGGGATAAAAGTCACAGCCAATGAGTGAGACTGTACTTCAAGTAGTGAGTATAACAACCATTGTGTGAAGGTATGCTCTCATGAGTGAAAGTTGTGTTGAATGAGTGAGTCAGTTGCCCTATGACATAGATTTAAAATCAAAGCATGGGAATCTGCAACTAGGTATGAAATGCAGACATGATAAGTGTAACTGCGGTGCATGGAGTGAAAGTCACAATGTGTGAGACTATCCTGCATGGAGCGAGCCTCGCGGCCAGTGGCTGAGACTTTGAATCCAGGAGTTACTCTTTCATCTAATTAATGAGACAGGACTCCTTGCTCACAACTTAAAGCAAGAGACTGTGTTCCGAGGAATGAGCTCAAACCCAAAGTATAAGAACGTGCTCTAATGAGAATTACTGACAACAGATGATCTACTTTGTGAGTCAAGGAGTGATCTTAAATCAATAAGCTCCAAAGAGTTAGACCAAAGCTATGGACAGAGAGTGGTTGATAAAGTTTGAGAGTCACACACCACTAATGAGATGTGCAGATTTTGAGATTAAGTGGTGTGTCCTTGGGCCAAAAGAAGCTAAGTCTGTGCCCATCTATGGGCATGAATGGTTCTTTCTCTTGGCCCATGGAGAAGAGGCTGCCAATTTCAGTCTAGCCACCAAAGATGTAAGACATGCCAGACACCTACAATGTCGGCCTTCCCAGGAGAGCGGCATTCCTCTTTGTTTTCAGTGCAGGGAAGGGCGCATTTAAATTTTCACTTCTCTGGAGTGTAAGTGCTGTACAGTGACAAAGACAAGCATACATTTAATGAGTGAATGGAGAGGTTTTTGGTACGTGGACTGTTACTGAAATGTGATGTTGTGTTCTTTAAGGAGGTGAGGCTTCAACTCTTTCATAAATTGGAGCTGGGTTTGGGCACTCAGTACAGAGATGTTGTTCTAAATTCTGGGAGAAAGAAAGAAGAAGGCCTGCTGTATAGTTTATTTTTATTTTTTCACTTCTTACCACTTTGGTGTCTTGGTTCCTGTGGGTCGTCAGTGTGATGGTGTTTTCCAGGCAGCACTTTCACATTCCTAGCAAAATAGCCAATAACATTTGGTTAATTTCAGACAAGCTCTTTCTCATTCTGGACCTGGAATTTGCTTTGCATCAAATATGCAAAAACAAATTGGTGAACTGTATTGTTCCATAATGTATCTTCTTAGTCCAGGACAGTGTTGTTCCTGTGTTATTTCCTGTTTCTGCCTTTCCTCTACAGAAATTTACATTTGGAAGACAAAGCACTGTGTTGCAGTGCAATTGGAGTGCATTTTACAACCGTTTCATTGACCCCTCAATTCTCTTTTTGAGCTGTGGTGGAACTTTTAGTACTGTTTATTTCAGTACTGGTTGTACCTTTTCTTTTCCTACACCTCTTTCCAGCAGTCCTTCTGTAATTCCTGGATATCCATTGCCTGCTCCTTGGATCTCAAGCCTGGACATCATCATCATCTGGAGGTTTCTTGTGGCTGGAACTGTGTTCTCAAGTCTGACATTTCATCCTTAGTACCCTCCTCCCCATTTCATGCATAGTTTGTGGAGGAAATGTGCACCTGGAAGGCATTGCTCTTACCTCGGACAAGCCAGACAGAAGAAAGGAGTCTTGTCATGTACAGCTGCTGACACTGTGCGTCCAATGACAATTGTTGATAAGATTTGCAATAAAGAAAATCCTACCACTGATTCCAACAGAAAGCATGAACATTTTTGTTACATCCTTAGTCCTTTCCAAACTGGATTATTGCAACCCGTTATATCTCGGTACACCCATGAAGCAACTACGCAGACTTCAGATGATCCAAAATGCAGCTGCAAGGATCCTCCTAGGGATTCCTAAATTTCAGTCACTGAGAAAGCACTTTCTGAGTCTTCACTGGCTACTGATCAAAAGCCGTATCAAGTTCAAAACCCTGTGCATCACATATAAGGCACCACACGGTCCCGGTCCCCAGTTCTTGAAGCGGTCACTGTATTGACAGATGCCTTCGATCACAAGAGGCAAAATTGATACTTTCTCAGAGATATTTTAAATCAAAGTGGGGCGGCAGAAGCTACAAAGCTCTGGAACACCCTCCCTCCTGCCATCAGAAATCTTCCCTCCTTGACATTGTTCAGAAAAGCCATTAAGACCTGGTTGTTTGTTGAATAGTGCCCCTGCTTGCTTCTTGACTGCTGGCGCCAAGACACCGTTTGGTATTTGTGCGCTGTATACATTTATAACATAACATTTGTGCAGTAAGGGATATTTAGTTTTAAATAAGTTTGCTACCCCTAAAATATTGAAAAAGGGCATACACATCAATGTATAGTGGTCTGAAAGAACACACAGTTAGATAATATTGTGAATGTGTCTTCTAGAAGATGATGCTCTGGAGGACTAAACTGGTATTTCAAACTCTGCAGACATGCATAAATACTTAATACTTGGTTACAGAGTGTGATGAGGAAGTATGCAAGTCATTAATATTCCACAGTTGTGGGCTAACAATTACTATTCAATAAGAGAGTGGCACTAGCTAATACTTTGGGAGTGTGCTCTGGAAGCAAAAATATTCTTGTTTATTAGGTAGGAGGAATGATTTTGGGCCATATGTATCAAAAAGTCATTTTGCGATTCTCAATTTTTTTGCGAAAAGCTATTTGAGAATCACAAAATGCTTTGTATGTAGGATTTGCAATACATTTTGCGAATCCTACATATTCCTTAATTGCGAACCTCAATAGGTCCATAGGAATGAATGGGAAGACATTCTCAATTTGCAATTAGCAATTAGCGAATGGCAAATTCAGAATGCAATTTAAAGGGTGCAGGGGTGTCAAAAGGACACCCTGTTGCACCCCTGAAATAAGCATGGGTGCACATGTGAAGGGCATGTATGTGCTTCACATAGCAGTTTGAAAAATGCAAAAAAGTGCATTTTTCAAAGATATCGCAAATTACCACCAACTTGAAGTTGGAGGTAATTTGCGATTCCTTAAGGCCAAATTGCACTTTTTTGGTGCTTCTTACCTTGCATTTAAGAAATCGCAAAATTTGCGATTCCTTCAATGCATTCGCAAAATAAGGAATCAGAAATTTTGCAATTCCTTATTTGGCACGCAAATTTGCCTCATAAATACCGTTTGGCAAAATTTCGATCGCAAATGCCGAAATTCTGCGAATTTCGGCATTTGCGAATGCAATTCTGCTTGATACATATGGCCCTTACTGGTTAATATTCTGCTTTTGCTCACTGCTCATTATTACTCTGGAGGTGCATGCTATCTGTAAAGCCTCAAAGGAGTGTGTCATTAGTTAAAACTCTTGAGATGTGCAGTAGCAATGAACACATCAGAGGACTGTGCTAGAGGGTAATACACTAGAGTTCTATACTTCTAACTATTACAGTAGAAGGGTATGCTACCAGGTTTTATTCCAACGGAGTGCGCAAGGGGGCAATACTCGGGAGATGTTATGCTTTATATGCATGAACCTGTAATATTACTGTGGAACAGTGTGTTAGTAGTAACTACTTTGTGTAGTAAAAACACTGCTCCCAATGCAGTAATAAAGGTTTCTTTTTCACTCACCAGTGCACAGACCATCATGAAGCTCGCTGCCTGCTTCCAGAATACTGACTCCGTTACCTTAAGCCAGGTGACATTGTAGATACACAGTAACTCAGGCTATGTACCTCGTCTCCACGCTCTCTCTTGTGGTAAGGCCTTCACACAGGAGAAAAGATTAAGGGGTACATGCATCAACATAGACAATAGCGATTCTTTGATTGCGATTTTTAAGGAATCGCAATTAAAGAATCACTATTGCCAATGCATTTTGGAATTGCATAAAATTTTGCAATTCCTACAAATTCCTTAATTGCGTCTTGCAAATTGCGCCTCACAATTAAGGAATTGATTCCCATTCATTCCTATTGGCCCAGAGGCCCATAAGAATGAATGGGAATTGCATGCGCAATTTGCGAGTACCCAATACTTACAAATTACGCATGCAATTTCAAGGGTGCAAGGGTTCCAAACGGACACCCTTGCACCCCTAAAATTACAATTTAACCACATGTTGCGCACATAATGCCCCAGGGGCATGTGTGTGTGTAAGATGTGACTTCAAAAAATGCACTTTAGTGCATTTTTCAAAGAAATCGAAAATTACCATAAATTTTATATTGATGGTAATTTGCGATTCATATTAGCGAAATCGCTAATTTATTTTGTTTAATGCAGTGCATTTAGGAATCACAATCTGCGATTCCTTAAATGCGCTCACAATTTAAGTAAGCGCAAATTTAGCAATTACTAAAATAGCGATTTTTGCATTTGTGATGATGCATCCCAAATGCAAAAATACTGGTAGCAAAGGGGCAAATTCTGTGAATCTGCATGTTTGCAACCAGTTTTTAGGTTGATGCAGGGAGCCCTATGTACCTGCATATACATATCTTCTTTCTTTGCAAATTAACAAATGAGAATAAACAAATAAGTGAAATTAACATAGTTATATCATAGTACTGATATATGGATTAAATTAAATTGAAGAAAAACCTAGGATGAGAACTAAAGAACCAATTTATGTCTATGTTTCCACATCTCTTTATAAAAACAAATTGATACATAACAACATCCAGTAAAAGGGCCAGCAAACAACACTCCCTACATCTCCTTCCACAAATTTCATCATCACTGCTCCCACTCCCTCTACCTCTTTCAATCCTTCTTCCTCTTTGTGTACCCTTTCTTGACTCTCCACCACCTCCTTCAATTTGTAGACGCTCCAACATAAACACACTACATCCTTCCTTGCTTCTTTCCATCACCTGCCTGTCACTTATTTATTATTTATTTATTTGAGGAATTTCTAAAGCGCACTATCACCTGACATGCATCTTGGCACTGGTAACACGGCAACCATGACGACGGGTAGGAGGCATAGAAAGAAAAGAAAAAAACAGATCTAGTTCTTAGGAAATAGCCAAGTCTTTAATTTCTTTCTGAAAGCAAGTAGATCATCATGTTGTCTGAGTGCAATAGGTGGAGTGTTCCACAACCTGGCCGCAGCGACCCCAAATGATCTACCCCCTGCTCTAACTTTTTTGAAGCGGGGTACTTTTATAAGCTTGCCCCCAGCGGAGCGAAGCATTCTGTTGGGAACGTACCATTCGAATTTTTTCTGAAGGGGGGCAGGTCCCTTCCCATGTAGAGCCTTAAACACTAGGCAAAGGGATTTAAATGTAATTCTTTGTCTCAAGGGGAGCCAGTGCAGCTCCGCCAGTGCTCCAGAGGCGGACGACCTCCTCGGCCAGCCTAGTACCAATTTGGCCGCGGCAGATTGCATCCCCTGTGACCTGTCTAAGAGGAATGCAGGGGATTCAAGGAGCAAAGCATTGCAGTAGTCCACCCGACTGAGGATCGTACTGCGTGCTATCAGGACGCGGGCTTGATGGGGTAAAAGAGGGAAAATTTTCCTCAGTGAATGAGCAATAGCCAGGCAGCAGCTCACCACCTTCGCCACATGTGCCTCCAAGGAGAGGTTGCAATCAAATGTTACCCCCAGGTTGCACACTGTCTTGACCGGCTGTCATGGCTGGATTTTCTGATTAGATGGGATCAGCCCCTAGGGTCCCCTCCAACCCAGCCAGAACGTAATCACATCCCTCCTCAGGACCATCTATCTAGGCACCTGGGTACCTACCTGAGGATGGGGAACTCGCAATATACAAGCTCATATTATTAAAAATACCACTAAATCTATAGGGATACTAAGAATACTCACTGATTACTAAGGATATCCATACCCTACACCACACTCATACATCAGTTAGTCTCGCGGCCACTCAGACCCAGACTGATCTACCTCAGGGCAGACATGACACACAATCCGGTGCGTCTACACATGGGCCTGCAGAACCCAATGCTCTCTTTTCCAAATGATCTACAATCCGGCAGATCTCCACGCCAGTATCCCCCCTGACGCTCTCACTTACACAAGCCACAATCCTGTGGGTATCCACGCTGGTCATCCACCCCAGCGCTCTCACTAACGCCGTATATCAACGACGACCACATTCCTATGAACACCTTCAGATATATGTCTCTTCACTAAGGGTCTGCTACTACAATAATATTATGGGATAGCCGAATTACTTAGTGTCAACAATTCCCTAGCTCAAGGGCTCCCTGTTCTCTCTATTTATTCAGACTTACCGGATCAGGGGCAGCATCTGTTCTGGCTATAACATCTGACTAGGAGAAAAAGGTTACCTATGCTTTGGAACAGAAGACGCTGTTTACAGGATTATGGGAGGGTGTACTACCGTGGTCCCTTAGTTGCAGGTCTCCTCTCTCCCTCACTATTACTTACCTGATCAGGGGTAGCATCTGTTCAAACAGTAATACCTATCAGAAAAGAAGATTACCCTCACTGTATGGGGACAAAGATATACACACTATGTGATTGAGTTATTTCTTGATTTAAGCGCTCCTACTCCCTTCTGATCCATCAGTGGCTCAACGGCAACTGGCTAGAAGCTAAGATAGCTTTATCATAAAAAAACTCATGCACACTAATTCACTAATTAATGGGGATGTTTATTGTAACAATAATAAAGTATACATATACAAAACTATGGGGTCTCTATAACTAGCAGTAACTTTAACTTACCGCTGAAAGAAAAGGATTAAACATACAATTTATTTGCGGGGTAACAGGAACACACCGCTGAAAGGGAAAAGATTAGACATACAATAGCCTAGGGAATAAGAACAAGATTAAAGTGTAAGTGTAAGTGTAACTAATTCAGACTACCTCACCTATTAGAAGGAAGATTTCTCTCTCTGCCTCTGGTGGGATTAGGGCTCTCTCTGTCTCTCCCTCCTTCACCACATCACCACGCCTCTGGTTCAGTTGCTCCAGCTGACAGCCTTCTTTGATGCCCTCTGCACTGCTCTCTCTCTCCTCATCTTCAGCAATCGTCTGCCTTCTTTCTCCATTCAAGAACTGCACTCTATTCTGCAGCTTCAGCAGATATCCTCTCTCTCTCTCCAAGCTGAACTGAGCTCCAAGCTGAACTGAGCTCCCAGCTGTTCTGAGCTCCAAGCTGTTCTGAGCTCCAAGCTGTTTTGAGCTCCAGGCTGAACTGCACACAAGCTGGAATGAACACCACGCTGAACTGACCTCCAAGCTGAACTGAACACTCCTCCTCTCCTGTAGCTCACTAATATGGATGCTTGTCCTTTCATGGAAAGTTACGGCCAGTAACCTGCCGCCCACCAAATTCTTGTACCTCCCCGTACCAAGGACACGTTCCCAGCTGGCCAGCCTGAAGTTGTGTCTTCGGAGTGGAGAAAAATACATTCCTTCGATAAGGGCCAGCCTGAGCCGGTTCTCTCCAAGCGAACAACAGCCTTAACTATAAACTTTACCTTTACCCTGAAAAGCCTCTCAGCTTCATCAAGATGGAGTCCCTCTAGCTCTAGGCCTGTAGGCCTGAAAGGGATGAAATGCCCCTTAGCTCTGCCAGAATACCTACATAAACCATACCAATGTGTCAAGTATGTCAAAGCCAATAGGCAATAGACAGGTTAGAGTCAAGAATAAGGGATCTATCATCATATTAAACAGCTATCCTCTTCTAGGTCTGGAAGAAAGGGCTTAAAAGGGCCAACACAAGCTAAGAATACCTATACTAGATGTGAGCAAGACTAAGATCTATATCACTGCTAAATAGAGCCAAAAACTCTGCCATTACATTCCACCCTTAGATCCTTATCTTGCGAACATCGATAAACAACAACAACCATATAAACAAACATCAACACAATCTATCAACAAACCAAAAACCAAGAAAACTCTCTAAAATGAATGACAACTTAAGGAAATTCTACCTGAAACTCAATTGTAGGGAATACAAACCTAACAACCAACTGAAAACAAATCAAAGCACCCTTGACTTGAATGCTGAAACATATCTGAGATTGGATCTGATAACAACAGAAACTAACCAAAGCATCCTCAAACTAAATGTGCCTCAACTTCTAGTGATAACTGGTGAAGTCTAGTGATGTAGGGACTTATGTGTTGAATGAAAACAGCAAGGGGCCTAAATGGGGCCTACCTACTTCGGACAACTTAAGAACTAAATGTGTTTCAACTTCTAATGAAAAAACAACAAAGGGCCTAAATGAGGCCTACCTACTATGGTCAACTTAAGCTAATGATGACACATGAAATCTATTGGTGTAGGGGCTTAAATGTGGAATAAAAACAACAATGGGCCTAAATGAGGCCTACCTACTATGGTCAACTTAAGGTAATGACGACTCATAAAATCTATTGGTGTAGGGGCTTGTTTGTGGGATGAAAATAACAATGGGCCTAAATGAGGCCTACCTACTATGGTCAACTTAAGGAAACATTTTGGTGAAATCTGAGAAATAGACATGACAAATTATTTTCAAGGTCTAGGTAAACATTAATACATAATCATACTAAAAGACACACCTCCCAGGACAACCTAAAGTCTAGGGTAACCACCCTTTGATCAATCAAGGTGAAAATGTAATAACAGTAAAAGACAACCCCATTTCTACAAGATAGCTGGTGGAACACCAAGCCTAAAACAGCCATTTTACATCACACTGTGGAACACATGTGTGCACCACCATTCAAAAAAAAAAGGTCCTTCATTGGCAAAAACTGTTTTGAAGAAAACAGGAAAACTATAATAGGTGACATGTTTGTTTTTCTTTTAAAAAGTGGGGCCTGCTCATAGTGATTGCAAAGAAAAAACATGGGAATAATGCAGGCCAAGGAATTATACAAGAAAATCCTTTTGCGATTCTGTCACAAATAAAAAAAGTATAATTGTGTTTTGTTTTAAAAAAAAAGTAAGTCCAATGTCAATTTTGGGACATCAGTGTAGGTCACCACCCGGCATCTTCGGTATCCAGACACTTCCTCCGATGCGGCCATCCACCACCCTTCCGGTCTGGTCTGGTCTGGTTCCATCTTCCAAAAATAACAAACTAACATAAAAACATGAAAGTAAAAAACTAAAATAAGAAAGGAAGTGGGGGGGGGGGGGCCGACCCACGCACCAACACCACAACCCAGCAATCCTAGGACGAGAAAACAAGTATCATTAATCTTGCATGATAAAATTTTCTATTTAAAAAGCACCCCGGGTGCCTTTCATTATTGAAAAGAAAATATCCTAATTAATTAAAAGCATTAGCAAAATCCAATTTTTAAGTTCATTTAGAAGGGCCTAACATACCCTAATCCTCTGTGAGACAGCCCCTCCCTTCAGAATAAGCGGGAGCCAGGCTACAGTGTGAAGCAATTTGAATCACTGCCAAATGATGATCTCACAGCAGGAGCAGGGGCTGCAAGCCTCCCATTCCCTGATCAGGGAAGCCCGCCCAGGCCCACTGTATCTAAGTAACTCCAAGGGCCAAGAGTCTGCAAGAATCCCTTATCAGCAGGCAATGAAGCTGCCCGCGCTGACAGCCAGGAAGAGCGAGTTCACCCCACCCGTACATAAACATGCCGTCCGCGGAACAAAATTGGATTATAGCCAATCATAACAGGACAGGCTGCAGTCGAAGCCTGCAGAGGAAAAAACCCGTCTTCACAAACCAGCTGGTCTGCCAAGGTCGACAAACAAATTCCTTTGGAAACTGTTCCCAGGCTTGATTTCTCTAGCTAACAAAAGCTAGCATTTAAAAAAAAAACAATTCTGTTACAATGTACTGCTACTTAAAAGCTCCACTTTCTAAAAAGACTTTTGTCTAACTAATTCAGCATTTATTCAGCATGCAGTTCAACATACAAAAAGGGGCAATTTACTTCTGCACACAAAATTATACAGTCAGCATGTAAAAAAAAAACGAATTAACATGGACTATTGGGTTTAAAATTTCTCCACACAAATATCTATCAGGCAGCACGTTTATCGTGCAAGGTCTTAAGAAATATATATTATCAGCTGTTGAAAGAGAAATAATTTTAAAACAACATAAAATGCAGACACATTTCACCATTATATTGTGTTCAACCAGGGACAACATGTAATTATGCATTACAGTGTAATTTATAGCGCAAACTCTTCAATGCAACCTAATAAAAGGGCCACATTCATATATTACTAAACAGCCATTTATTTTCTAACTGAGTGTATTAACTGACATTTGCATATTAAAATGTCCACATTTGAAAAAAGGTTCAGCTTGCATTTGGGAAAATAATAATAAGAATACTTTTAATTTAAAAGCACACGGTTGCCTTTCACTAATTAAAAGCACATGTTACCATGCACTGTCGGGCAAGATTGATTATTCTCAACCTGTGATCACTGCCAAAGCATCGGCCAGCACATTCCTTCCTAGATGGAAAACCCTCAAAGAAATAATTAATGAAAACAGCCCATAGCGTGCGCACACCAACTGGGCCATCTTCTAATATTTCACACATTTTAAACCATGCATTCAAAAATAATTCTCCACACGTCTATGGATGCATATTAAGAAGCGCATTTAAAAGAACACAGCTCTCTCCGTGCAAACCCTTATCTCAATCTGACTGGTTGATTTATAACCTAGCGACCCCTAAGAGTCAGACACATGAAGACATCAGTTCCAAGGCAAACCCACACAAATTCGTAGACGCATTTCAAAAAGAACAGAGCCCTTCGCAAAGCACAAGATGTTACCTTTCCGGCAAGAAGCTGACAAAGCACGTAGGCAGACCCAGGAATCAATAAAAGTCAAAATCAAACCATCAATCATTAAAATAATACACTGACTTTTATAGTCAGTTCAGATAACCATGCAAGGTAAAACAGCATGTTTAAAAATAAAGACTGCCATCTCAATTCAAGATATTAACCCTTTGGCAGCTCAAGCACAATCATTCCCCAATGTCCATGGATACATGGGAAAGTCATGAGCACATCTCTTCACGTTTACAGATAACACGTACACACATTTTCAAAACGTTATCCCCAAGCACCCGAGAGAGATCCAGCTCTCTCCTGCCTAACGTAATGATAACATGCCCTGTCCAAGCCATTACCACATGGCGCTATTCACAAGCCATATTTACAAGACAAACTCTTCACAAACAATATATCCAAGGCGCAATTCACAAGGAACACAGCAGATCAACATGAGAACATGCACCTCACAAGCCACAATAACATGGCGCTATTCACAAGCCATATTTACAAGACAAGCTTTTCACAAACAATATATCCAAGGCGCAATGCACAAGGAACACAGCAGATCAACATGAGAACATGCACCTCACAAGCCACATTAACATGGCGCTATTCACAAGCCATATTTACAAGGAGCTATATGCAAAGAACTCCAAAGATCATATAACAATGAACACATTTCACATTGCACAGCATAAGCAGATGCAGCAAGCAATTTAATGGACAATTTAAAAGCATTTTTTACACACATTTATACAATTGGACCATCACAAAGATGTAACTGGCTCCCTCATGTAATGCCATCCTTCAACCCTGACAGTTTAAACACCAAGATGAAAACCATTCCTTCCACCCTGAATAAGCCAAATGCCATGATGTTATGCAATCTCCTCACGCTGCAACTGTTCAAGCCCATAGGTCACACAGGCTACATAAACTGCAACATTACGCCAGATGGAACTGGCGCTCAGGGCACTCCCTCACAACACATGGGAAACTCTCTAAGCACATGGCCAGGACACACAGGATAGGTAAGCAGTTCGTGACGCCAGATGTCATGGCTGGATTTTCTGATTAGATGGGATCAGCCCCTAGGGGCCCCTCCAACCCAGCCAGAACGTAATCACATCCCTCCTCAGGACCATCTATCCAGGCACCTGGGTACCTACCTGAGGATGGGGAACTCGCAATATACAAGCTCATATTATTAAAAACACCACTAAATCTATAGGGATACTAAGAATACTCACTGATTACTAAGGATATCCATACCCTACACCACACTCATACATCAGTTAGTCTCGCGGCCACTCAGACCCAGACTGATCTACCTCAGGGCAGACATGACACACAATCCGGTGCGTCTACACATGGGCCTGCAGAACCCAATGCTCTCTTTTCCAAATGATCTACAATCCGGCAGATCTCCACGCCAGTATCCCCCCTGACGCTCTCACTTACACAAGCCACAATCCTGTGGGTATCCACGCTGGTCATCCACCCCAGCGCTCTCACTAACGCCGTATATCAACGACGACCACATTCCTATGAACACCTTCAGATATATGTCTCTTCACTAAGGGTCTGCTACTACAATAATATTATGGGATAGCCGAATTACTTAGTGTCAACAATTCCCTAGCTCAAGGGCTCCCTGTTCTCTCTATTTATTCAGACTTACCGGATCAGGGGCAGCATCTGTTCTGGCTATAACATCTGACTAGGAGAAAAAGGTTACCTATGCTTTGGAACAGGAGACGCTGTTTACAGGATTATGGGAGGGTGTACTACCGTGGTCCCTTAGTTGCAAGTCTCCTCTCTCCCTCACTATTACTTACCTGATCAGGGGTAGCATCTGTTCAAACAGTAATACCTATCAGAAAAGAAGATTACCCTCACTGTATGGGGACAAAGATATACACACTATGTGATTGAGTTATTTCTTGATTTAAGCGCTCCTACTCCCTTCTGATCCATCAGTGGCTCAACGGCAACTGGCTAGAAGCTAAGATAGCTTTATCATAAAAAAACTCATGCACACTAATTCACTAATTAATGGGGATGTTTATTGTAACAATAATAAAGTATACATATACAAAACTATGGGGTCTCTATAACTAGCAGTAACTTTAACAAAACCGCTGAAAGAAAAGGATTAAACATACAATTTATTTGCGGGGTAACAGGAACACACCGCTGAAAGGGAAAAGATTAGACATACAATAGCCTAGGGAATAAGAACAAGATTAAATTGTAAGTGCAAGTGTAACTAATTCAGACTAACTCACCTATTAGAAGGAAGATTTCTCTCTCTGTCTCTGGTGGGATTAGGGCTCTCTCTGTCTCTCCCTCCTTCACCACATCACCACGCCTCTGGTTCAGTTGCTCCAGCTGACAGCCTTCTTTGATGCCCTCTGCACTGCTCTCTCTCTCCTCATCTTCAGCAATCGTCTGCCTTCTTTCTCCATTCAAGAACTGCACTCTATTCTGCAGCTTCAGCAGATATCCTCTCTCTCTCTCCAAGCTGAACTGAGCTCCAAGCTGAACTGAGCTCCCAGCTGTTCTGAGCTCCAAGCTGTTCTGAGCTCCAAGCTGTTTTGAGCTCCAGGCTGAACTGCACACAAGCTGGAATGAACACCACGCTGAACTGACCTCCAAGCTGAACTGAACACTCCTCCTCTCCTGTAGCTCACTAATATGGATGCTTGTCCTTTCATGGAAAGTTAAGGCCAGTAACCTGCCGCCCACCAAATTCTTGTACCTCCCCGTACCAAGGACACGTTCCCAGCTGGCCAGCCTGAAGTTGTGTCTTCGGAGTGGAGAAAAATACATTCCTTCGATAAGGGCCAGCCTGAGCCGGTTCTCTCCAAGCGAACAACAGCCTTAACTATAAACTTTACCTTTACCCTGAAAAGCCTCTCAGCTTCATCAAGATGGAGTCCCTCTAGCTCTAGGCCTGTAGGCCTGAAAGGGATGAAATGCCCCTTAGCTCTGCCAGAATACCTACATAAACCATACCAATGTGTCAAGTATGTCAAAGCCAATAGGCAATAGACAGGTTAGAGTCAAGAATAAGGGATCTATCATCATATTAAACAGCTATCCTCTTCTAGGTCTGGAAGAAAGGGCTTAAAAGGGCCAACACAAGCTAAGAATACCTATACTAGATGTGAGCAAGACTAAGATCTATATCACTGCTAAATAGAGCCAAAAACTCTGCCATTACACCGGCTGGCCAGGATTGGGGAACTCTGGGGGCCAAAGGTTCCTGGGCGGTCCTGCTGTGTGTCTGCGCACATCAAAGTGCATCATCTCTGTTTTGGCTATATTAAACTGTAGTGAATTCTCCCTCAGCCACTGTGACATGTCTTCTAAACATTCTTGAAACCCTTCTACTGAGATGGACTGGTCTCCCTCCAGGGAGAGAATGAGTTGCGTATCATCAGCATAATTGACAACCTTGATGTTAAATCGCTTGATGATCGCCAGCAAGGGTCTCAAGTAAACATTAAAAAGAATAGGGCTGATGGCCGAGCCCTGAGGTACCCCATGTTGGACCTGAGTGGGGGCAGATTGGTAAGGGGGAAGAGAGACTGCCTGCTGTCTCCCTGAGAGGAAAGAGTAAAACCATCTTAGGGCCACTCCAGTCACTCCCACCTCTCTCAGCCGGCTCAGAAGGATGTTATGGTTTACCGTATCGAAGGCGGCAGACAGGTCCAGCAGAATCAACACTGCTGCCTAACCCCTGTCTGCCCGCCCCCAAAGCTCATCCATTACGGTCACCAATGCCGCCTCAGTACCATGAGCCGGTCGGAACCCAAACTGCTCCTCCTCCAGATGTTTAGACATCTCTAAATGTGCGGACAGTGTACCACTTACTACCGGCTCAACTATTTTGGCCGGGAAGGGGAGAAGAGATATCGGTCTAAAGTTTTTTAGGCATTCTGAATCAAGGGAGGTTTTTTTTAGCAATGGCGTTACCAATGCCTGCTTCCATTGGTGTGGCACCACCCCCTCTGCAAGAGACTGGTTGCAGATCTTACACAGTGATGGAAAGAGTTCTGCCCCGAACTCCTTCCAAATTTTACAAGGCAGTGGGTCCAGGGGAGAGCCAGACACAATACTGTCTGCTATCTTATAAAAATCCTCAATCTGTAAGAGGATCCACACCTCCTTCTCCTCAACCCTTTTACAATTCAGAGCTACTCTTGTTTTATTCCATTTCTGGACATTCCTTAAATGTACATGCCATGGGGTAATTTTTACTACTTCGTCAGGATCTGTGAAATTGTTAATTCCACTATTTCTCCTCTCCAACTTGATTGTATTAAATAACCATTCTTAATTTTACTCCCCCTTAATCCTCCACTATTGCTTTGCTATTTTAATTTTTCCCCTCCAGCCATTGAGGATCTCACATAGGTCTGGGTTACCTGCCCTGCATCATTTCAAAAGACATCTTATTAGTGTCGCCATTCCGAGAGGTGCGGTATGCCCATACCATGTTTTCCGCTGTCTCCTTCACATCTTTCTACTGTTGACTGGCAGATAGATAGAACATTTTATTTTAAAAAACTAGATCTTTCAACCAGGCCATTACCGTACAGATTATACAAAGATGCCCTGGGCTGTCGTACTCCTTCACTACCTAAAAACGTCTTCATACAACGCAAAGTAAGTTGTGTTCAACTACCCATTACCAAAAAGGATGGACAACCTTGTCTCACAAATGTTTACCAAAGCACACCAATAGTACTTTCAATTGCCACATTGCTCCTAAACACCACTTCCATCCATTTCATGAACACATCCACTACTGCTACTGTAAAAAGATTATTCTAGATAGGCCATAGGTCTGAGGAAATCTCAACACACTTTGTTCCTAGCTCCTTCTGAAAAACTGAGACTTCCCATAGGTTCACCTCCCGCTTTAAAACTCTTTTTGCTTTCAATACAAACTTTACAGCACTCCACACAATTTTTTATATTTATGTCTAACACCGGCCACCAATATTTATCTTCCAAGTACTGCAATATCAGAGTTTGACCTAGACCCCCTCGTGCAGCTGAAGCCTCACTGCTGAGAGGCCTGTTTGTGAACATCCCTGTACCGTGTGGCAGGCACCATGCAGTGCCTGCCACATGGTGCAGGGATATTAAGGGGGATGGTGCCCCCAGACTCCATGCAGGAGGTCCCGGGGAAGGGAGGCCCGCTACGGCCCCCTAAAGTCAAGTTCCATTGCCTTTTTGTGGCCGGTTAACTGACATGAAACGGCCGACACAAGGGGTCGTTGCAGTCCCTACGACAGTGCCTGAGCAGGCACCACAACTATTGTAGGGATTGCAGTCCCTCCGACTGTCCGACGGGCTCCTTGAGCCCATTGGATGCGCGGTGGTCCGTCTTTCCACCATCCCTTCATCCGCCCGCCATCATAATGCGGCAGGCAACCCTACAGGGTCCGATGGCAGTGATACCGTCACGGATGGCCTGACGGTGGCGGTCCCACCGTCATCGTAATCGGGCCCATAGGGCTGAACTGATAAAGTTACATGACACAAACCAATCAACATTGCAGAAATTGTGTCAAATAAAACATATTACTCTAGGAATCACCCACATTCTGAATAACAATGATCCCTATTAGTCTACATGTAAGGGAAATTACATTGCGTATTTTAACAATTAACTATTTCAAATGAATAGACAATATATTTGTGGCTGCAGACAGCAATAGCCTTGATTTTTGAAACATACAAGAATTACTTGGTCAGGTTTCCTCCAAAGCACATTAGTTGATACAGTGTAAGCAACACAACTAGAAGATCCCATTTTGACTTTTTTTTTCAAAACAGAAATAAGGAAAAGGGCGAAATTATGCATGTAGTGTAACTTTTAAAAGCCACATTTCTTCAGCTGTAAAAGCAAAGGGACCAACAAGTCCAGTAAATGTGGTCCAATTGTGCTAACTTAAACACACAAAAAGTAACTTATTTTCATTTATAAATCTGCTTTGTCAAAATGTATTGCACAGATAGGTGCCATCATTTTCTACACCTAAGGTTGCAACCAGGACTTCCCTCCCACTACTAGAGTATCTGTGTTCCATTCAATTTAGGGCGGATGAAGCAAATGCCACTGGTTCTTCATACCCTTCCACACCTACAAGTGTACACTAACCCCACCCTATGTGCACCATCAACACACTTGAGGCATTCACATGAAAAGGTGCCAAGCTACCAGCATTTGCAATTTTTTTTTCATTCTCCTAAAATCATTTTCTTGTCTTTATCCCCTTTTACATTTTCCCTTCCTTAATAATTCCATGAAGGATTCTACTTTTTCTGCAAAGTCAATCAAACATTCATAACCAATTAACCCTATGTAAGAGAGTGACTGGTCTTCCCTTATGACAATGGTGTTAACTTAATTAATTTCACCAGATCCTCCTTAGGCTGGAATATTTAGCCTGAAATTGCGTAACCTAAATACTTGATTTAAATTAACTAAACCTGAAATTTGTTTAAACAGTCCTCAAACCTGCATATATCACGATTTCTTAAACTTTTTCCAGCAGTTCGTTATGCTTTTCTATAGTTGCCTCAAATTGTAAAATATTGTCCTGAAAACATAAACACTGGGCATGTGTTTAAATAAGTTGTTCATCATGTGTTAAAAAATACTGGATAAAGTCCATGTCAAAGGGAAGTCTGGTGAATGGAAAACACATTGCATTGTTACAAAGCTTTGGATTGTGGATGCAGCCTTATTTGGTGATAGGTTATTTGAAAATCTAAGCTCATGAAGAATTTAGCATCATTAAGCAACAACGTTATTTCATTGATATTGGGGAATTGGAGCCTATCCATAACTATGCTGTGATTTAAACTCCTGTGGTTGATGCAAAATCTCATACCACCATCAGCTTTTTTTGTCCATCACTACTGGTGAACCCGCAAGTGGAAAAAACCTGTGACAACCCTGTTGATAAATATGGTACCATATTGTATGCAAATTCAGCAATCCAGGCTTTACCGCATGCACTCATCAAACCGTTTCTTCCAGATGTAAGGCCCCTGCCCGGAAACACGAACAACGCGGCCTGTCCCAATTACTTAGGTGCACTCCAACACCTCTTCACTCAGTCAACGTCAGCACAATACGAAATTCTTCTGAATGGTAGACACCCTCCCTCGTCTCAGCCCTTCTTTTGTATTGTCACTCTTTATCTGTCCATTAAGGCCCACCTTGCCATCGGAGATAACTTCCATGGTGTGGGGGCATTTTGGAGTTACAAACTTTTTTAGCTGTCTTGTACGGCTCCATCATGTTTGACAGAAACATACGTCAAAGTTACAATTCAATCACAGGAAGCGCATCGAAAGCAGCTCCATGTGAATGCTAGAAATGTCCCTCTGTCCAAAACACATTTTTACATTTGGCTGTTGAGATCTCAACAAGGGCAACAGAGAAACTTACTCCTTCGCCTTGGCGGAGGATGGCACGACTTACAAAATAAAAATTGGGCCCATGGACACCATGCTGTCCGTTCTGATTCTGACTGCATGCCTGACTGCCTGACCCCTAGAAACAAACTAGTACCCATAGTACTACTTTTAAATCCTTCCAGTTTGAAGACATGAAGAATTATTGAAGATCCTATTTCCTTTGAAACTTCACTACCTCTATTGTTGCTCCCCAACCTGTCCCACTTGCATCCATAGTGATTACTGTTGGAAGTGATAGCTGAAAAGCATAATTCCTGGATAGGTTCTTTGCATTGAGCTACCACTTCAGAGAATCTGCAATTTGATGGAAGATTGGGGTTAGCTGGTCGTACATTTGGGATACCCTGTTCTAGCGCTCCTGTAGATGCCTTACTAATGGGTAGATATGAGGATGAGCCCACTGGACTAAATAGTCTTTGGACGCCTTGTCTACTTGCACAGTTAGTATTTCCCTTGCTGTTTCCTTTTGTTTGCATAGGAGGCTTTGCTCATGAGACATCAGTTTTAACATTCTGTTGTGAGACAAAATCACTCTTCCTACCTCAAACTGACCAAGGCTCCATTGATCTGGATTGACCGTGCTGGCACCCTTATCACTTCCCCTGAAACCCTAGAAAAGAAGGAGACATAATCAAGCAGGCATCTAGGGAAGGAAAGATAGCAATTCTCAAAGAATGAAAACTACCTACTAGTGGGAATAAGAGTTTTGTAAACATCTTCAATGCCTTTGCCAAACCAACCTTGAGGACCTAAAACTAGTAATGGTGTTCTTGGACATAAAATCATCGGAAGTTCTTAGATGATTTTGAATAAAATATGGGAAATTTTTAATATAGCTATTTTTTTAACCGCGGCTGTCAGGATTAAGAAGAAAGGAAGTGCTGCTAATAATGTGCATCTGGTGTCAGGACTTGTATGAAATGTTCACCTTTTTATTCTGTATATTAATAATTTAATTATGTCATTTTTAATAAATCGTGATGATTATGTTTATTTAAAAATGTTTGTAAGAAAAATTGTAATGTATTTTTATAGTATACTTTTATGGTTTTAATTAACCGAATGAAGTGAATTTGACTGACTGACTGACTTAGATGATTTTTGCATCTGCACTTGAAGATGAGCATCTAGCCAGTCAATTGATAATATGAAGTCTCCTTGCTTCAGTAAAGGAATGATGACCGGCAAATTTGTCTTCTTGAAAGCCTGGTGAGGAATGTAGGTACTGACCTTCTTTAAATCTAGAACTGGTCTAAACCTTCCTGAAAAGGGAACCAGTAATGAATAAACAACCAGTTCACTTTTGATCTTTTGATACTAGTATTATTGTAGCTTTGTTCAAGAAGACTCTTTCTTCCAAGATTATGACCCTTGGGGAGGAAAGACCCATCAATAAAGACTTTATTAGTGGATGAAAAGTCTTTGGCAACCTTCTGTAGGGGTATTTGCAGACCGAAAACTTGGGAAAGAATGATGGTCCACATCCGTCTATTCTGTCGTCATTATTCTTTTTATCGATAGATGTACTGGGTGTGATTCAAGATCTTTATGTTGATAGAATCCAAAGACATCTTCTTAATTAAATGAATCAGATATTTCCGGTAAGGTTACGTTGGCTTTAAAGCTTAACCTTGAACATCACGCCCTTAGACATCCTCCCATCAATATGGTACAGAGTATTGCCATCAGTAGCTGTAGATACCTTGAGTACCTTAAGAGGAGGGGGGCCTTCTGTGGCCATAAATACAATTTCCACTGCACTTTAAATCATCTTTAGGATGGTTTCTCAGGATATAAAACCTTGTTGTACAGGAGCTGGGTGTGCCTCCTCCTCCCCTTGTGAGGGAGGTTCCATATGCTTCCTCTTTGTGTGTAGCTTTTCCCTCATTTTAATGTATTTTATAGGAACTGGGGTCCCTCACAATGAGAATAGGACAGGAAATCAATACAGAGGCACAATGAGATCCATATAGGTTTGTCCAAATAGACAGAAATCTTTTTCATATTATTTTTTATTTTTTAGAACAAACAAAATTCAAGTGGGAAAACACATACCAAACAAAGTCATTAAAAAGGAAGAAAGGAAGAGCTCGGGCATTATAGTGGCACCAAGCCACTTCTATCCAGCTTTCAATTTCCATACATGTTTAAACAAGCTGTGATCTGTGCTGCTGCTTTGTGCTTTTTTCATGAACTGGCAACAGAAAATGGCAATATAGTAATAAATAAATAAAGTTTTTAAACATGAGCTGAATAAGAGTCAATCACATAATGGGAGTAGCTACCCACGCTGGGGATGAAATCCAAGCCACTTCCCCTACAATAAATAAATGCTGTGTAGAATACATTCATTCATGCGTTGTCCCCTAAGGGCCACTGCTGCTTATGAATCATGTTTTATAAAGCGTGGACTTGGCCCAAGGGCATTGGAGCGCTTTACATGAGCACCAGTTACAATAAACAAAGACGCATTCATTTTCTGTGGGCACGGGGAGAAAGAATACTTTGCCCAGAGACATAATTTGTTGAAAATACACCGCTTGCCAACATTTTTCACTGATCTTTCTTAGGGCTGAAAACTGACTCTCTCCCCACCCAGTCTTACTGGTAGGGGAGGAGATTTGCACATGGAAAGTGCAGTTTGGGTTCAGCTATTTATAATCCAAGTCTTCCAAATAGGACCAGCCGTCCATTGGTTTACTGTTCTGGGTGCCCTCACATTACAGAGTGATGGCAGAGTCTCACCCAGAGCCATCAGGTTGAATACAGACTCACTGGACCTGGCTTCCCAGTGCAGAGGCCTGTAGTCAGGACACTGTCACAGAACAGAAGTTACTCGATTAATAAATGCAAGCCGGTGATTATTGTGAAGTCCTTTCGGAAGCTTTTGTATGGTCCAAATGAAAATTACTAAATGTATGCAGACTGGAATTCAAAGCTCTGTTCCAAAGTTAGCAGTTCTAGCCATAACAGAGGTGGCGGTCGCCATAAACAAAGGCTGGTGAGCCGGGTGGAGGAAATGCAGGAAGGGTGGCCTGGGGAGGATTAGAAATGCGCTATATATATATATTTTTTTCAACTTACCTTTAGCCGCCGGCCGCCGGCCGCCTTGTGCATCGTATCTCGTCGCACCACCTCTCCTCTTCTTGCCTGGTCCCAGCATCCCCTGCGACAAAACCAGTGTCCAATCCCCAGGCTGCAGAGCAGCATGGGGATTGTGGCCTGAGTGGGCTAGAAATAACTCCCGCTTAGGCCAGGGAGTCTGTGGCTTATCTCCAGCATGGCTGCTTAGAGCAGCTGGACTGTAGGAAACCTAAGTTTGCATGTGTACTTTGGTCGGACTGAGACGGCAGGCCAAACACACAAGAGCACTCTGGGAGTGGAGTGCACGTAGCACTCCTCCTCCCACCTTCCATGCCTCGGCCCTGCCCCACCCTACAGCTCTGGCTCAGGGCGGGCAAATCTAAAATAAAATTATTCAAGAACATCCTTTTATCTTACATTTGCTGCCTCTGAAACAGGCAGTGGGAAAACACTCCTTTGCCATTGCGAAGAAGCCGCTGCTGCATAACAGCACATCCTCTATGTAAAATATTTGCTGCCCCAACACTAACAGAGCTAACAGTAGTTGTAGAAGCCACAACTTCTGTGATCTACGGCACATCAAACATGCCGGTGGCAGAACAGCTGCTCTTCCACCAGCCTTACAATGGTGCTGCCTGCCTTCCCCGCACTTGGTCAAGAACGTGGCAGTTTGTTTGTACTGCTCATGTGTTATGTTTAAGTATGTGGCTGACACATGTTCTCTTGTTGACGCGCATGCTTTGCAGGTTCTTAATGTTCTTTTTTTGTAAAGATTGCATTGTGGCCCAATGATTACACTTCATCTGGCCCGGACCGGAGAGTACAGCCCAAGCCGGAGAGTAGGGTCTGAGCCAAAGAGTTTGGATTAGGTGCGGAGACCACAGCCCGGGTACGGAGATTCCGGCCGACTGAGGATGTAAAGATACGACTCGTAAATGATCGCTGTGAATACCAAAAGTCATAAAGTTAGACTTTTGTCTCAGATTACCTTTGTGAATCGGCCCCTGTATATTTTGATGGAGGATTATTTATAGTGATCGACAGCAATATAGTTACGAGGTCTGCCTATATGTGAGTGACGTGAGGATTGGGAATCCCAATTACCAAACTCCTGTAGACACTCGCCTCTTTAGACGTAGGCTCATAAGCATTAGTTGTGTTGTAGGAACTAAAGAATCCCACTGTCCTCAAGGATCATGTTTCGGACTGAGAAGGGTGCTGTAGAATACCACCAGGCAGATATCGCTGTCAATAACAGGAGTGCTTGTGAATCTAAAGAATAGTCCTAGTGATTGGCTTTGTATATGAAGTGTGGTACCAGGGCTCCCCTGCTTTAGTGTGTGAGACTCTGAACTGTCTGCCCATAGATAAGCTATCCAAAGGGCTGCTCTTCCGCCTGAAGACATGGCAAGGATGCTGCAGTGATCTAATGTGTATGTAACAGTTTCAGAGAGAATCAACTGGAGAAGAGAGCTCCAGCTCTAACATAATCTCCTTTCTCTTTCAGTGGGACCTTGTGTGCGAGCGAAAATGGCTCACGCAAGCCTCTGCCACATTTTTCTTCATCGGGGTCACAGTGGGAGCTGTTTTGATTGGTTATCTTTCTGATAGGTATAGTATCATGTATCCATTCTTTTCATAATGTGTTTGCATGTTTCTCCATGTGGTAGAACTCTTTCTGATACTAACTGTATTCTTGATTGGGCGCTTTCACTCAATTGATTAGTCTCCACTCCTCTCCAGTCTCCAGAATCTTGGGGAGATACAAGGTTAGATGAACCCCCACATTTTTGGCAGCTTGAAACAAAACACATTTAAGGTCTGTTGTGAGGTAAGTTAGGCAAGTCCAAGCAATAGAGAAGTCTTCCTACTCACTTTTATTAAAACAACAAAGAGCAAACAAGAGGCCAATAATCAGTGTTTATGTTTTCATAAATGTCATATTTCTGCCCATTATGGTGTATACATTAGCATTAGAGGCCAAGATGGTTAAAAAGAAGTAACAACAAATGTGGATCTCTACGGGCATTTGCATTTAATACCTGTAGGCACTTGCATCTCCACTGAGAGATTACCGGACGAGTTTGATTAATAGGAAGATAGTCATTTAAAACTCTAGCAGTACCTGAATTCAAACCCAGGTATGGCAACATATGAGAGAAGCTAGTAAGACTTAAGGCAGTGGAGATACTTGAGGCTCATTGGTGCTGAGCCCAGGTGAATTGTCACCCCAGACTGAGGTCTGTGTGATCACAGAATCAAACCTGGCTCAAGGAGCACAGAAAGAACAGCAGATCTTGCAGCACCAGATGAATCATTAGAAGACTGTAGGGTTTCTCTTTTTTAGAGATAGTTTGCTGCTCTGCAGTGAGATTATATGGCAGTAAAATGGTGGTCTCTTTCATGAGAGGCCAAAGTACTTTGTCGGATTTAGGCATTTCGAAATGTCTAATCCAATTGTGTTAGGGCACACATTAGTATGTATCCCGATAAAGAGTAACTCTGTAGTTAAGTTTGAGAGCTTCGCTATATGCAAAATATAGATGCACACAAGGGGATTATTTGGCATTCAAATTATATGCAATTAATTATTTCAAAAGCTCAGAATAGAATGGTGAAAATCACATCGGAGAATTGATATTCATGGATGTTGACACCGTGATAACCTTTTTTTAATGTTTGGAAATATGTGGATGTAGCTCTTATGAAATTATAAAGAATTTTCTGGAAATTAGTGCCCATGCACCATTTCCCAAAGAGGTGGAAGAAAATCAGCTCCTGCTCATTTCCTGGTAATTCCATTTCTTGCAAAGGTGCAGTATCCAAAATGGATGTAGATCAGTTTAATAGCAGTGCTGGAGGTGTAATTACAATGGTGATTGATATTGCAGCAGCTTCACTTGTTGAGGATGTTGCTTGCTCTAGATCTGGCTCAGTACTCAAGGATGGCAGTAAAGCTAGAAACTCAGAAGTCCCTGGAATGGCACCAATGATTTCGGCTTAGTGATTTCTTCTTGCTGTAACACCAGAATAGGAAGAGGACGCACCGGTCTTATTTGGAGACACATTGGAGGCAATAGCCCCGGGCTGATGGACCAAATCAGCCAGTTCATACTCCTTTAGGTGATCGCTCAACACAATGATATTTATATTTCAACCAGGCAGTGGGGGCTGAATTACAGTACAAATGCATTCCACCCCCACAACTGGCACAAGTGCTCTGTTGAATTGTTTGTCAAGAATACATTCCTGTACTAGTGCTCCCACTTTTGGGAGCTACACATCGACAGCAGTTTTCCCCTTCTTGTTTGCTAGTTTCCTTCTGTGGTTCTTGATGCTCTGAAACAGAGATGTAATCAGGCGAATCATTCTCTTACAGCAAGCTCTATGAAGGGTATTTATGTGGGAACTATTGTATTCTGTATAGGGAGCAGCAATTCTGTACAAGCAGCTTATTCGCGGAGACTTGGATAGGTTATGCTACTGCAGCTCTCCTATATTACTTAGTCTAACAGTGAAGGCTTCCTTAAGTAGGTCATTGGCTCGCTCTATGATTCCCTGTGAGCTAGACCCGATGCAAGATTATTACAAGTACTACCAGAGCAGGTATAGCATTAGCATGTGACTTAGTAGAAAAGCCCAGACCATTTTCTGAATGAGAAATATGAACTGAGCCCATTGCTATTAGGCACTGCAAGTCTCTTATGACTGCTTGAGCATGGGCAGTCTTTTGTGTTCAAACCCACAGAAATCTAGAGCGCAAATCGAATACAACAAATACATATTTATGCTTATTGACACTCGGCAATGGGCCATTTAGATTGAGGGACATGACATTGAAGCATTTATCATACTACTACTCATTTTACAGCAGAAAAGGGATTCCTTTGTTGCTAAAATTATATTGTTGCATGTATTTTAAGCACTTATGGCAATAAGTTCCACCAATATTATTGCTACTGCATTCATATGATATATTCTGATGCCAACATAAGCAGCAGGTATAGCATTCATCTGTTATATGCTGATGCCAACATGAGCAGTAGCTAACCCTTCATTAGCTACTTTGGTAAGATCTAACTTTTTAAACTTTATTTGGCATTTATGAAAACAAAGCAATGCACAGAGTTCAATCATACAATACATATGGTACAATCTCAGCAAAGTAGTTATGACATTTTCCTTGAGGCACAGTAGGTTAATCAATTGTTTGCAATAATGTATTTAATACATACCAGGACCCTAACAAGTGTCATCCCGGTGGACCGGTCCATTAATACCCTCCCTATACTCCCCTCAAGACATATATACAGTAAAAACAAAAGGCTTACTCACTGCAGGGGGGTCGAATATGTCAAGGATCAATGATGGGTATATTTAATCCCTCTTAGCCCACCCCAGTCAGTACTATACCCTGCTCCTGTTGCGTGAAAGGGACTTGCTGCTGTAGTGAAAGGAAAGATCGGAAGGGACCCCAAATGTCTTTAGGCCTGGAGGAAAGCGGGATGGTACTAGCATATAGGTCGCTCCCCATAGAGCATGTTGCTAAGCTTTGGATCCATCCATACGTCGTTGGGGCCCTTTTCCCGCCCCAGTAGATTGCGACTTCTCTTTTAGCCAGGAGTAGTGCGATGGCAACAAATCTGCAAGTATTAGGGGGTAGCTGGATTACATATCCTAGGAGGGCAATCTCGGGCAGGGGCTCCACCTGAACCTGTATCATTTTGCTTAAAATTGTGTGTACCTCAACCCAAAAAGTGTGGATGTGTGGGCACGTCCATGCAAGGTGGGCAAAGTCAGCTTGAGTGGCCTGGCATCTCGGGCAGCAATGTGGTCTGGTGGGATCTATCTTGTGCGCTTGGGCTGGTGTAACATAGATTCTACGTAGGAATTTAAAGTGGATCAATTTGTGTCTACTATTTGGAGACACCGATTTAGTAACCTTGTAGCAGGCCGTCCGCTGCTCATCAGTGATTGGATTGCCCAAGTCTGTCTCCCAAGCGTTACGTATTCTGTCGTCATCCAATGGGACCAGGCCGTTACATTCCTTATACAAGTGTAATAGAAGGTGGATCCCTGTGCTGCTGCATATCACCATTGTAAGGGGGGGGATGAGGGAGGTTCTAGGGGGTAGTTGGGGAACTGAGCCCGCAGAGCAGAGTGCCATCGAGCCAATACAAATCTGTACATAAATATGGCATCAGAGAATATGGATACATCATCTGGGTAAAAAACGTGGCCATCAGGAAATAAATCCCCCATATCGGTAATGTCAAATTTAGTGCACGTCCTCTGCACCAGCTTTTTGTCTGTTTTAGGTAGCAGTTTGGCATTTTAAGTGGGAGGGATGAGGAGTACAGCGTCTGGGTATGAGTATTACGACTCAGCTTAGCCCATGGCCAACTGGTAGGGGAGACTGGTTGTATATCTTTGGGGTCCCTAAGGATACCTGAGGGCAAAACGGTGGCCAGGGTGTTAGGTAAAGCAAAGTCAGACTCCGGGCGCAGGTATGTAATCCTGGCATCCGGGTGGTACCATGTCTGTGCAAAACTACATTGCACTGCCAGATAGTACAATTGTAGATCAGGTACCCCATATCCTCCCCGATCACAGGGGAGGGTCATTACCTGCCATCTCACCCTGGGTGTCTTGTTGCCCCACACTAGCCAGGTTAAGTGTAACCTCAGAGTGTTGAAGACTTTATTCGTGAGTGGGATTTGTATGTTGTGAAATAAATATAAAAACTTTGGGAGTACATTCATTTTTTTAAGAGCTACTTGCCCCGCCATGGATAGTGGAAATTTGACCCAGGAGTCTATTTGCGCCTCTAGTTTGGATACCGCCACTACGTAGTTACGTCGTATGATCTGGTCTGTATCTAGATGGAAGTGAATACCCAGATATTTTAATGAGTTAGTGCACCAGTCCAATGGGAATTCCGGAACCCAGTGGGCCGTTCCAGCCGTTAGGGGGAAGATAACTGATTTACACCAGTTGATCCCCAGTCCAAAGAAGGTGACAAAACAGAGGATTTCTCTGAAAAGTGGATCAAGGTTGGCTTGGGGGTCTCGGACATAAAGGATTGTGTCATCTGCATATAAGGAAACCAGTAGCGGGCCCGTGTTGAATTGTAACCCTCTATGTAAGTGTTTTTCCTGAAAATGCCTAATCAATAGGTCCATTCCTAAAATAAATAATAAAGGGGAAAACGGACATCCTTGCCTCGTGCCGCGTGACAAGGGAAAGGGAGCTGACAGAGTACCATTAAGCCGGAGCCTAGCAGTAGGTTGTGTGTATAGCAGGGCTGTGGTGGCAATAAATCCCTGTGGCATCCCCATGCGCTGGATTATGGAAAAAAGGGCCATTCCAGGGAATCAAAGGCTTTTTCAGTGTCTAGCAGGATTGCTGCTGCAGGGACCTCAGGGGTTATTCTGTGCAAAGTGTTAAAGAGGGTGCGGAGGTTGGAAGCGGTTGACCGGTGCGGGACAAAACCTGATTGAACAGGGGATATTATAGACTCCGTAAGCAGTGAGAGGCGGCATGCCAATGCCTTACAAAGGATTATGTAGTCTAAGTTTAATAGCGACAGAGGCCGATACGAGCCACACAGTAGTGGGTCCTTGCCCGGTTTGGAGAGCATGATAATGACTGCTTCTCGAGGGTAGGAGGAAGCAGCTGTTTCTTTAGCAATTCAGCATAGACGTCTAAGAGTCAGGGTTGGTAAGATCTAACTTAGCTGTGCCACTAAGTCTATCCCCTATTTGTATACAAACATATTTTAGTGAGGATATATAAATATTAGAAAGCAAAACCTCTAGTTGTCTTTGTCCTTTCAATGTTGCCTGGACTGCCACCCTAATTCCAGCATTGATCTTTCTTTGAGATTGAGTCAGAGCAACAACTCTCACAGCCACGTCACCCAAACCATTTTATTTATTTATTTATGAAGTTTTATATAGCGTGCGCTTGACCTTATAAGGGTATCAGAGCACTTTGCAAATGATTAGGCAAGAAACAACAGGACACGCAAGAAACACAAACACTGACAATACCCATTACAAATTGGGAAATGGTCAGTGAGTAACAAACCAGGACATAGATGGCGAGTGAATAACCCTCGTTGAAGTCACAATGTCAAATAAGTATCCTGATAAATGAGTCAGTGTGTTCTAGGATAGAGGTTTGTTCATCAAAAGCAGTTTGACTTCTTTTTTGTATGATTCCCTTTGGAATTAACTTAATGTACATCTTTTATTAATCTACATTTTAAATATTGAAATCTGTTAAATTGTCAAAGGGCTGGGTCTATAATGTAACACTGTACACAGAATGCAGATTCTTACACAATGACTGTGGGAACAGATCAGACTTCTGAAGGGCTAAGAGGAGGCCATGAATATCAGCTATTTGTACAGTATAATCACCTAATGTTTTAGTGTGACTTCATAGCTCCTCAAAGTCTTCATCTTTAAAAATTCCCCCACTGCAACGCAAGCTGCAGAGTATTTCTCTTCATTGCCGACAACAGGTTGTGCAGAGCTGTCTGTGTACAACATGCTCTTATACTGAGATATGGGAACCTTATGTGGAATTTATAGGACACCTTTTGAAATTGTAGGGATTTCTAGGTTCTAAATGTGGGCTCATACTCATATTTTAGATTACTAGAATGTTTTATTGAAGCTCACTACACCCGCACAGGAGAGGGATGATTGCTTTAGTAGTTGCCTATAATGTAGGTACAGGGGAAACTATGATAATCCAATCTGTATTCCATGCAATAGAGGATGCTGCTTCAAAATGGTAATATTCACACCTGTCAGAAATGTTTCAGTCACAGTGAATCGTTTCCCTGCAGCTGAGTACAATGCTATTTGTACACTATAGGAGGTTTATGTCTCTAATTGTAAACAACATAAGGGTAGCCTAAGCCACCTCTAATTACTGGCACCACTCTTTTGCCTTTATTGTATAACACATATTCTAAAAAGATCAGATTGAAATATGCAATTTTTAATTAGCAAAATGTTACTTAATGACCATGTTGGCTTGGGATAGTTATTATTTTGTCCAAGCTATTTAGGTGCTTATTTAAATCATTGCCAGTGGTGTTTATGTTATTGATGTACAACAACATTTCACAGTACTTTTGTAAGGTCTCTATTATGTTTTGTGTAAATACCATGCATATTTTATAGCCCTCTTGGAGTCTTGTGTTACCTTAGTGAATACCATCAAATATAAAGGTGGTAAAAAATGTGATTCCTATGTTTTGGCTAAAGAAACCATTAGCAAAGTGTCCAAAGTGATTTTGTATTTTTCATAAGTTCGTTATCAGTCCGATAAAGTGAAGCATCACATATGTGCAAGTTAAACTTTAAACCAGTACAACTCTAAATTGTCTGCTTGTATCACATTAAAAAGTGGCAGTATTACACACTGATGATGTAATTCATCTGGGTAGCATTTATATTGTGATTTGCATCTGGTGTCAATGTATCCTGAGCCCATACATGTGGATAACTACTAAGTAGCCACATGTGACACAAAATCTTTATCCCACCCTGTTTGAGTTCTGTACAATGCCTGAGCTTCCTTTAAAACCCAGTCACATACATCTTTGTCCTAACATCCTCAGACAGTAAAACTCTTTTAGTGGGTGGCGGCCGATTGTCCTTATTCCTTATCTAGGCTGATGTCAATGACATCTCTTAAATGTCATCAGAATATTGCTTTTATTTCACTCAACATGTTACCCTCTATCAGTATTTCTACTCTATAAGTCTGTCACATGATTTTATGTGTGTATCAGGTGACTTTATTTGAATCTATTCACTATCCGGAAGCCCTGTTGCTCATGCTTCATTCCATAGAAGGCATTCAAGCCTTCTCCTACATCTCTCCAAAGCAGGGAATGACCTGCCACTGCACATGAGGGCCTCTTCCTCACTTCTTGAATTCCAGAGGAAGCTAAAGACCTGGCTTTTTAAGTAGTCACATTAGGCCCTAGGTGAACCTAGACTAACACATGCTCAACGCCTGTATAACCCTCCCTTCTAAGCATCTACTGTTGCCAGAGTCCTAGGAAAAATTGTATAAACGGATATCAGTGTCTTGATGCTGAGCCAACTTTCACATATTGTCATTTGCCATCAAATTAGAACCATACCCTCTGCAGTTCTGCTGTGGAGGAGACCTAGGCCTAGATGTACGAACACATTTTCCCATGGACACAAAATGGGTAAAACTGTTTGATACATCTTGCACCGAGTCCTGGTTTTCTGTCCACATTTCTGCTTTTTATTGGTTTCTGAAGATTTCTCCTTTACCATCGTTTCTGCTTTACCATCCTTACTCCCTTACTCTTAGACTTGAGTTGTGGTTTAAGAACATGACTACACAAGGTATGTCAACTTATGGATGTGTGGAGAAAAAGAAACATTCTGAGACGTCCACTGAAGCCTAATATATGTTTATTGCAAACCTATAGCCAGTAGTAATAATACTGTGAGTGTGAATTTGCAATCTTTTTTGTTGCAGATGTCTTTTATTGATTTTATCCAAAAAGAGAACAAATGAGCCATTATGCTCTGCAGTCATTGGGTTGGAACCCAGCACATCACTATTGCCTGCTTCAGGACATAACAACAACAAAAAGGAAAACTACCCCACCCCCTCCCCCACCCTCCTCCTACTCCCTGGAAAGACAATCTAACAAAGAAAAAGAGAATGTCACGCCCCAACCATCGGATCCCATAGGCGGCAAGGTAGCAGAGTCAGTGGTGAAAGGTTCCGGGTGAGGATCCGCCAACCTTAACAATCTAGGATATTTGGGACAGGTGAGCTCTGTAAATTTGGATGTCAAGAGGGCGAGGAGTGGTGCCCACAGCTCGTGGAATAAAAGTCCAGTGGTTGGTTAACGAGAGGGAGATTTTCTCCATCCCCAAGATGGACCATAGCTAATGGAGCCAGCCCAATTGTGTAGGGACTATGGTAGAACCCCAGTGTGCAAGGATATTTTGTACTGCTGCGCCCAGAGCGAGCGCCATCTGTTTGCCTCGCCTAGAAGTGAGCAGGAAGGTGATGGCATTGGGGGGGCCCAGGAGTCGGTATGCTGGAAATCTCGGGATCTGGGTGTCGAAGTGGGAGTCAACCTCATCTCGAATTTGTTGCCAGTATGTCCCCAATTTGCGACAGTACCAAAGCAAATGAGAGGGAGTACCTAGTGCACCACAGGCTCGCCAGCACAGAGGGCTATGTGCCGGGTTACTCCTATGTAGCCTGACGGGGGTGAGATACCAGTAGGTGGCCAACTTAGTGGCTGTTTCAATGGAGGAAACATTGAGGGCTGTGCGACGGGCTCTATAGTAAATATCCTTCCATTCTTTCAATGAGAGCTCTCTACCTAACTCCCCCTCCCAGCATAATTAGCCAGAAGATTTCCCAGTGTCTGAGGTGTTGCGGACAAATTTATACAGATTTGATGGTAAACGTACATCATCGTACCTTGTAATTAACAATTTCTCAAACGGCGTGAGCCGTCTCTCTGCTCCCTCCCACATTCCCTCCTGCAGAATACAATGTCGTATTTGTAGATATCGATAATGCTCTCTTTCGGGAAGCCTATGGTCAGCATGAAAATCTCTGAAAGGGCATATACCAGAAAGGTCAAAGAAATGTCCTATGGAGCGGATAGCCTCTGTCGTCCAGTGGTGGAATTCCCCATAGTCTAGGCCTGGTGTGAAGTCCAGATTCTGCCCAATGGGTGTAATGGGAGATAAGAAAGTAGTACGTCCCCTGGTGATCGCAGTTTTATCCCAAGCTAACATTGTGGGACGGGCTATTCCCGACAGATACAGCTTTCGAGGCCGTCCCCTGCGGGTAGGAAAGGAACTCCCCACAAAGATCGGCCCGCAAGCAATCTATCCATGAACAACCAGTGCTTCTCTTATTAGGGGCATGACCACTCCACCAGTGCTCGCAATTGTGCTGCCCTCCAGTATTCTAAAAGATCGGGAACTCCCAGACCCCCATCGACAGGGTCCCTGTAGGTATGAGCTTGACGCATTCGAGCCCTCTGATCCCGCGAAATAAAATTCTCTATGTCCCTCTGCATGGCACATAGCACTCCAAGGGGGGGCATCAATGGAAGAGTGTAGAAAAGGTAGAGGATTTGTGGCAGCAACACCATCTTCACTGCCGCTATCCATCCCAGCCATGAGAGGGAATGAGGTTGCCATCTGCGGAGGGAATCCCTGACCTGTTTCAATAATCTCGTGTAATTCGCCTGTCTGGTGATGGAGATGGTGGGAATCACTCAGAGGCCTAGATAAGTGATAGCATCATGGACCCACTGGATATGGAAATTATGCTTTAGAAGTTCTAGTGTCTCGGGTTTCAGTGATAAGTTAAGGGCTTGCGATTTATGCATATTAATCTGAAAGCCCGAGGCTAGCGCAAAACGAGCTAATTCATTCAAAAAGGCCGGAAAGGACTCCAGCGCCTGTTCTAGGGTCGCTACCACGTCATCTGCATACAGACAGAGCTTATGCTCCGGGCTCCCGAAGCGCGCACCCTTAATAGATGGATCATCGAGAACCCTTTGAGCTAGAGGCTCCATATAGAGGGCGAAGAGGAGCGACGAGAGCGGGCACCACTGTCTCGTTCCCCTGCAAATAGAAAAGGCTGCTGGTGCCAGGCCGTTCACCCGCACTGTGGCTGTGGGATGTGAATAGCCCTGAAAGACCAAATCTATGAAGCGGTCTGGTAAGCCAAAGTGAGCTAGCGTAGCTCGAAGATATGGCCAGTGGACCCTGTCGAACGCCTTTTCGGCATCGACTGATAGAATCATGCGGTCAGCCGGAAAGCGTCCATCAAATGGAGGAGTTGTTTGGTATTATCGAAGAATTGTCGCCCTGGAATAAAGCCCGATTGATCCGGATCTATCAGACCGGGAAGGTGGCGAGAGAGTCAGGGCCGCCCAAATGCGGGTAAAAGTCTTTAGGTCCACATTGAGGAGGGATATAGGTCGGTAAGAGCCGCACAGCCGGGCATCTTTCCCTGGTTTGGGAATCACAGTTATTAAGGCCTCCAACATAGATGATTTGAGGGAAGAGGCCGGGGACGATCCAACAGAGTTAAAAACGCGAGTGAGAAGTGAAGCTAATATCCAACAGAACTTTTTATAAAAACCGGAGGTAAACCCATCGGGCCTGGCGATTTATTAAGTTTCAGGTGAGAAATCGCCCAAATAACCTCTTTCAAATGGATGGGGGCTTCTAGGTAGGCTGCCTGGGAAGGTAGCAATGTAGGTGTAGCTACATCATGGAGGTATTGGGCTGGTTCGGACTCAGGCAGCACTTGAGCTGAATACAGTGTTTCGTAGATTTGCCGGAAGGCCTCTACGATCGTGGTATCTTCGCTACACTTACCCCCTCTAGGGTCTTGTACTGTGGTAACTCTATAAGCATGTCTTTGCGCGCGAAGTCGGTTTGCGAGATGCTGCCCACAACGATCACCGCCTATGTAAAAGGCATGCTTAAGGCGGAGAGCCGCATACTCAGCTCAATCAACGCCCAACCTGGCTAGCCGTGCCCGAGCCACCTTTAGTTGTTTCCAAATCCTGGGCGCACCCTTTTGCTGGTGAATACACTCTAACTCAGTGACCTCACTCATCAGACGTTCCCTTTTCTCCCGCCTATCCCTGTTGTCAGCTGCTGAAATACTAATGAAGACCCCTCAGATAACCGCCTTCAACGCTTCCCATAGGGTCATCAAAAAAATGTCCGGTGTGTCATTTCATGCTAGGTAATCGGCCATGTTCTCCTCAATCTGCCGTACCACTGAGGGACGCTGCAACATAGTCTCCCGAAGTCGCCAGAAGCGGCAAGTTGGACAACGTGGGGGCATGGTCAGAGAGAGCAGCAGGGCAGAGTGATCCGACAACGGACAAGGAAGGATCTCCACGTCCCGGACCTTTTATGTTAGGGATTCAGAAGTAAAAATATAGTCAATTCTGTTTAATGTTTTATGTGGATGGGAATGAAATGTGTAGGCCCTAGTGGTGGGGTGCCGAAGTCTCCAGATGTCAGTGAGCCCAGCTTCCGCCAGCAACCGTTTACTTGCATTGGATAGAGTCCCAGTCTGGCCCCATCTTTGCCCAGAGTGATCCATGCTGTCATCTAGATCTATATTGAATTCCCCTCCCAACAGAACCATTGTGTCTGGTAGATTTGTGAGCTCCTGGATTGTTGTCTTGATGAATCCCTCCTGCCCACTATTGGGAACCGAGGCTACTGAGAACGTGTGTGCATCTAGGGTAAAAGTGTACGCCAGTAGTCTCCCCCTAATTTCAGCTTCTTTGCTACCCACACTGCCCGGAAACTTAGTGGAGACCAGGATAGCCACACCAGCAGTTTTGGAAGTGGCTGCCGAGAACATCTGGTGGGGGAATACCTTAGATCGTAGCCGGTGGGTATCAGCAGGGAGCAGGTGTGTCTCCTGGAGCAGGCAAATGTGTGCGTCTGAGCTTTCCAGGTAGGACAGAAGGGGCTGGCGTTTAATCAGATTATTTACCCCTTTCATATTAAGGGACACCACATAAACGTCAGGGAACCTGGATATGGGGACTCAAAAACACAGTAGGTAACAACACCACTCCAGTATATGTGGGAGGCGTAGTGAAAGTGGGGTACAACCGTGAATGAGCCTTGGAGGAGGAGGAGGCAACCCAACAAAAAAGGAAAAAACAACCCCCATGAACGAACATGAAGAAAAAGTCAGTCATGTAAATAGTTCACTAATGTCCCAGGCTATCCGCTTGCGGTGAAACGTGAGATGGGTAGCAGGAGCCCCGCCGCCCCCCTCACCCTAGACCCCAACCATACCGACGGTTGTGACCATACAGGGCAATGAGATCGGCAACTCAGAAAAGAAAGGATCAGTCCGCTGAGTTGGAGCCCTCGGACAGCGACTGGAGGACGGCTGAGCGCTCTTTGGCCATCATCTCTGGATCCAGACGAGGGCTCATCGATGAATTGCCAACCTTCTGCCAACGGGTGCTGTCATCACAGCGGGGAGAAGTAGAAGCCTACACTGGACCCGCGTGGTCAACCTCTGGTAGTCGTAGGAGTGATGCAGCCTCCTCCAGAGAGCCTGTTTGGTGAAGTTTGCCCTCCCATTTGAAGATAAGTCTGAACAGATGTCCCCAGAAGTAAGCAATGTCTTTGGAGCGGAGAAATGCGGTAACATGGCAGAAGTCACATCGCTTCTGTAGGGTAAAAGCAGCCAAGTCCTGGAAGAGAAGAGGTTTGCAGGAGCGAAATTTGATGGGATGGTGAGACTGTTCCTCGCTCAAGATGCGCTCTTTAAGCTTAAAATCTTGGATGCAGGTCAGGATATCAGGAGGAGGGGCCTTAGGTGATCTTTTAAGGCCCACTCTCTGCGTCTGGTTGAGCCGAATCTCCTGGTCTGGGGAATCTCCCAATATGTGGCAAAACAGAGCCACGACAAAGGCCTCAATGTCCTGCTCCTCCGCCCCCTGAGGCACCGCCCGAATCCATATGTTGTTGCGGCGGAAGCGGTTCACCAAGTCCTCCATTTGGGACTGAAGGTCTAAGTTTTGTTCTCTTAGCTTGAGAACTTCCTGCTGGAGCCGAGAAACCTCGTGGTCCCTCACTGCAGCTTGGTTTTCTAGATCGTCCACCCATTCTCCCACGGAATCGAGGTTCTTTTGCATCTCGCGTATCTCGCATATCTCGGCTTTAAGGTCCCTCTCCATAGTATAACACTCCCTGGTAAGATCCGCAAAGAGTGATTCCAGGTCGGTCGGGCTCAGCCATCCCCCTCCACTCGCCGGCTCCTCCAGCCTTGGACATTGTCTCTGTACCACTAGTTCCCGCTTTCAGCAGCAAGTACTTAACCAATCTATCTCTCCGGGACCTAGCTGCAGCCATTAGTTATCACTTGCACTACCAGACTGTCTTGGAGGGGATGTGCCTGGGATAACACGTGGCAAGGGGCACAGATGGAGCAGCATCAAGCGATCGTCAATGCTCACAACAGAACAGGCCGATGAGTTATTCGGTGGTTGGCCCTCTCCGTCAATGAGGTCAGCACCGGCTTCTGAGGAGACAAGGGAGCCTTGTATGTTAGCGTTGGCACGGCACGCTCTCTGGAGATGACTATCGGCCTCAGAGCAATGTTGACAGGCTACGCTATTAAGGCCGGCGACACAAAATAGAGTGAACAAATTGAAGGGCCTAGTGGCTCAGGCATGTCCAATGCGTCAGGTGCGCCACGTGGCACTTCTATTCAATAAGGCGGAGGGGGGCAGCAGCGCTGGGTGCTTCACTCCTGAGGCGCAGGGAAAGGGCGATACTGCCAAGGTCGGCAGCCAAGGACACAAGAGTCACAGCAGTGGGCTACAGTGGTGACAAGCCAGGGTTGGAGGGTCCGGGAATGCAGAGCCAATATTTAGGGTCGGCAGACAGCGTGCACTATTGGGCAGCTCACCTCTAATGAGGGCACTGTAGCTCCGTCTGCAAAATTCAGCCCCGCGCCGCCATCTTGCCCCCACTACAAAGATATGCCCAGGTGCTCAGGAGCTTTGATCCCCTGTAGTCGTCTGATGGTGACTCCACTCGCGCTGTGTGGCGCTCCTCCGTAGTTCAGGGGAGCTCCTCCTTAGTATGGGGGAGCGAAGAGCAGGGACACTAACGCTCCACTCCGAGGGTGCTGAACAAGGGGGGAACACTGCTAAGGTAGGCAGCCAGAGGCCGGCGCGCCGCGCCACCACAGTAGTGAATCACCACAACGCCAGGACTGGCATCCAGAAAAGCAAGGCCAGCAGCTAGAGGCGACGTGCCAGGTGCGCTGGACGGTGGCTCACCTCAACCGGGACACTGCGATCCCGCCCACAAGTTCAGCCCCGCTCCACCATCTTGTTGTCGGTGTGATGGGACGCCTCAGCCACTCTAGTCCCTCGTGGCCATCTGGCATCGGATCCACGCTTGTTCTGCCGATCAAGGCTGGCGCTCAGCAGAAGCCCCCACGAGCAACTCCATGCCCCACTTGGAGCATGGAGTTTGGCAAAAAAACTCCATAATCTGCTGCATAGCGGAATTTACCAGTACCACTACACCTACCTTCAATAACTACCCTGTGAGAGATGCTATGTGTGGGGCTGTCTCTCTTTCATTTTCTTTTTCATGCCTGAGGTATGCGATTAGCGTCTCTCATGCCGGGCTGCAGCCAGGCCCTCTTCTCATTCACTGGTTGCACTAGTCGTACGCTGTGCGTTGTGCCTCGCGCCTTTTATGTGCCTTGGGCCTGCAGCCTCTCAGGGAGCTTAGTGTAAGTTCAACAACACTCTCTTCGGTTGAAGGCACGGCACAGGAACTGAACCATGGCTTGGGACAGCGCAGGGCTGAGGATGGTCTGGAACAAATATCTTGTGCCCTTTTAAAATACCATGCAGTGTTGCTGAATATCTCAAGAACACTATATGACAGAATTGTGGAACATGTAGCACTGAGAGGCTGCTCTGCTGTGATAAAGCTCTATAATTGTGTAAAATGTCTCTTGTGAACAAGATGCCCTGCCACTGGCAACCTTTCTCACTCTAATGCTGGGTTGTGCAGCTCCCCTGGGTTACAAAGCAGTAATCACTAATTTCATGTAGGTGAATTTGTATGCAATAGCATTAGATTCCCAGCCTCCCTTGAAGTCCAGGATGGTGAATGGCTTGCCTGAAGAAAGATGATGGCTTGATTGTTTTCGGAGTGGATGGATCAGCATTTTAAATCCTCACTTCTGTGTTTATAACTTATTTGGTCTCTTGCTCGGCTTGTAAAAATGTAGCTAAATGAATGAATGTAATTGCTGCGGGTGACTGGTTTCCAGCATGAGATTTCATATTGGTTTTCACAGCATTAATCTTAGTATTAAGGGGATATGTGGCACTCAATGCACGCGCTGACAGGAAGCAGACCCCTCTCTCAGTGCCAAATGTCCACAAAGCTTTGGCTGGGTAGCTGTTTTCTAACAGTTTTCGGTCCTGGTTTGTAATGGGGGTGCTAGAGTGAAAGGGCATCACCTGTCATGAGCTTTATTGCATGGTTTCTACTGACAGTAATGAAGGCGGCAGGAGAGCAATTGGTTCTTAAACAGAAACTGCAAATGTGCAGTAGTGTGCACAGCAGCTCCGCCTGTGAGTGAAACTCCTTGAAGTAGAGCAGAGTTTTGGGTGCGCTTTGAGGAATTCCATGTAGCGAAACTCAGTGACCTCCGCCCAGGCCTAGTTACGGGAAACCGGTTCAAAGTCAAAAAAATATGGCCGAAAGGGAAAGAGCATGGTTTGGATACAAGAAATGGATTGGACCCGGTCAGAGCTTACCTTCTGGAAGAAAATGTTATGAAAAGGTGAAGTTAAGCTTGGCAAGGCTTGGCAAGGCTACGTGAAATTTCAGAGGAGGGAGATTTGTCATCAGATGGCCTTGTGTCAAAGCTGTGGTGAAGATTTCTATGTTAGGACTTAGTCGCTGAAATGGAAGTCATAAAACTCTAGTGGGACAATAAGTGGGGATTAGTCGAAGCTAGTTCCACAAGGTCAGATACCCCTTTGGCGAGGGACCACTGAAACAGATTCGCAGCTAGGGAGAAGAATGTAGTGGGAGAAGCTGCAAAGTTAATTGGACCAGCCATGCACCTCTGGCAGATAGGCTGGCAGGTTGGTCCTAGTCTCCTCCTGGTTTTCAGAGCACATTTGGATCACAAAACGTGCCTAAGTCCTCAGTTTTCTTTGTCATCTGGGCAAATTTAGAAACACTACCAAGGGTCCAGGCCTTTTGGGACACCTCTAGGGGTTCAGGACAAAAGTACAGGTTCAAGATGGTGGGAGACTTTTATGTCACTGTGACTCTGAAAAGGAGGTTAGCAAATTAGCACTTGGAGTCCCTGATAGTTGTCCTAGGTGCAGGTGAAGATGCCTGGCTCAAAAGTAGAGCTGGTATTTGGGAGTTCAAAGTAGGTTCCAGGCAGCAGAACAATACTCCCAGTCTGGCAGGGTGCACAGCATGTCACAGCAGCAGGTAGTCCTCTGAGAGTCATTCTGCAGATCCAGTAGTGGACTGAAAAGTAGGTCTGAAGATCCTATTTTTATACCCTGGTACCATTCTTCTGGGAGGTGGAAGAAGGCTCTGGAAAGGTTCATTGAAGGGCATGTAATTTCCTAACTCACCTGCCCTGGCTACAACCTTGCTGCAGTGTCAATACAGGTTTGTTAGTCCCCTTGTGTGATGTCAGAACACACACTATCTAGTTTTAAGTGAGGTTGTGCTCAGCCCCCCTCCCCATCATCAGCAGATAGCAGATAAACCCATTGAGGCACACCTCCTTTCTTTAATGTGTTATGGTCTGACAGGAATCCACAAAGTCTGTCAGCTACGCCCAGTCATGTGACCCAAGATATGCTGTAGGTACAAAGTCACCTTTCTAAAAGCGGTATTTTCAAAATTGTAATGAAAAATCCACAACCACTAAAGAATGTTTATCATTACAAAATCATAGGCACCAAACATGAGATAGTTTCCTTCTCCCAATCAGAAATTACAGCTTATTAAATTTAATAAGGAATCCCCAATGTTATCCTATTGGAGGAGTAGACTCACCGTAAAAAACATAATTTAGGAGTTTTTCACCACAAGGAACTTAAAACTTAAAAGTACAACCTGCCCTATGGGCTACCCAGTTGCTGCCTTAGGGGTGACTTATGTGTAATAAAAAGGGACTTTAAGGCTTGGAAAGGGAGGGTTTAATACCATGTCGATATGGCTGTGCAGCACTGCGTTCAAGCTGCAATGGCAGACCTGGGACATGTTTTAAGGTGTTACTCAAGGGAGTGGCTCAATTAGTGCTTTAGGTCCACTGGTAGCATTTAATTTACCGGCCCTAAGTATTTTGGTATACCACTCTACAAGGGACTTATAAGTAAATTAAATATCCCAATCAGGTATAATATCCCAATCAGCCAACTAAACCATGTTTAGGGAAGAGTGCACAAGCACTTTCGCACTGGTTAGTAGTGCCAAAGTGCACAGAGTCAAAAAGCTAACAACAACGATTTCAGCAAAAAGTAGAGGGTAAAAGGCACAAAGTTTGGGGGGTGACTCTACAGAGAAGGTCAGTTCAAACAGCAGTCAGATCACTGTACAAAAGAAACATCTCCAATGCAAAGGCTACTCATTTCAAATCACTAATCAACACATCTCATGTGCCCTTTGAACCTCATTTGCTCTATGGCTCTGCCCGTCTCATCTCGGAGCAAGATCGGAACAAAATCTTAAGTCTTTTATCGAATGACTTGTGCTATGTAGGATTGATTATTGCAACTCTCTCCTGACTGGACTTCCCAAAGTACCTTTGCTCCCTTGAAAGCAGTGCTTCATGTGGCAGTGCGCATCTCACTGGTACTTCTAAGGTACTGAAAGCTGACTATTCAAGCTAGAGCTTTATATAAAACAGCCCTCATCCCTAATAAGGCCCTACACACCGCCACCTACAATCTGTGGCACCAAGCAAAAGATATCTGGTGGGCTCAGTCCGCATGCATTGCCGGCACACCACTTCTTGAACCCTGATTTTCAGAAAGGAACACACACAGCACAGTTCTTTCAGTTTGTCACTATCAGAGGCTGGACCTCTGCCTCTCTGCCTACAAACATCTACTTAACTGAAGTAGTGTGGCTCACTGGTTAGAGGCGGCAGACCCGAGAGCAGAGGACGGCCCGGGACCAGGGTTCGATTCCCGGCGCGGCAGGTTTCTGGACCAGGGTCAGCGGACTCGATAATTCTCTCGCCTCGGTGCCCACTCTGATCAGCGATCACACTCGGCAACTCTGGGCATTAGCTTGCCTCATCTTCACTAACGGCCCCACCAGACCGCCGGGGATGCCTGGTCTCACCCTGGAGATACCCATTAAGGGACCATCTCTCAGGGAAGCCAGGAAGGGTTTCGCAGCGGTCGAAGCGCCTTGGGACCCTCCGGGTAAGTAGTGCGCTATATAAATGCCTATACATTTACATTTAACTGCCTATATATAAGACCAAACTGACAGCCTCCCTCTTTGAAAGATACTCCTTAATGAACTCTCTTATCCTGATCCTTTGTTAGGAATCTACCTCCTAGAAAGCTTCTACCTGGCACTTTGAACTTCATGCTAAGGGCTTTTCCCAACTCTGATTTCCTTTTATTCTAATCCTGTTTCTCTTTCTCTGTAAAGTGAAGTACTACTTCACCTTCCCAAATCTGTTGGATCTTCTCTTCGCTAATTCTGACTATTCTCAATTCTAATAGCCAGATCTGCTGACCTTGAGTTGCACCTTTTACCATAGGTAACATGCCACTTCCTACGTACAGTGCTCCAACACCTTTGGGTAATGCCTTCAATTTACAACATTGAATAAATACATATTTTGTAATCCCCGAAAACCCACATTCTCCTCTCACTATATGACTGTTTCTAATCAATCATAAACCTACAATAGGAAACTCAAAACTGCGATTATGCAAGTAAAGTCTGGGCATGTGTTGAACATCTGCCCTTCAGACATCTGTGTTCTTTCCAAGTAATATAAGAACGGGAGATTAATTAATAAATAACTGTTGATAATTTTCCTGGTGGAAGTCAATTATCTTCTAATTGCTATGAGGGTGGGAGATACAGTGGGGATAATTGACTCTAGACAGTAAGGTCACAGAGCTTACTATGGTTTTTATTCTCCGCTCTGTCCATTTTCAATTTATGCTTTGCATTTAACCTGCTTTTGATCTTTGTGTGCTCAACTAATTCAGCAAATACAGGTACAATCTAGGTAGCAGGTAGGAGCGGATGCTTCTTTATTCCTGTTATGCAACAGGACTTTGCTCCTTTTCACCAGCTGAGCTATACCTTCATTGTGGCTGGTAGTTCTCAGAGGCATGAAGGGAGAGAACCTCTTTTCTGAAAGAAGACTACTATGCTGATTGCACAACAGCTGTACGACCTTGCAGTGAAATTCCTCAATATGTGTTAGTTTATCTTGAGATGTATGGCACCAGGGGTGTAATGAAGGCCCTCACAGCACCAGCAGTGCTGAAGGGGCAGGGTTTCTAGTTTTAGAGATGACCCCTCACACTCTAAGCCATGCTATTGCATGCCTTGCAGAATGCATTGAAATAGCTAAACTACTCTGGGAAGATACTCTGCTTTACTGAGCAGGCCCCTGCAGTGTAGGGGGGCAACTGTTCAGGGGCTCCCCTTTGACTAACCCTGGACAAAGTACTACGATACGCTTGCGTAGTTTGCGAAGTTTGTGCTACTTCGCACCACAAGAATTGCACATAGCACAGTGCATACACGTGTAGTGTAGCGGTCATTTTGTGCTTGCTCGTGGTCCCCAACGTCAAGTTGGCGACTGTGAGCGAGCAAAATGACATCCGGGCGAGGCTTTTTCCTTGTTCGCGATCAGCAACATCAAGTTGCCGATCGCAAGCGTGGAAAATAAACCTCCGGACGAGATTCTCAATGCGGTGAGGTCAGGTTTCTCATTGCAAGTGGTCGCGTATGCTCGCAACCGCTCTCGATGAGAATCTACCAGTCCACGTTGAGAAAGCTGCTGCTCGAGTAGAAAACTACTCGAGAGGCAGAAAATGAGCGCTTGCACTGTGCAAGATGCGGTTTGCACTGATCGCGTAGCTCGCGTAGCTCGCGTAGTGCGACTTGCACTTCGCATAGCTATGCGTAGTGCTACTAGCCGAACTACGTCTAGGGTTACTGTAGTAATGTTAAACTATCCTCCCATTCCTTCTATGTCATCTGTTCTTTGATATTGTAAATGTGCTAGTGTTCTATTGCTTCCTTGGTGATAGAATGTTGATACTTGTTTGTCCCTGGAAGCTGTGGAGACGAACAGCAATAAACTTACCTCTTTTCTCAACTTACCGTAGTTTGTGGCACCTTGATGCCCTTGGGCTAAGTTGAGCGGTATAAATTTCCCTTCATTCATTTATTCACTTCAATTGGCGACAAGGTGGTCCACCGTTCGCTGTCTCCATCCCACATGTGCTGATCTTTTCGTGTGCAGCAGAAACATCTTTGTGTCCGAATTGTTTTTTTTTAGAACAGAAAAATTCTACGAAGTGCTTTGTGTTGGTGAACCGCCGATGGGACATCGTGTCTCGGCTAATATTAAGAAAATTATCGTACTCCCTACTCATTAGCACGACAATATTTCGACAGTACTTTCTGTGGGATTCATCGATCGACATGCTTTATCATCAGAGCTTCTCCTTCGCCAGTGTGACGCTCACCGTCTTCAAGGTTGGTCCCGATTTCCTTGTTTTGGTCTCTGAATTTGGCATATAATTGGAGGAAGCGGTGCGTGTTCAGGAATAGCCGTTGGTCTTCACTCCTTGCTTTCCGTGCAGCAAATGATGACGTGTTGCTCGTGGCAGCAGTGACGCATGCCCAGTGCGCGTTTTGCAGGCAATTGATGATACGTGCTTTGTGATAACAGTGACGCAAGTTCTGTGCACGTCCAGCAACTAGAACGTCTACGATCTTCTTGTCGTTGTCGTCTGACTCTGTTTTTCTGCGAACCACTCGTAGGAAGAGTCTTGAGGATTGAACTTCGTCTAGCACAAGACTTCTCTATCGTGCATAATATACTTTGGGGCCGATTAGGATGGCGGACGGACTTTGCCCGTCCACCATCCCTGTGGAAAACAGGACCATCCGCAACGTGAGCGGTGGTCCCGCCATGCCAATTATGATGTGCCCGCCACACTGGCGGGCGCATCATGCATTTTTAACATTGCGGCCGCAATGTTAAAATTGCAGGCATGCATTTGCATACACAAAGCGGCAGACACAGCGCGGTGCCTGCCACTTTGTGTATGCAAATGCAGGGGGTACCACAGGTACCCCCCATGTCCACCCCCCTCTCGCCTTCACCATGGCCCTCTGGGGGCCCACAAAGTAAAGACCGCTTGCCTTTCCGTGGCGGCATTGCCTTCACGGAAAGGCATCCTAATATGGCTGGCGGTGTCTGGAATACACCGGCAGCCATATGAACCCTTTTCCGCACCGGTCGCCTTGCGGCGGACGGTGTTTCTTTCTGCCGCGGTCCCCCTGCTATTGTAATATGATGGGGGAAATAGGTGGCGGGCGCTCACGGATGGCGGACGGATCGCCACGCCTGCATGTCGGTGGCGATCCGTCCGCCATCCTAATCGGCCCCTCAGTCTGGATGAATATTAACACAATGCCCTTTACTTTTTGAATCGATCATCGTGTGGAGTAAAAAGGAAGAACCTGGGTGAAGTGAAGGATATATATTTTTGTTGCTTTCTCTATATTGTGTTTGTTTCTGCTCACTACAGTCTCTGTTGACTTTTTATTTCTTAGGAAATATTCATTTTTTTTTTTAAAAAGGAGAATTTTTAAGAAAAGTGGTGGCTTCATTCTGAATAATTAGATTCATGTTATCTTTTTGCATTTGATAGTTTATTATTCTTGTCAATACAGTGAAAGTTGTGAAAATTGTGAAACCTAAACCTAGTGTTTCTACTTATTAATATTTATTTTCAGCTATGCAAAGTGTACAAGCCCCCTCTCCTTTTTTACAGCTTCCAGGAGACCCACCAGTAGCGTGGAAAGTATGGTACAGGGCATTTACAAAATATTTAGGAGCTATTGGTGGTATTAGATTTAGTGCTGAACGTAAGAAGTATATTCTTGAGCACAATCTTGGCCTTGAAGGTCAAGCTGTTTTTGAACATTTACCTCCACTTGAAGTACGAGAGGGTGAAGTACAATTTGATGTTGATAGGAGACTAGTAGTAGCCAGGCACAATTTTTTTTACCAGAGAACAACAAACTGGTGAAAGTATTGTATCATATGTAGCTTCGTTACGCATTCTGGCTTCTGAGTGTGAATTTGAGGGTTTTACTTCTCAGCTGATCAGAGATCAAATTGTGGTACGTTGTAGAGATAAAAAAGTTCAAGAGAAGCTATTAACTTTAAAAAATCCATCTCTTGAAGAAACCATATCTATTGTTAAAGCATGGAATTATCTCAAACATCTTCTAATGAGTTAAAATCAGATAAAAGTGCGGTTGGAGCAGTGAAAGAGGTGAAGGATGTTGGTGAAAAAAATAGTGTTGAACAAAAAGGGAAGTGACCTTCAGCTAGACAAGAAAAGAAATATGTAAATTCACTCAATAAAAATGCATGTTCCAAATGCGGTTTTCCCTCACATTTCCCAAATTCGCGTATATGTCCATGCATCTTGTCGGAATTGTGGTAAACAAGGACATTTTGCTAAAGTGTGTATGTCCAGAAGCAATGTTAATGCTGTATGGGATGACAACGACAAATCTGACAATAATGTGGATGTTGTGAGTTCAATGAGTGATTTGATGTTAGTAGTTAAGGATGATTGTGAGGAGTGTGTAGACCCTATTGTCGACATTATTGTAAAATCTGACAATTACTCGTTGATTCAGGTGTACATATGACGATGGTCACGGAGGAGTTGTTTGACTCTGTGTGGGGTGATAAGTGTCTTGAGCCTCCTGACAGAAATCCTGTCTCCTACGAAGGAAGGAAGATTGAGTTGAAAGGTTTTTTTGAAAGTACACTCGTTTTCAAAGAAAGATGTATCACCGGAAAAATGTATGTTGCAAAGAAAGATTTGAACATTCTAGGGTGGTACCACCAAGGGTTATTCGGTATGACCCTCAGACCTGGCACAAAAAAACCTGTGTTTATTGTGAATTAGGAAGCATGTAGTGATGTTTCATCAATATGGGCTACCAAACTTCCTGATTTTTTTTGCTACAATCTTGGATTGATTAAAGGTTTTAAACATCTTATCAAGGTGAAAGATGGAGCTGTTCTGGTGAAACACAAATTACGCAATGTACAGTGTTAGAGATGATCTAGCGGAAGAACTAAAGAAAATGTGTGAATCTGGTGTGATTGAACCAGTAGAATCTTCGTTGTTGGTAACCCCCTTGGTGGTCGCACGTAAAAAAAAATGAAATCTCAGTGTCTGCATTGACTTAGGCAGTCTTAATAAAGCAATATGGGTGGATTCCCACCAATTACCACATATTGATGATATTGTTTCAAAGTTTGAAGGATCCAAGTGGTTTTCGGAGATAGGTTTATCTTCGGCATATCATCAAGTCGAGCTTGACATATCTTCAAAACATCTCACTGCATCTGTTTACCCTGTTGGTACCTTTCAGTTTAAAAGAATGCTGTTTGGCTTGGCGTCAGCGGCTTCCGTGTTTCATCGCATTATGGAGAAAGTATTGATGGGCGTTGAAAGCACAGTGGTCTTTCAGGATGATATCCTTGTGGCAGAAAAGTGCAAGTTTTCTCATGATAAAAACCTTACTGAGGTTTTGAGTAGGTTACAAGAAAAAAGGATCGTTGCCAATAAGAGTAAATGTGTATTTGGAGTTGAGTCTATTGAATATCTAGGACATTGTATTTTTGGAAAGGGTATTCTGGTAGAAGCCATTTTCAAAGTCCCATGCCCGAAACCTAAAGAGCAAGTATCATCATTCTTGGGTATGTGAGAATTTTATTCTAAATTCATTTCCAATTTTTCAGCTAAAACTGGACATCTGCGTGATCTTTTGAAAAGAAAAACTACATTTTTGTGGGATCAAGTGTGTCAAAATTATTTTGTAAATATCAAGAGTAAACTTGGTTCTTGTATAATTTTCACTCCTTTTCATCCTTCTGTACAATCCATTGTTTATGTTGATGCGAGCTTGGATGGTCTTGGTGGCATGTTAACTCAGATTAAACATGGGGTTGAACATACAGTAGGATTTGTAGTTCGCTCACTACGTCCTAGTGAGAAAAATTACTCAGTAATTGAGAGAGAACTTCTCGCTTGCTGTTGGGGAGTCGAGAGATTCAAATGTTTTCTCTGGGGTAGAACCTTCAAATTGTTGACTAACCACAAACCTCTTATCCCGATTTTGAATGGAGTAGTGGTAAAGGAACATACTCCCAGAATAGCTAGGTTGAGCTCTAAATTATTTCAATACAATTTTTCAGTTGATCACATCTCTGGGGGAAAACATATTAGACCTGATTTTCTCTACAGGTTACTGTTACCTTGTTCTGAAAGTGAGTTTGTAGCAAGTGATGAGGAATGTATGATTACATCCATTGATGTTTGCAATGGCAGATTTTTTAATGAGAAAAAATGGTTTGATGCTTTACAATCAGATTCTATTCTCAAGGAGGTTAAAACTTTTATCATTCAAGGTTGGCCCAAAGAAAATCATTTAGAGGGTCAACTTCAGCCTTTTTCGAAGGTAGCTGATAAAGTGTCTCTTGAAGGAGGTGAGATGATCCTACATGGAGATAAGTTTGTACCTCCAGTGGGTTTGAAAGATCGTATTGTTGAGGCTGGACACGAGGGTCATCTTGGACAAACATGCACCAAACTCAGAATCCGAGCAATATATTGGTGGCCTTTAATGGACCAACAAATTCAGAATGAGGTTGAAAATTGTATCACTTGTTGTTCGAGTGACGAGGTGATCAAAACTGTTGTCCCTCCAAAATTTAAGGTTGAGTTACCATCTGGCCCTTGGATGAAGTTAGCTTTGGATTTTATTGGACCTTTCAATGCATTATCTAATAGGTTTAAATTTGCTTTGGTCATTGCTGATTAGTACAGCAAGTGATGGAAGGTGCACTTTATGGTTGATCCTAACACACATGAAGTCATTAGATTTTTGGAGAGTCTTTTTGCCAGAGAGGGATTTCCCAAAGAGCTAGTATCGGACAATGGGGTCCAATTCGTTTAGAAGGAGATGTCCAATTTTCTAGGTCAATCTGGTATAGTTCACCGTTGTGTTGCACTTTATCATCCTCAAGGAAATGGTTTTATTGAGCGCATGAACCATATTTTGGTTGAGTGTGTGCAGTGGGCTGTATCTAGCAAAGTTGAAGTAAGAGAAGCTGTACAAAGCATGTTATGGGCTCACCGAAACACTCCATGTACTGATTTGGGGAAAAGTCCTTTTGAATTGTTGCGAGGGAGAGTAGCTAATTTTAGTATGTGTCCTGCATGGATGAGGCAGTGGGGTTTATTTTCTGCAATGTCTACCTTTTCATCTGATTTGAGAGCCTGTGGTGAGATCTCCAAGAGTTGTTGTAGTGGTGTGAGTAACAAAGTGAATATTCGTTCTTCTTCTGACACCAGTTCTCACAAGAATGTTTGGGCACATGAAATCAAGGTGGGAGATTGGGTAAAAATTATAAATACTCACAATGTGCCCAAAGGCGTGTCTAAATTCAGTCCGCCTGTTTGTGTAGATTCTATCTCTCATTATGCAGTCAGGGTCAATGGAAAGAATTGGTGGAACATTTCTAGAATTTACAAACTTCCAGATAAGGTTGCACATCAAATGGGACTGGAATCTAGTCCTGTATCTGCTTCCAACAAATCAGTCCACAGAGGTCCTGATTTTGATATGAGTAAAGGATCTTTTTCCTCTTCAGGAACATCTGGTTCCATTGCTGGGAAGAGTTCTGTTCAAACTCCACCTTTGCGGAAGAGTAGTCGGAGGAAGGTTCCACCCAAACGTTTCGATATGTAATGCGTCTTGTGATATGTAATTTTTTTGCAATGCATCTTTTTATATGTAATCTTATTGTGCATTCAGTCTCTCAATTGCATTATTGTTAATGATGTTCTTTTTTTCTTTTGTTTTTATTCTTTGTTTCTTTCTTTTCTTGCTCCTATCATTATTTTGTTTATTTGTGAATAAGGGAGATATTGTAGTAATGTTAAACTATCCTACCATTCCTTCTATGTCATCTGTTCTTTGATATTGTAAATGTGCTTCCTTCGTGATAGAATGTTGATACTTGAAGCTCCCAGGGCTGTTGGTTGTTTGTCCCTGGAAGCTGTGCAGACAAACGGCAATAAACTTACCTCCTTCCTCAACTTACCGTAGTTTGTGGTCACTTCAGTTAGCTTTCAACCACATTCTGCAATGGGGGGGCATCATTTTGTGTTGAACCACTTTGTGGCACTTGGCAGGTCTGAATTGTGGTGCCTGATGTTCTCATCAGCATACGTTTCTGAGATCACGCCTCAGGTTCACTCCTGATCAGTTTTCCTCTTTTTGGGTTTCCTTCCCGCTCTTTACAGGTCAGGTCTCCATGCATACAAGTCTGTTTTCAGGTCTTTCCAGCTCTAACAAAAATACATATATCTGTAGAGGCTTTTGGTCAACTTTCTTTTACCATTGGTCTGTTTGAATTTCACTCAAATTCTTCGTATTCCCAATATAATAAAAAGCATATATGAACATCTAAGCCCATTTCAACCATTGGATACTTTCACTGTGAGTGACTGCATTTTGACAATATACATGCATACATCCACATAAAAAAGTCCTACTCCCAGCCACTTCCCAAGAGAAGTGAAAAGTGTAAGGCACCTGTGTTTATCAGTGATAGTGCCTATGTGTTGTGGGTATAATCAGCTCTTTCCATAACAAGCAAAACATTTTTTTAATGTTGCAATATGAACTCGTCATAAACCAGCTTTAGACAAATATGTTTATCCAATAGAAAACAAGCATAAATCATTAAAGTATATGCACATTTCTAGACTGGCGCCTCACTCTGAGTTTTATAAGTAACAATCTCATATGGCTCTAGAGGGACACCTAGTACCAAACTGAAGTGCTGCTGGTTCGTAAAAAACTTCAGGCAATTGCATCTGACTCAAGTAAAACTTAAAGTAACTAAAATGCATTTATGTACATGAATAAAAAAATATACTTCAAAATATTTTTAACCACTGGTTTTCCCAACTCACATTGAAGTTTAATAACAAACAAAGCAGAAAGACAGTGAGTGTTACAAAAAGCAACAATAATTTACGGACATTTGAATAGAGGATCTTTTTGGAATGTACACTTGAAGGTACTTGAATACATCAATGTATGCTAGGACCTTTTTATATTAGAGTGCCATCCAAAATGCACAATAATCAAGACATTTATGGAAGGCTGCAATGTTGATTGACTAAAGATCACAAATCAACTTTGGTATATTTATTTATTCTATAGAACACAAGCACAAATCATTAGAGTAACTGTGTGCAGCCTGTATGAACACTCCTAAGTTGAAGCTACACCCTGAACCTTATGAATGAAGCCTAACAACAAATTGTGATATTATAGCATTGCCATGAAGGCCATTAGAGTTCCAGGGTACTGAAGGCTTTGGCTTGCAATTGTTTGTTTAATTGGGGGCATAGATGTTCACATACTTTTTGAAAAAGGATTGTGTTAATCACCTCAAATTCTCTCAAGCACAACATGAATCCATGTTTATATTCAGACTTTATGCTCACTCTTACTGTGCTAAATTGATTGCTTGTATATTTGACTAGGTGGATTGCTTCTTATTTCCTAATGTAAGTTTTTCAGAGCCTGTGAATTGAGGATACATGTCTATCTATGCTAGCACAGTGTAAGTACTTTAAGGCAGCCATGCTTTTCATGTGTTTCCTCACAGGTATGGCCGGCGGACAATGCTCCTGGTGTGCTGTGTGTGCTCAGTGATGTTCGCGATGACCGCTGCAGTAGCTCTCAATTATCCCATGTTTGTGGTCTTCCGGTCTCTTTCAGGTGTGACACTTTCTGGATTTCCGATGCTCACAACGGCATTAGGTAAGAAAAGTGGTTAGTTGGAGCAGAATGTTTTTTACCAACAATGAATTGGGCCAAATGTACGTCCCATCACCCAAAATAAAATTTCCCTTTGTGTGTGGATCAGAATCTTTTGCAAGCCATTGATGTCTTAGTGCTGGGGTTCATTTATGAAGATTTATGTGATAAATGGCAAGGTTTATTTCAACAGCTCCTCTACTTTCTCTATTGTCCCTATTCATTCCTTCACCTGCCCTCATATCATCTCCTCACCATACTAAGCCGCCCCTCCTTTCCATCTTCTCAGCTCTTCTCATTTTCACTTTTTACTTTGTCACCTTCCTTTCCCCTCTTCTAACCAGTTTCCTTTCTTTTCTCTCCTCCCTACTAGTCCTGCCTGTACTGTTTTTTCTGTCACATGTAAATGACTGTACCCTGTGCACCACCCCTTCTCCCAACCCCTCTTGCTGTCATGTGTCCTGTAAGATGCTGTTAGCTGAAGAGCCGGGACTGGTTTACAGTGTCACAGGACAAGGACCCACTTGGCAATAGTATACAAAGTAAAATAAAATCAATTTGTGATATTTTGCCATCCTCCACCACCAGAGTTCATACATTGCATTTAGGTATTTTGTTGTTTTGTGTTTTTTATTCTGGAATGGAAAGTGGTAATTGCTTATGATTACTTCCCCCATTTACCATCCCTTGTCTGGTTCCCCTCTGCTCACTCTTCAAAAGTTTCACTAACAGTGTTTGCTGACTTGTGCATATCCTGCTCTAACTGGACTCTGGACTTTGACTGACCTGCCCTTCAGAACCATTAAGTAGGCAAGTGGTAGAAAAGATGGAGATAACACTGTGAGTCCCACTGCTGATGGGCAAACATCAGCACTTTTTAACACAAATCTTGGCAAAGATTGATTGGTTGACAGCTCAATCTCCCACATATTATGGGCAACATGAACACAGTGGCTCAGTCAGCATTTAACAGTGACAACAATGCTAAATCAAATAGGTGCTACTCTGTCAGAGGGGTGAAGGCCATCGCCGACCATGCTGGCTGATAGCATCAAATCCTAAAGGACCACGAAGGGCTCTGTAAACCTTTTAGAAGTTGATAAAACTTATTAGGAAGGATCAACATTAAATTTATTTTCTGATACAAATTGTCTTGTACGTACATACTCAGTTTTATTTAAAGCAACACTGAAAACTGGTGTTAACCTCTAACTATTGTTTCTCAATTGTGAAATATGAGCATAGTCAACTGACATATGCTGAATAGTTAAAAGCAATTGTTTGCTGGTTGTATCAGTTGCTCAGTGTGCATGTCTGGAGGGCACAGTCTCTAATGCAGGAATTTTGAGGAGCATATTCTCTTTTTCTTAATAACTTCAAAGAGAAATGCTACAATCAAATAAAAATGTGCAGTTCATAGTACTATATACCGTAGAACTATCAAGACACAAAGATATAATACCTGACTTTCTGTTTTCTTATTTATTTATTACTAAATTAATACCCGTGGAAAAATGTTGATGTCCATGTCTCTCTCCCTATCATACACATGCTCTATGTCTAATCATGCACCTCTCAATTGTTTGCCTTTCTCTTTCATTCTGTTTACCTTCATATTGCAATTGAAAGAGCAGAGGATATGTATTTGTATGTATGTATTTGGTATTTGTTAAGCGCATATCTCACAGCGGTAGCTTGCACTCAGAAACTGGGGGAACGAGGAGAGGAAGAACTGCCAAGGGGAAGGGACTCAGAATAGCCAGGTTTTGAGGGATCTGCGGAATTTCTTATGGTAAATTTCCATACGGAGGTGTATGGGCAACGTGTTCCATATCGTAGGGGTGATTTTGGAGACTGATCTGCCGCCATTCTTGACGGTGCAGAATTTTGGTGTGGTCAGAAATTGTTTTCTGGCAGATCGAAGGGTTCTTATTGGTTGATATTTTATTAGTTTCTTTGCTAGATATTAAGGCCCTTTTCTGTTAGGAGTTTTGGGTACCAGACAGCATAGTTTAAAGGTGATCCGCATTCTGATGGGGAGCCAGTGAAGGGTCTTCATACTGGGGGCCGAGGGGGAGCGAGGGGGCAGGTTGAGAACCAGTCTAGCTGCTGTATTCTGCAAAATCTGGAGCTTTGTTAAGTGTGCTTCATTTATGGATGCTAGCAGAGCATTGCCATAGTCCAAGAAGCTTGATTAATCCCTGCACTAAAGGCATGCGTGAGGACAATGGGATCCATTTAAAGATTTTTCTAAGGCTACGCATTAGCCCATAGTATGTGTTAACCACATGATTGACGTGATCAGACATAGAGAGTTTTTTGTCTATTATCACTCCAAGATTGTGGGCTGCTGTCTTAGGTGAAGGGCAGGTGCCTAGCGTAGATGGCCACCAGTATTGGTCCACAACTTTTGTGCATTTCCAAAGAGTATAATTTCCGTTTTACCAGCGTTAAGTTGGAGATGATTGTTTGTCATCCAATCATTGATGTCTGCCACACATTGCTTAAATCTGAGTTTCGTGTTGTTGGTATCAGGTCCTAGGGTAATTAGCAGTTGAGTGTCATCCACGTACGACACTGTATCAAATCATGATCTATATTTATCTTGGCTAAAGGAGATAGATACAAATTAAAAAGTGTGGGGCTTAGAATGGATCCCTGGGGAACACCCTTGTCAATGGGCCGGCTGCTGGAGGTAAAGGCTGGAGATAGAGAATACGTTTGTACTACATCCAAGTAATAGAGTGTTCTCAGTCTGCTATTTTCAGGAATGCCATAGGAGAGTAAAGGACTGATTTAGAATTTGGCAGACCCTATCACAAGATCATTATACCCCAATACACTTGTAATAAGACCGACTTAATATCTGTCGCATTTGTGATAGAGCAATTTTCTGCCAAACTCTTAATAAGGCCCTAAAGCTCCAAAGTGTGTGAGTGTGTATGTGTGTGTGTGTGTATGTGTGTATATGTATGTGGGTGGTGTGTGTACATATGTATGTGAGGTATTGTGCTGGTGTGGGTGTGTGTGGGGGGGGATGTTTGTGTTAGAGTATGTGTGGCATTGTGTGAGTTTGTGTGGATTTGCAAGGGTGTTTGACTGTGTGTGGTGGATTGTGAGTGTGGGTGAGTATGTGTGTGGGGAGGTTGGGTTGTGTGAATATGTGTATTAGTGTTGGGTTGTGTGGGTGTGCATGTTGGTTGGTTGGTTGATAGCTTTATTTCGATATGCAAATATCATAAAAGCATTACAAAAATATATAAAACAGCACATCGAAAAAGACTGTACAATTTAGGAACAAGACAGATAAAAACTTTCAGTTGATCGCAAATAAATGGTACACAGACAAAATATCGAGTTTTAAATTTCGATATACAATTATATCGAAGTTTAAATATCGATGGGACAAAATATCGAAGGTAAGTAATATCGACAGTCTTAATATCGATATTAGTATGATATCAGTAATATCGAAGTTTTAAATATCGATGTCAATAATATTGAAATAAATAACTTCGATGTTACTAATATCAATTTTTAAATACATTTAGTGTATATTATATTGTATTTATTATGTTTTATTATTTATTTTTAATGTAATTTAATTAAATATTGTATTTTACTACTGTAGCGGGTTGTGGGTTTATAGGGGAATAGGGTGGGAAGTAATTTAATTATGTTAAATTAATTATTAATTAGTAGGAATTATTAATTAATTAATTGAGAATTAATTTTTAATTAATTTTAATTAATTGATTAATTTATAAATATGTTCTGTAGCGGGTTATGGGTTTATAGGGGAATAGGGTGGGAAGTAATTTAATAATAATTAATTAATTAATATATGTTTGTACTTATTTTAATTAATAATTAATTGGTAATTAATTTATATTAATTAGTTAATTAATTAATATAATTTTGTACATATTTTTAATTATTAATTAGTTGGTAATTAATTAATATTATTATTATTACATTTCTTATATAGCGCCAGAATCGACCCCCGTGCTTGCCTTGGGAACCCGTCCTGGTTTTTCCCTGTGAGATAGCCCCTACAGGGTATCCCCAAGGTGAAAGCCAGGCATCCCGCCGCGGGGGGCCGTTGTGGAGATTAAGCAAGCCTAATGCCCAGAGTTGCAGAGTGTGAACCCATGATTAGGTCAGGCACCGAAGCGAGAATTATCGAGTCCGTGGACATTTGAGCTCAACACCCTGCCGCGTCGGGAATTGAACCCTGGTCCCGGGTCTGACCTCTGCTTCAGGGTCTGCCTGCTCTAACCAGTGAGCCACACTTCTCCACATTAATTAGTTAATTACATTAATTAGAGTAATTTTTTTTATATATAATTTTTTGTTATTCTTAATTAATTAATTGGGAAAAATAATATTAATTATTAAATTAAATTAATTACAGCTAATGTGCTAATATATTTACTTTATTGTTATTGTTACTTAATAATTAATTGGTAATTAAATAATATTAATTAATTTTGGGTAAAGGAGTATTTTTAGGGTTCAGGGTCAGTTTTCAGTTTTTGGGTAAAGGGGTATTTTTAGGGTTCAGGGTCAGTTTTCAGTTCTTGGGTAAAGGGGTATTTTTAGGGTTCAGGGTCAGTTTTCAGTTTTTGGGTAAAGGGGTATTTTTAGGGTTCAGGGTCAGTTTTCAGTTTTTGGGTAAAGGGGTATTTTTAGCGTTCAGGGTCAGTTTTCAGTTCTTGGGTAAAGGGGTATTTTTAGGGTTCAGGGTCAGTTTTCAGTTTTTGGGTAAAGGGGTATTTTTAGGGTTCAGGGTCAGTTTTTCAGTTTTTGCGTAAAGGGGTATTTTTAGGGTTCAGGGTCAGTTTTCAGTTCTTGGGTGAAGGGGTATTTTTAGGGTTCAGGGTCAGTTTTCAGTTTTTGGGTAAAGGGGTATTTTTAGGGTTCAGGGTCAGTTTTCAGTTCTTGGGCAAAGGGGTATTTTTAGGGTTCAGGGTCAGTTTTGGGTTTTTGGGGTACATGGATATTTTTAGGGTTCAGGGTCAGTTTTGGGTTTTTGGGGTACAGGGATATTTTTAGGGTTCAGGGTCAGTTTTGGGTTTTTGGGGTACAGGCGTACAGGGTAAAAATAAAAAAAACATACATTAAATCAATTAAATGAAATTAAAAAAAAGAAAATTACATTAAATTATTAAGTGTTTTATTTATTTTAAATGTATATGTATTAGTTTTAATTTTGTTTTAATATTTTTATTTAATATTTGTAAAATTATATGTATTTTAAAATTATTTTTACATTATTATTAATACATTTAAAAAAACTATATTTTTTATTTCGATATTTTTGTACTACGATATTATTTTTTCGATATTTTTGTACTTACCTTTATGAAGATATGACTCCGATATTTTTGATGTCGATATTTTTGTGCCGATATTTTTGTATTTCGATATTCTGTCTGTCGATATTATGTCAGACATTCCAAATAAATTAATTAAAAATGAATTAAATTGATATAGACAGTCTTTTTGAGCGGATCAACCATGCCCATTTAAAAAATTTAGACACAGCACAAACTATGGGGGAGGATGTGCCAGTTAATAAAATCCGTAAGGCCACCATATACTGGCGAGTTCCCAATTGTCTACAGAGAGGTTTGAGCCAGTGTCTTCTTGGGCGGGTGTAATCAGGACATTCAAAAAAGAAATGAGCCACAGTTTCAGGCCTAGTTGGGCATAGGGCACAATAAGGTGAAGCCTGTACGGGTTTGTTCCATCTTGAGAGCAGGTCTCCTAGGGGTAGGGTGCCTACTCTAAATTTAATATAGAGGGCCCGGTCAGCAGAAATTGTAATTATGTCCAGGTAAGGCTCAAAAGCAACGACGTCTTTTATTTTCAAATAGGCTGCGGTGGAGTTGCAGTGGCGCGGGTTGCTGATGAGCTGGGCAGAGACCCACTCCCAATATAGTTTTTTTAGGGTCACCTTCGGAGGGGCGGAATGTGTAGTCCAGCAAGACCCCAGACCTAGGTCTCCCAGGAGATTTTTGATGTCCCTGAGCCACTTAATCTTGTGCCAACCACCCATTCCCATCACCTCTGACAACCCGTCCGCATATGTTTTCAATTTGGGAACCCTCCACAGACGAGCCCAAAGAAGAAGGGGCCGGAAGCGAGCCTGGTCCTTAATTGATTTGCAACCCACATCCAAAAGCACCGGAACTGTTGGGGTACTCAACGGGATGGCCAGAAGGTCCTTCAGAAATTTGTTCTCTGCCTTGGACAGAACCTCCATGTTGCCAAGGCCCCATAGCTCAGCCCCATAGAGAGATGCTGTGACAGCTCCGGCTTTATAAATGTCAATTACTGGGGCTACACATTGCTTAGATGAGTTACGGTACTCATTCAGCAAAGCTCCCCCCACCCTTTTGTGGCTAAGGGTCATTTTGTTGATGTGGGGTGTCCAGCTCATGACATCACTCATGCGAATCCCCAGGTAATCGAATTCTGAGACTCTCTCTAGGGGAACAGAATTCAGTATTGGAGGGCGGCCAAACTTACGGGGGAGGGGTGCATGATTAAATATTTAGTTTTGTCCACATTGATGACCAACCCTCTTTTTGAGCAAAAATCCTGAAAACGGTTCAAAAGCTTCTGGAGGCTCTGGGGAGTCTTTGAAATGAGGAGGGTGTAGTCGGCAAACAACAGGGTTGCAATCCTCACACCTCCCAATGAGGGGGCGTCTGCTGGTTCTTCAAGCAGGTGCTCTACCACACCATTCACGTACAGGGAAAATAGTGTGGGAGCTAATACACAACCCTGTCGGACACCCCTATTAACCGGGATCCTATCGGTCTTTTCCCCGTTCTGTCCCCATCGCACCTGGGCATAGTTGTCATTATGTAGTTTGATGAGAAGCAGTTGGATGTAAGGGGGCAGCCCGAGACCCTGCAAGACCCTCCAGAGTTCCTCCCTAGGAACCAGGTCTTTAAGTCTATAAAGGCCAGGTAGAGAATGCCTTTGCCCAGTTCCACCACCTTCCAGTGTAGAAGCAACAGTCTGAACACTTACTCAATGGTTCCTGTACCGGAACGAAAGCCTGCTTGCAAGTCGTCCACCCAATGCAGAATCCTCCCCAAAATCGCTTTTCCCGCCACCTTCTGGGTTGAGTCTATGAGGCTTATTGGCCTATAGTTCCCCGGTTGGTCCCGACAGCCCTTTTTAAAGATTGGGACTACCTCTGCCCCTTTCCAAGACTCAGGGACAGGGCCTCCCTCTATGATGGCATTCAGGAGGGCAGAAATCAAAATACCCCATTCACCCGGATAGGCTCGAAGAAGATCCCCAGGCAACCCGTCGGGACCAGCTGCTTTCAGAGATTTAATCAAGTTCGTAACCTCCCGTGCAGTGAAGGGGTCAGTGGCTCTATCCAATGAAAATGAGGGAAGGGAAAATGGGTCATCGAGTGGCCCTTCTACAGCTGAATATAGGGCCTTATAGTGGATGAACCACGTCTGGGCTGGAATCGTACAAGTCCTCAGGGTATCATCAGGACGATTTCTACTGCCCACCAAGTCCCAAAAGCCTTTAGCGTCTCTCCCTCGACTTGCGGCCAGGAGATCCTGCCAAAAGTTATCCTCCCATTCCTTTTTTGCAGTTTTCAAACAATGTGAGTATAGCCTTCTGGCCTCCCTGGTCCTTGATTGGGACTTAGATTTCACTGCTTCAACGAGCAGTGTCTTAGATTCCCTGCACTTGCGGTTAAACCAACCCTGTCTTTTCCGGGGGCGTAACTTCGTCCCATTGTGGCTGGATGGGACAATAAACAGTTTACTTAATGCCTGGGTTAAATTACAGAACCGGTCGGACAACTCCACCGGCCCACCCTCGAGAGAATCGAGATTATCTGAGGCTGTGGCTAGGAGCTGCGTTATGGTGGACATCTTCTCAACCGAGAGCGTGAGCTTAGCCCACTTCAGCCGTCTGCCACAGTTCGAGACAACTGATTCACCGGGAACAATAGCACGTGAAGGCGAGCCCCCTATACCCTCTAACCACCAAGGAGACAGGGCAAGAGAGAGCAGATTGTGATCGCTCTCAATGGAAGATATGATCTCCATATCTTCCACCGAGCTCCATAGGTGGACGTCAAGCAGAATGTAGTCAATTCTTGACATGTGGTTAGGCCTGTTGTATGTGTGGGCTCCCGCTTTATCGGATCTAGTCCTACCATTAAGGGCCCTCAAATAAACTCCAAGGTAAGGGAATTAACCTGGAGCGCCACTTCCGTCCATCTCTTGATTGGGCTAAGCTCTAAAGCCGGTATCCCCCTCCTATAGTCATCCTCCTCCTTGTCTTGGGTGACTTCTGAGCCAAGAGGCTCGAACTTGCAGTTGAAGTCACCCGCGACCAGGGTACAAAACTTGTAGGGGGAAGATCTAAGCAGACCCTCAAGAAGAGCTATTGTGGGAGATTGTCTGCCTCCCTTTATACCCCGCGCATAAATATTGAAGATGTTAAGAATGACACATCCCCTGGAATTTTTTGGGGTGATAGTAAGGAGATCCGGGCAATTTGTCTGATGCTCCTCTACCCTGCAGTTAAGGGAGGAAGCTACCCAAATAAGGAGGCCACCCGAGGGACGTCCCCTACCGGACTCTGGGTAGACAGCAGGTATATGGTGGGATGAGTAACCTGCCTTATGTGAGGGCTCCCTACTCCAAGTCTCCTGAAACACACATATGGAGTACTCCTCCACAAGAGCATTCCAGTCAGGCAAGGCCAGCTTCCTGTCTAGACCAGCCACGTTCCAGCTGAAAACCCTAATAAGTGGGTCCGTCACAGCTGCAGCGCTACTGGACTCGGCAGTGCCATCCGAGCCTACCTCTGCCAAAAGGGGGTGGTCAATAGCAGCTTCATTTGGATCCTGCCCCTCACCTGGTTCCCGTCTAGCCATTAGGGCAGCCTGCTTCCCTATTGGGGTAGGTGGACCAGTCAACTTTACGGATGGGTGGAAAGGTTCGTCAGATGTTTGAACCCCCCGAGCCTCCCCAAGGGAGTCGACGAGTCAGTACCCCCTGGGACCCCAGCTCGACCTCGGCCATACCGCATGCGGCTGGAATAGAGATGTTGCGGGATGCCATTGGCCGCCAGCGCTGTGTTGGTAGGTATCCACAGGGGGTTGGCCAGGACAATTCATAACTGGCCGCGGGTAAAAGTATGTTAAATCAACCGCATCAATACCTGGACCACCCATAGCCTTCCCAGAATTGCATATTGTGTGGGCAGCTCTCATATCTTGGAAGTTGACTACCACACAGTCACCCTCGAACAGTTTTTTTCCCTGTCCAATCCATCCCACACTACGCACTCCAAGAATCAAACCATCCACACCCAAGGGAAGGGGTCTATTGGCTTTTAGCCAGTGGATGGTTTTATTCTTTAGTGCCTGATGGGTTTCCAACTGAGCATCCTTCAAGGCGGGAACTTTGATCAGGACGGCAACATATGGATGACACTCTGGGGGGAGATTAACTGGGGGACATTTTCGAGCCACCTTCTGCGGTATGACGGCAGGGCTAGGGGCTCCAAGATGACTCGTTGTTACTTTTCCCTTTGGTACCGGGGCAACTCCCCTGGCATCAATGGTTGGGTAAGCTGGTCGTTTTGGCTTAATATGGGCCCCTCCCTCTTGCAGCTTCTTTTGGTCAGGTTTAGACTTTGCATTCCTCGCTATCGGGGGGGTACTAGCATGGACCTGAACAGTGTGAGTAGTAGGTACCGGTTTTACACTAGCAGGGGTCGCAGAGACAGATGTCGAGGCCTTCCCTATTACTAAGGCAGGAGCAGACGTTGGCGGCAGTGTTGCCGGGATTGAGCCCCCTAAATCCCTTTTCCCGTCATTCCCACCCGCAGTGTCCTCCCTAGATTTAGACTGTAGTTTGATAAGGGATTTCAGGGAAAAGAAGTTGTCCCGGGTGGTCTGTTCGAACCTATCTAGCCTGTCCCCCAGACTCTTGACTTGATCGATGAGCGGGACCAGTAAGCACTTAACCAGATTCTCAATGAGCTTAGGGGAAGGCACCTCATGGGGCATTGTTGGTGGTGCTGGGACCGTGAGATGGGCCTGTGTAGTTTCAGCCACAGTTACTGGGGGGACATTTCCTTCAGATGGTTCGGTGGTCAGTGTGGCAGGTCCTCGACCATTTAGTAGGGTAGGGCCTCTTGGGACATACTTCCTCGGGCGCTTATGAAGTGATATAAGACTACCCTTCCGTGTACTAGTATCCCTTTTTCTCTTGGTTCGGACCAGGGAGGCTCGTGCCGAACACGACGGGTTATGGGCCGGGGAAGGGACCTGAAGGGGCGGTTGACATTCCTGGCCGGTGGGTGGGCTTGGGGGTATGACAGGTCGGGGTCCTGTGGCCACAGGACTAGAGCTAACGGGCAAGGATTCTGCTACCAGACTTTCCAACCTATCAATGCTTGCCCCTATTGCTGCAAACCGTGGCTGCTCGGACAGAGTCCCAGGGAGAGGGGAGGCAGGATGGGTAGGAGTTGGAGACAGGGCATGTGCCACTGCTCCTAGCGAGGAGCGTCTGGCTGGAAAAGAGTCTTGTGAGAGGCGACTTTCCGTCATCACAATCTCCTTTTCAATGACAGCAGCTACTCTTGTGATGAATTTATCCATCGCGCCTATCATGGAGCTCCCCGCGGCGCCCTCTCCCCCACCCCTCAAAGCGTCCCGGAACGGGTAGACATGTGTGCCTCTGAGCCCACATGGAGACTACTAACTCTGGGACAAAAGATGGAAAATGAAGGGGGGGTGGCCCTGCCCAGCCTCTGACAGCCCCTGACTGCCACAGACTGCCCGCCCTTTGCCCGGGCTTCGCCCGGCGTCCCGCACGCGTCTCGCTGTGCGGCTACTATTCCTTAATAAAGGGCGTTGCGGGCGGGGGGCGTGGTGTCCAGGGGGCACGGCGGCAATTGGTGTTGCTGCGGTGTCGCGGGTGCGGCAATTCTTAAAAACCAACGCCAAGGCAGTCAGCGGTATCCCCTTGGAAGGGGTGAGAGCAAACCTCAGGTAGGATTCACGAGTCCCAAACGCCGTCTCCCACAGGAACGCTATCCCGCCCAATGGTTGTAATCACCGGCTATTTGCACCTGGCCGGGCGGGGGCGTGGTGTCCAGGGGGCGCAGCGGCAATTGGTGTTGCAGCGCTGAGCCTCCTGGTCAGTGTAGTTCACTGACGCTGCTCCTCCTCCAGCGACCTCCTTGGTGCTCCTCAACGGCCGCAGCTCCTCGGGGAAGAGATGAACAGATTTGCCCCTCACTGACGGCGCGTAGCGACACCCGCGAAGCGGGTGCAGCAAGCAGTAAAAACCAACGCCAAGGCAGTCAGCGGTATCCCCTTGGAAGGGGTGAGAGCAAACCTCAGGTAGGATTCACGAGTCCCAAACGCCGAGTGTGTGTGCTAAGGTGTGTGTTGGGGTTGTGTGTGTGGAGTTGTGTGGGTATATGTGAGGTGTGCTTTTGTGTCTGTACAGTTGTGCCAATGTGAGTGAGTATGTGTGTGGGGTTGTGTGGGTTTGTGTGTCAGTATATGTGCATGGTGATGCTTGTGTATTTTTGTGTTTGTGTGTATCTGAGTGTGTGAATGTTGGATTGTATTTGTATAAATATGTGTGTAGTTGAATGGATGAGTATGTGTGTGTAGGAATTATATCATTTTTGTAGGCCAGTGACTGTGAACTTGTATGGATATATGTGTGGAATTATGTGTGTGTTTGTAGCTTTGTATGTCTGTGGTTGTGTGTGGTTTTGTTTGTGGGGTAATGTGTGTATTATTGTGTGTCTGTGAGGGTTTGTGAAGGTGTGTATGAGTGTGGAGCTGTGTTGTGTGTTGTGGTTGTGTGGATGTGTATTCGACTGTTAATGTGGGATTGTGTGTGTCACTGTGCATGGGTGCATTTGTGGGACTGTGTGTGTGTCATTGTGCGTGTTAAGAGGTGTGTTTGCCTCTGTCTGCAGTTATGGATGTGTGGAGTTATGTGTATGTGAGAGGGGCTGACCTTGTTTGTTTAAGTGTGTGTGTTTATGGATTGTGTGGGTGAGAGTGTGTAAATGTGAGATTGTGTATGTTTGTGACTATGTGTATGGGGGTTGCATGGGAGTCTATGTGAGTGTGTGTGGAGTTGTAAACGTTTGTATGTCAGCATGTGGGTATGTTTATGAGTGTTGGGTTGTGTGTGTGTGTGTGTGTGTGAGATAGTCTATGTCTGCAGTTCAGTGGATGGATATAGATGTATGTTTTCTTTTTTAAAAAACAGCAGTATTTGGGATATAAAGAGCCAATATTTAGCCCAGGGACCTCTAAGGGACCAGGTCTAGGCACACAATAGATCTGCGGATTTAATGAACAGCCTAAAAAACTTTCCTAAATCATTTTACCAATGGGGGACACTTTTAGAACACCCAACCCATCCAGACAGTCGGGTATATCTAGCAGGACCCTTGCATAATTTTTATTATTTTTTTTTGTAGGATTTAGAGACAGGGACCCCAAAACCTAAGATGGCACTCGCAACATGCTGTTGTGCAATGATGGTGATAGTGGAGTTTTTAAATTATTTTAATATTTTCAGGACTGTAGAAGCCATCCTTTCTTGCTGAAGCATTTCCTGTTTGGGTACTGTTAATTCATGACTGAGATTTTACTACCCATAGTTCAATGCAGGGTCCTTCATTGTTCTCTTTTATGTCAGTTTATTGTATGGTAACACGTTGATAAAAAGGTTAAAAACTCCTGAAGTGAACGTAATAGTTCCCACCTTGTAGGCAGGTATGTTTATTACATTGGAAGAGAAAGGCACTCCTCACCTTGGTGTTGGTACATATAGGCACTAACTTTCAGAAACCATACTTTTGTGGTGTTCTCTGTAAGCTTATAGTATGTGACAGTAACATGCTTCTGTAATGACATAGAACAAGAGTTACTACATAAATTCAAATTATTCAAGTTCTTGAAAATTCCTGGTAATTTAAAAGGCCAGTGTTTCAATGTTGTACGGAAAACATATAGTCATTATTTTTCCATCATTTTGAACTGCAATACGTTTCCCTGACGAAGAAAAAACGTATAAATAGCTCTGGTATTGACCATCAATCTGGATGATGTATGTCTACATTCGCATTAATCTTGTTTATATTAGAAATATTAGGTTATTACTATCATATTTCATCCCATGGCTCACAAACAGATTCACACTGCTTATGACCTCACATAGCTTATGACCTCACATATATTGCTCATGACATGGTCAGTGACATCACTGATGACATCACTGAAGACATCTCAAATTACATCACTGATGACATCATTCACAGAACTACTCACACCCCATGCAACCTCTCACACACCAAATCACTCACCCACACAACCTCTTACACACTGATTCACGGACCACCTCTGCGAGGCCCCAACTCCTTTTTTACAAAATAAGAAAGCCCCGGGGAAGTCCCTAAGGCCAGGCCACCGGGCCCCCTTACCTCTATAAATGTGGCTCGGGGAGGCGGTGGTCCCTGGGGCCCTTACAGGCAATGCAGGGGGTCCGTATGGCCCCTCTCCTTTTTTTTGATAATGCCCAGGGGAGGTAGTGGTCCCTCCAGGCTCATTAAAGCCTCAGAAGGAGCTTCACGTGGCCCTCCTCCACTATTTTTTCAATCAGACAGCCCCAGGGAGTTGGGAATGCCCGGGGACAGGTTTGGCAATGGGGAGGGGTGTCTTGTGCACCCCCTCCCAATATTTACAAAATATAGATAGGCCCCCGGGACCTGACTCGCCTGGGTGCCCATGTTTAACCAAGCACGAGATACCAAGAATCCACCGCTATTTTCTCCATGAAAATTTTACAAAAATGCTTTTTGGGCCTGGCAGAGTTCCTGGTAGACCCCAGCACCAGGCCTAGGAGTCAGGGTATTCCTACCCTGGCTCCTTCTCTTTTCTTAAATGTTTTTGTTTGGGACTTGGCTGAATCCGAGTCCCAAAATGGCTGCCAACACTTCCTGGTTGAAATGCTGGCAGCCAATCAGACCTACTCACATGAACAGGAGGATTCACGATGGGTTTGTGCCTCTAGATATACTCATTTGTTTTTGTTTTTATTTTATTAACTCCAAAACTAGGCAACGGATTTACACCAAATAAAAAAAAGGTCACATTCTGAACCAAGACCTACGTTTCTAATCAAGACCTATCAAATTTGGAGTAATTCCATTCAGCAGTTTGGGCTGCATTTGTGTTCAAAATCACCATGGGAAAATGCATAGGGAAAAACCGTTTTAGGACCACCCTTTGTCTCAGTCCCCGCTTTTTGAATCACACTGAAACTTTCAACACAGCAGCTGGACTGAGCATCGTACTAATTTTGAAAATGTTGTGAAGATTTGTCAAATGGTGGCAAAGTTACAGGCAAAAAAAGCTTTTCCTAAGTATAACTACCTTCTGGCGACCACCAGTGTGTAATATATATGATACTCCTGGGTTGTGGTATTGCCATCCAGCGTCTAACCGCAGGTGGTGCAGAAAATGGCGTCACCGCTTGCGCCTTTCAAACAACAAACAAAACTCATTGCATTTCAATCAATCAATCAATCTATCATATCACTTGTAAAGCGCACTACTTACCCGTGAGGGTCTCAAGGCGCTGGGGGGGGGTGTTGGGTCTGCAGTAGGTGGGTGGGGAGGGTGTTCCGGGTCTTGGCAGCAAGGTGGGAGAAAGATCCGCTGCTGGCAGTCGTTCTTCAGATGTGGGGAACTGAGGCGAGGGCGAGGCCGGTGGAGTGGAGCTGGTGGGTGGAGGTGTGGAAGCTGAGTCGTCTGTTGAGGTATGCTGGTCTGGTGTTGTGGAGTGCTTTGTGTGCGTGGATGAGAAGCTTGAAGGTTATCCTCTTGTTGACGGGGAGCCAGTGCAGGTCTCTCAGGTGATGTGGCTACGGTGGGGGATGTTGAGGATCAGACATGCAGAGGCGTTCTGGATGCGTTGCAGCCGTCTCAGGAGTTTGGCCGAAGTTCCTGCGTAGAGGGCGTTTCAGTAGTCCAACCTGCTGATGACGAGGGCCGGGGTGACTGTTCTTCTCATTTCGGTGGGGATACACTTGTAGATCTTGCGGAGCATGCGGAGGGTGTGGAAGAAGGAGGAGGAGGAGGCGGAGTTGACCTGCTTAGTCATGGAGAGTGTGGAGTCGAGGATGACCCATAGGTTGCGTGCATGGACGGTGGGTGTTGGAGCTGTTCCCAGTGTGGTCGGCCACCAGGAGTCATCCCAGGCTGAAGGGGTGGATCAGAGGATGAGGACCTCTGTCTTGTCCGAGTTCAGCTTCAGTCGGCTGTTCCTCATCCATTCGGCGACAGCCTTCATTCCTTCGTGGAGGTTGTTTTTGGCGGTATGAGGGTCTTTGGTGAGGCAGAGGATTAGCTGGGTGTCATCGGCGTAGGAGATGATGTTGCGGTTGTGCTGTCGGGCAACGTGGGCGAGGGGTGCCATGTAGTTGTTGAACAGCGTCCGGCTGAGGGATGAGCCCTGGGATAGGCCGCAGATGATCTCGGTGGCATTGGAGCAGAAGGTGGGGAGGCGGACGCTCTGTATTCTGCCGGAGAGGAAGGATGTGGTCCAGTCCAGGGCCTTCTCTTGGATCCGGGTGTCGTATAGGGGTGTTCGTAGTGTGCGGTGGCAGACCGTGTCGAAGGCGGCTGACAGGTCCAGGAGGATGAGGGCTGCTGTTTCTCTATTGTCTAGCAGGGTCCTGATGTCATCGGTGGCAGCGATAAGGGCGGTTTCGGTGCTATGGTTGTTGCGGAACCTAGACTGGGACGGGTCCAGGATGCTGTTCTCCTCAAGGTAGCAGGTCAGTTGTTTGACAGTTTTTTTGATGACCTTTGCCGGGAACAGGAGCAGGGAGAAGGGCCAGAAGTTCTTGAGGTCCTTGGGGTCCGCCTTGGGCTTCTGAATGAGGCGTTGATCTCGGCATGTTATGTTATGTTATTAGATTTATTATGCGCAACAGCTGCCCCAGCAAAGGGGCGTCCAGGCGCTGCCGAATCATGAAACAGACGAGGAGGCCATCCAGAGAATTTAAGGAGGGAGACTATGGAGATGGAAATAGAAAGGTTTTAATGACCTTCAGGAATTGCAGCATATTCTCAATGCCACAGATGTAATTTGGCAGAGAGTTCCATAATTTAGCTGCCAACACCCGGAAGGAGCGGCCACCCATGCGGCATAGTTTAAAACGCGGTACCTTCGCCAAATGTTGCCCCAGCTAGCGCAAACTGCGTTGCGGGACATACCTGGTCAGCAAAGGGCGTAGTAAGGCCGGGCTCTTGGTTTTAAGAATCTTGAAGGCCATCACCAGGGCTTTAAACTGAATCCGAGAAGAAATCGGTAACCAGTGAAGTTTTTTCATTGTGGCTCTCACCGAGCACCAACGAGGAAGCCCTATCAGTGTTCTCGCGGCCATATTTTGAACTCTTTGTAGTCGTAGGATCTCGGATTTATTAGCACCCAAAAGCAACACGCTGGCGTATTCCAAGCGTGAGGATATCAAGGCTTGTATGATGATTTGCCGCACGGTCGGTTCAAAATATTTGAGGATGGGCTTGAGGCCTCTCAGCAGACCCACGCAAGTAGCTGCCACTCTCTTAGTACGGGTCTGGAAGGTAAGTGAAGAGTCCATCCAGACTCCCAGATTCTTAACAAGGGTCGTTGGTGTTGGCATTTCGCCCAACGATGCCGGCCACCAGTGCTCATTACAGAGGGCAGTGTTCTTCCCTGCCAGTAAGACCTCCGTTTTACTGGTATTCAGCTGCAAGTAGTTATCCGTCATCCATTGGGCAACAGCTGTCATTCCATCTCTGAACCTGGTGGCCGAGTCAGATGGCCCTTCAGATAAGGTGATGACCAGCTGGGTATCGTCTGCATACAATACCAGCTTAAGGCCTCATTTTTTTGCTACATAGGCCAGGGGTTGCACATAAAGATTGAAAAGTGATGGACTAAGTGTAGAGCCCTGCGGGACCCCCTAACCGATGTGGTGGGATTTAGAGATGAATGGTGGGGCTGAGACCCGAAAAGATCTCTCCTCAAGGAATGATCCGAACCACTCTAAGGCGGCTCCCGTGACCCCTATCGCTTCCAGCCGAAACAAAAGGATGTCATGGGATACCGTGTCGAAGGCAGCACTGAGGTCTAATAAAATCAGTGCTGCACTTCGACCGGCGTCAAGGATCATCCTAAGGTGTTCAGCAGTAGCAAGTAGGGCAGACTCAGTGCTGTGACCCGGCCTGAACCCGTTTTGAGACGGATCCAGGATATCGTTGTTATTCAGATATTGGGACAGCACTTCACTCACATGGGCTTCCGCGATCTTTGCGGCCCACGGAAGGAGAGATATGGGCCTGTAGTTTGCTGACATAGAAGGATCTAAAGATGGCTTTTTGAGAATGGGAGAGACCCAAGCTTGTTTCCAGGCTCTAGGTACTCTAGCAGAGGAAAAAGATAAATTAATGATGTCACCAAGCGGCTGTTGGAAGTGCGCCAATGATTCTAGGAATTGTGCTGGCCTCTTAGGATCTGCCGGGGAACCAGATTTCACCTTCCTACAAAGTTTACCTAGCTCCGCGTCTGAAATTTTGGGTATGGCCTCCAAGGAGGGACCATCCACCTTAACTTCACCAGGGGTTTGAGGGCTTAAAACGTGCTGTGGGAAGGACTTGTAAATCTTTTGCACTTTTTCAATGAAGAAGTTGGCTAATTCCTCACCGTGCTGTGTTGAAGATATTTTAGATGCCGTGCTTCTAGGGTTTTTTAATTCTTGCAAGATTTTGAAAATGCATTTAGTAGGGTTAGGACTGGATTGTATTTCCTCCGCATAGAATAAGGCCCGAGCAGAACAGATTGCTTTATGATATATCTTCAACTTAGCCAAATAGATGGCTTTGTCCCCCTCCTTGTAGTCTTTCCTCCAGGACCGTTCAGCTCTCTTGCAGTCTTCCCTCAAGACTCTTAGAGCATCATTGTACCATGGGTTTGAAGTGGATCGACGTCCCTTTGTAGATTTCATAGGTATGCAGGCGTCCAGGCCTTTGGTAATCCATTCACAAAAGGCAGTATATGCCGTATCCGGATCTGACATATTTTCCAGGGAGAGCTCTCCAAGGAATTTATGGAAGTCCGGTAGTTTAAGCCTATGCCAGGGTCTTTTCAGGACCCTCTTCGCTTCCTCTACCCTAAACGGCGCTGAGATCTCTACGTTGGCTTTTATCGCATGCCTCCAGCTTTGCGGGAAGGTTTCTGTCTCGAAGGAGATGTTGATTACTTTCCGGAGATGAGGTGTGATGACTGTGCTGGCTTTGTTCAAGATGTGGTGAGGACATGGGTCTAACGGTGATCCGGAGTGGATGGTCGTCATGATAGGCATATGCTCAATGTAAGTCTCAGGAAAGTCGTAGCTCATATCCCAAGGATATCATATTATATGGGTTTCCAAGCAGAAGAACTGCAATTTGAGCATGCTGTGAAAATAATTTTATATCACAATATCCAATAGTAAAGCATAACACAAGTCACATAGAAAGTTAGAATATCATCAATCAATCAATCAATCAATCAATCACGTGTTTGTTAAGCATGACCACTCACTCATACGGCTCTCAAAGCGCTGGGCAGGAGGGGAGCTGCAGGTGCCAGTCCATCAAGGAGGGGGTCTGTCGAAGAGCCAAGTTTTGAGGATTCTCATGAAAATGGGGAGTGATGTTGTCTGTCTGAGGTGGAGTGGTAGGGCGCTCCAGGCTCTGGCCACGAGGAAGGAGAAGGAGCAGCCTCCTGATCTGGTCTTTCTGGCACAGGGGACAACGGCGTAGGAAAGCTGGACTGTGGGTAGGGTCCTTTGGGGTGCGTAGAATTTAAGTTGGCTGTTCAAGTATGATAGTTTGGTGTTGTGGAGGGCTTTGTGTGGGCGGGTGAGGATCTTGAAAGTGATTCTTGTCTCCATCGGGAGCCAGTGGAGTGTACGCAGGTGCTGGGAGACATGGCAGTGTCTTGGCAGGTTGAGGACTAGTCTTGCGGCGGTGTTCAAGATGTTTTGTAGCTTGCAGTGAGGTTTTTGTTTATTCCAGTGTAGAGTGCATTGCCGTAGTCGAGTCTGCTGGTGAAAAGGGCGTGAGTGACAGTCTGTCTGTGCTTGAGGGGGATCCATTTGAAGGTCTTGTGTAGGAGGCAGAGGGTGTGGAAGCAGGAGGATGCAACGGAGTTGATCTTGTGGTCCATTTTGAGCTCGGAGTCCAGGATGATTCCAAGGTTACGTGTATGGTCCGTGGGGGTCTATTTCTATTTCTATTTAAAAATATTTATAGAGCGCACGTACACCAGCGGTTTCATGGCGCTAGACGGACAGAGAGCTAAACATGGGGGAGAAGCTGGGGGAGTTAGTTAAGAAATTTTGCAAAAAGATGTGCCTTAAGCTGTTTCCGGAACAGTAGGTACGAGGTAGAGGCTCTGAGCTCCAAAGGCAGTGAGTTCCAGAAGATCGGGGCGAGGGTCGCGAACTTGGAGCCTCCCCATTTCTTCCTCCGGAACCGTGGGACCGTGAGAAGTGATAGGGTAGAGGACCGCAGTTCCCTAGTGGGAACATAGGGAATAATTTCAGATGAAATGAAAGCCGGGGCCGTGCCCAGTCGAGCCTGAAAAGTGATAGAGGCAAGCTTGAACTGGACACGGGCACAGACCGGGAGCCAGTGTAGGGATTTCAGAAGGGGAGTGACATGATGGGATTTAGGGAGTTTAAACACCAGGCGCGCCGCCTGGTTTTGGATCTGCTGCAACCGCCGAAGACTATATGCAGGGATACCTGCATATAGGGCGTTGCCGTAATCCAGGCGGGACACGACCATGGCAAGGGTAATCAGTTTAAGTGCATCAAATGAAAAAAAACGGGACACCTTGCGTATGGTACGCAGTGCCAGAAAGGAAGAGGAAACCACAGAGCTGACCTGGGAGTGAAGGGTGAGTTGGGAGTTAAGCTTGATGCCAAGAGTTTTTACTGAGGTCGAGGGGACAGGCGGGGGACCAAGGGAAGGGGGCCAAAAGAAGGGGGACCAGGGGCTGGATGAACCACCCGTCAACACCAGCTCTGTTTTGTCTGGGTTGAGTTTGAGATGATTGTGGTTCATCCAGTCCCGGATGTGGATCATGATGGTTTGAAAGTTGAGAGCAGAGTCAGGGGAAGAAGAGAGGTTAAAGACAAGCTGGAGGTCGTCCGCATAGTTAAATACGGCGACCTCCATTTGTTGCAGTGAAAAAATAAGAGGGGAAATGTATAGGTTGAATAGGAGGGGGGAAAGGGAGGAGCCTTGGGGAACCCCGCACTGAACATTACGGAAGTCCGCAGTGAAGTCACCCAGGCGGACAGCCTGGGTGCGGTCCCTCAGGAAGGAGGATAGCCAGACCAGAGCCGTACCCCCGATCCCCGCCGCCCTGACACGGGAGAGCAGGATGGAATGATCCACTGTGTCAAAAGCGGCTGAGAGATCGAGGAGGACTAAGGCCTGAGGTTGATTGGTGTCCATACCCTCCCTGAGGTTGTCAAGGACCGAAAGTACTACGGACTCCGTAGAGTGTGCGGGGCGAAACCCAGCCTGGCGGGGGGCAAGGACCCCGTTCTTCTCCACGAAAGAGCTCAAGGCAGAAGTAACATGGCGCTCGAGAACTTTCGCCAGAAACGGCAGGAGAGAGATGGGACGGAAATTGGCTGGAGCTGAGGGATCAGCGCCCGGTTTTTTTAATATGGGGACGATGACGGCAGATTTAAGTGATTCAGGTACCACGCACTGAGAGAGAGAACTATTAAGAGCGTGGAGAGGGGGGTCAGGACAGCTAAGGAAGATGTGACAAAGAATATGGGCCGGGCAGGGATCCAGAGGGGAACCAGATTTGACAAGTGGGATTATGGCAGTCAGAGATTCTTGAGTAAGAGGTGGAAAGGCAGTGAGATGTGCCTTGGGGGGAGGGCACTGTGGGTCCACAAAGGAAGGGGAAGGAGCGGGGATATTGGCTTTGATAATAGCAATTTTTTGGATAAAGAAGTGATTGAGGGAGTGACAGAGATCCAGTGAAGGGGTAGGTTTGAGGGAGGTTCTGTCCGAGAATGCCAAGTTATGGATAATCGAAAAGATTTCCTTCGATTTGTTTTCAGCTGCGAGTATTTTGGAGGAAAAGTAGATGGTTTTCGCCTCCAAGATGTTTTTTTTGTAGAGAGCCAAGATGTTGATGAACTCTAGTCGCAAAAGTGGGCAATAATTTTTCCTCCAGGCTCGCTCCGCGCGGCGGACCGCTAGTTTAGTGGTTTTAAGATCTTGGTTGAACCACTTATTGGCATCCTTCTCTCGTTTGGTAGAGACCCGCTTCAGGGGGGCAACAGAGTCACTACCTGTAGAGAGCCATTGACCAATGGCTGTGATCTGGGAGTGAGTAGGCAGGTTTTCCAGAGAGGGAAGGGAAGTGGCAAGTGAGGAAACTAGACTATCCGGGTCCACTCGGCCCCATGCTCGCACCCAGATGTTTTTTGGGAGTGAGGGTTTGACCTGGGGGTGGATGGGGAGAGAAAAAGAAATCAAATGATGGTCAGACCAAGTGCAGGGCAAGACAGAAGGGGACTCTACTGGGCAATTAAGGGGGTGGGTGGGCTTCTGAGGGTGGGGGACCAGCAAGTGTCATTCCAGGCGTCGGGGTATGGGTCCATGATGAGTACTTCTGTTTTGTAGTAGTAGAGCTGTAGGCAGCTGCTTTACATCCATTTGTTGACAGCTTCCATACCTTTTTGAAAGTTGTGTTTGACTGCATTCGGTTCGTTGGATAAGGAGAGGAGGATTTGGGTGTCGTCTGCATATGAAAGAATGTTAAGTCCATGGGTTCTGATGATGGGGGCGAGTGGAGCCATGTAGTAGATGTTGGGTTGAGGGAGGACCAATGGGGGACTCCACAGGTGGTTGGTGTAGGGTCCGAAAGGAAAGGAGGTCGTATGATCTGCTGAGTTCTGCTGGAGAAGAAAGAGTGAATCCCAGCGTTGTGGAGTCTGTGTGTTGGAGTGCGGTGGAGGCCGCTGAGAGGTCGAGGAGGATGAGAGCTACTGTTTCTCCTTTGTCCAGTAGGGAGCGGAAGTCTTCTGTTGTGGCGAATAGGGCGGTTTCTGTGCTGTGGTTTTTTCTGAAGCCGAATTGGGCGTAATCGAGGAGGTTGTGCTCTTTGATGAAGGTGGCGTGTTGGCTATTGATGGCTTTCTCGATTACTTTCACTGGGAACGGGAGCAGGGAGATGGGTCAGTAGTTTTTGATGTCGGCAGGGGCTTCTTCAGGAGGGGGTTAACCTCAGCGTGTTTCTGTTCATCGGGAAGGACGCAGTCGCGAATCGTTGGCTTTCAGGATGTCGGGTGGCTGGTGAGGGTTCAGTGTGGTGGTTGTCTTCGTCGAAGTTGTCATAGATGTTCTTGATCTTGTGGTGGTAGAAGGTGCTGAGTTTGTTGCAGAGCTTTATAAAAAACAACAGGGTTGACCCTGTGTCCCTCAGGACCTGGGTAATATGTAATTTAGAAAATAACGGTTCTGTCGGGTTCGAACAACAGATGATTTATCCACACAGTTTTTTCAATGCTACTAATAGAACCAACAGAACACCTCTGAGATACTGTGACAAATCCTTATAGTAAATAAAGAAGGAGGACCTAACTATTGCTTTATAGTATCTTTATATCATTTTCTGAGTCAAAAAAGTAATTTCTGTACATTATCCCCCACATGCATCAATCTAGGATTTTGCATTTCTTAAATAGCGAAAATTAAGGAATCGCTATTTAGGAAATGCAAAATCCTATGCATCAAGAAATCCTAAAAGTTTTTAGGATTTCTTAATTTTCGGAAATTGCGATTCCTTAATTGCGAATTGCAATTAAGGAATGGCATTACATTGATTCCTATGGGCCTAGAGGCCCATAGGAATCAATGCCGTTTTGCATTTCTTTTGTTTTGCACTCGCAATTTGTTGATGCATTTCAATGGTGCAGAGGGGGGTCCAAAGGACCCCCCCCTGCACCCCTGAAATGTATTTTCAAGTGCATGTTTCACACACGCATGTCCTAAGGACATGTGTGTCTGTAACATGCATGTTTAAAAAATGCATTTTTTTGCTTTTTTTTAAATTTTCGCAAATTAACACGAGGGTCAACCTCGTGTTAATTTGCACCTCCTATTTTAGAATTCGCTTTTTTTTTAAAAATCATGCATTGCATTTAAGGAATCGCACACATGCGATTCCTTAAATGCAAACGCATTTTTTAGAAGTGCAAAAAATTCCTAAAAGTTTCATGCATAGCAAAAAGTGATTTTGGAATCGCAAACGGCCGATTTTTCCGATTCGCACCGTTTGCGAGTCCAAAATCCTTTGATGCATGTGGGGGTAAATACATTAACTGTCATTATATCAAATATAGTGCAAAACCAAGTGACATTAGTGAATAGTGAATTTGTGATAAACAAATTATATCCAAATTTCATATAGAAAAACTATACACGTAAATACAAAATATTATTTCAAAAGACCATCAACTAATACAATCTAGGAACCCTATCATTTCTTTCAAGTTTGTTGAGGGCTCCAAGTTTATGTGGCCTGTGAATAGTTGTCGACGTTTCGACCCTTAAAGCGCCAATGTTTTCAGTCGCAGCGGGTCTTTATCAAGACAATAATATACGCAGCACGACAGTCTACAAAGTAAGTAAAAAGAAAGGTCAGGAAGGGTTCTTTTAATATATCTGGTTCTATTAGATTAGGGTGCAGTCGTAGTACTCACCCTATCAACCAGGTGCATTAGTCACATGGAAGGGAAGATTTTTCTTTAGTCTGAAAAAGGAGGGAAAGAATGTATAAATCCCTGAGGTTGCACCCAAGTTATCTGAGTGTATCATAGAATAAATTTGTGCAAATGTGTCTTTAAACTCCACCACAAACGTAAGTTGGTGAATGAGTTGGCCGATATCGGGGATTTAAGCTACGACATCAGACCTTCACTTTTATCATAATCAATTAATTACACACTAGCGCGTTAATAAGTGTGCATAAATGTCAAAGTCGAAGAGTTGTTTCATGGACGCGTTTGTTTGCCAATAGTGGTATTAGTAGTGTTGGAGTGCAGGTTGTATCTCATTCAACATCCGATATCGGGGATTTAAGCTACGACATCAGACATCCACTTGTATCAAGATTGATTAAATACACACTAGCGTGTTAATAAGTGTGCACAAGTGTCAAAGTCGAAGATTATAAAATCATTCGACATCTTGTTTTTGGGCGCGTTTATTTTCCAATGATGGTAATAATTGGCAGGGCGGGTTGTGCCTCATTCGACATCTTGTAACATGGGCGTGTTTGATTGCCAATGGTGGTGTTAGTAGTTCGGCAGTGCGGGTTGTGTACGCCAGAACGGGTATATTAGCGTGCTAACCGGCAAGCCGTCTAGAGAGGATTTAGTTATGTATTATCGGTCTTACCGCTATTTAGTCGCAATAGAAGATCTGCTTTGTGTCTCAAACCGGCTGCTGGAAATCAGCTTACCGCCGATACCCGGAAGCAGTCCATAAACGTAATGCCGTACGGGCGTCTTGGATTCCTGAAGTCCTAACGTCATACGGTATTACGCGGTTGCCGCGGTAACAGCAATACATTTTATCGCGGCAACCATGGCACGATCTGCGAGTGTTATCTCACTGGACCGTGTGGATAAAGTTATCTAAAACATGCAAATTGCATGTAGGCAGTGCAGTGCTTGACGCATATCGAACTGGTGTGTATACCAATGAGAGAACGTGTTATTTGCCCATTCCTGTAACTTATGTGTACAACAATAAATTAACATATTATTTGTCCATTCCTATCCCAATGGTAAAGGTAATCTTTAACCGCACAGGTGGCTTTGAGATAACCATTCAATGAGGGTCCATCTATGATCACAGCTGCCTGTGAATTTAATAAACGTTGCATAGCTTTGTATAAAAACATGTACAACTTTATGTTTACAAATTCAATACAGACTTGTAAAACCAGTAACAAGGTGCATTACAACTTGGAACATAAGATGATATAGCAACCCCTGACTAGAGATACAATGACAACATCACTGTGCTATATATTCACTTATCTCAGTCATGGTCTAGTGTTGATTGAGAACTTAAAATCGATCTATCTATTTGAACCATGATCTTTACGATGCAACCCTACCGTGTAGTATGTATTACAGTGTATAAGTGAGTCTTAATTTACAGCAGACCCATTTGTTTCGCAATTTCTTCATGCTCATTAAGGCCACATGTAACAGAGTCCAAAGAGTGAATCCATTTACTTTCTTTTTTATTTAGAACCAATGACAGTGATCCACCTCTCGGATTGACTGTGACTTTCTCCAATATTCTCCATTTCAAGCTTTTAGCAGGGTGATTGTGAATGTTAAAATGTTCCACCATTGGTGCTCCAGGTGTCTTACAACGTATCGGACTCATATGTTGTAATATCCTCTGCTTAGCTTTTTGGGTAGTTTGGCCAATGTATGGTTTATTTCAAGGGCACAGAATGATGTAAATTACATTAGATGTATTACAGTTAGTCAGGGATGGAAGTTTGTATGATTTGCTGTTATAGGCAAAGGTTTGACCTTCCATGCTTAATGGGCAAACCTTGCAGTTACCACACTTGAAGTGGCCTACCACCGGGGGCAGGTCTAAATGATCTCTCAGAGTCGGCTGTTTTTCAGGTGCCAAATAGGTTTTTACTACATTGTCTTTCAAATTGCTCCCTCATGTGAAAGCAAATAGGGGGGCTTGATCTACCTGTATTTCCGATGCCACCAGATTCCAATGCTTTTGGATGATCTTTTTGATGTTATTACTTTTTGAGGTTGAATGTTGTGACACAAACTAGTTTTCTCTGTGCCAGTTTTCTTTTCTTTTGGTGTAAGCAACTGGTCCCTCGGATAGTACCACGCCCTTTTCCTGGCTCTTTTGAGAAGACCCTGCGGATAGCCTCTTTCTCGCAGTCTTGTGGTAAGTATGTCAGTTTCCTTAAAGAAATCCACTCTCCTGGTACAATTCCGTCTCAATCTGAGATATTGGCCAAACGGTAAATTGTCACGCATATTGCGTGGATGGCAAGAGTCATATTTTAATAGCTTGTTTCTTTCCGTTGGCTTCCTAAATAGATCACAGTAAATGAGGCTGTTTTCTACTTTAAATGTCAAATCCAAAAAATCGATGGTTTCATGATTAAATGATATAGTGAATTGAGTGTCTTCACTTCTTTGGTTTAGCCAGATAAAGAAGTCTTGTAACTGGGATTCGGAGCCTGACCAGATCATTATAACATCATCTATATATCTTTTCCAGACAGCTATGGAATCGATATACGGATTATTGTGTGAATAGAGATGTTCTTCTTCATAGCTGTCCATATAAATGTTCGCCAGGCTCGGTGCATATGTAGCTCCCATTGCTACTCCCTTGCACTGGAAGAAAAATTGCTGTTGGAATCCGAAGTAGTTTCTTTTCATTGCTATCTCCAGCAGGTCTATTAGGAAACTAGTGGGCACCCAATGTGGTGCGGGACGTTTATTTAGAGCATTTCTGATGACATTTATGGCTTTGTCTTGTGGTATTGATGTATAAAGGGAACATACATCCAAGGTTACCATGAGTTGTTTATTGGTATCAAAAGACAGATTCTCTAGTAGTTGTACGATATGTGTGGTATCTCTTACAAACAATTTAGTTTGTGTGACTAACGGTTGCAGAAAAAAGTCAATAAATTGATTCGCTGGTTCTAAAACGATCCGCAACCCGATATAATCGGTCTTCCCGGAGGTCTTTCCAACCGTTTATGCACCTTTGGCAAGGTGTATATCGTGGGGATGTGAGGTTCTTTTTTAATCAAAAATTCTTTCTCCGGTGGACTGAGAAATCCATTTTTCACACCTTCCTCCGCTAGGTTTTCAATGAGGGTCCTGATGCTGTTCCTAGGGTCTCTCATGGTGATTTGGTAACTGTCACGGGCTGCCAGCTGCTGTTGGATCTCACTAATATAGTCTTTAGTGTTTTGCAGCACAATCGCTCCCCCCTTGTCTGCAGCCTTTACTACGATAGAGCTGTTTTCTTGTAGTTCAGTAAGGGCCGCTCTTTCCTCTTTGGTCACATTGTATTTTATATATTGTTTCTCATTCAGTGTCTCCCTAGTTTCTTCCATGACAATTTGCTCAACGGCTAGAATCCACTGACTCATGAAGTATGCATTCAGTGTAAATGTCGATGGAGGCTTGAAGGGAGTAGCCGTGACTTTGGGTGTATATGTGTTCCTTCCAAAGTAATACTTCAGCCTTATTTTGCGGAAAAATCTTTGTAGCTCCAGTTTAGTGGTGAAAGTATCTGGTCTGCAAGTTGGCACGAAAGATAGACCTTTTTTGAGAACTTCTCTTTCAGCTGTTGTCATTATATGATCCAAAAGATTAATGATAGGATCAGAAGGATTTAAAATAGGTTGCTGCTGTATCTGTAACTCCATAGGTCGTGAAATGAATAGGTTTGTCGTATTCGGTATCATCGTTAACTCAGTACCATTCAAGAGTACCTGATCAATTAGATTCTGTGGCTGTATAGTAGGGCCAGAATCAATGTGGAGGGAAAAAGGAATTTGTGATCCAACCAATTTCCTCGAGTTATATTTTCTGATCAGGGGGGGAAGGATCACTTGTCCTGCATAACTTTGGGTATGCCGTAACTGTTCCGAGTTGTCCCAATGTTAACCCTCATGCACGTGCTGGTAAGTGATGCGGTATTAAGCGGTATATCTTGTTTCTCCGCCGTCCCTCGCACGTGTGTGCATAATCATCGGGTTCTTTTTTCATGCAACCTCCATCCAGGAGGCATTACCCATTGTTAAAAACAGTAGTGATGAGTGATTGTGACGTGAAAAAGTGATAGAATAAAATTGTCTCTCTTGATCAGAAAAATTCTTTATTAGTTCTGGATAGGAGGCAATGGATTTAAAAATTAAATCGGTGAACGTGAGTGATTATGACTCGTTCACACTAAGTAAATGAAAAAGGTCGACATGTTTCAGCCCTTTCTTATGCCAGGTTGGTCATTTGGGCTTTCTTCAGGACCGTGGTGTGAAATAGAGACCTCTCACGTCTCTGTTAGTGATAAGTAAAGATTTTAATTAATGGAACATATCGTTACGTTGCTCCATAGGAGGTCAAATTATACCTCCGTTCTTGGCTATACTAAGCCTCTTCGGTATCAGGGTGGGTCAGGGAGGCACTCTCTGGCTCTCCATTCATTCCTTGTGCTGACTCTGCCACCTCTGTATTCCGGGACAGAATCCATTGCCTCCTATCCAGAACTAATAAAGAATTTTTCTGATCAAGAGAGACAATTTTATTCTATCACTTTTTCACGTCACAATCACTCATCACTACTGTTTTTAACAATGGGTAATGCCTCCTGGATGGAGGTTGCACGAAAAAACAACCCGATGATTATGCACACACGTGCGAGGGACGGTGGAGAAACAAGATATACCGCTTAATACCGCATCACTTACCAGCACGTGCATGAGGGTTAACATTGGGACTACTCGGAACAGTTACGGCATACCCAAAGTTATGCAGGACAAGTGATCCTTCCCCCCCCCTGTATAGTAGGGCCTCCCAGTTGTGAAGTCAATTGATCTGTATCACTCAATGTGGGAGCTGTTTCAATACTAGCCAGAGATACTTCTTCCATTTGGTTGTTGACTGTGTTCGATGTTACCATCGATATGTTTGTTTCCGAGTGGAGATCTCGCTGTGTCCCTCCGAAGGATAGAATCTCACTTGTCTCGCCCCTCTCCTCGGGCCCCTTCCTCGGTTCCATCTCCTTTGGGACCTCCAGCCTTGGTCGGACAACCCACCCCAACTGGGTTTGTGGTAGCCTCGGTCTAAAAAATGCTGCTGTTGCTGAGGAGGTTGAAAATGTTGCTTGCTTGTGGAAGGGCCTTCGCTATCGGACTCGGAGCCACTGCCTGCCGAGGAATGCGAGAAAGTGTAGAACCGTCTTGGTCCTTGTCTGTTCTTGTTGATCAAAAATCCTTGCTGATCCTGTTGGTAATAGTCATCAGACAAGTACGGATATGTTAGTTTTTTATCTTAATTCTTGATGTCCTTGGCTAACAACTCTAGCTTTCTGTTGGAAAGGAAGCCAACGGAAAGAAACACGCTATTAAAATATGACTATTGCCATCCAAGCAATTTGCGTGACAATTTACCGTTTGGCCAATATCTCAGATTGAGACGGAATTGTACTAGGAGAGTGGATTTCTTTAAGGAAACTGACATACTTACCACGAGACTGCGAGAAAGAGGCTATCCGCAGGGTCTTCTCAAATGAGCCAGGAAAAGGGTGTGGTACTATCAGAGGGACCAGTTGCTTACACCAAAAGAAAAGAAAACTGACACAGAAAAACTAGTTTGTGTCACAACATTCAACCTCGGTCGATTTTGGGGCTGGGAGGCTCTCCCTCGAATCGGCAGAAGCGCGGCGGCCATTTTGGGTAGGGGAAGCGTCCAGTCCCCAGCATAAAAGGCACTCCCCTCACAAGGTTTCGCCCTTTCTGAGTGAGTGTGTGAGTCCCTCCTGAGGCGGAAGCCGGGAGGTTGCTGTGCGCTGTGACTCTGTGACTATTTAATCTATTTTAATGCCTCTATTTTCGCCGCATTTTAAATAAAGTGCTTGATTTCTTTGCACATTGCACATCGTTTTATACTGCTTATAATTTCAATTTCGACGTGGTATCCTACCTAAATTGTTTTTCCCCGCACTGACTTGCTCCCTGAGCCTACCTCGGTCGATTTTGGGGCTGGGAGGCTCTCCCTCGAATCGGCAGAAGCGCGGCAGCCATTTTGGGTAGGGGAAGCGTCCAGTCCCCAGCATAAAAGGCAACGGTCATGTCTCCGCGCAGCGTACGCGGTCAGCGGACGCGCCGGATCTGCGCCGGAGTCGTGCCAGAGTCCTGCCCGTCTGCGCCCGTCCGCGCTAAGGAGGCGCTGGAAGCCACTTCCCCCTTTGTTTATTCCTCTCATGTACTTAGGGATCTGGACTGTGTATCTGTCGCACTACCCCCGCGGACATTAGATACTATCTCGGCCCTTGGCATTGCACGATGTGTACCTCCCCTCCCCCCTTGCACAAAACAGCTATCCGATCCCAGTGTGACAGAAACACGTATCCGGGCACTATACTTAAATACACGCTCACTGGTCAAGCATCAGATCGATCTCTTCCTCCTCCTCACTGATGAAAGACCTGATATTCTCTTACTTACCGAGACCTGGCTGAACGATGATTCTCTCCCTGACATCTTAGCTGCTCTGCCCCCCGATTACTACCTGCTCAATACGAACCGACCTTCTGGCCGTGCCGGTGGCGGGGTGGCAGCTGTCATCCGTAAGGAGCTTAAATTTACCTCCACGTCCTCTTTCACTCTCACTGACGTGGACAATCTCATCATTAAGCTAGATACCGGAGAGGGTGCTCTTACCATTATCATCCTGTATCGTCCTCCCTACCCTATGCCTTCGTTCCCCGCAGCCCTCAGTGAACAGCTAGCCAATCTACTTATTTCATCTGCCCGAGTCGCCATTTTCGGCGACTTCAACTATTGGTACAATGGCAAGGAAGCTGGCCCTCATGCGGCTGAGCTATTTGAAGTCCTCACCAGCTTCAACATGAACCAACACGTTACTTCCCCCACTCACACTGGGGGTCATACTTTAGATCACATCTGGACTCATAATCTCACTCTCTCCTATTCTGTGATCACCCCTTGTATCTGGTCCGACCATTACTTGATCGATACAGTGATCACAGTCAGAGGTTGCAGTAAGGTCCCTCCCATGGCCGGTGGGACTGCCCGTAAATGGAGCACTCTCGACTCTCAGGCATTCCTTTCATTCTTAGCTGAGACTCGCCCTTCGTCATCTAAAACTGCGACTGTCCACACTCTGGAGGAAGATCTTACTGGCTGGATCATCAAAGCCAGTGATCGCTTTGACCCTCCCTCCAGCTTCCCACGTTCCCGGCACAGTAAGTCCCACAAGTGGTTCAACTCCACCCTGAAAGCTCAGCAACTCGAACTGCGCCAAACGGAGCGTAGGTGGAGACGCAATTATCTGCCCATCGACAGAGAGCTATACATCGCTGCGAGAAAAAAATATAAAGATGCTATTATTGCAGCAAAAGCTCTTCACATCTCGGAAAGGATTCTCACTGCTCATAACAAATCTCAGGAGATCTTTTCAATCATGAGGGAGCTTACGTCTGATGCAAGGACTCTTCCTTCTCAGACCCCGACGCAAGAATCTTGCAATGCCTTAAATAATTTCTTTATTGAAAAAATTGCCAAGATTAAGAACACGATTCCTTCAGTCCTCCCTGATGAGATGCCAGCCTCCCCCCCTGAAAACCCGCTTTCCTTGCTCTCTCTCCCTGCCCTCGACCCCATTACTCTGGCTAAACTTGTTGCTCGAGTCAAATCTGGCTCACCTAATGATTGCTGTCCTCCCTCTGTCTTTCGTGACATCTGCCTGTCCTTACCGGACTGCATCTTGCTTTTATTAAATGCTTCATTGGAGGCAGGAGTAGTACCTAATTCCTTCAAGGAGGCTGTCCTCGTGCCTTTACTGAAGAAGCCTGGAGCTGACCCGGACGACCTTGCCAACTATCGGCCTATCTCTCTCTTGCCCTACCTATCCAAACTCCTGGAGGCACATGTTACTAGCTGCCTATCTGAATTCATCGAGTGTTCCAACTTTCTCGAACCTAATCAGGCTGGGTTCAGACCAGCCCATTCCACCGAGGCTGTGATCCTGGCAGTTATGGATATGCTTAGGGCTAATGCCGATAAAGGGACATCACAGGCGCTTGTCTTATTGGATCTGTCGGCTGCGTTCGACACGGTGGACCACAACATCCTCATCCACCGTGCCGAGCAAGCCGGCATCCGAGGCCTGGCTTCTGCCTGGCTCAAATCTTTCCTGTCGGGCAGAATGCAGGCGGTCCGGCTTGGTCCCTTCACAGCCGCACAGGTCCCATCCATCTGCGGAGTGCCTCAGGGATCGTCCCTGTCCCCTCTGCTTTTTAATCTTTATCTTCAGCCGCTTATTTTCTCCTTGAAGAGGTGGAATATCACCGTATTCAACTATGCAGACAATCTGCAAATCATTTTTCCGCTTAACACCCCCAATGCAGCCCTCGATTGTCAAGCAGTGATGCTACACATCCAACATTGGATAAATTCCCACCAGCTGAAATTGAACCCGGGGAAGACCGAGTTGATCCTTCCAGGAAATAGTCTCACTCACTGGGGCCCACAGTTCTGGCCAACTGAGCTTGGCTCCCCGCCAATCCCGGCTAAGTCAGCAAAGAGCCTCGGGGTCATAATTGACTCGGAGCTCTCTCTTAAGCCTCAGGTTGGTGCGGTTGTGTCCTCGTGTATGTTCCAGCTCAGAAAAATCAGGAAAGTTTCCCATCTCCTGACACCAGAGGCCCTGATACAAGTCCTGATCACCCTGGTGCTCTCCCGCCTGGATTTTTCAAACTCCCTGTACAACGGCCTACCTAAATTCCTCCTTAATAGGCTCCAGATTGTACTGAACCAAGCGGCAAGGCTGGCCTATAAAACCCCGAAGTGGCAATCCGCGAGACCACTTCTTCGCAGACTCCACTGGTTGCCGGTGGAGCAGAGGACTGCATTTAAGATCGGCTGTCTGACCTTCAAAGCTGTGTTCGGGACCTCCCCTGCCTTCCTCAAATCACTGGTCATCCCTTACCATCCGGTACGCAATCTTCGTTCCTCCCATCGCCTCTTGCTAGCTGTCCCTGCTGCCAAACTAAAAAAAAAACGGCGGTCGTAGATTTGCCTACCTTGCCCCTGCCTTCTGGAACCAGTTACCTCTCCCTCTTAAATCTGCCAATTCCCTTCTGGCTTTTAGAAAACTCCTAAAAACTCACCTCTTCACACAGACTGGCTAGACCCCGTATCTCCATCTCATTGGCACTCAGCCATCGCCAGGAAACCTCTCGGTGTCAGTGCGCTATACAAGAATCCCCTAAGAGAACTCAAAAAGTAATAACATCAAAAAGATCATCCAAAAGCATTGGAATCTGGTGGCATCGGAAATACAGGTAGATCAAGCCCCCCTATTTGCTTTCACATGAGGGAGCAATTTGAAAGACAATGTAGTAAAAACCTATTTGGCACCTGAAAAACAGCCGACTCTGAGAGATCATTTAGACCTGCCCCCGGTGGTAGGCCACTTCAAGTGTGGTAACTGCAAGGTTTGCCCATTAAGCATGGAAGGTCAAACCTTTGCCTATAACAGCAAATCATACAAACTTCCATCCCTGACTAACTGTAATACATCTAATGTAATTTACATCATTCTGTGCCCTTGAAATAAACCATACATTGGCCAAACTACCCAAAAAGCTAAGCAGAGGATATTACAACATATGAGTCCGATACGTTGTAAGACACCTGGAGCACCAATGGTGGAACATTTTAACATTCACAATCACCCTGCTAAAAGCTTGAAATGGAGAATATTGGAGAAAGTCACAGTCAATCCGAGAGGTGGATCACTGTCATTGGTTCTAAATAAAAAAGAAAGTAAATGGATTCACTCTTTGGACTCTGTTACATGTGGCCTTAATGAGCATGAAGAAATTGCGAAACAAATGGGTCTGCTGTAAATTAAGACTCACTTATACACTGTAATACATACTACACGGTAGGGTTGCATCGTAAAGATCATGGTTCAAATAGATAGATCGATTTTAAGTTCTCAATCAACACTAGACCATGACTGAGATAAGTGAATATATAGCACAGTGATGTTGTCAACGTATCTCTAGTCAGGGGTTGCTATATTGTCTTATGTTCCAAGTTGTAATGCACCTTGTTACTGGTTTTACAAGTCTGTATTGAATTTGTAAACATAGAGTTGTACATGTTTTTATACAAAGCTATGCATTGTTTATTAAATTCACAGGCAGCTGTGATCATAGATGGACCCTCACCGAATGGTTATCTCAAAGCCACCTGTGCGGTTAAAGATTATCTTTACCATTGGGATAGGAATGGAAAAATAATACGTTAATTTATTGTTGTACACATAAGTTACAGGAATGGGCAAATAATACATTCTCTCATTGGTATACACACCAGTTCGATATGCGTCAAGCACTGGACTGCCTACATGCAATTTGCATGTTTTAGATAATTTTATCCACACGGTCCAGTGAAATAACACTCGCAGATCGTGCCATGGTTGCCGCGATAAAATGTATTGCTGTTACCGCGTAATACCGTATGACGTTAGGACATCAGGAATCCAAGACGCCCGTACGGCGTTACGTTTATAGACTGCTTCCGGTTATCGGCGGTAAGCTGATTTCCAGCAGCCAGTTTGAGACACAAAGCAGATCTTCTATTGCGACTAAATCCCGGTAAGACCGATAATACATAACTAATTCCTCTCTAGACGGCTTGCAGGTTAGCGCGCTAATATACCCGTTTCGGCGTACACAACCCGCACTGCCGAACTACTAATACCACCATTGGCAATCAAACACGCCCATGTAACAAGATGTCGAATGAGGCACAACCCGCCCTGCCAAATTATTAATACCATCATTGGCAAATAAACGCTCCCAAAAACAAGATGTTGAATGATTTTATAATCTTCGACTTTGACATTTGTGCACACTTATTAACACGCTAGTGTGTATTTAATTAATCTTGATACAAGTGGATGTCTGATGTCGTAGCTTAAATCCCCGATATCGGATGTTGAATGAGATACAACCTGCACTGCCACACTTTTAATACCACTATTGGCAAACAAACAAGTCCATGAAACAACTCTTCGACTTTGACATTTATGCACACTTATTAACGCGCTAGTGTGTAATTAATTGATTATGATAAAAGTGAAGGTCTGATGTCGTAGCTTAAATCCCCGATATTGGCCAACTCATTCACCAACTTACGTTTGTGGTGGAGTTTAAAGACACATTTGCACGAATTTATTCTACAATACACTCTGATAACTTGGGTGCAACCTCAGGGATTTATACATTCTTTCCCTCCTTTTTCAGACTAAAGAAAAATCTTCCCTTCCATGTGACTAATGCACCTGGTTGATAGGGTGAGTACTACGACTGCACCCTAATCTAATAGAACCAGATATATTAAAAGAACCCTCCCTGACCTTTCTTTTTACTTACTTTGTAGACTGTCGTGCTGCGTATATTATTGTCTTGATAAAGACCCGCTGCGACTGAAAACATTGGCGCTTTAAGGGTCGGAACGTCAACATCTATTCACAGGCCACATAAACTTGGAGCCCTCAACAAACTTGAAAGAAATTATAGGGTTCCGAGATTGTATTAGTTGATGGTCTTATGAAATAATATTTTGTATATACGTGTATAGTTTTTCTTTTTAAATTTGGCCATAATTCCTCCGTAAAACACTATCAAAAACAAAATCTAAACTACTAAAAAGCAAAACATCAAGAATTTCAAATGTTAATATGTCACCAATAATCGGTTCAATTCAAAAGAAATGTTCATTAGAAATCTACAATCTTTGAATGGATACCCAATATATAAAACTAATCTCCTTTAGATGTAAGGAATCCAGTTCTAACAAAAAATCCAAGTAATGTAGGCATTCGTAAAAATAAAAAATGAATGAAAGTCCACTTCAGGACTCAATTGAAAATATTTCTATGTTGGTTTTCTCCAGTTTCATTTAATAACATAATCATGAACTGATTGTCTTTCAAGTTAAAATCTCTTTGCTCCAGTTCTATTTTTATAAAATATGTATATTAAATTACTGTATACTTTCTTTTTAGTACTTTTAAGGCTAGATGTAGGTAATTGCGAATTACTGATTCTAAAATACCGAATTTTACCGATTCAGTATTTTAGAATCGGTAATTGCAATGTAGATGAAAAATCGGTAAAAAATACTGAATCGCTAGGATTCAGTATCCCGATTCGGTATTTGCCATTGATTCCTATGGGCCTGGAGGCCCATAGGAATGAATGTCAATTACCGAATCGGTAATTACCGATTCGGTAAATTCCAAAAAATTCAAGGGTGGCAGGGTGTCACTTTTGACTCCCTGTTGCACCCCTGATTAGTGCTTGTGTGCCCTTAGGGCATGTATGTGTGCCTCATGGCACAGGTGTAAATGCACATATATGCATTTACATAGGAATTCGTTATTTACCACCAACTATTAGTTGGTGGTAAATAACGAATCCTTAAAGCCCTGTAGCACTATTTATAGTGCTACCTACATTACAATATACAGATTCGATAATTTTACCGAATCGGTAATTTTACCGAATCAGTAAAATTACCGATTCGGTAAAATTACCGAATCTGTTTTTTTTTCATTCCCTACATCTCAGTATCCAAATACCGGTCGGTAACGGCCGAAAATCGGTATTTTCGGCCGTTACCGACGGGTATTTGGATACCTACATCTGGCCCTTAGTACTTTTACTTATGTAGATCTTCTGACTAATGATTCTTCTGACTCTCCGTTACCCAGATCACTGTGATCTTGATTTGAAACTATTTTACTCCCTCCTACACACTCAGACATCCATCTTGGATCCAATTTTCAAGTATAAACCCACAATTACTGCATCTTCAGCTTCACTTGCCACATGATCTGCGCTGTTTTCGACTAAAACAGCTTAATTTTCTCTGAAGGTTTTGAAATTCATTATTTTGCTTTCTAATTTTCTTGAGTTTGCATCTGTGCTTGTTCTTCTGGTTGCACAATCTGACTTTCACCCCCCCGCTCTGGATCCTTGTAGTGAACTCAAGTTTGACACTCTGTGTCAGTGGTTGGTGTCACCACTCCTTCATCTGCATCCTTCACCCTTTTAAAAGAGATGTATGGTTCCACTATGGCAAGCTGCGCATATCATTGCATTATTCATCACAAGATAAGGTCCACGGCACCTTAGCTCCGGCAGCTCTTTTGAATGTGCTTCTTCACCACAACCCAACCACTGGGTTAAAAGTCATCATGGCAGTGTTCTTCACTTGCTGAAGGTGTTTTCAACTTCATGTGGGGGCAGATAAAGCATTCTACATTGGTCAAATCTTTCATCAGTCCAGAAGAAGGTCATCAGAAATGTTCACAAGTGCAGCATAGGATATGCAAGGACTCCACATTGCAATGCCCACGATCACTTCATGAGGTGAGAGTCCAGTCACTTTATTGGGTGTCCTTGCTAAACTCAATAATACCAGTAACAGTGACGTTGAATTGTAAACTTTGGGCAACTTTGACTTAAGAGTACTATTCGCTCAACTACAGAGGATGTTTCTAATATCGCTCAAAAGAATTGTTTGTTCCATACTGTGTCCTCCACAAAATATTCATTAATTCACTCTTTATGTGGCTTCCCCTACCTGACTCTAAAGAAGTTGCAAACCAAATCTAGTGATGAACTCCCTCAACAAGAGCTTGACTATAGTTAAGATGTCACATCTTCTATTTCCTCTACACATCTGTAAAACGACAAACAATAACTAAATTATAGTGTAGCCAAGTTACAATGAAAAATCTCATCAATGTCAATCTGGAACCTGGTGAAAACATACTTTTACTTGAGAGGTTCATTGTGGACTCATTTTGATAAACTAGGCCACAGAAATCTTTATTTGATGTAAGATGACTTCCCACATCAACTGGAGGAGAAACGTCTGTGGGATTCAACTTCCTTTTTCCATCTCTTCTGCAAATGTAATAGCAGTTCCCTTTCTCCCAAAGACAGTGAAGGAGGGCTCAAATTCATGACTTGAAATTTCCTAGTAAAAGTGACGTACCTTCTTGTGCAAGGGCATACTGAGGGAGTAGAAAACAAGAAGGCTGTCCTCATAATGAACGTCAACCTTACTCTGGTAACACTACAGCCTACTTACAAGTCTCTGTGGTTGAGGACGGTGAGACAACTTGGTTTGTTTCTCTTGGTATCCCTGTGTTCATATCCTGTCTGCATCTTAACTCCATCCATGTCTAGCTCTACCCAGGCTGCTGGAGCTACTTTTAAATGCACTAAAAGAGAGGCATACTCTCAAAACCACTTGTTCTGTAGGCCTCCTATATGCCTCAAATCATTACTCATAAGTAGATCCTTGGACTCCTAAAGGTGTAAAATATCTAAGGCTCCCACTCTTCATGGTATCTGATACTTTCTTCCATGCTAATTCTCAGCATAGATGAGAAAATGTCCAGAAAGGCTGGCAATTGACCTCCTACTTCAAACAGTGCCAGCATGTTGCTCCAGTTGCTAGTGGTAGTGGTCAGGATACTATAGAGAGTGACCTGACATCCCTGGCAGGCTATGTCCAAAACCAAGCTCCACAAAAAAGGAAATAAAAGAAAGTGGGTGTCCTTAATTTAACCTACAAGTTGCAGGGAAGATTAAAAACAAGAAGTTTTGATAGGTGTGTCCTGTTATTGGTATGGTGTAAATAAAGAAGCTGTCAATCGAAGAGATAAAAGAGAATTAGATTGTTTCTGTGAAGAGAGGCTCCCATCTTGAAGGGTGGACACATCTCAGATAAGAACTGGGGAAAGTAAGATAGTGAAGATGTAATGTGGATTTTATATATAACAGGGTAATAACCATCACCCTGCAAATGGTATAAAGATATGCATCTCCGATTGTCCAGTGTCACATATTGGAAATCTCTGACCTTTGAATTTGCTGCAATAGATGTACAAACTGCCTGACACTATTGCAAGATAACTGGGCTCCGACTACCCATCAAAAAAGACAGTGGATGCTGGGAGAGGCATTATATAAAAAAAAACACAGAATTTCAAGCATGTTCTAACTGGGTACAATCATGGCAGCTGTGGTGGAACATGGATACTACTGCATATGAAATGCACCCCATACTAGAACATGGATACTACTGTATCAATTACAGCTCTGCTGGTAAAGTCCATATTTCTCCTGAATTCACTTCCTCCTTAAGAACTCTAACTCACAGCTCTTCTGTAACCTGAATAGTATTGAGTAGGGAAATAGTAGCACCTCATATTTACATCAGCTAAAAACTGTAAAATAGTGATGGTGATCACTATAATCTGAACAAAACAGTTATTTTCAATCTCCTACCTGGACCAAGGAGGAAGCCCATCACATTATCCTCTAGTGTGATGTTTATATAGGACATTGTTGTGTTGTAAAGGCAGTCTTCAAGAAGAAAGGATCAGATCTAGAACAGAAACTTTAACCTACTACTAAAGTAAGGTATTCGACTCAATCCTGATGGTATTGCTTAATTTATATCTATGTTGGATCTAACCTTTGGACAAGAAGTACAAACACCACAGCCATGACCCATCCTATAACAACAGATAATTCTCATGGCTAAATGATGAGTTAATATAACGTCAGCTATGAAGATTTCAAGTTCTGACCCTACCAGGCACAGAACCTACTGGATCATGAATGGGTGGACTTTTTCTTTCAGGTACCTTTCTCTTTTCCCAGTCTTTCATCCATGCCTTTTACAGTGATTAAAAGGGAATTCAATTTTTATTCACCGAGAATCACATGTTCAAAGCAATAATTTTGGCTATTGTGACATGAGGGGGTTTATTAAGAAATCTGAGTTTTTGTTTCCCACTTGACCCTAGTCAGTGATAAGTGTGCTCTTTGGGTTGTGGGAGAGAGTATAAGCATGATGTTTGGATAATCAACACTGCTGTTGGAAGGGCAAAGACAAGTGCTAAGCAAGATTGAAGGCAAATAGATAAAGAGTCGTACAGCAATGGTTTACCAAAGAACAATCAATACTTTGTTGTCCATTCCCAATGAGCCAAGAAGACATTCTTTAGGTATTTTCTAACCCAGTCTGGTTTTTACGAGGTATGTCTTTAGTTTTACTGCAAGAAGCTGCTTCCAAACTTTCCAGTGACTATAGTTTGACACCTATCAGATGCTGTGCTTGGCAGCACAAGTTATGTTGATTGGGGTCTAAGAGGAGTAATGAGTAAACAAATTCTCCCAAAAAAGTTAAACTTAAAAAGCGCCCCCAGGATGGTTAGGAGAGCTCGTGAATTGAACTACCCAAACGGTACTGTTTTGATATCTTAGATTAAATAGTGAACACTAACAATCAATGTTTGATCGGTATCTCTTATGTTACAGGTGTGGAGTGGGTGGATACGAAGCACCGCACTTTAGCCGGTTTCCTAACGAGTATGTACTGGAGCATTGGAATTATGTTCCTGCCTCTGGTTGCGTACGTGATACGGAATTGGCGCTGGCTTCTCATTGCTGTTACATGCCCCTATCTTTTGGGCATCATCAGCATATGGTGAGTAAATAGGGCCAAAGCAAGAGAATATATGTTTTAGGGTCACCCTGCCTATCCAAGAATGTGATCTCAGATATGACTCCTCCAGTAGAACAATATCAAAAGTTAAATCCACGCTATTGCTTCTTATCTTTCAGCAGGGAAGTCACAGACAAAGTCCTGATCATGCATTGTGATCAAATACTGAATCTGTTGTCATATACCTCTATGGGTTGTTATTTTGTCTTGCTGTCTTGTTTTAGTGGAACCATTGACATATTGCTAATCTGCCTGGCTACAGTCAGCGTTGTATTCAAAATCCACTCTCTTTCTGACATTCATTTTAATGTGTTCACTGTTGCCTGTCAGTCAATCCCAGAATTGTCTCATCAAGCTTTGTATATGATCTCTCTCCCAAATTTCTTCTGAACGTTTCCACAACCTCAGTAGGTGTGCAAATCCTTCTCCTAGACCTTCATTCTCTCAAGATCTAAAAGCGCAGTAACAGACGTGCACACAGATACACATACTATTACTACAGTTTCCTTAATTTCACAGGTGGATTCCTGAGTCTGTGAGGTGGCTGTTGACCAAAGGCAAGGTGAAGGAAGCTCACGCCCTCTTGGTTCAATGCTCTTTAATGAACGGCCAGGCACCCTTGTCCTCCAACATAAACACTGAGGTGAGAGGAGGGTGGTACTCCACTATAGTGTTTATGCATGAAACTCTCAGAAACTGTGGAAGTTCTTTCTTTAATCTCTGCCACTTGCCTTGTTTATTCAATTGTGAGGATGAATGCCACATGCCTGCGAGGTGGTCTTAGGGATTCTGCAATTGAGTTGAATGAGAACTGGTACTTATTGTGAAACAGCCAGACATTTACATTCTTCTTGGAATGTAAATATCTGACATATTGATTAAGAGAAATCCATCAGGCTGCAGCAAAAGAGATGTTTCCACAACTTACAGCATCCTTGGTGGTGCAGAAAACTGTGAGAAGATCTTGGACGCCTAATTGTAGCTAGATTGATAGGAAATAGTCAAATCGGCCCAACGACATCGAGGCATGTAGGTGGATTGTGCCATGAAACAACCACTGTACACTGCAGGAATAGGTTAAATGAGTCTCCTTGTCACCTGAGCACCAATGCGGATTACAGAAGTAAAGGGCAACTTTCGTAAAGTTGTAGGCTAACTGCTTGTAAAGTTGAAAGCCTCTGATGCATTTGTTATGTACCAGCTTGCTGCTCATTTTGATGAAACTGCTGTGTTTTCGTCAAGACTTATGTCAGGAGTCTATTGACAGGAGTCCTACACGATTTAGGTTGGTGCTTCCCAACAAAGTTCTAGGTGTGCACCTGCATTGGCAGAATATAATCACTGCTGGCAGCTACTATACTCATAATAAGGCCTAGGCGCCAAATTCCGTTCCGCTCGCGGAAATTGCGATAATTTGACATTTTGGCGTTCCGCAGAGAGCGCAAAAATGTTAAAATGTCCGCAATCCGCATCGTATGGATTTTTTTGCTTGCTCACACTGTAAAAATAGTACATTCTCACGCACGATCGCCTTACCTGAATCCCCGCATTCGCTGACAAGTTTTCCTGATCCATCACGTTCTCCACGAGATGTTGGATTGTTGGTAGCCATTTGTGCTTCTCGCGAGAGTTCGTGCCCGCATTAACGGCATTCGTCTTGCGATCATGCACCGCAAGAGTATGAGATCTTGAACACGTCATTCTCCATGGCGAGTGAGAGCGTGAGGACGCAGACACGTCATATCGAACGCGACAAGGAGTGAAAGAACCGAACACGTCATTCTCCACTGCGAGCGGGTGGGACAAGTGAAAACAAGATGGCTGCGCCCATGAGCGACCGCATGGGTAAGTTGGCGGGACATTTCTAAACGCGATCACACAGAAAATATCACAAATGGGCGGGGATAAAAACTTCTGCGTCTTCGCGATATTTCAGTATGCCCGCTGAGATTTTCAACATTTTCGTGATAATTTGCGAAAGTGAATTTCGCAAATTCCCCCCACCCCTACAACACGACTAACAGATCAAGGTGGTTTACTGCGAAACACACCGGTTCTTTTCGGAAATGCCAGAATAAATACTTATACCGAGCAACTTCAGAATGCATGTATACTTGAAGACTGGGCAAGATGTGTGTGGTAGAAAGATTCATGGGGTCTCACATGTGTTCTGCCACAACTGTTGTAGGGCTGGGAAGCAGCGAGGATAGTGAGCTTATATATATATATATATATATATATATATATATATATATATATATATATATAACGCTCCAAAATCCTTCTAAAACTCGTAGAAGAACACAACAGCACTCGAGGGTGGAGAGTTTCAACGCGCTTAGATTTTATTCAGCGAGGGGGGTGCACACAGACGCGTTTCGGCGGTCTGCCTTCGTCAGTGTGTGATGCACTGTGTTTCCTCCCGACATGTTTTTAAACATCATCTATTCACTCCCACATTTGCTCAAGCATAGACATGGAAAGGGGACTCGCACCATACATTGAATGGAGGCAGCCATCTTGCAATGTATGTTTAAGGTTACATTGATTGACATTGAACAAGAGATAAGATAAGCATTCAAGCCCACTGATGGGCAACAGCCACATTCTATGCATGGTATATGTCACATATTAATCCTAAAATGGACAACAACATACAGCCGTGGATCGGCTAATGTCCCCTTGTATAAAGTACATGGTCAAATGCATTAGATCCAAATATGAGACTTATGTTTCAACAACATTTCAACGGCAGTTACTCATACCTAGAATGCGGGATTCTTATAGTGAAATGCTTCACGTGCTGCAACAGAGAACATGTTAGACTAAGTATAGTCTAAACATCACGTATCATTATAAGAAATAGTTTTTCAGAAAAGTGTGATGAAAATCAAAGGTACAGTGAAAGAAATCATAATAATATTGATAATGATCTGCGAGAGTCTCTCTCGATAGACCCATATAATGACCCAAGAAATATATATATACAGGCTTAGATATCAACAACCCGGCCAATTACAGACCCATATCCCAACTTCCCTATCTGTCGAAAAGTCCTAGAGAAACTGGTCAACAGGCAACTGGCCAGTTTTCTCGAAACTAACAACCTGCTGGATATCACACAAACGGGTTTTAGGGCCAACAACAGCACGGAAACAACACTCCTGGCACCTACGAAGGCAGAAACGCTGAAACGCGTTTGTCAAACTGGCTGCAGGAAGCGCTTAAAATAAATACTTAAAACTACTTCGACCCCAAGGATGGCTTTGTTGTGTGCACTCGAAAAAGAGGTATGGTAGAATTTCGAACCAGTGTTAGGAGTATAACAGCGTGTTTCACCACGCGCCGAGAAAGCACCCGTAAAGAAAGTGGAGCAGCGACGGGTGAAAAACGTGTTGTGGAATATATATATATATATATATATATATATATATATATATATATATATATATATATATATATATATATATATATATATGTATATATATATTTATTTATTTATTTATTTTTTCACTGAAAAGACCACAGGTTTCAGGGACGTTATAGTTAGAAATTAGCATTTACAAACCTTTAGTTCAGCTAATATAACTCGCGCCCCGCGCAAGTGCAGAAAGAGGAAGAAAGGCAGAGAAAGAAACAGGAGAAATGCAGAAACAGGCAACAGAAGTCCAGAAAGACAAAGAAAGGTGCAGAAAGATGCAAAAGATGTGCCCAAAGAACCAACAGAGGAGCAGAAAGAGGCTTTGTTGCAAAGTCATCCTGTGCCCCCAACTTTTTGCTGATATGTACTGGTGGTAACTGACTGACTAACCGGGCCTATAGCCAGTGCTATGCTAAAAGACACTTAGAATACAGTGAAAACACCTACATACACTAGGGAACACTATCTGTTGGGGTACCCCTGTGATTGGCATGACCTCCTCTGTAAGGCCCTAGTACATAATAGGGCAGGGGGAATAAAACTACCTCTAAGTCAGAGATGCAGAAAGATGCTTCTTTAAGTAGTAGTCATATTTGTAGAGTGGTGAAGAAAGGGTGCTGGGTCTCCGAGGAACGTTCAGGAAATCCGCGGCATAGGACTTAGAGGACGTACCAAGAGGGCTTCTTGTCCCCCAAAGTCCCTCAGCAGTAAATTGTACTTCATCCCCATCCTGCAGTCTGCCAGTAGGCGCGTTTGCAGAGTGGTGTAGAAAGGGGGGCATGTCCTCCTTAGACGTCTTAAAACCAAAGGGGATGATGGACGGAGTGTTGAACATTGCAAGAACTCACCCCCAGTCAACTGATCTGGGTTTAATCCATCATCATTCTTTAGCTCACTCCGCCACCCCAGTTCAGAAATGGCCATATGCAAATCCATCTGACCCTGTGCCTCATGGGAACAGTCCAGCCCGAACTGCCAAGCCATGTCTTCCCTGGACCAGAAACAAGCATCCTGGGACTTAATCCCCCAAATTACAATAAGCGCCAGGGGGTGCGTTTGCAGAGCAGTAGAGCAAGGGGGCATGGCCTGTGTTCACCTCTTAGCAATCCTACTGTGTAGAGGGCTTACTGGAGGTAAGATGTAGGCTAGTTGGTCCCTAAAGGACCCCCATCAGCGAAGGGGATGTCAATCCCCATCCAAAAGTGTGCCAGGGAGTGTCGTTGAAGAGTGGTGGGCAAAGGGGGCATGGCCTTTTATGAGAACTTACCAATCCTGCTGTGTGGGACCTACTGGAGGTAATGGGAGGGATAGCTGGCCCCCAAGGTTGTTGTTGGGGGCCAACTACCCCTCTTGTTATCTGTAGTAAGTCCCACACAGTAGGATTGCTGAGACATCTAAGGAGAACAAGGCAAAAGCAAAGGGGATGATGGACGGAGTGGTGAACATTGCAAGCACTCTCCCCCAGTCAACTGATCTGTGTTTAATCCATCATCATTCTTTAGCTCACTCTGCCACCCCAGTTCAGACATATTACATCACTCATGACATGGTCAGTGACATCACTAATGACATCTCAAATGACACCACTGATGACATCTCAAATTACATCACTGATGACATCATCCAGTGATTGTGAGTGTTTTCTTAAAGGTATCGAGTGTTAAACATATATACTAAGGTAACTAAGGTAACTAAGGTAACTAAGGTAACTCGGCATGGAAGTGCCTGTATGGTTAAGTAATTTCATGTGTAAGTGGTGTATTGAAGAGTGACTGGTTATATTAGAGACTGTATACATGACATAGTGGGTTTGTGAGTTTTTGTATAGGTAAGCGAATGGGTGTGTCTGTGTGTGTATGTGTGAGTGTCTGTATGAGTATCTGTATAGCTGACTGAGTTGGTGTATCATTGGTTGTAAATGGTGAATCAGAGGGTTCATGAGTGGCTCAATAATTGTTTGAGCAGATACATAAGTGTCTGTATGGGCGAGTGGAAGGGTACATGAGTGGCTGTACAGGTGCATCAATGAGTGTGTCACTGGGTGTATGGGTGAGTGAGTGGGTGTATGAGTGGCTGTATGTCTTAGCAAATAGGTGTTTGAGTGGTTGTATGGGTAAGTGAGTGTGAGAGAGGTTGTACGAGAAAGCATGTCATTGTCTCAATCATTTTATAGGTGAGTATATGTATTAGTATATGTATAAGTAACTGTGTGACTGTGTGAGTAATTGTATGGGTGAGTTAGTGGCTTTGTGAGTGACTGTATGGGTGAGTGAGTAGGTGTGTGAGTATGTGTATTGTTAACCGATTTACTATGTCAGTAGCTGTATGGGTGAATGAGTGGGTGGGTAAGTGTGTCTATGAAGCTCTAGCCTCATGCATCTCCTGCAGCCAAGATCTTCATCTGCACCACATCCTTTGCACCTGGGCCTTCATCCTCTGGTGAGCTGCTCGTGGTCCTGTTGCGAAACCTGTACCTCCAGCTTGTGGGTCCTCTCGAGGTTTTTTTTTGGCTCAAGTAGGCTCTCATATTTGCTTGGGGCCTGCTCTTGGTGAGTCACTTGGACCTTGCTGGTCCCGACACTGCACCTTTTTGGATGAATACGTTGGTTGCGTTGGTTGCTGTTGCCATGGCTTGTTGGTGCCCCTGCGTGACACTGACCCATTGGCTCTTTACATCTGATGTGGGACAGCTCATGAATGACTTCTGGTCTTCTAAACCATTGCCTTGTCTGCACAGCTGCAGCTTCAAGGGCACCATCAACTCTCCTGCATTTCTGACATTGGTAGGCATTTGTCTTCTGTGCCTCCTGGTCACTAATCAGTGGCATAAACTCTATCCCCTGTACTAGCAGGTACCTCTCATCTTGAATCCACCTTTGGGTTCCACCGGACTCTTTCACCTTCTTTGCCAGCGTCATCTTTGCTGGAGTCCTCCATTGTGGTCTACGGCTGTTTCTGACATCACTTCTCACCTATGCACCTGGCTTCCCTCGTGTAGGTAACTTGGTTTCTGGCGTATCCGCGGGTGGGGTGACTCTCCAACCTTATGGTTTCACCAGGCTACCTCACCTTCTTTGCCAGCGGCATCTTTGCTGAAGTCCTCTATTATGGTCTACGGCTGTATACCACGTCACTTCTCACCAATGCACCCAGCTTCCCTCATGTAGGTATCCTGGTTCCTGGGGTTTCCATGGGTGGGGTGACTCTCCAACCTTCCATATTCCACGGGGTGTATTTAGGGTCCGCTGCAGGGTCTTTAAAACGGCAACTGTGACTTACCCATTGACTTGCATTGAGCACACAGTCATGTACCCACTCTTCACATGACCTAGATTTATTTATTTATTTTTATTTTATTTTATATGCTTATATAGCGCCTGAATAGACCCCCAAAGGGGCATCTCCGCGCTTTGCCATACAAAAGAACCTCACTCACCTTGGGTGGTTCCTTTGGTTCCTGACTCTTCCACATCTTCTGGGTCCATTCTCGACTTAAGTCATGGTTCGCATTCCACTATTTCAGTGTATGGTTTGGTCTCCCTCTCGAGATCACTGTGTATGTGCGCTTCTTACGTGTTCTAGGATCAAAGTATTGTGTGTAGTGTGGTTATATCTCTGGGTAGAAGATATTGCAATCTGTTAGTAAGTGTTTATAATAAATCCATATTTTTATAACTAGACTGTGTGGTTCTTTTTCACTTAACCTACAACATAAGATTAAATATTGGTAAAACAAGCTGCTTTACACTCCTTCTGGACTAAGCCTGAAGGCTGCTCTCCGCAGCTACCACTTAGAGAGCTCTCTAAGGTTGTCTAAGACCACTAAAATCTTCATATGGGTTGTCTGGATTAGTACAGGGTGCTGCATTTATGTAATTAAGCATCATATACTAGGACAACCTCCTACAGGCCTTCATCTCACTTCACTCACATTCATGCCACAGGGGCCCAGGGCCCACCCCGTCAGTCACCGCCAAGGCCCGAGGCGAGCGCCCGTCCCCAGGCAACCTCTTATCACAGTGCCCACATGGGGGCAGAGTCTCACCCCGGGGAATCCTCATCCTGAGGAACTAAGTCTTAGATGTTCAAGGGGCAACATGGGGGGGCCGCTCCTGGAGTGGAAATATTCATTGTGAGGGGGAAGGGTGAGAGAGAGGCAAGCAGGATGTTTTGTTTTTCCTGTGGGAACCAAGCCCTGACAGTCTCTCTGGCCTGGCCCAGTCCCCTGTCAGTTCCTTTACATTCATTGCCACGTACACCAGCTACTGGCATGTACACAGCAGCCCCTCCATCCCTGCCAATCTCCCTCCTCAGTACGTGGCCCAGAAGACAGTCCAGCTGCTCTACTCGGCTCCCGTCACACTCACGTGGCCCCTACCAAGGTCTGGTGGCCTCCAGCAGACGCGGCCGCAGACAGGTAGTGTTCCATTCCATTCGATCAGCATGGCCGCACAGTCAATCCTGGTCTCAGGCCTGGACCTCAGTCAAACTTCCTGGGCCGGTCACCCCTCACCTTGCACATCTGGATGGTTTATTCCACAGCCCCTGTTGCAGATGCGTAGTCTCTCACTGTAGCCGATCCTGCCTCCCCAGTTTCAATATCTGGGCCAGCTCGGCCGCGGCACTAGTCTCTCTCCGCACTCGCTCGGTCCTTTCTCGAGGCATGTGGTCAATGGGGAGGTGCTCTTCACACTATCTCCATAAAATCTCGGTTCATCTTCAGGAGGGGATCGGTTGGGCTCGACCTACCTCCACAATCGCCTCAGGATAATAGTGCCATTTTTAGATTGGATGATAGCGGATTTATGGAGATTGTTTCTCGGGCTACTGAGGAGCTCTTCTAGTGTGCGGCCATCTTGACTGATGGTTGGCCAAGTTTGAAATTCTTGGACAAGGTGGCTATTATTTAATTCACACTTGAGCCTCATACAAGATGGGTGCAGGAAAACAAACCATTACCTTTTCAAAGTTTAATAAATGTGTACCTGTCCCTTTCTCCAGGTTTTTTCAGGCCCTCAGTGTATGTTGCAACAAATCTTACCAGTAAGAACAGGTCATGTTTATTACAAATTCTTGGACACTAGGTGAGAATTACAATACTAATTTAAATAGTTAACAAATGTTATCATGATGATAAGGCAAGCTTACAATATAACTACAAGTAATACCAGTAGTGATGGGAAAGCCCTGATTACGAGCCAAGGGATGTGTGAAGCCTGTTGCAGTCAGCCTGGGCCATTTGTATTATTACGTTAATAAAGGGGGTTGACTGTAAACTGTTGATTGTATCATGATCATTATGGCAATCACCCAGCAGGCTAAGAACTAGACTATACATGTCATCAGTGAACACAAAGCTGAGCTAAATACCCCCCCAAAACTGAATTTTTAATGTATGTCATTGTTCTCAGGTACTCAGTAAGGTAGCAGAAGAGGAGAACCCTGGTAGACATTACTCATTCATAGACTTATTCCGAACTCCAGTATTGACAAAAGTCTCCATCTGTGCAGCAGCTGTATGGTAAGGAACTTATTTTTATTGTCTAAAATGTGTGATCATTCCTTGTTTTATGATGCAGCAGAGTGGCCAGCGTATTCCAAGTGATTGCCTGTCACCTCTTTTGCAGGTGTGGTGCATTTGTTTCTTACTATGGAATAAGCCTCAACATCACAGGCTTTGAGCTGGACATGTACATGACCCAGTTCCTCTTCGGAGCCGTTGAAATACCATTCAAGCTGGGCGTATACATCTTCATGAAGAAGGGCGGCCGGCGTCATGCACTGGCATGGACCCTGCTGATCTTCGGCTTCTGCATTGGCATAAATATATTCATTCCAAAGTGTAAGTTTTTAGGGAGAGCACACTTTTGTATAAGTGTCTTTTTCTTCAAATTATTTTTCCTGTTAATATTTATTACATATTGTTCAATAAATTAGAAAAAAAAAATATCTAAGCACTATAACATGAAGGGACTCTAGGATACTCATGCAGGGACTTGGAACAAACTCACAGCCAAGTGTATTCCCAGTAGCTTTTCCAAAATACAGACACATTTTCAAACAGGAACTTTCACATTACAGAACTTATTTTCCATTCAGGCCAAACTAAAAGGTTTTGAAAGATAGACCACTCATATAGCTTAGATATTCATTTCCACTGCTTCTCTAATATCAAAGTCTTCACTATCCATAATTTCCTATCTTAACTCAGTATGTTTGTTAGAAATAACTAGGTTTCCATTAACTTGAAGATTTCAGTACAAAACAAGGTGGCAAAGAGATCCTCCTGGAAAGTCTTCAACACAAGCCAAGTCAATAGAGAATAAAATAAAGTTGCACATTTTCTCAATTTCCACAACAATTATTGATGTATGTAAGAGATTAATTAAGAAACAACATAACTACATCAAGATTACCTACTATATGATTGATTCACCTTTGCAAAGCTTTGATGGCCAGGTATCGCAATTCTGCAAATATCCTTGACACCTTCTCCCTTCAAGGAGCCTGCCCTCCTCCCAGCATGAATTATAACTAGGATAACTCAGTCTACGACTCACTTACTACATTCAGCGACTCACTGCTTTGTGGTCTGGTTCCCCCTGTAGCGGCTCCGCTCCGGCCTCATCCGCTCTCTGGCGATCTTTGGCAGACTGCCTCAGACTCCATGAGGTGTCCTCTCTCCCATCCCCGGAGGTTGCCTGAGTGAAAAAGGGTCTTCAGAGCTCAGGCACCTGCCAGCTTAGCCTTCCACCATCATCTCCCAAGGTTGGACAGAGAGACCCAGGGTCTAGAAAGCTGAGGAAACATAGCTGAACTAATTTTCAACTTCATCTCCACAAACTACTACCACTTTGGGACACCTCCCTTGATCCTTGGGACCCTAGATTGGCCCGCTCCAACACTCAGACATGGAGCACCTTTTTGTCACTGACTCTGTGCATCAAACTGTTTGGAACTGCACTAGTGCTGCACCCTGTTCATCTGAGCAACACTGTAGAAAGGAGATGAAGGGTCTTTGGCAGCCAGGATACACTGTCAAAAACCTGGTGTATGACCCGTCTGTTGTATTACAAGTGCATATATCAGTTTGACAGTCAATTAAAACAATTGCTAAGAAGGAACACAGTATGCAAGTTGAATATTACATGATATGATTCAAATACTTAGCAGATACGTTAGCCAATTCTTTTGAAAAAAGACTGATAGTTGAATGTTTCACTGAGAAAGTAGAGATTTTAGCTCATTTATAAAAACACTTCAAGTTGAATATTGTTTAAGGGCCACTAAGATGGAAAATAATTATTTTAGATTTTATTTGATTTTTTTTAATTTCTTGGGTTTCACTGAGAAGTTTGTGCCTGCTTCAAAGGGTGTGTTGTTCACCCAAGATAGTCAGTTTCTGGGCAAAATAGTTTGGGGTAGTTGAAAAATCATGTTTTTATGTGTGATGCAGGCCAGTTTAAAGCAGGACAAGGTGAATTTAAAATTACGCCGGTGTTACTTGCGCAGTTATGAGAATTTCTTGTTACTCTGGGTATGCAAAATTACAGCAATTACTCAAGTAAGCTACTTTGTGTAATAATGTGCCATTTAAATTGCTGTGAATGGAGCAATTTATGGGAATTCATAGTAACAATTTACAGAAAACACACTGGAACAACAGAACTTGAGCGACTGTAGTTTGCGGTGCACTTGTTTAAGATCATCTTTGCCTAAAAAGTTGATAGAAAGATGCTTTTCATGCTAAAATATAAAAAAAAATGACAAATATGCATTGTGCCTAATTTTGCAATTATTTTACCTAATTATACCAGGCAAATTTTGCTTCATTTGCACACTTCTCGTTTAAAGAAACTTCTTTCTTCCCTGGGGAGCCACTTCAGAGAGACCAAAATGGTTATCTTTGTTCAAACTCTCTTGATTTGGAATCAGAGTGTTTGGGAATTTCCATACATAGAACTCTACAGTAGTTTGAGTTGAAATGGCCACTTAGTTGATGAGTGCTTTAAGATTGAGATTTTGTCAAACTGAAGCCAAGATATTCAGTTTGACTCCAAATTGAAGGTTTAGAGTATAACACTCTAATGAGGTAATGTTTTCGTTAGGATAGGGTTATTGGGTAGGAATAGCAAGAGCAACTCTGTCTTAAGTGAGTTCAACTTTGGGTGAAGGACTGATGTAAAGACTTTATTGTCCTTAAGATCTTTTCTCATGAGTTCAAGCCAGAATTGGGTATATTCTGTTTAAATGTTATATGATATGTTCGAGCAGCTGAGAATAAATGATTTATTTAAAGGAGGAAAAGCATGGGTAAAAGAAGGGAGCCTGCTAGACCCCATAATGGGGATGATTAGAGATGAGTAGCATTAGATGTCTTGCCTACAGACAACCTTCTTTTTAGCTGTCTCTCTTTATAAATATGCCTATTGCGTTCAATAAAAACTTGGAGTGGGCTTTGTGTCCACCTCTTGCTCCTTATTGAATTGCATTCATGTCTGTCTCAGTTGCCTGTAGTTTATTAAATGGCTTTCCTCCCTATTTGTATGTTTTCTATGGCCAATGGAGCATTGTGTTTTGACTAGCTAGATTTAAAAAGCTGAGATGGTCTGTTGAGGTCCTTCTAGATGGGATAAAAAAACTGCGACTCTTACCATAGCCACAGTGCCCCTGATGCCACTTGAAATGTGCTGCCTGGCCATAATATGGCTGGTGCTTAGGCCTCACTGTACCCTGCACCCCTACACCCAGATATAGAGAATGCCTGACAGGACACAGCCATGCCACTGAGATAAGGCTATGAGTGCAGTTGCCAGGAACTGGACACAATGTAGGTCTGCACAATGTATTTCAAGATTGCGAGAGGAAAGTTCAACTAAGCGCATTAGCTATGGTGCCACCCAGAACAGAAACATATACATGAAAGGCAACTAATGTCTCTTTTAGTGAGAACTAGTAGTTAAACCCCACAAGTGGAAAACATCCTCTGGCAATCTTTGTGAGTCTTGATTGAACACAAGAAAGTGATGAATCCAAGGAGGCACAAGACTCCTGCTGACAGCAGGAAGTAGGAAAGGGCCAAGCTAGTCTAAAATTGAGCCACAAAAAAAACCATGAAGATCTTTTCTGAATGAGGTAATACGTATCAATGGCTGATTAATGCAATGAAAAATAGGGAATGAATGCAGTGAGTCGTTTTTCCTTTCTAAGCGCTGCCTTATATCAGTTTGAAACAAGAACTTACATTACAGGGAGAACAGATGCAACATCTCGGATTGTGATACGCCACTAACCATCAAATTACATAAACCAATTTACGATGGGCAATTCAAAAGGATGAGTTCTTCTCCTATTCAAAAATACATGACATTTAGGTCACCTTGAAGAATCCCATGTTTGTCATCAAGTGTGACGAAGGAGGTCTGGCGGTTGCACTTGGTGCTAAAAATAGTGCCCACAATCCATGGGGCCTCTTTGTGGTGGGCAATAAAGTTTTTAGGAAGCTCTGTTGTTTTAGAAGATTATGACCATTAGCAATGGAATTTTAGCATCTACACATTTAATTCAATCTCTACCCTTTTAGCACTTTCTGGATTTATCTGTGTTTACTTCCAAGAATAAAGGGAACATGTTTGAAACTTTGAACACAGTTTCTAAGTAGCACATTACATTGTGAGACACCTACAGCCATTCTTGGCTTTTCAGGTACCACCATTTTGCATTCTATGGCTTTTAGGGGCCTGATTCACAAAGGTAACTTACACCTTTAAGTAATTTGGACTTTTGAGTAAGTTTACTAGTTTTTGTTTATTCACAAAATCTGAGTGAAAGTTACTCCTAAAAACAAAGAAAGAAAAAATACAATAATACATCCAGCACCAAAAACGGCCAACCAATGGTACTGCAACATCCTTCCATAGAAAATAATGGATGTAGGGAATTAAAACAAAACTGCACACAAAATAATGTTAAATTAAATAAAACGATTTAAGATAGTCAAAAATCCAAATAAATATAATTTAATGTTAAAACATATTCAAAAATAGTACAGATTTATTATTTAATATATCATATTTTAATGCCCCATTTTGAATGTAAAAATTAATGGAACAATTGTTTTCACTAAAGTGTAGCTAAAATAATTTTAATTATACACAATCCTTTTATTGATCATTATTGCATAATAAAAAAAGAATTCTTTATGTTGGTAAATTATTTTTTAATTTAAATTTCAGAAAAATAATTTACATTTAATTTAACATATTTTCATGAATGTAAGATTTATTTCAAAATGAAGTTAATAGTGATGTCGTCTTTTTATTATGTTCTGTCTCTACATGGTAAAATATAGGAAAAATGTAAAACTGTTTAACTCAAAAATAAATATGGCATCTCCGTACACTGTAACATAATCTTAGAAAAACCATACATAGCACTAACATAAATACCAAAATAGATACATAAAAAGTGGGATCATAGCTATGCACCCACTCATTTTAAAGCATTTGCAAATGAGTATTTCTTGCTGTTATAGTAACAGGATCTGTCTTACTCAAAGTGATGTTGGCAGCCTTGAACAATCTAGATGGATCAAGGAACTCAACTTAAATATTAATAATAAATCCTATTTTTACACAATGGGATAAAAATAAGAGGCAACAAGTAAACAATATTGTAGTGGATTTAACATTGATGGCGAGATGGCTAGACATCTCTGTTGAAGAGACAATATTAAGGACATTCTGGGTAAGTGCAGGAGCACAATAGACAAATTTAAAGCCTCATTTACAAGGCCATTGCTCCCCTGGTGCATCATGTTTTTGACACACCAGCGGGGCAGTGTGCTTGCCCATTTTTACATGGCCACCTAGGGGTACCCTCAATGACTTTTTGGGTACTTTTATATTGGCCCCTTTCATAGGGCATTCCATGGGTGTTGCTGTGGGTGTACTCATGCAACATCTATGGAACCTGACACATTCCAAGATTTACCATGTTTTGTAAAGCTGGAAATGCATCAGAATCCTATGCCTCCGCACGGATCACAACGAGAAGAAATACTTTTATTTCTTCTTGTTTTTTCCTCTTTCTATGTGTGATGCATACCGCAGCACGCATTGAAAGAAGAAAATGCAATCAGTTATTGTTTTTGTGCAGAAAGGTGGCCATATAAAAACTTGTTCTCCAATACAATATTCAAAAAGGGTGACTGTGTAAATCCAGACAATTATAGGCCCATTAGTCTGACTGATTCTCTTCAGAAGCTTTTTTGCAAGCAAGTTTTGTGACATCAGTGGATAGAGTGTTTTAACAGACTGACAGGTTGTTAGATCTAACATGAGTACCACAGACCAGGTCTTTGAGTTCATTTATTTCTATTGGAAGGAGGTGTCTATCAGCAAATGGTGTGACTGGGTTTTTGAACAAGGATGAATATGATGCACCTAAGATAGGAGGGCGGAGGGCCCCATCCCTCCTTTTTGCAGATGAAACTTTGTTAATCTCTAAATTTCCCTAGGGACTCCAACAGCTTTTGAATGCTTTCCAGCCGTTCTGTGTTGAGAGGAGTCTGGAGCTTAATAGCTCCAAGACCAAATACATGATCTTTTTGTTACCGAAGGAAATCCTTTGTAAGAGAAGTTGGTGGGTGATATCCCCTTAGATGCGGTGGTCAAATTAGATTATTTAGGTATAAAACTTACAAAAAACCTATGCTGGGCTCCACTAATGAAAAGAGTACTGTTGTCCTTGAACCAACACACTGCTAATGTAGCAAAATCCACAGAAAAATTATATCTAGAAGGGTGTCCCCTGCATTACAGATTTACAATGTCAAGGCTCTAGGGTCAGCCCTGCATGGTGTGGAGCTAAGGGGTAGTAGAGAAACTCAGAGCCTTACTACGGTGGAGCATACATTTTTAAGATGTCATCCACGGAGCCACGGATTGGATGGTTGGGTGAGGGCATAGTGCTCATTAGCACAGAGTCCCCTGCGTTTTCTCTTAAGGCATCTTGATGCCTTGGACTTCTAGGTAGCAAGAGGAGATAGAGATATTACTATGTCACCAAACCAATTGAGCATAATAGGCACACTATACATATAATTTACACATAGTATTGCCTATGTTCTGGACAGTATTTCACTGTCCTTTGTGAGTAGGGTAGGGATCTGTGTACTCCTCCTGAAGAAGCATTTGGCTTCGAAACATGTTGACACATACACACAGGAGGTGTAGTACATTAATACATTAAACCTCCATCTCACTGTTTTTATTAATACCAGCAATGGGGTTTGTTAAAAATCCTTCTAGTCCCCATTTGTCAGGTATTTTTTAACATTCACTCACTAATCACTGCTGACCCTACCACTCACACCCTCACACACTACACATAGTGGTTACATCAAGTGCTCCTGCATATCCATTGGTTAGAAGCATGCAGCGGTCTGTAGTGGGGTGCGAAGACCCCTATGATGAAGCATGACTCCAAGGGCCCTTTTGGTGTGTGAGGGATATTTAAAGAACACAATGTGCTTCTTACCACTTTAGGAAACACATCACCCCCAAGACCACACATCTTGTTACACCTTGAATTCTTGTGGGTGGATTCTACTTGTTTATGAATTAAACATCCCAGTGAGTATCCCATTAACTCATCTTTATTTAGACCTGGCACAAAGGAGAATCACTCATAAGAACACCGGCCTTAGAGACCTCATGACTCTGCAATGTGTAAGTAAGATCCCGTGGCTTTGTACTGTAATGACTTCATTCGATAAGCTGAGCCTTGATACATACTGAGTCTCTTCCGAGATGTTGTGCTCAATGTCAAAGGGTAGCATCTAAGCTGTTTTTTTGGAGAGTGCTGCAGTTGACAACATTTTGCAATGTATGAGATCAATATCTGCTGCTTTTATTGATTTTAAACCTGGGGCATATTATGAGAATACTATTAATTAAAGTGTTCCCCCTTTGGCAAGGAAGCTATACCTACAATTTAGGTTTGGAACCTTACCAATACATTTATTTACTCCGAAGTGGCAAAAAGAAATTGTCCCTGCTGATGATCTTTGTTCAGTTGTCAAGATGATTCTTAATCACTCATCCATGTACAGTTGTTTGTGCATTTTATAAACAGCTCCTTACAAAGAGGATTGTCCCTCTTTGTAGACACCTGGGTACTCGGAAGCACCAGGAGGAGTTCAGAGTACGTCACACTGACTCAAACCAGATTGTGGTCTCTGGTCTGACTAAGTTCCTAATGGTAATGTGGATATTCACGCAAAGGATGTATAAAGTAGCTTCTATTTTTAGTTTTTTTGTGGACCTCACCTATCTTATGCTGCTTTCTTGCTGTACCACTGACAGTTTCTTGACTGAGCTTTTTGCGGAGGAGTTTTATTTCTCACATGCTGACATTTTAATGTGTTTAACAGATGTAAATTTTAAGATTTTATTGAGGAGTTTCATATCTCATATACTGCTATTTTAATGTGTTTAACAGATGTAAATAGTAAGGTCTGGTTGCTTTATGTATTATGCTTTTTGTATCCAAAGAGTATATACTGTGCTATTTATAATTGTTTTTACTTTTTATGTATGAGTTACCTTCAATGCTACACTTTTATGATCTAAACCAATAGAATTAAAGTCCTCTTGATTCATTGGTTTGTACCTTTTCCCCTTTTCATGACCCACAGTCACATAATACTGCATCTACCACACCCACTTTCAAAGTAGTAAAGATTCTTGGGGTGTATATGGATGCCAAGCTCCCTATGATATTTTGAGTCCATAGCTGTGTTAAAACCTCATTGCCCTCTCGCTTTTTTATGTTTATCCCCAAATTGTTCTAGCATTAATACCACTTGTCTTCTACCACCTCCGCTATGCCAGTGGACTGTACCTCATGCTCCTGGGCTATGTGCTGACAAACTCCAGTGAATACACTACTTAGCAGCTCAAATCATGCTCAGTAGTCCCTCAGTACACATGCTCCATTTGGTCTAATTGCTGTACAAATACAAGTCAAAGCTCACTGCTGAACATACTGAGCAGTCCACAAATTAAGACCTGAATTCATGTAAACTCATGTGAACACATACCACCCAATATACCTTTTTTCATCATAGTTCAAGCATTGTCTCTCAATCCCAAATTGTTTAAAAAAACCTCATCCTTGGAACATTTTACTTTACTTCCTAGCCATAAATTATAATGTAATTATTTCAGACCCTCCTTGAACAAGCAACACTTGGTGGAGCATTAGTCTCCTACATCACACTCTATATGTTAAATATACAAACTAATGCCCAGCCAGACAAGTTATAATAGGGGGTCTGAAGACCGCCGTCTCCGGGCCCTCACGAGTCTGGCAGTCCAACTCGTAATAGAGCCCTGAGTAACTTTATTTAAATTGCACTTATCCACAGGGAAAACAGTTTAATAATTCATATCCATCAATAGCTACTGATGGGCATGTGTATAGTTGGGAATTACATTAATTAAACTTCTGATCCTGCAGTAAAACCAGAAAAGATTATTTTACAAGCTATCTACCATATATCTCTATCGCCCGCTTCCACGCACTCTTTATGGCTTATGAGCAGAGGCCACATTTTCTGGTTACAATGTGCTTTTTAAATAGCTCAAAATGGCTTTAAGAACTCAGCAACTTAATGTTAATGACTGGAATATCTTAACTCTTAATTAAGGAGAAATTGTTTAATGAATGTTATTGGAAATGACATATTTTACCCCAGCATGGTCCTAATTCAGAGTCCTCTGTATAGAAGGTTCCTTTGGGTGTTCCTCAGCCTGTTAGTAAAGCATCGTCCTTCGGCTTTTCTCCAGTGTTCATTTCTCTGTGCTGTTAAAACGATGTGAGAATTACAAATATCAGGAATATATTCTTTCACTGTGGTGTCACAATATCTGTATATGATTTCTGACTAATTTGGTTATTCTGTATGCTGAACTATTACATTCTGATTTTATTTTCATCTCTCAAGAAATATGTTCATATCCTAAGAAATTATTTTATTTGGTCACCAGTAACACCTATAAATAAATGTTTGATGTTTGGCCTTCAATGGAGGATTTCTTGTTGATCCTGACTTGATATAAGCAACATTCAATTAATTTCTTTACTCAGATCTTCAACTGTTATTTAATACACCTGTATAACTGTTTCCTCTTCTCTTTTCTGCTCTTGCCTAAATCTAGCTTTTGGGGGGCTGCGAACAACAATTGCAGTTATAGGGAAAGGATTCGCAGGAGCCATCTTCACAACTCTCATCTTGTTTAGTACTGAGCTGTACCCCACTGTCCTCAGGTATGCATATGCAAAGCTTTCAGATATTCATATTCATAACCTCATGGAAGTTTTTTAAGGCAGACACTACAGTGATAAAATTATACAAAATCACTGTAGTGTCTGCCTTAAAAAAAACTACTAAGAGGTCAAATAAAGGAGAGGAAAATCAAAACCCCAGTCTTTTACAGTGTCTTTCTATTGAATGTGCTGGGAAACTGCATTTTGTAGTGTGTAAAGAAGGTCAGAATTACTCCAGTAGTACTTGCTGCACTACAAAATTGTATTCACAAACCTACTGGTGAAAATCTCAACCTCAACCTCTCCTTTGTTGTTTATGGGGAAATCAGTATGTTTTCTGTGTTTACCGACAATCCTGACAGCCTTTGCCTGTTTCAACATTTATACAGGAAGTTCGCAAGCAGGGGAATATGCAGGTGAGTATGGATTTATTGAAGGTCTGCAGGGACCAAACCACATAAAATGTTTGCACAATGCTACTACGAAAAGAAAAAGTAAAGATTTTTACACTTTCAAGGCAACATTTGCCAGACTTCTGCACTTAGTCTGTTCTCTTGTGTGTTTAAGTCATGGTTGTATGACTTTAAAACAAATACCACTCATGCCTTTACCATGAAATGCCTTTACAGCACATTTATATATATATTCACTGAAAAAACCATAGGTTATAGACCATATATAGTTAGGGATTAGCATTTACAAAAACTTATTTTACTCGCACAAAACCATTGAAATTCGCATATATAGTTAGTTGCACTAACTATATATCGCGCACCCGCAATCCACTGCTGATCATGTCACATATTACATCATTCATGACATGGTCAGTGATATCACTGATGACATCAAGGCAGCCAAGGGCCGGGACGCCCCTTGGCTGGGGCAGCTGCGCGCCTTATAAAAACTACTAACATAACATAACATAACATAACATAACATAACATAACATCACTGATGACATCTCATTTGAAATTACTGATCACATCACTGATGATATCATTCATGTGATAATACGATGAACCTCTTCAGACTCTAATATAACCTTAGATACAATCAGTGTAAACAGACACTCACAGACTGTCACTCATCCATGGAGTTACTCACACACCTAGTCAGTCATGCAAAGAATCAATCACACCTCCATTTCCTCAACTATACAGTTATACACACCTTACTTAATCAAACATATACTAACACATATTTACTCTCTTATACAATAACTGATACAAGTTCACAATGATCCATACAGCCACTCACACATTCACTGGCTCTTATGCACAGTTATTTATATATGTCAACTCTCACATGTACTGTGTTTTACATATGTACTTACTTTGACATGTAGCACTGAGATATCCATTCACTCACCAATACACTCATGCACACAGTCAACCACCCATACAGCTGTTTCCACATGTAGTTTTGAACCCATACATCTAGTGAATCAACTGTTCACACATCATCACTGTTAACTTTACAGAACAACAGATATAACGATGCACAAATTAAGACAGTTTAGTCACTAACCCATGCCCTCAGTGAGACACATTTAATCACTCACTCATACAGTCAGTCATGCACCTACTAAATCCTTCATCCAGACACTTATACATCCACTCATTCTTCAATATGTAAGACATATTTTAACTTTACAGAAAGATACAGTCACTGGGTGTTGTCATCAGTGATGTCATCAGTGATGTCATTTGAGATGTCATCAGTGATGTCATTTGAGATGTCATCAGTGATGTCATCAGTGATGTCACTGACCATGTCATGAATGATGTAATATGTGACATCATCAGCAGTGGATTGCGGGTGCGCGATATATAGTTAGTGCAACTAACTATATATGCGAATTTCAATGGTTTTGTGCGAGTAAAATAAGGTTTTGTAAATGCTAATCCCTAACTATATATGGTCTATAACCTATGGTTTTTTCAGTGAATTTTTAAGGTTTTGTAAATGCTAATTCCTAACTATATATGGTCTATAACCTATGGTTTTTTCAGTGAATTTCAATGGTTTTTTTAATAGCAAATATCAAAAGCTGTAAAATGTATTCTTATTTTAATGCAAAATATATTTTATATGTTTGTAATATCATTTTTTTATTTATATATATATATATATTTTTTTTTTTTGTTTCGCTACCGGTCCGCGCACCGGGTAGCTTCCCGTTAGCTCAATTTGGTGCCGCGACCCGGTCCGCGAACCGGGAAACGTTCCGTTAGCGGAACTGCCGCACAAGAAAACAACATTGTGATGCGTCGCGTAAACGCGACGTATCGCATTGCCTCGTAATGCATTTTATGACGCGTCGCGTTAGTGCACCCGGAAGTGCTCCGGAGCGCGAACCGAGGCGCGAAGCGCAGCGCCCCGGAAGCGCTCCGGGTGCGTAGCGGGACGCGTAACGTAAGCATAACAGGTCATGTGACTTGTTCATAAAACTTTTCATTGGTCCATTTTACTTTTGGTTTCCTAATGATGTTCGGCTAGGACATATGACCTAAAAATAACACTTTTCATTGGTTTAGAACATTTTTTTCCCCAAATGATGAAAGGCCCCACCTTTTTTCTCACTCTGACTTTCAACTTTCTGAGAGTAAGACCTATTTTGATTCTTAAGAAATGGCTTCATTAGTAGCTGCAGCTGGTGGACCCCCACCACCACCACCACCTCCTAGGAAGAGAGGACCACCTCCTCAGGTTATCCTTCAGCAAGAGGAGGAAGAAGAGGAAGAGGAGCAAGGGACGAGGAAGTTTTTGCCTAAGGTGCCGAGGAGGTCCTATGTGAAAGAAAATTACATATGGCAATTTTTCACATTTCCCCGGGGCCAAAAAAAGGTAAATGCCCGCTACGTTACCTGTCTGATCTGCAAAAAAGATCTGTCCAGAGGGACTGATAAGAAATACAGCTATGGCAATTATACCATGCATCGGCACATGGACAGGTGGCACCCTATAAATTATAGTGCTGCGCAAGTACGTGACCTGCAGGATAACCCCCCTCCTGTGGCCAGTACATCAAATGAAGAGACAGTGACGGGACCAGAGGCGAGGGAGATGGTCCCAAATATCCAGCTGAAGTTTGGGAATGTGAAGCATGTGTGCATTTTTTCTGGCCACTTGATTTGCTACAGGGAGAGTAGCATACATTTAATCAACACAGCTATTGACAATCACAAATGTCGCAAACGCCCCAGAAAATAAATTATCTTTTTTTTTTGTTGCTCCTGTTGAGCCCTTTATAATGAATCATTTTTGTCCCCCCCCCCAAAAAAACAAAAAAAATATAAAAACGTTCAAAAAATACAAAAAAAGTAAAAAAATGTTCAGAAAAATAATAAAGAAAATATAAAACAACAAAAATAATTTAAAAAAAAGTTCTTTTCAGAACTACCTCCCCTTTATAAGAAATTGCTAGAATGTTTAGCACTCTGGCAACCTCTATTTCTTTTGATTCGCTTCCCGGTTCGCGCGCCGGTACGCGAACCGGAAGCGAACCAGAAAATTTTATAAAAAAAAAAAAAGAAGAGTAAGTATTAGGGAAGTAAACAGAGAGTAATGTTAAAAGAAAGACAGCTAGAGGGAGTAACACAGAGATACTGTTTAAAGAGGGACTGAGAAAAGGAGTGGAAGGAGTAGAGTAAGTAAGTAATAGAAAAAGGAATGAGGGAAGTAGCAAAGGCAGGAAACTGAGGGTTAAAGAAATGAAGCAGTGGAAGTAATAGAAATTAAATGTGATAGAGATGTAACGGAAAGAGTACAAAACACTTACCTTATAATTGTCGTTAACTTAGTCACTTGTTATTTTTATACTTTCAATCTGTGAAAGAAAGAACAAAAATTTAAAAATTGATAGAAAGTAGTAAAAGATGATTGAGCATGAGACAAGATGAGTACATATTAAAAATCACAATTCAAAGTACAGAATTAATTATACATATTAAATGGTTTATTTTTGCTGTTCTCAGAATATATCAAATTTCACTAAAAACAGTGAGTTGAAGGTATTCATCATATAACAGCGGGGAAAAAACCCACAATCAAAATGATTGTGTTTAAAAAACCCATATAGTATAACCAATCAGAAATCAGAACTCCTCAAAAGTAACTTACTTTCCATAACGTCAAAGGATGTCCTATGAACAGCTTATACTCTGTTGTGCTGTTTTTATTTTCTGCCCGCCACTTTCTGAAAGATAAGCTCCATCGTTTTAACAAAAATGTGACATAGAAAGCAATTTAAAACAGCACACTAAATTATATCAACACCTAGAATCATTATAGTCCAGTTACCTACCCTAAATTCTCACTTCTGAAAACAAGTCAAAAGGCAACATTGCTTCCTAGTCAAATGGAAATCATTGCCGAAAGACCAGCATTTTTTACATTTCAAATAAGCTGTGTAATATCCTGATGTTGTTAAAGGACCATCATGTCATATAATAGCAGCAGTTACATATGTTCTTCCTGAAATCGACGACTGTGTAGCCAAAACATTTTTAATTAGACTTGACAACTTATTTATATCCGGTTTATATAGTTGGAATTGCAAAATTACATTTCACCCATAAGTTTCTATAAATAATGTGGACAGCATTGCAGACTTACATTACCTCTACTCCTTCTTTTGATCTGCTGCTTGAATTAGCTTATTAAAACAAACAATTTTCGCTCTGTGCTACACTTATCCACAAGGCTATATAGTGTAGGAGCCATTAGAACCTCTTGAAATTCCTCAGAACAAATCCCGAGATTCCTTCCCTAAAATTTTGGTTGTAAGAACACCAGGTAAGAATTTTTAAGGTGAAAAGGCAATCTTTTTTTGAAAGTTAAAACAGAATCATTGCAGAATGACCAGCCGTTTCCAGACTTCAAATAAGTTGTGTAATGTCCTGATGTTGTTGACGGACCCTCATGATATATAATTGCTGCAGTTAGAAAAGTTCTTCCTGATATTGACAACTGAGAAGCCACAACATTTTTAATTAAAGTTGTCAATGTTGTTCCATCAGGCCTACATTGTTGGAACATTAAAATGACATACTGGCCATATCTTCGTATAAATAATGTGGACAGCATTGCAGACTTACATTGGCTACACTCCATGTTTTGATTGGCTGCTTTTACTAGCTTATTAAAGGATACTGATTTACTGTCTGGCAAAGTTAAATATATAAATCTTTCTGAGTCTACACTAGTAGTACTTGATAACGTACAATTCTCGCAGTCATGCTGACATTGATAAGAAAGGCCAAACAGATGATCTACATCTACACCTTCATCTTGCAATACATTAAGCATATACATTAAAAACTCCTGACAATCTTGCTGAATATTTTGAGAGAATTGTGTTTGACCTGAACATTTATCTAACAGATTTCGAATTTCAGACACACTTTCTACTCTTGTTCTATCAACGCTACATTTCTATAACACAGAATTCAACAAACAGCAAAAACTTTGATCCGAATTGATCACAATCTGTTCTTTTAAAGTTTCTAGAGAAAAGACAACATTAACCACTACATTAGCATAGCAGTTGACACCAGAACTATTTTCAAATTGAAAACCAACAACACCTTCAACAGAATTCATTTTCTTTCTTCTTACAATTTTGGGTTCATCGACTTTTGGTCTTTTTGCTACAACCTCCCTACTATTAGTGATATTTCTTCGTTTTCGGCCTACCACACGTTTCTCAAACAAAGGATATTGAGGCAAATGTGGCGCATACTCTCTTCTTAACCTATGGTATTCCATAACACAATCTAGATCCGCACAAATGTTTGTGACATCACACTCAATCAAGTACAAACCCGATAAAGTTCTGACTCGTGACAATGCTACATAAGCCATACCCTCCTTGAACCCAGAACTGCCAATATTAACCAAAGCACTGTCTACACTTAAACCTTGTGATTTATGGATTGTCACCGCATATGCCAAGCAAACAGGAAATTGCTTACGGTGAACATATAAGTCTTTTACAAGCAAAAACCTAGCAGTGCAACGACCAATTAGCTGTACTTCCTCAATGCCATCAAATTTAATTTTTAAAAATTCAATTCCCTCTCTATTTCTGTATTTCTCAAAATCAACATTACCCATTGATCCATTTACCAGACCTCTTTCAACATGTAAATTCCTTCTCAAAATGATACGGCAATTTAAGCACACATTCAGAGTCTTTTCAAAACCAGCAGTTTTAGATATAGTCTTCTCTAATGAATCCAATTTAGATTTCAAATTCTCAGACAAAACAATTGTTGCACCCATATGCTCTATTCTGTCAATAGCTTCCAGTTTCACAATCTCTTGGTTTTCTAAATTCAACATTTTGTTGTTGAAGATGGAACATTCTGCAAGAGTTGGCATCAAACATATTCCCGATTTCTTCTCAGTAATTTTATGAAAAATATTCTCTGGCAGAACGTCTTCTTCTGGATACAAATTTGACAGTAATCGTGCATGTAAAGCTTCTTTCCCACGCTCAGTCACTTTCCCGATTCTAACGTCTTGTAGAATATTCTTGTAATCTTCATGCTTCGCCTGACGCATATTTTCACGCAGCTCAGCATAATTGAAGTTTAACCATATGTTAACGTTGCCAATGCTTCCTAGGCACTTCCTGGTATCTTCATGCGTAAACAGTTTAAACACTGGTTGTCCTTTCACTGGTGTCAGCTGCAGAAGATCACCGAAAACAATGATGTGTTTGCCACCAAATAACACATCATACTCTGTTTTAAGAACTTCCTGCATTCTCAAATGCACAAAGGCAAGCATGACATTGGAAACCATGCTTACTTCGTCAATGATAAGAAGTTTCATCTTCTTCAGGACTCTAGATACTTCACAACAAGCATCTCCCGATAACTTGTGGTATTGTAATTTGTTATCATGCTCCACTGGCAGCATCAGTAGCCGATGCAAAGTAATACCTTTAATATTATGTGCTTCCAGTCCAGTTGGAGCGGTGACAACACAAGACAGCGATGACTCAGTCCTTTTCTGCAGATAACATGAAATTGCTTTAATAAGGAAACTTTTTCCAGTTCCTGCTTCTCCACTCACGTACAGTCGGACAGGCTTCAACGACGTACGTGAGCACTCTTTCTTCTCATGACTTAATCCATGATCAATTTGGCTGGTAACTTCGTCATATATTTTCCTCTGCTCAACGTTGAGTTGTCTTTCCAAATCTTCTAAGTTAACCGCTTCCTCCTGAGCATGTGCCATGGCTCTTTCCACTTCAATCATGGCAGTGGCAGCTTCATTTTCGATAACTGGTCCTCCTAGTGGATCCTGACTCAATGAAACAGAACTCTGACTGTCCTGAGAACTGTCTCTAGCAATCTCGGCTGCTATTGTTGCTTCCTGCTCGATTTCTGCATTCAACATTTCTAGATATTTTGGAAAAACAGGACATTCTATGGACTCCTTGGCTGCATTGAAAGAGTCTTCAGAACAGAGTAAATCTCCAAGCAGTTCCTCTTCTGCACGCCAAGACTTGAAAAGTTGCAAAAGAGCTAAATAGAAAAACTCTTTTCTTTCTGGAGATTCGCAATCCAATTTTCGATGATTTACCAATAGACATTTTTTTTGCTTGACCAGACATCCCTCACTTCCAATTACAGCATACACTCCTTTATCAATATCTTCTGTGATGTTCCTCTTGAAAATGTAATTTTGTAGAACCTCATACAGACAAACATTCTCCAGGTGACTGCTTCTATTTGGATAATATGTATCCAATATGTTGGTCTTCAAAATATCTGTACTGCTTGGCTCCTTCTCCGCCAAATACTCAATTTCCCGTACAGGTTTGAGAACTCGATTACACGTTGCAGCAAGACCAAGACTTGCCCAAATGATACTCCTAGATTTGGCATAGAGACTTGCTGAAGATAACCGGTCAGAACATTCGTAAGCTCCGATTTCTCGATGCGACAACATCTTCAGACTGAAACTGTACAACTTCTTACTGAGGCTCTTTTCATGGGAAATGTCCTCCCACATATCCTTGAGTTCTGTCTTTTCTTTTTTTGTGATGTAAGACGTCACATACCGAGCCACAGCCATACAGTTGTCAGCCACAAACTGTATATCCATGTTAGCATTCCACATGGACAAAATCACTGGGTTGTAGTCATTGATGTTCTTGGACTCTTCGTTTCTCTTCAAATTGTATGTATTTTTTTGGGTAATTTCCTCGTCACATTATGTCGCAGCGAAGACATCAAATTGTTCACTCTTCCTTTAGATATCACCGATCGTGGAAATCCAAAACGACATTTTGTATAGTACTTATTCTTGTTTCTGAATTTACGACGACAGTACTTTCCACAACGATGGCTTTGAAACCGTAAAACTTGTTCTCTTAGACTTTTGTCTTCCTTTGTCTTTGGAACAGCACATGAAGAATACTGTTCTATGAAATTCATCACTAAGTCATCCGGATCTGTTCCAAATTTGGGTGCATCTTTGATCCATAGCAGCATATGTATATGAGGAGCACCTCGTGCTTGATACTCCTTTCTCCAGAACAAATCCAACACCTGTCCAAGAGGTGAATTTTTCTTGTTCGTGATGAAAGACATCATTGCTTCAAATCTATGATTGAAGTACCTGCATACATTCACTGGATCCAAAGAGCACAGTTCTCCGGGTGTCTTGAATTCAATATTTTCAATGTTTCCATTTGCCTCTCGTAGAAATTCAAGTAAGTCTTCCCAGCCATACTCAGCACAGCTGAGAGTGAGGAACCATGTGGGAGTTCCTAAATTTCTCAGCATACATTTTAAGTCACCATGACGACGGTACCAATACTCATTAGTACCACGCTGACATGCCATCAGATTAATCAGGTGAGAATCCAAAATACTGTCTTGCACATTGACTTTATCCATAAAGTCTCTTGCTGAGATATTTCGCAGTTGTACACCACTTTTCAGGATGTGGTTCACTGCATAAGACAGTCCAGACAGATCACTTTCAAACAAAAGATGAAACAAATTTGGAATGCATTGACGAAACCTAGGATCTTCTGCATACAATCGTAAAGTCCGGTATTCAGAAGCAGGAATTTGATCAGGTCGCTCATCATATCGTCCTCCTCGACCTGTGGGAAATAACTGTGGGAAACACCGAGCTTCCAAACTTTCCTCCCAAACACTAATGGGACTCCCTTTGGCTTGTTTCATTTGAAACAACTCAATAGCATTCCCCATGACTTCCTTGGAATGCAAAGGATGAACACTATAATGTTCATAAATTTCTTCATTTTTAGAGGCTTCTACTTTCTCAATTTGTCCAGCACACAATACGCTGTCCTCTTCTTCACTTACTTCCTCTTCTGCTACACATACATTCTTGTAGTACTCATTGTTTTTTATCAAATACAACGTTGCCTTTTTGACTTTTCTAACTTCCACTAAATCTTGCCAGATTTTCTTACTCTTTGTCGGAACCCCATTAACTAGGATAACCAGAGGTTCCTCTTCCACTTTCTCTACTCCAATTGTATTAATGTTTTTCTTCAAATCTAAAGGCAAATAAACAACTCTTCCCTTTAATCCTCTCTGTAAATCTGATGGAGGCAATTTCCCTGTCTTTGGCTCCATTCGTACAATAGCCTGAAAGGGATGCACACTTTGAATCAAAATAGATTCATAAGTATTTAAATCCTTCAATTCAGAAGGAATGTCAACCAATTCCAGATTATTATGAACCGCTCTAGCAGGCATCCTGTTTTGGTTTAATTTGTTAAAACAATAAGTACACATACGTTGGTCCGATCCCAAATCAAAACAATTTTCTACCATCAAGTATGTGGCAAAATCCTTCCATTCACTATTGTTTTCCATTTCACTTTTTGCGTATAAATCCACTAACTTAGTCTGATTCTTATAATGAGTCAGTCGACAACACACACAAGTGAAATATGGCCGGGATACCCGTCGCCCCCTCCCAACACAATCCCCAAGGATGGGAAGACGGACACAGTTCTTGACTTTTGGAAGGCGTGAGGGAGTTACCCTCCCGGCCGTATTTATTAAAATATGAAACAAAATTAAAACATTAAAATAACAGTTTCATATCATGTACAATTTCATTTTCACATTACGATGTTTATTGGCTAACCTTAACACAGCTCTAATACAAAGGTTCTCCTAGCCGATTCTAAACATCCTGCAAATGCATATACTCAAAATTAAATTGTACATCCTAACATTACGGGCCAACGGCAAGGTTGTAACCGGTGTCAGATCCCTAATACCAGAACTCCCCCCCTTACTTGTGAGGGGCGGGCGCACAGAGGACTGTACCTCTGTGCCAACTTCCAATTTCCCTTGTCTTAACGGGGGCCCCATATTTACTCGACGCCATCTTAGTGGTCGTCCGAGGACTCGTGTGAGGTGTCTAGAAGGTAGCGTAGACCCCCCTCCCACCCCACACTGCTTACCACATCCGCCGTCGTGGATGTCCTGGCCCCGGGAAATTCCCAGGAGGGGCCCGTAGCCCCTCCTCCCTGGGAGGGGCCTATGACCGCCTTCCCTTTCGGCGGCCCCATCCTTAGAGGGGTACCGCCTCCCCGTGTGAGGGGCCAATGGCCGCCTCTCCCCGGGCGCTCCCATCCATAATGGGTGGCGCCCCACCTCTAGGAATCTTCCAATTACTGCTCACCGATCATGACCTTACCGCCACAGGCCGGATAGTTGACCGGCTATCCGGACCCCCCACAAACTCCTACTAAAGGTCATGGCTACACAAACTCTTTAACCAAGCTATGAAGTCTCCTATGAGTAAGACATTCCCCTCCCGGGACAAATGGGCCCCATCTTCAAGATACATATGGTCCCCCCGAATACATCCATGTGGAATACAATGCAACTGGCCTGAACGAAACAACCTACTAAGTTTGTTATTAACTTTCTTTACCGACTGATTCAAAGCTGACACAGAGAGGGCCCCCCGCCACACCTTTCTAGGAATCATGTGTGACCATGCAATCGTGCACCCCGGAACCCTTCTCGCCAACCAACTCACTGTGGATAAAATTAACTCGAGAAGTACTCGTCGACCAATGGTTACCAAATCATTGCCCCCAAGATGTACTATGATTACAGACGGCGGTGACCTCGTCCGCCCTAGCAGTCCCTCCATAAAAGTTTGAAACTGGTCAATACAGAGTCCGCCCCTTCCGTGGAAGGTCACCCTGCACCTGTATTCCCCAGCCACGTGAATCATGTCACCTGCTTTGAATACGTCCGCGGCTCGCCTCACATATGAGTGGCCAACGACCCACACCACTCTTCTCTCAGCTGGTGATCTTTGACCGCTGGAGAAGTGTGGCTCAGGGGTTAGAGGCGGCAGACCTGGAGCTTGAGTTCGTCCCTGGACCAGGGTTCAATTCCCCGCCTCGGCGGGTCTTGGGCTCAATAATTCCACGGACTCGATAATTCTCGCTCCGGTGCCTTCTCGACTCACGGGTTCACACTCTGCGACTCTGGGCAATAGCTTGCTTAATCTCCACATCGGCCCCTCGTGGTGGGATGCCTGGCTTTCACCTTGTGGATACCCTGCCAAGGTTATCTCACAGGGGAATACCAGGACGGGTTCCCTAAGCAAGCGCGGAGATGCCCCAGGGTAAGTTATGCGCTATATAAGCTTCATACATTTACATTTACATTTACCGCTGGTCCCCAGGTGTCGGGTCAACTGCACAGTCTGCCCCGCAAAGCCTGCTCCCGAAACTGTAAACCAAACAGAAAACAAGAAGCGTGAGTGCATGACATTAGCTTCACAACATGTGCAACCGCACATACCTTTTATAACAATTCGAGGACCAACGCCCCAACTGTTTCACCTTTTCAATACTCAGACCCCTGGCTGTAGCCTCTGTAGCAGCCCCTATCCGGAAGGAATGGGTCCCAAAATCGCTCGGGTTCAAGCCCGCTGCCGCGATTGCCATTGTTAACACCCGCTGGAACTGAAACCTAGTCAGTGGGGTGGCGTCGGCGTGCCTCAGCAAGCTTCCCCCCCATGATGCCGCCCTCTGCGTTAAATACTCCTCCACGCATTTTACCGGGCACATGGGAGATCCTGGAATCCGCTGGACTACCACACAGTCCCCGATCGCTCCCTGATCGGTCTTGGACCTGGCTATTGAGACTACCATCGTCTCACCCTTAATTTGAATGTGTTCTCGACACAGACCTCCCCCCGTATCCTGCTTATTCCTCGCTACCAGTTCGCTTACCCGCATAGCCCCATGGAATGCTAATGCAAAAGCGGCCCGGAACAGCACTGTCTCTGATTGAGATGAACATGTCGCAGGGAGTACGGACATTAACAGGGACAACCTATCTAGACCTATCGGGTGCCTCACATCCACTCTACGACCCTCAAGGCGTTGCCACCCACGCAGAGCCTTCCTTACGAGAAAGGACGATGTGGGGTCCTGGATGCCATGAGCCTGCGCCATGAAGGCAATGGCGGCCCTGTGCCTATTGGCTGTTGCCAGTGATCGGCCTGCCTGATGTAGTGATACCAGAAATTTCAGGACATACTCCTCCTGCCCCCAATGCTCCCCCCTAGCTGAACCCAAAAATTCCCAATAGGAACGGAACGCCCCTTCATATGCCTTCCTTGTCCTGGGTGCTAGACTCTCTCCCACGAGGTTTTGTAATCCGGGGCACCGAGAGACCAGAGAGCTTCGGGAAATGGTGCCGCCACCAAGTCCGCTGAGGGCAGAAAACCCCGGAAGGCCTGCATGTGGGAACGAGAGAGCCCATCAGCCGCCTGGTTCAGTACCCCAGGCACGTGTCTTGCCCTAAAGTGGACGTTTAGTCTCATACATAGCAGGACAATTTCTTTCAGCAATCTCAAAATCCATTTGCAGCGTGCTGCCTGATTATTGATACATTCAACAACGGTCATATTATCAGACCAGAACACCACAGTGCGATCACGAAACCCTTCTGGCCATGTTTTCAAGGCCACCAGAATGGGGAACAGCTCAAGAAACCCAATGTTACCTGTGAGCCCACTATCGTGCCACCACGCCGGCCATGTTCGTGCCGACCATTGATTACCAAAGATGGCGCCAAAGCCCACACTCCCTGCCTAGTCGGTCCACAACCCCAGCTCCTCGGAGGAAGCTGGCGGTTTGTTCCACACGACGCGACCGTTGAAATCCGCCAGAAATGCCAGCCATATGCACATATCCTGGCGAACCTCTGCTGACAGTCGTGTGCGGTGGTGCCCTTCCTTGAGGCCAACCATGGCTTGTGCGATAGAGCGGGAAAAGGGGCGTGCCATCGGTATCACTCTAAGGGCAAAGTTAAGCTGACCCACAGCTTGTTGCAACTGATGGAGAGTTACTTTTTTCTCGCCGAGGCACATTTCAAGTGAGGCTTTAAATTTCATTACCTTCTCCTTGGGCAAACGGAAGCACCCCTCTACAGAATCGAGCTCAATTCCAAGAAACTCGAGTGAAGTAGATGGCCCTACCGTCTTGCCTGGTGCCAGTGGCACGCCAAAACGTTTCATGAGATTACAGAATTCCCTCAAAGCCTGTGCACATTCCGTGTCCCCAGCTGCCCCCAGAAACAGAAAATCATCAAGGTAATGCATAACCTGCGTAAAGCCCGTGGCTCTGGTGAACGGCCATTGCAAAAAAGTACTGAACTTCTCAAAATACGCACAAGAGATGGAGCAACCCATCGGCATACATTTATCCATGTAGTAGCGTCCTTGAAACACAAAACCTAAGAGACGCTGATCGTGTGGGTGTACCGGGAGCAACCGGAACGCTGACTCGATATCTGATTTAGCCATCAGCGCTCCGGGTCCCAGGCGATTCAACATGGCGACGGCCTCATCAAAGGATGCATACCGCACCGAACAAACTCCCGGGTCAATCGCATCGTTCACCGAAAGACCCCTAGGAGCGGACAAATTATGGATTAACCTGAACTCACCCGGGTCCTTCTTGGGGACCACTCCCAACGGTGAACAAACAAAGTTAACAACCGGTGGGTTTTCATATGGACCCGTAACCCGACCTCGGGCCACCTCCTTTGCAATCTTTGCCTGTACCACCGCCGTATTTTGTTGAACCGATAGTTGGTTCTTACACTGTGCTTCCCCCCGAAAATCCCCCGCCGGGATGCGGAAACCATATGAAAAACCGTCTCGCAACACCCCGGCGGAGACATGATCAGGATATTCGTTCAGCCAAGGGATCATTGCCATGATATCAACGGGAGTAGGTAACGGTGCCCCTCGGTCGATGTTAGACCTGTTTGGCCCCTCCTCTACCTCCTGTATCACCATTCTTGGCTCTGCACGAACTCTCGGGGTGTGAAGACTGTCCGCACCCTGCACACTCATGCCTGAACTTGCATGTCCCTTGTGGCCTAGTGCACTTGCCCATGTTAAAGCTCCAACAGACCCCTTTTCTACCCGAGTTCCCATTATTCTTTTGTGTGCTGATCACTGTTGGCGCCCGCCCGAAAGGGCGCCGCCACATAATGGCGGGAAGGCTCCGCCCCATTCCCGCCGAAAGAAGACGACTTCGTCGTGTTCGGTATAACCTGCTTCTGCCAAGAAATGGAGTCGAAACAATCCCACGTCAGGGATGAGTCGTGCTCCTTGGCCTTACGAAATTTGTTATCATACCCCATCCATTGATTGCCTTCATACGTTTCCTAAAATTCCATTATACGTGTCTGGTAACAAGCTAATTCCGACAATACTTCAGGCCTACATTCCCCCATGATTGCAGTGAACATTCCAAACGCTCTGGCCCAATTAGCGATCGTTTCATCTACTCTGAAACCCGCCATTTTGGCACGCCATACACTTGGATGCAACAACTCCTTCTGATTTTTAACGTGCTCTATCTCATAGTGATCGGTCAACAGCGAAAACATGTTCACATATTTATCCGCCCAAATCCTTTCTTTCACATCCATCGGGATATGTTGGACCACCTTTTCCCTCCTTGAGGGTAACGATCCCTCCCCCGCCATTGGCAACGGCTGCTTACCCGAACCAGTAGCTGGATTTGTTGTTGCTGCTGTTCCAACGCTCGACGCCGGTTGTTCCGAGGGATTCTGCGGGGAAACAAGAGGACAGGGTGCCTTCGCAGCATCTCTCGATTGCCGCAACTGCTTCATTATTAACCTGACCTCCTCGGCCGTGTCTCCCGGTGCCACAGCACCCTCGTTGCTCTTGCCTAACCACGCCGCCAACTGGGCGGCCAGTTCGGGAGGCATATCCCCCTCGTTAACGGGTGTAACTACCACAGGGATCGGCTGTCCCGCGTTCGGGATCGGAACTGGGGCCTCAACTGGACTGACCGGGCTCGCCGGAGGTGACTCGGGAACCGGGGCCTCCCCCCCTGCCGCCCTATTCCTGGCCCTTTTACCTCGCCCGGCAGGGACTACTCCCGGCAATGCTGGCCCGATGACTTTCTTCGTTGCCGCCATCTGCTTCTTCATGTTCGCCATGTCTTTCACCAGCATGCGAAGCATTTGTTCGGTCCCGACCTTCTTTCCGACCTTCTTGCCAGGCATCGTTCATGGCTATTCGACTCGAGGTCCTGGATCCAAAGCTTCGGAATCACTGAAATGAGAAACACAAAAATTACAAGTTCTCAAAATTGGCTCCTTGTTCCGTCTCGGGCTCACGTGCAACGAGGAGGTGCAGCTTCCAAGCACAGGAACAAGAGGATGCTTCCTTAGATTGTTGCTCTTTTATTCTTCCTCGGGAGGGCGTGTACCCTCCTCCGATCCGCCTACGGGGCGTGGCCAACGGTGTAGGTGTCTAGGACAACCCCTCTTGGGCGGGAAAAGGCGCGCCCCGGCTACGCCGCTTCGGGCATACCAGCCGAGACACGCCTCCCGCCCAAAATGGTTTCCCCCCGAACCATACGTTCGGGGGGACCGAGTGGTCGCCCCTTTCCATTAGGCCTCTCACTTGATTTCACCTGAAAGATAGAAATCTGTACACTCTCTTCCACATTACCTTCTTCTACTGGGTCAATTTCAACATTGTTCTCTTTACTAGCAAAGTAACAGAACTCAATTTCTTCACAAATATTCTTCACATGTAGTTCTGAACCATGCAAAAGAGCACTGCTCAATTGTTTAAGCATAATTGCTGGACTCTTAGCATAATACAACATTCTCACTAATTTCCTCACTTTATTATGATGCACTGCAAGCATCCTGAAATGATGAAAAACACTCTGGCATACTCTTCTGGAAAGACAAGCCAGTGAATGCCCATGCAAACCTGTTACTTCTCTCACTCTGCAAGGATCTAATTCTTGCAACAAATTCATTTTCTGTTTTAAACTTTTCTTATTAAATGTACAAACAAAATCACAAAGCAAATTGATGGAATCCTGTCGCACACTACAAATACTACTACATATCCAGGTGTAGACTGGTCCCTTAGGACGTCTTCCTAAAACCTCATCACCTAACACCTCTTCTGCATCTGCAGACACAAGTTTTTCTTTTTCAACCGGACAACCATCTTTTACCTCATATGCTCGACCACTGGTGTCAACTGCATGCACCAAATCATTGTCCTGAAAGTAACTCTCCTCATTGAAAAATGCCTCATAACTTGAACTATGCATCCATTCTCCTGAGAAAACGTCACAAAAATTACTACGATTAACTACTCTCTTCCATCTACTATTTGATTTGAAATCAGAAATTACCTTGTTTAGTTTCCTAATTCTATTGATTACCAAAATAAATAACTTTCGCTTAATTTCGAAAGCCTGATCAATAATTTTCTCTACATTTTTCTTTTTCTTATAAAATGTCACTTTCTGTTGGCCTTTCTTAAAAATTTTTAACAAACTGACAATTATCCTGTTGCGGAACATTCGCCTACGAATGTCCCTGAATTGATTTTCCCTTCTACTGCCATGCACAGAGTTATCTCCTGCTCTAGCAGAAACTTTTTTGACGGGCCTTTCCTTTTCCTTTAAATTGTCCCTCTTCTTATGCACTAAAACATGTTCAATACTGGTATTTTTTTGTCTGCTAATTCTTTTTTAAAATGATTTTATTTTCTTACCCGGAGCTTTTTTGGCGACTTGATACGATTTAAAAGTAGAGGGCTGCTGCAAATCTTTACCAAGGTGGAGTGTAAGTCGCTTTGCTTCTTTTTGTTTTCTCTGCCTTGAGGGCATTTTTAAAGTTTTCTAAAGATCTTCAGTTAAATCTGTGGAAAAATTTGTAAAAAATTGATATTAACCACTATTACCAAACAGTAAACCAATAACAGAAGGCAAACAATTAACACACTAGTTGTCAATTCTATCTACAGTAATTTAACAACATAGACAAAGGGGGCGTATTTACAAGGCACTTGCACCATGGGGGAAGTGAGTTAAAATTCCAAGACCACAGAGGGTCGTATTTACAAGGTCCTTGCACCAGGGGAAAGTGACTTAAAATTGCCAAGCAGACATGAGGGCGTATTTACCACACCCATGCACCAGAGGGAAGTGAGTTAAAATTGCCAAGCACACATGAGAGCGTATTTACAAGGCCATTGCACCAGGAGGAAGTGACTTGAAATGGCCAAGCACACATGAGGGTGTATTTACAAGACCCTTGCACCAGGGGGAAATGACTTAAAATTACCAAGCAGACATGAGGGCATATTTACCACACCCATGCACCAGGGGGAAGTGAGTTAAAACTGCTGGCGGTGGACGCGGAGAAAGCAGTTGATCGCGTTCATTGGCCCTATCTTGAACAGGTGCTCCGGAAGATGGGTATCGGAGAGAAGTTCTGTTCGATGATTTTTAATTGCTACAAGTCCCCATCGGCTACAGTTAGAGTTAATGGCTGTAGCTCCCGCAGCTTCGAGATAGAAAGGGGTACTAGACAAGGGTGCCCGCTTTCCCCACTTCTCTTTGCCCTATACATGGAGCCGTTTGCCCAGAGGATTCGCCAGAACCCGGATGCGATAGGGGTTAAGATGGGACGATATGTCCATACGGTTAGTCTCTATGCGGACGATGTCCCTTTGACCCTGGATGACCCGATGCGGGCCCTCCCGGCATGCATTAAGAAGCTGGATGATTTCTCAAAAGTGGCGGGCTTCAAGATGAACATGGGCAAGTCAGCGGCTCTGGATGTGTCCCTGGCAGTGGATACAAGACGAGACCTGCAGAGGCTTTTTCCTATGCAGTGGTCGTCATCCCTGGTACCTTATCTGGGGATTCTGTTAGCACCGACGTTACCAGCAATGGTGACGGCCAATTACGCATCTCTGGGCAGGAAAATCAAGGAGGAGTTGGCCCGCTGGGGTAAAGGAATGTTGACCTGGCTTGGCAGAATAGCTGCGGTTAAGATGACGGTCTTGCCCCAGATCTTGTATCTCTTCAGGGCCTTGCCGCTCCAACCGCCTACGGGATGGATTAGACAGATGCAAGCAGATATCGCACGTTTCATCTGGCAGGGTCGCAAGCCGAGAATGAAGAAGGTTCTCTCCACACTGGCCCCAGAGGCGGGAGGCCTTGGCATCCCAGATCTCCGGAAATACTTTCAGGCAGCGCAGTTGCGCTACTTCGTGGAATGGAGCATATGGGAATCTGACAAGCATTGGCTCCTTCAGGACTAGGCGGTGGCGGGGCGTCCTTTAAAGGAGGTGCCATTCTTGCGGTGGATCCACCGCCCCCCCCCAACCTGTACGCTTCCTGTGTCACGCGAGTCCCCTTGAGAGTGTGGGACGCTGTTAATGAAGTTCACGACCTCACCACATTCCCCTCGCCTTTTACGCCGATAGCAGAGAACCCTGATTTCTCCCCAGGTCTAGAACCGGGCGCATTCATACACTGGAGGGCAGCGGGTTGCCGTGCGCTCTTCCAGATGTATGATACGGATGGGGTGGTCCCCTTTCAGTACCTGAAGCAGGAATTCCAACTGACTGAGGCAGAGAGGTTGAGGTACATGCAGGTTAGGCATTGGGCGCTTCAGCCACAGGTACGAGACACAGCAGATCGCCAGATGAAGCCATACGAGAGGTGGTTAATAACTCGCACCTCTGACGCCAAACTGATCACGGACCTCTATAAATTCCTGCAACCCCCCCATTTCACTTTTATAAATCTGGCGGAGAACGCTGAAATAGAGAGCTGGGGAGGACGCTCAGCCGTAAGGAATGGGATCAGATTGCATACCGCGCGAGACACTCGGCATACCACACAGGACTCACAGAAACATTCACAATGGTGTCTACGTATTGGTATTATACCCCGGAGAGACTACATGAAATGAATAGGAACATTGGGAAGGCGTGCTGGAGGGAATGTGGGCAGACAGGGACTCTTACACATGTGCTTTGGGACTCCCCATTGTTGAGGGACTACTGGACGGAGATCATTGACGAGATGGACGCTCACTTTGAGGTAGAATTGCCACGCTTCCCGGCGTATGTTTTGTTGGGCCTCCTGAATGGGCTAATGTACCCGCTGAAGTCCCATAGAGGTCGGCAAATAGCAATAGCATTGGGATCGGCGATCCAGAACATATTGATACATTGGCGCACTACCACAGTCCCCTCCATCACGGGCTGGCTCCATAGACTCTGGCATGTCCTGGGCATGGAAAAACTATCGCTTATGGTGGCGGGGGACGTGGAACAATTTGATGAGTTGTGGCACCCCTTTCATGCGCTCTTGACCACAGAATTCAGAGAACTTACCTGTCCGAGATACCTTAGACTCCTGAGACTAACGCCTCCCGCAGACCCAACCAACTAAACAGTCATGAGACGGGGGCTCATGGGGGGGGGGGGGTGTGGGGGGGCAGCAGGGCGCATAGATAACCTAAGCACTGGACGGGGGGAAGTTGGGCGGGGGTTGGGGGGAGTTGGGGTGTTGGGGGGAAGGTTCAAGGGGGGAGGGAGGGTCGGCTTTTTGCTTTTTCCTTTCTTTAGCCTTTCAGCTTCACCGACAGTGGCAAACACGTCAAGCCTTTCTTCAACGGAACTTTATCTGCGGTTGCCACTGTCCATCATTATGCTCTGACTACTCTTGCTTTAATGTTTTTGTTTGTAATGTGCATACCCCTCCCTTCTTTGTTCCCTTCTCTCCTATGTTTTGCCTTAATAAAAAGCTTTAAACCTAAAAAAGCAAACCCCATGTTGTCCTACTCATAAATATAAAAAGTATTTCTCTTTTTAAAAAAAACGTTTTTCTGGTCATAATTTGAAAACACAGCACAGCTCCTATGTACAAGCACACCCTAGCTGGCTTCCTTATTTTCTCCAAAAAGCATACTAATCTCTTTCTAAATTAAAGAAACATTTTCTCACCTTAGCACAATTTTTAAACACATCATGTAAGCAAATTAATCTCCCAGATTCATGGGAGAAGTAACTTAAAATTGTCTAGCACACATAGGGGCTTATTTACAAGGCACATGCACAAGGGGAAAATGACTTAAATTTGCAAAGCACTCATGAGGGTGTATTTACAAAGATCTTGCACCACATTTAAAGTCACTTTTAAACCGACAAACAAGCAAATTATTCTCCCATATTCATGGTGGGAAGTGAAATATTTATTTAAAAAAGCAAACCCCATGTTGTCCTACTCATAAATATGAAAAGTATTTCTTTTTTTAAAAAAACGTTTTTCTGGTCATAATTTGAAAACACAGCACAGCTCCTATGTACAAGCACACCCTAGCTGGCTTCCTTATTTTCTCCAAAAAGCATACTAATCTCTTTCTAAATTAAAGAAACATTTTCTCACCTTAGCACAATTTTTAAACACATCATGTAAGCAAATTAATCTCCCAGATTCATGGGAGAAGTAACTTAAAATTGTCTAGCACACATAGGGGCGTATTTATAGGGCACATGCATAAGAGGAAAATGACTTAAATTTACAAAGCACTCATGAGGGTGTATTTACAAAGATCTTGCACCACATTTAAAGTCACTTTTAAAATGGGGAAAATGACGTGAATGTGGCTCATAAGCCTTGTAAATATGCCCCCATGTTGACTATGTAACTCTTGCACAACATATTGTGAAACCTAAATGACTTCTAGAAACGAGTTTTTAAACCAACAAACAAGCAAATTATTCTCCCATATTCATGGTGGGAAGTGAAATATTTATTTAAAAAAGCAGACCCCATGTTGTCCTACTCATAAATGTGAAAAGCATTTCTTTTTTTTAAAAAACGATTTTCTGGTCATAAATTGAAAACACAGCACAGCTCCTATGTACAAGCACACCCTGTCAGTACTAATACTTCACATTATCTATAATTATAATTTGTCAAATAAGCAAAATCTTTTTGTAAAACACTTGACACAAAGCAACATTTGAAATGCACAGCTGGCTTCCTTATTTTCTCCATAAACTATACTAGTCTCTATCTAAATTAAATGAATTTTTTCTCACCTTAGCAAATGCTTTTTGAATTTCAAAACAGTCTCAGACACACACCAATTTTTCTTTAGCAGAGCAAAGGGTATGCACTCCAGAGGCTGCAACCAACAAAGGCACAGATATGCTGTATTTCATTACACATATCTCTCATGTCACCCAATCAAAACTCTTCCCTCACTTTTTTCAAATCAACAGCCTTCCCCCCTCTGCCCTTTCTGCTCTTTTTCCATAGCAACTACCTCCTGAAAGACCGCTCATGTTTACAAGTTCACACAACAATGTTTCAAATGAACTCTGAACTCTCAGTACACCTGCTAATCCACTGCAATGTTCCTTAAAATCATTTTTTCTTAACCATTCAAATTACATCTTTCAAAGAACACATCCATGCACCCTAATTTTCTGTTTTCAGAAATGGAAATCCACCAATCACTGCTAGTGAATCATTAGCACAGAAACTCCACAGTTTTTTTTCTTTACAAACTCCTACTGTTTCAACTGCCATTTCATTCCCACACTTCATCTGACTGCAGCAGAACCTCCTCTCACCATGTTTTCTGTCTGAATTCTTGGACATAGCTACATCCACTGGGCTCACAGGTATGCTGATAACAGAAATTTACACAACCTCAATTTACAAAATGTGGAAATCAAATGGATTGGCCAAAGAGGATTGAGATGTCACCAATTGATACCATTGGTGAAAACCTTTTTACATTTGCCAAACCCTGACCTCATAATAGTGCACTGTGGAGGAAATGATTTAGGCACTTTGACTGGGGTAGGTCTGGAAATGCTTTTAAAGGAAACCTTTGAGCAATTGATGTCACTTTTTCATCAAACTGCCTTGGTGTATTCTAATATATGCCAAAGACAGAAATGGAGGTGGTCCAATCAATTTTGTCCACAAATTGAGAAAGCGAGGAAGCATGTAAATAAGTCTGTTTCAGCTTACATGAGAGAACATGGAATGGGCTCCATCTACAACAATAACTTGCGTTACTACATGCAAGATATCTACAGAGGAGATGGTGTGCACTTCTCAGATGAGGGCAACAGAGTTTTCATACAAAATTTAAGACTGTGTATTGGTACCTACTTATAAGTACCTAGAACTTACACAGAACCCAAAAGCTCTTTTCAGAGCTACCTTAACTATAATTACTCTTTAAAAATTTCGAATGTACCTTTTTTCACTAATTTTCACTTATGTTCGCTTCCCGGCTCGCTACCCGGTTCACGTACCGGCAGCTAACCGCGCGAAAAATTCACATTTTTTTTCCCGACATATATGAGCCTCCTCAGCAACCCTCAGAAAACCTAGGGGGTCAGGATACGCCTCCCGTGCCCCCTTATACCCATTTCCCCACATTGTTTTTCCGCCATCTTGTGATTAAATTCAACTGAAACACAAAATGGTGAGCTCTCGTTACGCTACCGGTGAGCTACCCGGTTTGTGTACCGGGAAGCGCTTCTACCGCGAAAAATCGATTTTTTTTATTTGCCCCACGGGACCCTTTAATAACCCCCACATCATTCCTAGGGGGTCAGGAGGGGTCTACCTTGCCCCCTTTTATTAAATTCCCCCTTCGTTTTTCTCTACCTCTTGTCTCTCGATCCTACCGAGAGACAATATGGCGGCCGGTCCGGACTGTTTAGAATGTTGACAGACACCAGAGAGCCAATCAGCTTCGCTTCGCGAAGTTCCGTTACGCGTCAGGTACGCGAACCGGAGCGCTAACCGGAGCGCTGTTACAGATATATCTGTTTTTTAAAACGTTAATTTCTCATAATCCACTGGAGCACATATATTGAGACATAGCAAAGGCACGTCAGGCAAACCATATCTACAATTTTGCCAAGTTTCGTGTAAATCCATTCAGCCGTTTGAGCTAAAAGTGATTCCAACCGCCCTATGGAAAAATGAATGGGAAAAACGCGTTTTGGGACCCCCCTTTTTTCTTGGCCCCCCCTTGACAAAACCCCCCCAAATTTTTAGGGGCAGCTCAGAAACAACATGTGCCATTTTCCTGAAAATTTCAGCCGATTCCGTCCACAACCGCCAAAGTTATTTGACATAGAATTTTCAGAAATCCCATAGGAAAAAAATCCTAACTATATATACCTACTGGCGACCGCCAGTAGGTAATATATATATATATATATATATATATATATATATATATATATATATATATATATATATATATATATATATATATGTATATATATGTATATATATATGTATATTCACTGAAAAAACCATAGGTTATAGACCATATATAGTTAGGAATTCGCATTTACAAAACCTTATTTTACTCACACAAAACCATTGAAATTCCATATATAGTTAGTTGCACTAACTATATATCGCGCACCCGCAATCCACTGCTGATGATGTCATATATTACATCATTCATGACATGGTCAGTGACATCACTGATGACATCACTGATGACATCTCAAATGACATCACTGATGACATCTCAAATGACATCACTGATGACATCACTGATGACATCTCATTTGACATTACTGATCACATCACTGATGATATCATTCATGTGATAATACGATGAACCTCTTCAGACTCTAATATAACCTTAGATACAATCAGTGTAAACAGACACTCACAGACTGTCACTCATCCATGGAGTTACTCACACACCTAGTCAGTCAATCAAAGAATCAATCACACCTCCATTTCCTCAACTATACAGTTATACAAACTTTACTTATTCAAACATATACTAACACATATTAACTCTCTTATACAATCCCTGATACAAGTTCACAATGATCCATACAGCCACTCACACATTCACTGGCTCTTATGCACAGTTATTTATATATGTCAACTCTCACATGTACTGTGTTTTACATATGTACTTACTTTGACATGTAGCACTGAGATATCCATTCACTCACCAATACACTCATGCACACAGTCAACCGCCCATACAGCTGTTTCCACATGCACTTTTGAAACCATACATCTAGTGAATCAACTGCTCACACATCTATGCACAGAGTCATACACCTCCCAGCCACCCACACACACACTCAGTATCCCATACAAATACTTGGGCAACCAATCAATAACCCATATAGTTACTCATATAGCTACTTATCAACACATGCAACAGTTTACAGAACAACAGACATAATGATGCACAAATTAAGACAGTTTAGTCACTAACCCATGCACTCAGTGAGACACATTTAATCACTCACTCATACAGTCAGTCATGCACCTACTAAATCCTTCATCCAGACACTTATACATCCACTCATTCTTCAATATGTAAGACATATTTTAACTTTACAGAAACATACAGTCACTGGATGTTGTCATCAGTGATGTCATCAGTGATGTCATTTGAGATGTCATCAGTGATGTCATCAGTGATGTCACTGACCATGTCATGAATGATGTAATATATGACATCATCAGCAGTGGATTGCGGGTGCGCGATATATAGTTAGTGCAACTAACTATATATGGAATTTCAATGGTTTTGTGTGAGTAAAATAAGGTTTTGTAAATGCGAATTCCTAACTATATATGGTCTATAACCTATGGTTTTTTCAGTGAATTTTCAAGGTTTTGTAAATGCTAATTCCTAACTATATATGGTCTATAACCTACGTTTTTTTCAGTGAATTTTCAAGGTTTTGTAAATGCTAATTCCTAACTATATATGGTCTATAGCCTATGGTTTTTTCAGTGAATATATATATATACATACATATATAAACATATATCATCTGTATATCTACATATAAATACAAACATAAATGCATGCATACATATACTTATATGCATTTTAGGGTTGTTAGGGCGTTTTCGTGTGTATTATGTTGCTTTTTTAGGGCTTTTGGGTCAATTAAGTAGGGTTCCCGGAGCCTAGGGCTGAGGGGCCGGTTCAGTTTCGTGCGTATTGGTGTTGGCAAGGTTTTGAGGGATTTTGGGGGTTTTTGGTCGAGATTTGGCCGTTTTATGGCTTTTTTTTGTGTTTGCGGGGGGCGCGTATTCGGGTTGAAATTCGTCCCCGTTCCAGTGGATGGATTGAGTTGATTTTTGGTGAGATGTTAGGGAATCGCTGGAACTAGTGTCCAGCCAAGTTTGAAGCGGATCGGAGCAGTGGAAGTGCTTTAAAGAGCAATTTTTGTGCGGAGTAGCGAATTGTCATGTTATTCAATGGGAGTTTTTGGTGCGCATGGAGAAGGTGAATTTGGGATGTTCCAGTTGCGCTAGAGGGACGGGGCTTGGGTGAGCTGTAGGGAGAGTGGATCGGCAGGTGTGCCGAATTTTTGGGATTTGTTGGCCGAAGGGAAGGGTGTGCTTGGGCAAAGTCGATTTGGTGAAAACGGTGCGTTATTTACATGAAAGTTGAAAAAACACTAATAAAAGCAAAGCTAAAAAGCCACCTCATTACAAACAGAATGGCTTTAACTTAAATGAGGGCGAGATCTATTGCATTTTCAATGCTTGTTTACTTTGGTTCCATCAAGAAGGCATTCAGATGTGTCACACATTTGCCATAAATTCTGAATGTTAGCACTCTAGTTGCACATTAGATCACTGTAGTAAAGCTACTGCTCACCAGGGACGTCTGCTGCTGGTATTCAAAGTGCATGTTTCAGTCTGCATGTCAGAATTTTTTTAATGAAATAGAAGAGGATTTGAGAAGTCACTCAAAATGATCCCTAATTTTTCTTTCTGAAGCACTAATCATACTTTCTATGGCAAAATTAACCCCCTCATGTTGTTCCTTTTTAAATTGAGTGTTTTCAGACTTACCACTTCATTCCAATCAAGATGGCTTCTGGTGTGCCATACTTTTGTCATAAGTAAGACTGTTAGCGCTCTAGTTGTTCTTTAGAACACTCTGGGACATTCTGTCATTGGGCTATACTTGGGGTACATCTGGGTGATATTTGGGCTACATTTAGGCTCTTTTGTCTCTGGTGGCCATCTTGCGAGACTATGTCAGAATTTTTTAATGAAATTGAAGAGGGTTTGAGAAGTCACTCAAAATGTGCCCTAATTTTTCTTTCTGCAGCACTAATCATAATTCATATGGCAAAATATACCCCCTCATTTTGTTCCTTTTTAAATTAAATGTTTTAAGAGTTACCACTTTATTCCAATCAAGATGGCTTCAGGTGTGCCATACCTTTGTAATAAGTAGGACTGTTAGCGCTCTAGTTGTTTTTTAGAACACTCTGGGACATTCTGTCATTGGGCTATACTTGGGCTACATCTGGGTGATATTTGGGCTACATTTGGGCTCTTTTGTCTCTGGTGGCCATTTTGGGAGACTGCATGTCAGAATTTTTTTAATGAAATAGAAGAGGATTTGAAAAGTCACTCAAAATGTGCCCTAATTTTTCTTTCTACAGCACTAATAATACCTTCTATTGCATAATATACCCCCTCATTTTGTTCCTTTTTAAATTAAATGTCTTAAGAGTTACCACTTTATTCCCATCACAATGGCTCCAGGTGTGCTATACCTTTGTAATAAGTAGGACTGTTAGCGCTCTAGTTGTTCTTTAGAACACTCTGGGACATTCTGTCATTGGGCTATACTTGGGCTACATCTGGGTGATATTTGGGCTACATTTGGGCTCTTTTGTCTCTGGTGGCCATTTTGGGAGACTGCATGTCAGAATGTTTTAATGAAATAGAAAAGGATTTGAGAAGTCACTCAAAATGTGCCCTAATTTTTCATTCTGCAGCACTAATCATACTTTCTATGGCAAAATATACCCCCTCATGTTGTTTCTTTTTAAATTAAATGTTTTAAGAGTTACCACTTTATTCCAATCAAGATGGCTTCAGGTGTGCCATACCTTTGTAATAAGTAGGACTGTTAGCGCTCTAGTTGTTCTTTAGAACACTCTGGGACATTCTGTCATTGGGCTATACTTGGGCTACATCTGGGTGATATTTGGGCTACATTTGGGCTCTTTTGTCTCTGGTGGCCATTTTGGGAGACTGCATGTCAGAATGTTTTAATGAAATAGAAAAGGATTTGAGAAGTCACTCAAAATGTGCCCTAATTTTTCATTCTGCAGCACTAATCATACTTTCTATGGCAAAATATACCCCTTCATGTTGTTTCTTTTTAAATTAAATGTTTTAAGAGTTACCACTTTATTCCAATCAAGATGGCTTCAGGTGTGCCATACCTTTGTAATAAGTAGGACTGTTAGCGCTCTAGTTGTTCTTTAGAACACTCTAGGAGGCTGCAGTAGAACACAAAGGAATCAACTGACAGTCTCTGTCCTTGTTGGATGTACATGTTTTACTGAGAATGTCAGACTTCATTTTCACATGACTGAGAAAGATAATGTGAATTTACAGAAAATATGCTTTCAGTTTAGCTTATAGATCCCCTTCCAAACCACTGTGGGAAAATCATGAGATATTAGTTTTCTTTCAAACAATATTCATGATATCACAGCAGAAGGTTTTTTCACATGGTAAAATCACCTTAGAACCCACCACAATTCCTAAAACGAGTATGGTACCATCAACAAATGATTTATAATGTAACTAAAGTCCTAAAACCCTCTATTAACTACAATTCTTTTTAATGAGGTGCTATCATGTATATTGGTCCCAAGATGGCTGCCAACACTTCTTGGATGAAGTGCTGACAGCCAATCAGATCAGATGTGTGGTTAGGCTCCGCCCAGATATATATATTTTTTTGAACCTAAATTACTCAAAATCCACTGGAGCACATATATTGAGACCTAGCAAAGGCACATCAGGCTAACAGTCCCTACAATTTTGCCAAGTTTCGTGCAAATCCATTCAGCCGTTCGAGCTAAAAGTGAGGCCAACCGCCCTATGGAAATTAACATGGGAAAAATGCGTTTTGGGACCCCCCTTTTTTCTCGGCCCCCCCTTGATGAAACCCCCCCAAATTGTCAGGGGCTGCTCAGAAACAAAATGTTCCATTTTCCTGAAAATTTCAGCCAATTCCGTCTACAAACGCCAAAGTTATTAGACATAGAATTTTCAAAAATCCCATAGAGAAAAAATCCTAACTATATATACCTACTGGCGACCGCCAGTAGGTAATATATATATATATATATATTACCTACTGGCTATCGCCAGTAGGTATATATAGTTAGGATTTTTTCCCTATGGGACTTTTGAAAATTCTATGTCTAATAACTTTGGCGTTTGTGGACGGAATCGGCTGAAAATTTCAGGAAAATGGCACATTTTGTTTCTGAGCAGCCCCTGAAAATTTGGTGGGGTTTCGTCAAGGGGGGGCTGAGAAAAAAGGGGGGTCCCAAAACGCGTTTTTTGCATTGAGTTTTCCATAGGGCGGTTGGACTCACTTTTAGCTCGAACGGCTGAATGGATTTGCACGAAACTTGGCAAAATTGTAGGGACTGTTAGCCCGATGTGCCTTTGCTAGGTCTCAATATATGTGCTCCAGTAGTTTTTGAGAAATTAACGTTCAAACCAAGATATATATCTGTAACAGCGCTCTGGGCAGCGATCCGGTCCGCTTACTTTTCGCTTATCGGAACTTTGCGCGCAGAAAGCTGATTGGCTCTCCGGTGTCTGTCAACATTCTAAACAGTCCGGAGCGGACGCCATCTTGTCTCTCGGTAGGATCGAGAGAGAAGAAGAGGTGGAAAACGAAGGGGGAATTTAATGAAAGGGGGCAAGGTATCCCCCTCTTGACCCCCTAGGAATGTTGTTGGGGTTATTAAAGGGTCCCGTGGGGAAAAAAAAAAAAAATGATTTTTCACGGTAGAAGCGCGGCCGCGAACTGGTAGCGAAACGGGAATTCGCCATTTTGTGCTTCGTAAATTAAATTACTAGTTATAAGTGGGTGCGGGAGACGTATCCTAATCCCCTATGTTTCCTGAGGGTGGCTGAGGAGGCTGATATATGTTGATACATCTCTTCCAGCGGCTGTGCGTGAGCTTTTTTTTTTTTTTTGCTGCGTGACAGTCCGGAGCGGCCGCCATCTTGTCTCTCGGTAGGATCGAGAGAGAAGAAAAGGTGAAAAACTAAGGGGGAATTTAATGAAAGGGGGCAAGGTATCCCCCTCTTGACCCCCTAGGAATGTTGTTGGGGTTATTAAAGGGTCCCGTGGGGAAAAAAAAAAAAAAATGATTTTTCACGGTAGAAGCGCTTCACGGGCCGCGAACTGGGCCGCAAACTGGTAGCGAAACGGGAATTCGCCATTTTGTGCTTCGTTAATTAAAGTACTAGGTATAAGGGGGTGCGGGAGACATATCCTAATCCCCTATGTTTCCTGAGGGTGGCTGAGGAGGCTGATATATGTTGATACATCTCTTCCAGCGGCTGCGCCATCTTGCCTTTTTTCGAATGCCACAATTTTGTCGTGCACGGCAGCCATTTTAGATGCCAGGCTGGTTCCAGGCTATCACCTAACCCTGCGGATGTAGTTTATGGCCCCAGCTGTAGAGAATTCAGACATGCCAATCCTCCTGATTCAGGCGTGTGAGTACTGATTTCAGTGCTAGTCTCCCGCCTCCCGATTTCTGCAAGCAAAAACCCGGGGGCATATTACGAACAACTAGCGATAATTTTTGTCTCTAACTTGTTTAGAGACAAAAATTATCGCCGCACATCGGCGATTTTTATCGCAGATAAACCTTGCTATTATCGCAGAAAAGTCCGCGATATTCATGTATTATCGACCTAATGCTCTTAGCCATGTTATCCACCTCCCATTGGATAACATGGCTAAGAACTGCTCAGGGCAGGTGTTAGATTTTGGAGATATTCGCGCTTAGCGCGAATATCTCCAAAAGTTGGTAATAGAAGGTAGCGATGTTAGGGACTGTTTCCAGTCGCTAACATCTTGGCACGCCACTTTGCATGTCATTAGTGATAAGTATCACTGACATGCAAAGCGGGGCCCAAGATGGTCGCTATCTCCTTTTAGCTGTCACTAACTGGTGTTAGCGACAGCTTGATAATAGGGAAATAATTTTATCTCCGCTTTCATGGTTTTTAAAGCCAAAAAAGCGGAGATAAACCCCCTTGATAATATGCCCCACGATTCCTTGGGGGTTTCAGCTGACAGGGCTTGGTATTGTGTTACATGGTAATTTTTCCAGGAAACGTCAGAGGGTCGATGCAGGGGTTCTAGAAGAGGTGATAAACCATTTAAGCCTCATGAACAAGCGCATGGTCTTTTAAAGATTTGTGAAGTACTCGGGGCGGCGGTGTGTGTGTGCCCTTTTTCAGGAGCGGGCGGGGGGGCACTGCCAGCAACTTGCCAGGTCAGGTAGTGTTCAACACGTGCATCACCCTTTCTCTGCCTGCTATTGCGCTCCATGCTTCGGAAAGGTAAGAAAAAGAACGTGCATTTGAGTTTGAAATGTCCGATCCTGCAGCAGCACACTTCCAAAGCCCACACATGACAATAACCCGATTCAAGGCCCCATTCACCCGTTTTTAAAAAAATAGATAACACTCCAACAAAGTAAGGTTATAAAACTTTATTAACTACTAACTTTAACAAACGGAACAAAAACTAAAAACATTTAAACATTTCTCAACACAAAAAGCAACAATGGTTAGAAGCTGTCTTTTGTGCGAATAGTCCCAAGGCAGCACAACGTGCAGAGTTCTGGACGGCACCCAGGTGATGTCGCCTGGGTGCCGCACTGGTTTAGGGATCCTACAATGCTGCTCCGAAAATTGGCGTGGGGCGTCCCGGGTGGGGCGGGGGGAGGCCTCGTCAGTAGCGGTCTGTTGTGCGAATAGTCCCAAGGCAGCACAACGTGCAGAGTTCTGGACGGCACCCAGGTGATGTCGCCTGGGTGCCGCACTGGTTTAGGGATCCTACAATGCAGCACAGAAAAACAGCGTGGGGCGTCCCGGGTGGTGCGGGGGGAGGCCTCGTCAGTAGCGGTCTGTGTCCAGTGTCACATGGCTGACACAACATGTACGACAGGCACCCAGGTGATGTCCAGTAAACTGCCGCACTGGTTTTGGTATCCTACAATGCTGCTCCGAAAATTGGCGTGCGGCGGCCCGGGGGGGGGGGCGTGGGGGAGCCGGCGTGAACGGGCCTCCCCAGGTGGCGGCCATCTAGCTGAGTTGCGCTCGCTCTTGCGGCCACAGCGTCTCGGTCACCATGTTGTTGAGTTGCTCCCACTCTTGCAGTGCAGCGATAGGCGGCTGCCACATGGCTCTTAAAATGGCGGACAGCTCCTCGGTTTTAGGCCTGGTCCACTGAAATGGTCCTGGGACACTTTGGAACTCGGACGCTTGCCTGCTAGGGCTTGGGTTCCATTCTCGAAAAGCGTCCCCTCAGCCGTGAAGATTGTATAAAAGTCTTGGGGGCCCCCGACTCCCGCAGGCTTCCGGTGGGGAGCGGCTGCCATGATTGCTCGCGGAATGACCACGACGGAGCCACGAGATGGTGGTGCTCTCATGCTGACGCCAGCTTCAGTCTGAATGATCCAGAAACAAGGTGGGGCTTTCATCGTTTGGGAAAAAAAAATGTTCTAAACCAATGAAAAGTGTTATTTTTAGGTCATATGACCAAGCCTTCCATCTTTAGGAAACCAAAAGTAAAATGAACCAATGAAAAGTTTTATAAACAAGTCACATGACCTGTTATGCGACATAGGGCTACAAAAAGCGTAGAAAATCCGTTGGCACGTGAGGCGGCGTCAGTAGCGGACCGATGTGCGAATAGGCCGAAGGCAGCACAACGCGCCGAGATCTGGATGGCACCGAGGTGGTGTCCAGCAAATTGCCGCACTGGTGTGGCCATCCTACAATGCTGCGCCGAAAGACGGCGTGTCCAGCTGAGTTGCGGTCACTGTTGCGGTACAGTGACTCGAACGCGCCGAGATCCGGATGGCACCGAGGTGGTGTCCAGCAAATTGCCGCACTGGTGTGGCCATCCTACAATGCTGCGCCGAAAGACGGCGTGTCCAGCTGAGTTGCGGTCACTCTTGCGGTACAGTGACTCGAACGTGCCGAGATCCGGATGGCGCCGAGGTGGTGTCCAGCAAATTGCCGTACTGGTGTGGCCATCCTACAATGCTGCGCCGAAAGACGGCGTGTTCAGCTGAGTTCCGGTCACTCTTCCGGCACAGTGACTCGAACGCGCTGAGATCCGGATGGCACCGAGGTGGTGTCCAGCAAGTGGCTGCACTGGTGTGGCCATCCTACAATGCTGCGCCGAAAGTCGGCGTGGGGTGCCCCGTTGGCTTATGAGGTGATGTCAGTAGTGGACTGATGTGTGAATAGGTCGGAACCAGCACAAGGCGCCCTGCACTGTTGAGCCTTTTTCAATGTCTGTTTTTTGTTGTTTCCCCTCCATCAAAAACAAAACAAAAATACAAGGCGCCAAGATCCGAAAGTCCTGGATGTTGAGTGCCTCAGTTGAGAGTTCTGAGCAGTGCTTGTAGGACTGTCTGAAGCTTATTTGCACCTGTTGCAGCTTCACTAGGTCCGGCGGAACTTTTTGCCTTTTCCTTTCTGCTTCTTTTCCTACAATGCGTTTCATCTGAAGACACGACCAGGTCCCTGAATGTGTGCAGGGGGACGCTATTGATTGAATGAACGCGCCGAGATCTGGATGGCACCGAGGTGGTGTCCAGAAAATTGCCGCACTGGTGTGGCCATCCTACAATGCTGCGCCGAAAGTCGGCGTGGGGTGCCCCGTTGGTTTATGAGGTGATGTCAGTAGTGGACCGATGTGTGAATAGGTCGGAACCAGCACAAGGCGCCCTGCACTGTTGAGCCTTTTTCAATGTCTGTTTTTTGTTGTTTCCCCTCCATCAAAAACAAAACAAAAATACAAGGCGCCAAGATCCGAAAGTCCTGGATGTTGAGTGCCTCAGTTGAGAGTTCTGAGCAGTGCTTGTAAGACTGTCTGAAGCTTATTTGCACCTGCTGCAGCTTCACTAGGTCCGGCGGAACTTTTTTCCTTTTCCTTTCTGCTTCTTTTCCTACAATGCGTTTCATCTGAAGACACGACCAGGTCCCTGAATGTGTGCAGGGGGACGCTATTGATTGAATGAAAATGGCGGCTTGACACAAAGCTGACTCAAGCGTTACTGTTGGTGCTATACAGACAAAAATTGGTTTTCAGTTTGTACATTCTTCAGGTTTTTTTTTCTCCATCCAAGTCTGATTGAGAGTTGGTAGAAAAATGGCTTCAGATTTTCCACATACTACTCTTCAACATTCTTCCTAAATGTAACAATGTGAAACTCACTAGGAGAACGGCTGTTTCTGTTTCCTTTCAAAATGCTGCCACCAATATTTTCTGAATGGAAGACACCATCTTGTAGCATAAAGGGGTTCTGGTCTGGCCGATGGTTGGTGGAGACATTTTGACTATATCTTGGACCTGCCCGGCCTCGCCCAAAATGGCGCCGGTATAAATGGGACTCGTAACTCTTTGCCCGCAAATGTATATCTAGAAAATGTTATTGTAAGTGGCCCTGTCGTATTTTAATTACAAAATGTACGTCCACCGATTCCGCAACTGTTAGACACCTTTGTTCTTGTCACCTAATGGCCCGCTCGTTACGTTCTTCTACAGTGTAAATGTCTCCTCATCATATACGATTTCAGTTTGCTCCGTGGCCGGCCCACGTGGTTATAGGCCCGTATTTGTATACTGACATTTTCACAATAAAGGTTTTTAAAACAAAACACGGTAGTAGTATTTTCATTTGTAAAGTTTTTACTTTTAGTGACTGTTTTCGAATCAGTAAAAGGCAAGTGAAATAAAGCAGTCCAATTACATGACGGATAAAAGGTATAATATGTAGGAACGCAGTAAAGATAAATGGTGAAGGGCAGTTGTGTTTTTCATGTCTGCAACATAAAGTGATCGATAAGAATCTGATAATCAGGCGTATCGGCGACTAAGACAGCAGACCGAATCTCTTTTACTCAACGGCTCCGTCATGGAAGGAAGAAACGCCCTCTTTCTCGAAAAAGGAATATATTTTACTTGCAAGACAGTTGTAAATTTTCCGGGAAAGTACATTAGCCTGGAATATTATAACATATGTTTGAAAAAAAAATATTGTTCGAAAATAATAAAAAGCGTAATTTTTAGGTCATATGACCAAGCTTTTCATCATTAAATTAACAAAAGTAAAATGAACCAATGAAAAGTTTTATTAACAAGTCACATGACCTGTTATGCTTACGTTACGCGCTGCGCGCCGCGCCTCGGATCACTTCCGGGTGCGCTAACGCGGCGTGTCATAAAACGCATTACGCGACAACGTAGGTCAAGAATATAGTCTAAATGTCTCCACCAACCAGCGTTCAGAACACAACCCCTTTCAGCAGTCCAAAAAGTTCTGTTAAATGACAACAGAGGGGACAGGCAACAAGAACCATCAGTCAAAGAGGGGAGGGCAAGTTCTTCTCTTCCGGGTCATGTTGGGGCGCTACCGGAACTGATCGAATTGGTAGTCTACAGTGTTTCTGGATGTTTCAGACTAAAGCTGGCGTCAGCATGAGACCACTACCATCTCGTAGCTCCGTCGTGGCCATTCCACGAGCAATCATGGCAGCCGCTCCCCACCAGAAGCCTGCGGGAGTCGGAGGCCCCCAAGACTTTTGTAGAATCTTCACGGCTGAGGGGACGCTTTTCGAGAATGGGACCCAAGCCCTAGCAGACAAGCGTCCGAGTTCCAAGGTGTCCCAGGGCCATTTTAGTGGACCAGGCCCAAAACCGAAGAGCCGGCCGCCATTTTGAGAGTCCTGTGGCAGCCGCCTATCGCTGCACCGCAAGAGCGGGCGCATCTCAACTACATGGTGAGCGAGACGCTGTAGTCGCAAGAGCGGGCGGAAAACAGCTGAATGGCGGAAGAGGCACAGTGTAGCAAAAGCGGGCGGAATAGCAACTAAAACGATAAAGGGGCGCCCCACTACAGCTTGTCTTCAGGTCAAACGGATTGTGGGACAAGGTCCAGAATTGAAGAGTCATCAAAAGGCAAAAAGTTCCGCCGGACCCCGGGAGCCGGCCGCCTATGTCGGGGGCGATCTCAGGCTACACCAGTGCTATAAGACTTGGGGAGGGTGTCGGAGCCAAGCGTCTTCTCCGAGTCCATGGCCATCACACCGCCCCTCAGGGGCCTCCGTCAAGCTGTTTAGGAAGGTAACATATCACATTGTTTTCTAATGCAGTCAGGTCCACAAACGACACTCACTTACTTTGAGAATAGTGAAGCTGCAGTAGGTGGAAATAAGCTTCAGACAGTGTTACAAGCACTGCTCAGAACTCTTAACTATGGCACCCAACATCCAGAACTTATGCTATTTGAGAATGGTAGTGACATCGAAGCATCTCAGGGACCAAAACCATTAACGTACTTTCACGTATGAAAATCTTACTTGGGGAGGGGGCAGGAGCGAAGCGCCCCCTCCCAGTCAGCGCCACCACACCGTATGTTGAAAATCTGAAGCCATCGTTCTACAAAGTCAACCAAACTTGGATTGAAAAATCTAGAAAAATGTACAAACTGAAAACCAGTTTTGGTCTGCATAGCATCAGTAACAACGTTTGAGTCAGCTTTGTGTCAAGCCGCCATTTTGATTCAACAAAGCACAGGCATTGAAAAAGGCTGAAATTCAGAACTCTAAACTATGGCACCCAACATCCAGGAGCTTGCTATCCGGATCTTGGAGCCTTGTGCTGTTTTCGATCTATTCACACATCGGTCCACTACTGACATCATCTTATAGACCAACGTTATGTAAATAGTTTTTTAATAAAATGTTTTACCCTGTTTCTTTGCTGGTGTGTTGTCTATATTTTTAATATTTGCATAGGGTTTGTCGTTATTTTGTGCGGGATGGGTGATGGAGCCGAGCTGTCTTGCAGCCCTCATGGTGTGGAGCTCAGTTCATCTCACTATTTTCGTATTTCTCAAGAAGGGTTGTTCCTAATATTTCTATTTTAGCGAGGTCAAAAAGAGATCCAATTAGTGGCCTACTGATTTTGTTCGATTACTTTTATTTTTTTACACGATTTTTCACTATCTGCAAAGACTAAACAGAGTATTGCGACTTTGTGCTTGTTTGTAAATAGAGAATGATCCAAAGAGAACCAATTCTAAAACAGTAAATGCTTGGACAACAATCAATCAAATGGAGAGACAAGGAGGCACGACGGATTACAACGGGGGTAAAGGCCTGCGTTAACTACCCTTCAGTATCTGCAAAGAGAGAGTACTACTAAGGCAAAAGAGGGGAGGGGGGGGGCAGCGTTCAAAGCACATCAGCGTGCATAAATACGAAAATGTTTTTATCTATCACGTACTTGACATTTTAAAGCTTTTCATATTTGCTATTAAAAAACCAATGAAATTCACAGAAAAAACCATAGGTTATAGTGGATATATAGTTAGGAATTTGCATTTACAAAACCTTGAAAATTCAATGAAAAAACCATAGGTTATAGGCCATATATAGTTAGGAATTAGCATTTACAAAACCTTATTTTACTCGCATAAAACCATTGAAATTCCATATATAGTTAGCTAACTATAAGCGCTAACTATATATCGCGCACCCGCAATCCACTGCTGATGATGTCACATATTACATCATTCATGACATGGTCAGTGACATCACTGATGACATCACTGATGACATCTCAAATGACATCACTGATGACAACTCAAATGATATCAATGATGACATCTCAAATGACATCACTGATGACATCACTGATGACAACTCAAATGACATCACTGATGACATCTCATTTGTCATCACTGATCACATCACTCATGTGATAATACAATGAACCTCTTCAGACTCTAATATAACCTTACATACACTCAGTATAAACAGACACTCACAGACTGTCACTCATCCATGGAGTTACTCACACACCTAGTCAGTCATGCAAAGAATCAATCACACCTCCATTTCCTCAACTATACAGTTATACACATCTTACTTATTCAAACATATAATAACACATATTTACTCTCTTATATAATCCCTGATACAAGCTCACAGTGATCGATACAGCCACTCACACATTCACTGGCTCTTATGTTCAGTTATTTATATATCTCAACTCTCACATGTATTGTGTTTTACATACGTACTTACTTGCACATGTAGCAATGAGAAATCCATTCACTCACCAACACACCCATGCACAGTCAACCGCCCATATAGCTGTTTCCACATGCACTCTTGAACTCATACTCCTAGTGAATCAACTGCTTACACATCTATGCACAGAGTCACGCACCTCCCAGCCACCCACACACACACTCAGCCTCCCATTCAAATACTTGGGCAACCAATCAATAACCCATATGGCCACTCTTATAGCTACTGATCAACACATGCAGCAGCTTACACAACAACAAACATACTGATGCACGAATTAAGACAGTTTAGTCACTAACCCATGTACTCAGTGAGACACATTTAATCACTCACTCATACAGTCAGTCATGCACCTACTAAATTCTTCATCCAGACACTTATACATCCACTCATTCTTCAATATGTGAAACATATTTAAACTTTACAGACACATACAATCACTGGATGTTGTGATCAGTGATGTCATCAGTGATGTCATTTGAGATGTCATCAGTGATGTCATCAGTGATGTCACTGACCATGTCATGAATGATGTAATATGTGACATCATCAGCAGTGGATTGCGGGTGCGCGATATATAGTTAGCGCTTATAGTTAGCTAACTATATATGGAATTTCAATGGTTTTATGCGAGTAAAATAAGGTTTTGTAAATGCTAATTCCTAACTATATATGGCCTATAACCTATGGTTTTTTCATTGAATTTTCAAGGTTTTGTAAATGCAAATTCCTAACTATATATCCACTATAACCTATGGTTTTTTCTGTGAATATATATATATATATATATATATTTACATATATACACACACACACACACACACACACACATATATATATATATATATATATATATAGTAGGTAGTTACAGTTAGGACCTTGTTTCCATAGGAACATTTTTTTTTACTTGCCTATAACCTTGGCGTCATTTGACCAATCTTCACGACAGTTTCCCCAAAAAGTATCAAAGTAGGTTCTATGTGTCATGGAAAGTTTGGGGTTGATCTGTCCAGTGGGGAACGTGCTATAGGGGAGCTAAAAAGGATGCGTGTGTAATGTTAATTCCCGTAGGAACGCGTTGACAAACCTACAGCCCGAACCAGATGTTGTTACGCAGATTGTGCTTTTTGTTATTTGGTGCAAATCTGTCCACTAGTTTTTGAGAAATGTAAGCTGAAAATTATAGATATTTCTCTGGCCGTAGATATTTAATGATGATTTTGCGAGTAATTACGAGTGCACGAGCCAACGGGACTGCTTAAATTGGCTGAACACAACCTGAATAGAAAGTTGCAGCTGCCATTTTATCATCTGATTCACCCACTTATAGATGTACTGAGGTAGACATGCATTACATTATGGAAGTATTCATAGACTGATGCATTGTCTCATAGATCCTGTTGAATATTTAGGGGCTGATTACGATGTCATGCAAAAACTTTCCACCTGACTCCGTCTCGGAATCGGTACCGACCGACTTGCGGTCGGCAGTTCCGTTGGACTGATTACGATTGAGTCCTATGGGAGCCCATATTTCGACCGTCAACATTGGCTTCTATGGGAAAATTGGGTGTGCGCAGAACACGTTGTACCCTGTTGCAGATACCCCATGGTGCCTGCCACACAGTACATGGTTTTACAGGGGGGGGTCCTTTGGGTACCCCTGCGGCCCCCAACCAGAGGCGGCTGATGTCAGTTTCTGACAGCCTTTTCATTTTGGACAGCCCGACTTGGAAAGACTGTTGGAAACCGACATCATAATTGCTTGGTTGCAAACGCTGTCCATAGAGCTGTGCGATGCGGCACCGACCGACACGGATACTCTGAGAGCCAGCGATTCGGAAAGACTGTTCAGTTTACAATCTGACTGCAAGCATTGTAATCGACTGAGTCGGGAGGATGGGTTTCCGACGTGGTCTAGGAGAGTCTGACTGTCGGTCAGAGCCTTTCTGCACAACATCGTAATTGGCCCCTTAATGATACAGTGATGCATGCAGTCGTATATTACACTGAAAAAGTTATGCACTGTGTGATAGAGATATTAAGAGAGTTGTACATGCTATTATACAGTCATTTAGATAGTTATGTATTTAGTGTGTTGGTTATAATCTATTTTACAGCTGTAAGTTTTGAATGTGGTGGTAGCGATTGAATGTCTGCATTTGTTTTGTCATTTGTGATGTATTTGCTTTGATACAGGGTTACTGACATTATCTCGATCCGGGGCGTCAATGCAAAAATGGAAAATCGGTTTTAATGGTTCGTTTGTATGCAAATTCCCTACAAAAATATGACTTTAAACAGTGCAGAAATAAATCACTAGTGTCTAAAATACTGTAGAATGTGTGCATATGTGTGTTTTACATTCCCTAAAATGGCAAGATTGTTGCGGTCACCAGAGTCGTCGCGACTCTTGGTGTAATTGCGAAAACAGTTTCTTAAAAAACGTACCAGAATAATATGTGTACAAATATGTTTTTAAAGCACTGATGTGGTTAGTAATGGTAGTATTGTAATAGAATGAATTTTTTGAGTATTTTTGAATGTGGTGGTGGTCATTGAATGTCTGCTTTTGTTTGCGATTTTGCGACACGATCTCAATGATCGCAACGTCACTGCAGATTTTAAAATTTCAAAAATAAATATTCTTTGGCAAGATAATGAACAAAATTTTGGCCTCTTGTGGGTGGCTCCGATTTAAAAAATGTCTTTAAGTGTTTTTTTCAGTATCTGATTGTTGATCACAGATTCTCCACAGTAAATGCGACACTGTTGTGCCATCTCTAAAAATTCTTAAAAATAAAACAAGTTATTAATGTACTGTCTGATAAACACATACCAAATCAAAAAATGAGTGGTATATAATATAAATATAATATATAATATCCAATTATAGGAAGAAAATATGAAAATCTTAGTGGCTCACATAAAAAAGGGATGTTACAATTCAGAATTTATTTAGATTGTACCTCCACTTTGTATTCCCTATCAACCCTTCTGGAATCATGGGGGATGATATCAATCACCACAAATGTGAGAAGGTTTTCATTGCAAAATGTATCTCCCTGAAGTGTCTTACAACCGGATACTGTTTTTCATTATGACGAACAGGACGTCTGTGCTCAAGAATCCGTTTCCTTGCTCGATGAATATCACTGCCTTTGTCATTTGGTCAAAAAAGACGATCCACACAGTGATTTGTGTTGCAATCATAGTGACCTCTGATCTACTCTTAGAAATGTTTAGGCAATTGGAACTTCTCTCATGCAGCAGAAAAAGCTGCTGCTACTTACACTATATTGATTGGTGGAATCCTGTGTGACCAAATTGTGATTCATTTAATCCTTGAGTGAGCTCCTCTTCCTAATCATGATCTGGGGACTTTCGTGCATGTATTTATATAATATTTGATCAGTTTTGAGGATATGCCAGTTCGTATTGAAGACCTTCCTGAGCTGGTAGGCCTGTTTGGAGAATGTAGTGATGACTCTTATTTGATCAGATTGTCTGATGGAAATTTATTGCTGGGGTGTAACAAGTCTTGTCTCGATGCTTGGTCCATCTCATTATTACTCCATACTGAGATGTTTCTGGACATGATCCTGTATTGCCTTACAAATATTTTTTCATGTGTGTTACCCATGTGTACAGACAGCTGCAGGGGACTGCAATGGGCACCTGATTTACCCCCAGTTATGCCAATCTCTTTATAGGCTGGTGGGAGGAACAGGTGTCCATGCAACTAGAAATGTTTTAGGATCAGCTGATCATATGGATCAGGTTTATTGATGAATTTGTTGTCATCTGGAAAGGAAATGAGGAGTCTTCTTCTGGCTTTGCATCCAATTAACAAAGATAAACTGAGATGAAAGTCTAACCTTGCGACTTTCAGTATTCACAAAGGGCATTTACAAGTAGCAAAGTTAGACCTTGTCTCAGTGAAACTTATGTTTTGATCTTAAGTTTAACTGAGACCAGGACTTTATGTCTCAGTTAAACTTGCACCCTTTGTGAACACCAAAATATGTGAAGTTAGATTTTCCTCTCAGTTTCTCTCTGTGAATTGGACCATGTGTTACTACTCTACACACAAACACACACAACAGCCAGCTTACAGCAAAAATATATAAGAAAATTCCAATCATTCGAAATTGCTTTCTTAGACTTATTGGAGCATTTGGTGAGGTTCATCTACATTATTCAATATATTGAGAGCAGAGCAAATGTTTTTGAACTTTTTTGAATGTTACTGGAGGGGGTTGAGTTTTAAATTTCTTCTCAGCTTTTAAGCTGTTAGGTAAGTTTGGGCCTCATTATGAGTTTGGTAGTCCATCTGACCGACAAACCCTTGGTGGAGGTGCAGTGATGGTTGGGGACCGCCGCACCAGTGGTCCAACTGCCTTATTATGAGTACGGCAGTCGGACTGTGAGTGGACGACCACAGCTGCCAGGGTTTTATGATCCCTGGCACTGAGGTCTTGAAGGCAGCACCGCCAAGCATATTACAAGTTTTCTCACTGCCTCCATAACCACAACAGTGAGACTGCATTTGTTAGGATGGCTGTAAAACAAAGGGGCCCTGTCCTAGTGCCTCATGGCCCATGGGATGCATGTGGGGAGGCACATGATGTGCCCCCCTGCGTTCATGCACACCCAGTTCCTGCACGGCATTGACTTAATAGTCCATGCTGTGCAGGAACTTGTATTGGCATTCCCATTGCGGTGCATTTTTGAAATGTACCACTGTGGAACGCCAAAGGACTGCCCTCCAGACTATGTGGAAACAAGTAGTCTGGTTGGCAGCCCATGGTCGAGTTTGGCCATGCAGGAGCAGATCGTTGGTGTGGCACCCCACTCCCACCCCACCAAATTCGTAATCAGACCCTAAGTCTCTTTTCTATCAATTTTATGTGTAGGACAATGGCAAGATAGTCAGACCAATCCAGTCTAAATGGGCCAATTTGTATGATAAAATTTGGGGAGCAAATAGCAGATCATTAGCATGAACTTTTTTGTGAGTTGGTCAGCAGAATGACTGAAGTAGGCCAAACTGTTTACTTATGTTTTGTAGTAAGTGGATTTTTCAAAATATTTCATTGGATGTTACTGTCCCCAAGAGAGCGCCATAAGCTTTTCAGCTTGTTCCACAAATACTTGGTTGCAACCTGGGAGATGATAAATATATAGATTTATAGCTGGGTAACTGTGAATAACAGTGTTTATTTTAGCGAGGGCTACGAAGTGACAATAAATAGACAACAAGAGCGAAACTCAAGTTGTTGATGTCACTCAGAATCCTGAGGTGAAAAGCAGGCCTCTTATTTACAGTTTCCCATATATATAATGTTTTGCTATATATGGCTTGTTCATTTATTCTCCCACTGCTTTTATTGGATGTGCAGGATTAAGGGAGTCATGGGATTCGCGCATACCATGGTCTTTTCTGCACCTGCTCCGGTACCTCTATTAAACTTGTGGGCATATATATGACCCCCTTTGCATCACTCTTTCGCCACACAATGTGATGCAAGAGCGGCGCAAATTTAAAATGAAGTTTATGAAACTACGTAAGGCCACCTTGCATGGCCCTGAGTGGCTTCATTAATCTTTAATAATGCAACGCAATGCAAATCACTACACAGGGGACAGAGTAACAATGAAGTGTCATTACTGATTAGCCAGAAACACACATTTGCTCATATTGAAAGTAAATACTGCTGCAAATGTTGTTATGCTATATGCCATCAGAATCATAAGACAATAAACAAGAAAATATATTTTAAATGTAAAAAACAACAAGTCAACAAAATGTGCATGTTAATATTCAGATATGGAGTAATGGTGGCCAGAAGTGTGGAAGTGGTGGTCATTGTTTTATTGTTTTTATTCCTGTTGCTGAAGGTCACTTAGTACAATAAGTTCAATAAATAATTTAACCTGGAAATCTAAGACAGTATTTAAAATAGATACCCGGGAAATGTGGGAGATATACTTTTTTTTCTGTGAAGAGTGTATACAATGTTTCGGTAGCCAGTATAAGGGGACTCATTTATTTTCTTGGTTTACAGTCCGTGGATCTGCCATAGGCACAGAGTAAATTACACCATCTCCATGGTGTAGAGGTCGCCCACCTATAAATGACTGCCAAGCTGGTGGTCATTTATTAAGTCATTGACAGGAACCACGTTCACAGATCAGAAGGTCATAGCCCTGTAGCAAAGAGTATTCTATTACTTTTCTACCAAAAAAGTTTTTTTTGTTTTATATCAAAAAACATAAGGCTCTCCTCTCCATGGGAGTCCTCTTCAATGGCTGGGGGGAGCATTATAATGCTTTTACTGTTCCTGGTGACAAGGAACAGAAAAAACCTGACTATCTGCCCTCCCATATGAATTGGGCGGGTGGGCTTGTAGTCATTTCTCTAATGGCCCTTTCTCTCTAGAGAGAAGTTTCACCACAGCTGAAACAGAGTAGTTTCTGCCATGGCCAAATTGAAGGTCCATCCACATTTAAATTGGATAGACAGGCCTTCATATTAGTGGGAAGTATACCACCTTTGCTAAAAAGTATACATACAACCAATATATACAACAGGTCTAAATTAACTATTGAGATGCAACTCTCAAATCGTGTCTAGCTAGCTGATGAGTGTTATGCATTCATGTGCAAATATTTGTATAACAGTGTATGAATACGTTGCCCTAGTCTGATATGTGGATATCTATGGCTTCAGGCCTTTTTTGCATTCTGTTCTTCCAGGCACAATGGCTTTGGGTTCAACTCATTTATTGGCCGCATAGGCACATCTGTGGCTCCGCTGATCCTGCTCCTCGATGAAGCATGGAAACCTTTGCCGCAGGTTATCTACTGCTCAGTGGCCATTGTCAGCGGCTTGGTGACTTATTGCCTCCATGAGACTCTCAACATGCGATTACCTGAGACAGTAAAGGATATTGAAACGACATGGTAAGGCATGCCCCTATATTCTGTATGTATTGCCATCTATAGGAGGAACATCTATAGGTTGAACATCTTCAGGAGTCTACAGAAAACATCTAAAAACATAAATAAACTTTGTCAAGGCTCTGTTGGTGTGCTATGTTGGCATTGTATGACCTCTTGCAATCCTTCCTCTATCTCCTCTCTATTTCTTTCTGTAATTCATCTGTCATTTCCTGTATACAGTGATGAGCATACACATTTGATTGCTTACCCTTGTATTCTTTCTTCTCTCTTTGTGACATTTGTTGCTTTCCCTTCAATCCTGAATGACACATGGAGCCCTGTTGCATGTAATGGGGGGGAATACAGTAGCAGACAGCGATTCGTCAAGCTGATTTCTACCACTTATTACATAGGCTACGACAAAGGACTCATTATCTGACTTTGGTTTCACATAGAAATAAAAGAATGGCTAAAATTGAATTTCCCTTGCTCTTTACTTGGTAGTACAGAAAGAAAGCACTAAGTAGAGTCCAGCTGCTTTTTGTTCTATGCAAAATGGAGATCAGATTGTGAGAAAGCCTTCACAGAAGTCTTGCTTTTCATGTGTCAGGAAACAATAGCAGGAATGCTGATTCTACCTATCAAACATCTGGAGCCTGCTTGTGTTTCCTGGACCTCTGTGAATTGCTGTCCTCAGGCCTGAGGGATGATCACTTGTCTGAGACCTTTGTGGATTGTCTCTTTAGTAAGTTATCAAGGTGTGATGTATCGCAGACTGGAGATTTTTTCAACACATTATAAAAGAGAGACATTGGGCCCAATTGTAAGCCAGAAGGAGCAGTACCACCCACCTCAACTTGACCAGTGCAGTGTTCCCACCTCTGATTTTCCTGTGTGTAATAACACAAGGTCTGATTTTACCAGCCAGTAAAACAGACTGATAAAAGCTCTCAGGGCTTTAACTGCAACAACAGCTAAGCTACTGTCCTTGGCTCTTCCTGAGATTTTTTTCCAGAAAGAGAGGAGCATGTAATAGTCCCACCTGCCGGTGGCATCTTTCTCTCCTTCTCACCTACTGCCTCAACTCCACTCCTTCCATCCTGCACTTACCCAACAGCTCACTTTCAACACCTGCTCCAAGAAGGTGGTAAATGTAAGCATTTCCACTCCAACAAGAGAATACTCTGCTGAATAGCACATGGTAAGTCCATGTCTGCACAGTTATTACCCATTGCAACGGGTCTAACTCATACTTTAAGGTACTGGTAAAGTGCTGTTGTGTGGTAATTCTGTGTGCAAAGTGTGCACCCTGCAAGTACTCTGCTGAAAAGCTGCCATAATAGAAGGGTCTGACGTTAGAGCGTAAATCAGGGTTTTCACCAAAATCTAGCTTCTTAGTGCAGGGTCTGAGTATACAGTTTGAGTTATGTTTCTGTTTTTTGTATAAGTGCACTGATCTGCTAACATGCAAATGTATGCCCACAACATTTTTGCTTGGCTGTTTCTGCCTCTATTAGAAGATGCTTGCAACATTGGGTCACGCTTTTCAGGATTCCTCCCTCACAACAGAACCATGACAAATAGATGACATGGGTGAAAATGAAATTTAAAAAACACCAGAAATTCTGTCACAAACCTGGCAACCATTTTGTTAGCAGACTTCATATATGTTGAGTCAATAACAGTGTTTTCTAAAGGTCTGCATAGAAGCTTAGATGGCAGCTCTCCATTAAAGAACATACCTTATGAAAGCAGCACAGGATTTTTATGGATCTGAGTGAATAAGGTATAAGCTCCTTAGAATGCTGAAACCATCTGAAAATTGGGTAAAAAAATTACACTATTATTTTTATTGGGGTGCCCAAGACTTCTGTTTTCTGAGCATTCAGATCAGCACCTTTGTCTATGCCACATGAACATCAGATGCAACCCTCTGAAACAGACAACATTAACATACCTACAAAAAGGGATATACTACATCAAACAACTCTCTCCTGGCTATCATTAGCAGTCAGTTGCATTGGCTCTAACACACAAAAACAGAATTTGGAGTAGGATTGAATGAGTGTGTTGAATTTGCTTGGACGTAGTGCTGCTCCAGGTGAGAAAGGACAGAAGTAGAGTCCAAAAATTCAGATTGAAGGAATGTGTGTTTGGCCAGATAGCAGCATGCCTTTTCACTCTTTTGGCCTTGTGTGTGAGTAGATTTGTGTCACCACACAATGTGACAGTTTGTTAGCAGTGGATTTTAATGGGTTATCAATTTTGTTTTATGCAATGGGTAATGCCTGCTAAATGTCAATTAGGTAATTGCTGAACAATCATAACTCTTTGTGGTTTTTGATTCTCACTTATGCCATATATTTTTTTGTCCACAGGGATAAAGCCACGAGCCCCGCGGTGGATCCAAAAGAGGTCATTCAGATGCAGACATTCTAGCAGCACTCCTGGTGCTCTGCAGCCGTCTGGCTTAAAAGGACACTAAAGATTCACCGATAGATCACAAGTCGAAATGTTTTAGAATCACGGTTTTTAAGCTATCCAACAATTTCTTGGCTGTAACTTTCACTTTTTTAGTAAATCTCAAAATGATACCAACTGCTGATCTGATTTTTTTAATACTACTCACTACAACCCTTTACAATAGCTTGGAAAGTGCTTAGTCTAATTGGTTTTACTGCACATATAGGGGGGCTGTACAATCATATTCTTGAAGAACTTTTGTCATTTTTGATAGTATTGGAAACACTTTTAGTCAGTGTAAAGCATTGAGTAAAGTTTCATCCTAATCCTGCGTGTCTTAGTCTCCTGAACGAGCAGCATAGGACCCAGGCCACGATATGGAAAAAAGGTGCATTCATTTCATAGGAATATTACATTGTACCAGACCTGTGAGCAGTGTGGAACTGGTGAATCTTTATTCTTTTATGGAATCCACAGTAAAAGTAAGTTCTTGGAGACTCGGATGCTAAAGGAGAGAGTAGTGTTGGAAGACCCTAGAGTGATACATGTATGCTGTCATGCTCCTAGTTTTGCCATAGAGGCGCTCCTGGTACTTTTTCATACTCTCGGTAACTCATGTTATAAGTTCTCTTAGTCATGTCCACAATTTTGACTGCCCTTCTTTGCAGCTGAGGGCTACACTATGCTGAGGAAAGCAGTGTACATAAAGTATAACTCAATGTGAAGAGGAGAGACTCCTACCTCCTACATGTTCTATGTAGAGGTTCATGTTTAGTAGCAGTTATATGTAAAAAAACATGTTGTTTGGTGTCTCTAGGGCTAGACAACTATAAATAATTAGAATAATTGACCCGGTAAAATGGTATTGTATTCTATTTGTCTTTGTACAAGCAAAAAGAAGCCCCGTTCTCCAGATCAAAGGCATTTTTGGAATCAAGTAACGCAATTAAACAACCATAAAAGTCTTTGCTCAATGGGGGTATCATACTTGGATGGGGGAAAGAGAAAGAAAATAATTAGTACTTTAATTATTTGTCAGAGATTAACACACATCAAACAACTTCCTGTAAAACTGAAGGAAAACACCTAGATACCTCTTTGTAAGGAACAGTTATTAATTGGGGTAGATATGAGTCCCCCCAAATGTTAAGTCCTACATCCTGCAACTCTTACATACATTTTCAAATATTTAAACACTGGTTGGTGTGGCACAGAGCAGGCAAGCTTAGTTTATGAAAGTATGCAAAGCATTAGAAACACCCAAACAAATGCAAATTCAACAAAGAACACAGAAAAAACCTCTTCCGTTCATCACCAGGGTCATGAGGTGTACTGAAGAGCTGGGGGTGAGATGCTTTTTTTGTTCAATTCACTAGCCAGTGCACTATTCTCACGTAAAGCCAACATGGCAAAACCTTTCTGCCATTGGATGAAGTTTGTCACACGGGATATTTAAGGTAATGACCAGTCCTCTCCAAATCAACTACATAAAACTGGTTCTAGGTCTAGCTACCTCTTCACTAAAACTGGAAACAGGAGAGTTAATATGTATCTTAGGATCAAATTACCTATCTTCTCCAGGCCTCATCTATCACTAATCTATGAAAGAAAAGGTCTTCCTCTGGTCCCCTGGTTCCTATCAAGTTGCTATTGTTTCTGGTCCCTCCTCAACAGACCTTGTTGGGTTACGACGGGTCACATATATCCCACATCATTCCTGTGAAGCCATACTCTCTGCTCTGGGGTCAGTATTTGACACCTCCTCAAAGGAAGCACTGATGGGCAGTGACAGGCGAGCTAATGCTAATTAGCCTACTAGAGACTCAGGCAGAATAAGTGACTTTCTACAAGTTACTGTTCCTGTATTTATCAAAAATATAACTTGAGTTGTTTTTTAATAAATACTGAAAATAGTGCTCTAATGTAAGGATAGAAAAGCAGCATTTATTTTGTACACTTCTTACGGCACAAGTCATAGTACTTTACAATGATAATAGCTTTTGAGGGCAAATCAGTGCAGGACCATGTCAAACCTAATTAGTTACATGTTCCACTCTTTTATAACGAGCAGTTTACTTGTACTCTGCAAAGCTTAGTTAGGGTGTGTTAATTATTGTTTAAAAGTGGGATACCCTCCTGTCAAAAAGGCTTATTTTGAAGAGTCTACATGCAGGTTTAAAAGTTGTAGCAGAAAGGATACTCATCTAGGCCTGAAGCCATGTTTTCCTTGCCAGTCTAGGAGCAAAGCAAAGTTGACCGCAATGGAGTGGAAATCGCATACACTAAGCAGGTTGGCCCGGTCAAAGTTTTCACCTTTTGACTTAGGGCCTTCTTAAGTTTGGCAGAGGTGGATGAACCGTCAAAAAAACAGCTGTTATATGATGACCTATTTTCACTTCATCTGTCCACATCCTCTGCAGCATTTCAGTTACTCTGTCAACTGTGGGAACACAGAAAAATTACAAATTGACCCTTGAAAAGCCAATATTCAGTCCACCTTATATAGAGCCTGTTGTGAACTAGCAGAAGCTTGGTGGTTAGTTTTCCACACCTGTGCTAGAGGAAAGAAACTGAAATGGACAATCCCAGCCCACAGACCCCACACAATCTACTCAAACAGTATGTCTTTGCTGCTTCAAGGTCTGGGAGCCCATCTGTCACTAGTGAACGTCCAACTACATCATGCACTACAAAATAGAATATAAGAAAAGCTGAAAACAAGCCAACAGGTCTCACTTTTGGACCTCATAAGTGTTTAGACATGCAGCATATTATTCTGGGTACTGTGCCACCAGGGATTGAAGAACTATGCAATTACTACACACTGGGTCATGTAGTCTGTTTCAGAAATATATACCTGCCTCGGGTAATATTTATGGACACATTCCAAGGCTTTTTAAAGGCACAGACAGAAAGACAAGTGCCTCAATGCAAGTCAACATCACTAGAACATTCTGTGTGGGCTGCATCAATAGAGTATTGAACAGTCTGAAGAATCTGCATCAGGGGAACTTAGAAACATATTAGATGGTGAAGTAATATGTCTCCAGGAATGGCAGAGGATAAGGTCAAAGCTGCAGACTCGAGAAGCCTTTTTTTTAGGCCTTGTGCTGCTTGCTTACCTCACCTTGTGAAGGCGACCCTTATCTACTTTTGCAATATTAGCACAACTCAAAATAATTTATTTCCCATGAAAAAACATATACACACCCATAACTCTATAGAGACCCTCCATTGAAGGGCACTGATTTTACACTTATTTTTTTTATCCAAAACAGCTATTTTCCTGATGTGACCACCCCAAATGTTCAGTCTAATACATTTCATTTGAAAGAAAAATGTGATCAGCATCTGATACCTGAACACACTCATTGCTACTTCGACAGGATGAGCTTTGTATGAAAAACATCTACCCATCTCTTACATGACACAAATCATTTGAATAAACATTTGAGAAAAATTAGCATTGGACCCGGCTTACAACATGATACCAGAGGTTAGAGAACAACAGGTATGCTGTGGCATCACACAGATATTACAGAAAATATTTTCAATCTTACATCATGCAAAGGGCCTTTTGAATTATGTGACAAGGGAGGGTCAAATTATGTGGCATTCATGAGGTCCCCAATACCTCCCAGCTGGTTTTAAACGCTATTTGCCCTCCCGTAGCCTAAGATCATCCAACGCAAATCTGCTGACCATTCCAACCTTCAGACTGGTCTCAAAGGGAGGAAAATCACTGGCGGTTATAGGGTCTAAGGCATGGAATCAACTTCCACCTCAGCTCCGCCAAATTGCATCTGAGTCTGTGTTTAGGAAGGCACATAAAACTTGGATTTACAGTGCACCAGACACACTGTGTAAAGCTCTGATCCGAATGCCGTATCTTTTCCTATAGGAGCAGTAAACCAGTTTCTTTTTCTCCATCCCTGGTGTTCCATATCAGCGCCAAGATGCTCCTTGGAGTGATAGCTGCGCTATATAACACCTCCTTTACATTACATTACAAAAAAGGCAAATTACGTGGTATAATGCAAATGTTGCAATAGCATGATGTATTATGTTGTTTCTACATATAACAAACTCACTTGAAAAGAGTTTTCACCTGATTAGTACCGGTTTAACTCCCAAATACAGAAATAAGCAACTAGAAGATGACCAGTTCATCTTTGCCAAGGACCTTCTACTGCGTGAACACAGATTTTGTCATGTTTTAGTAAAGTTTGATCCTAGCTGGAGATAGAAGAAAACATTTTATTTTGTTAAAACCAGAAAATTACGAAGCAGATAATGGATTATGTGGCAAATCTATATCTGTGCGGAAAACACCAAAGCTGTAGAATCGCACAATTCGGGTGGATGTCAATACTACAAATTACGCCAAAGTTACATTGACTTAAAAGAAACCTTTTTCTGGTCACGGAAATACTCACTGTTTTGCAATGTCATATACTGCACCTAATTACATTGATAATAATAACAACACTAATGGGAATATTAACAACTATTGTCATCAGCATCAATTTCATTGTTGTTGATCCTTCCAGTAACTTATTTACACCACAAAATTGACAACGAGAGATGGTTTCATAACGCATAGTACGGAGAAAGTCCCCAAAGTCAGTTCGGTTTCACCGGCATGAATATGGCTTAGTGGGTCCAGCATGGACTTCATAAATCTGTGAAGTTTTCAATATTCTCCTGGCTGTTGTGTGCTAAAGTAAAACATGCAATCAGTGTAGTACTCTGCTGTGTGGCTGACCGTGCAACTGATGCTGTTGGACTGTCCACGTCACACGCTCAACTTTCTTACTTCCTGAAACGTCGAAACGCTGCACTGCTGTGAACGCGGCAAACACTGCTATGGCTGAGATACCCGCCACCCCCTCTCAACACAATCCCCGAAAGGAGGGAAACCGGAAACAGTTCTTGAAGTTTTTGGAAGTGGGAGGGAGTGACCCCCCCGGCCGTATTTATTAAACAAAATTAAAAACATTAAACGTTTCATGTTATGTACAATTTCATTACCACATTGCGATGTTTGGCTAACCTTAACATATTCTCTAATACAGAGGTCTCCTAGCCGAACTAGCATCCTACAAAACATTTTTCAGAACTATTGAAATTGTACATCCTAACGTTTAAGGGCCAACGGCAAGGTCATAACCGGTGTCAAGATCCCTAACCAGACTTACCCCTCCCACTTGGGAGGGGCGACCGCACGGAGGCTTACCTCAAGTGCAACTACTATCAATTTCCCTTGACTTGACGGGGGCACTAAAGAACTCGACGCCAGTTAAAGGTCGTTCGAATACTCGTGTGAGGTATCTAGAAGGTATCGTAGACCTCCCCCCAACCCCACACAACTTACCGCATCTGCCGTCGCAGATGTCACTGGCCCCGGGAAATACCACAGGAGGGGGCTGTAACCCCTCCTACACAGGAAGGGGCCTTGACCGCCTTTCCTTTACTTCCGGCGACCCATCCTTAGAAGGGACCGCCTCCCCATTGAGGGGCCAATGGCCACCTCACCCGAGCGCTCCCATCCGTGTTGGGTGACGCCCACTCATAGGGATCTACTAATTAGTGCTCACCGATCATGACCTTACCGCCTACCAAAATAAATACGACAATGCTAATCAAGCTATGAAAACATTGGTCACTACGACCGAAAGAGCATGCTTAAAATTCAACACTAAATCGAATCATTTTTAATCACAAAACCTACAACATACACCATTCTTTATTACAATTAACATCAACATGATACTATCGCAAACCTGTAAACGAAACAGAAACATAAGTTTAAATTCACTTTATTACAAAACAACTGGCTGTCCTCAGGGGCTGGTGGGTGGGTCAAAATTGGCTCTTGGTTCTGTCCCGAGCTCACGTGTAGCGAGGAGGTGCAGCTTCAGAGCAGAAGAACAAGAGGACGTCTTCTGGTCTTGCGTCCCTTTTATCCGTCTTCAGGGCGGGCGAAAACCCGCCCCTGCCTGCCCCGAGGGCGTGGCTGGCTGCGTCAGTGTCTAGGCCAGCCCACTCTAGGGCGGGAAAAAAGCGCGCCCCGGCTACGCCGCTTCGGGCATACCAGCCGAGACGCGCCTCCCGCCCCAAAATGGCTTCCCGGGGGGATCGAGGTACTCTGCCATACGTTCGGGGGGACCGAGTGGTCGCCCCTTTCCATATGGCTGAGATACCCGCCACCCCCTCTCAACACAATCCCCGAAAGGAGGGAAACCGGAAACAGTTCTTGAAGTTTTTGGAAGTGGGAGGGAGTGACCCCCCCGGCCGTATTTATTAAACAAAATTAAAAACATTAAACGTTTCATGTTATGTACAATTTCATTACCACATTGCGATGTTTGGCTAACCTTAACATATTCTCTAATACAGAGGTCTCCTAGCCGAACTAGCATCCTACAAAACATTTTTCAGAACTATTGAAATTGTACATCCTAACGTTTAAGGGCCAACGGCAAGGTCATAACCGGTGTCAAGATCCCTAACCAGACTTACCCCTCCCACTTGGGAGGGGCGACCGCACGGAGGCTTACCTCAAGTGCAACTACTATCAATTTCCCTTGACTTGACGGGGGCACTAAAGAACTCGACGCCAGTTAAAGGTCGTTCGAATACTCGTGTGAGGTATCTAGAAGGTATCGTAGACCTCCCCCCAACCCCACACAACTTACCGCATCTGCCGTCGCAGATGTCACTGGCCCCGGGAAATACCACAGGAGGGGGCTGTAACCCCTCCTACACAGGAAGGGGCCTTGACCGCCTTTCCTTTACTTCCGGCGACCCATCCTTAGAAGGGACCGCCTCCCCATTGAGGGGCCAATGGCCACCTCACCCGAGCGCTCCCATCCGTGTTGGGTGACGCCCACTCATAGGGATCTACTAATTAGTGCTCACCGATCATGACCTTACCGCCACAGGTCCGGATAGTTGACCGGCTATCTGGACCCCCCACAAAGAATCCTACCTAAAGGTCATGTTTTAACGTTTTTAACCAAGCTAAGAAGTCTCCTATGAGTAACTCATTCCCCACCCGCGACAAATGCACACCATCCCCCAAATACATGCTGTCATCGTTAATACAATCATGCGAGATAGAATGCAATGTCTTGGAACGGAACAACCTACTCACTTTGTTATTAAGTTTTCTAACAGAATGATTCAAAGCAGGAATCGAAATAGCCCCCCGCCACACTTTTCGTGGGATCATATGAGACCACGCAATTATGCACCCCGGAACTCTCCTTGCTAACCAACTTACAGTGGAAAGCATTGCCTCTAGGAGAAGTCGTCGACCGGTGGTGACCAAATCATTGCCCCCTAAATGTACTATGACTATAGACGGCGGTGACCTCGTCCGCCCTAACAAACCCTCAAAGAATGCTTGAAACTGGTCAATACAGAGACCGCCTCTTCCGTAGAAGGACACTCTGTACCCGTATTCCCCAGGTACGTGAATCATGTCACCTGCTTCGAATACGTCTGCGGCACGCCTCACGTATGAGTGGCCCACGACCCACACCTCCTTTTTCACAGCCGGTGATGTCTGACCGCTGGCCTGGTGTTGGGTCGACTGCATAGTCCGCCCTGCCTCGTAGGCTTGCGCAACTGAAAACCAAACAAAAGACAAGAAGCGTGAGTACATTATTACAGCTTCACAACATGTGCAATCGCACATATCTCTTATAACAATTGGAGGACCAACGCCCCACTCGTTTTACTTGCTCAACATTAAGACCCCTGGCTGTAGCTTCAGTGGCAGCCCCTATTCGAAAGGAATGGGTCCCGAATTCGCCCGGGTCCAAGCCCGCTGCGGCAATGGACATCGCAAGCACCCGCTGAAACTGAAACCTCGTCAGTGGGGTGGCGTCTGCGTGTCTCAACAATGTCCCCCCCCATGATGCCACCCTTCGTGCTAGGTAATCTTCTAAACACTGTACCGGACACATGGAGGACCCGGGGATCCTGCGGATGATCGTGCAGTCTCCCATCCCATCCTGATCGGTCTTGGACCTGACAAAGGAGACAATCATCGCTTCACCCCTGATCTGAACGTGCTCCCGGCACAAACCCCCCACCACATCCTGTTTATTCCTCGCAACAAGCTTATCCTCATCGCCCCGTGAAATGCCAGCGTGAAAGCAGCTCGGAACAAACACGTCTCGAACTGAGACGAGCACGTGGTAGGGAGTGTGGCCAGCAACTGGGACAATCTATCCAGACCTATCGGGCGCCTTTCATCTACTCTGCGACCCTCAAGGCGTTGCCACCCACGCAGCGCCTTCTGTACCACAAAAGACGCTGTGGGGTCCTGGATATTATGGGCCCTGGCAACGAAGGAAATGGCAGCACGATGCCTCTGGGCCGTCGCCACCGACTTCCCAGCCCTACGCAAGGACATCAGAAAATGCACTACCCATTCCTCCTGACCCCAAAGCCCCTCTCTTTCCAACCCCAAAAAGGCTAAATAGGCCCGGAACGCCCCTTCATATGCCTTCCTTGTCCTTGGCGCTAGACTCTCTCCCACGAGGTGACGAAGTTCGGGGCACCGAGAGACCAGAGAGCTTCGGGGAAGGGGGCCGGCTCTAGGTCCGCAGAGGGAAGGAAACCCCAGAAAGCCTGCATTTGAAAACGAGACAGTGCATCAGCCGCCTGATTCATCACCCCTGGGACATGTTTTGCTCTGAATATTACGTTCAGTTGCATACACAGTAAGACAATTTCTTTGAGCAGCCTTAAAATCAGTTTACAACGTGCTGCCTGACTATTGATGCATTCTACAACGGTCATATTGTCAGACCAAAATACTACAGAATGATCTTTGAACCCTTCGGGCCAGGTCCTGAGGGCCACCAGGATGGGAAACAGTTCAAGGAAAGCAATATTACTCGTCAGCCCCCCTTCATGCCACCATGGGGGCCACCTTTGTGCCGACCATCTTGTGCCGAAGATGGCGCCAAAGCCCATGCTTCCTGCTGAATCTGTCCATAGACCCAGCTCTTCAGAGGACACGGCTGGTTTGTTCCAAACGACTCGACCATTGAAGTCGGCCAAAAATGCTAACCAAATACGCATGTCTTGGCGGACCTCAGCCGATAGTCTCGTGCGATGATGACCCTCCTTTAGGCCAACCATCGCTTGGGCAATTGAACGGGAAAAGGGGCGGGCCATTGGGATCACCCTCAGGGCAAAATTCAACTTCCCCACCAATCGTTGCAATTGATTCAGCGTAACTTTAGATGCGTTTATACATGCTTGCAGGGCTGCCCTGAATTTCGACACTTTGGCAGCTGGTAAACGAAAACAACCCTCACTAGAGTCCAACTCGATCCCCAGAAACTCGAGACAAGTCGTAGGACCCACAGTTTTTCCTGGTGCCAATGGCACGCCAAATTGCCCCATTAACACACAAAAGTCAGACAAGGCCTGGCGGCATTCGTGATTTCCGGCGGGCCCAAGGAACAGAAAGTCATCAAGATAATGCATTACATTTCGGAAACCCGTTGTCTTCGTGAATACCCATTGCAGAAAAGTACTGAATTTCTCGAAATATGCACAGGATATAGAGCATCCCATTGGCATACACCTATCCATGTAATACGATCCCTGAAACATGAATCCCAGAAGACGCTGGTCGTCTGGGTGTACCGGGAGCAACCGGAACGCTGACTCGATATCTGATTTCGCCATCAACGTCCCGGGCCCCAGGCGATTCAAAATGGCCACTGCTTCATCAAATGATGCGTACCGCACCGAACATACCTCTGGATCAATTGCATCGTTCACCGAAAGACCATGTGGAGCTGACAGATTATGAATTAATCGAAACTCACCTGGGTCCTTCTTGGGGACCACCCCTAACGGAGAACAGACAAAATACGGTACCGGGGGTTCACTATACGGGCCGGCGACCCGTCCCCGGCTAACCTCTTTCTGAATCTTATCTTGTACTACAGATGTATGCTGCAAAATGGAAAGTTGATTTTTGCACGTCCCGACACCCTGAAAGTCTCCTACCGGGATGCGGAAACCATATGAGAAACCGTTCCGCAGCACCCCAGCAGAAGTACGATCTGGGTATTCACTGAGCCAGGGGATCATCGCCAAGGTATCAATCGGGGTTGGTAAAGGCGCCCCTCGGCCTGTGTTAGACCTGTTTAGCGCCTCCTCTCCCCCCGTTCTCACCCGTTCTGGCTCTGCACGAGGACTCAGGATGGGACGACCCGCAAGTACTACATTCGTGTTTGAATTTACACGATCCCGGAGGCCTGTTACATTTACCTTTGTTGAAATTGAAGCAGAAACCCTTTTTTCCTGTATTGCCGGCAGGTCTCGAGTAATCGTCGGTGCCCGTACCTGACCGAAAGGACGTCCCCGCATTTTGGCGGGAGTATTCAACAACATTGCTACCTACCAACGGCATTTTTAACATTCCTGACTCTTTCATTTTATCCCATGTCAAAGAATCATAACAGTCCCAAGTTAAATTTTTGTTATGCTCCTTTTCTTTCCTGAAAAGGTTGTCATAACAGAACCAATGGTTACCCTGATACGCTGTCGAGTAACCCATAATTCGTGACTGGTAAATTGGAAACTCAGGAAGCAACTCGGGCCTACGTTCCCCCAAAATAGATGTAAAAATACCCCACGCATTGCCCCAGTTGCCAATATTCTCATTCACCTTAAAGGCGGCCATTTTTGCGCGCCAAACACTCGGATGCATTAGGTCTTTCTGACTCTTAACATGCTCCACTTCATAATGATCGACAAGCAAGGAGAAAATATTCACATACTCCCCCGCCCAAATCTTTTCCTTTACTGCCAACGGAACATGTTGCCCCAATTTCTCTCTACGAGAGGGTGCTGACTCATCCCTTGCGATCGGCAATGGCCGCTTACCTGAACCGGACGCTGTTTCCGCCACTTGTGGCTTCTCTATCACAGCAGCCGGCGCGGGCACCTTGGCTGCATCTCTTTTTTCCCTCAGCTGTTTCATCAGTGCCTGTGCCTCGGCAGCCATGGCGCCCTCACTACTATCACCCAACCATGCTGCTAGCTGTGCTGCCAGCTCGGGGGGCATGTCTTCCTTGGATGTCGGCGTGACGACAACGGGGATCGGATTCCCCTCCATCGGCACCGGGGTCGGCGCCTCGAGCGGGGGAGCGGGGACCGGGACGTCTCCCCCGGCTGGAACCCTTCGTGGCCTCTTTGGTCTCCCTCCAGCCGGTGGACGCCCCGATCCCTCCCCCCCGTCTCGCTCCGCCAGCCGCTTCTTAATGTCGGACATCTCTTTAAAGAGGACCCGAACCATCTGATCAGTCGTCATTCTCTTTGCGCCTTTCTTGGGCATCTCTCCGACGAAGTATCTAGAAGACAAAGAAAAAGATCAAAAACGCTCAAAATTGGCTCTTGGTTCTGTCCCGAGCTCACGTGTAGCGAGGAGGTGCAGCTTCAGAGCAGAAGAACAAGAGGACGTCTTCTGGTCTTGCGTCCCTTTTATCCGTCTTCAGGGCGGGCGAAAACCCGCCCCTGCCTGCCCCGAGGGCGTGGCTGGCTGCGTCAGTGTCTAGGCCAGCCCACTCTAGGGCGGGAAAAAAGCGCGCCCCGGCTACGCCGCTTCGGGCATACCAGCCGAGACGCGCCTCCCGCCCCAAAATGGCTTCCCGGGGGGATCGAGGTACTCTGCCATACGTTCGGGGGGACCGAGTGGTCGCCCCTTTCCAAACATCGCGGAAAGAGCTGCTAAAGTAACACGTGACCCAGCATCCGTAACGAGCCCCAACGACGCCGGTATTCGGCTGGCGGTCGGTGATCGCTAGACGTGAAGGGAGTATGTGCAAGTGTTTGGGTGCCCAAGTGAGTGGAGCCAGCCCCTTAAACTAAAGGAAACCGGGTCGGCGTGAAGAGGCCCAAGGAAGGGGGGGAACGTAGGGTGAGCAATTGGGAAAGGGCGGTATAAGCCCCTGGCTCGCAGTAGCATCCCCTGGAGTCCACCCCTACCAGCATAACTTTAGCAGGGGGGCTAAACTGCAATCAAGGCATTGTTGCAAACAGGAGGTTGATAGCATTGAAGCCAATCTGGCGATTGAAATGATTGAAAAGTGAAAGGAAAAGAAAAGGACTTGAGGCAAGAGGTATTTTCAGCTCTCCAGTAGGAGTCACGGTCAGCCAACCATTGCACAGCGGAGGTAAGCGCTTTTTGAATCCAATGATAGGATACCTTTGAAATATAAATGTACATTTTATTAATTATTGCTATAGAAATATTTACGCTAGGTACCAGTCCGAAAGCCTGTGAAGGGTGGTGGAGGCAAAACAGTGGAGCAACACTTTGGTAGGAAGGAAGCCAGAGTTCTACACCCCAAACCCAATTTAACCGATAAACAATCATATAAATACACAGGCTATGGAAGGCGGTCCTGAAGGATGGCACCAGGAAAGCAAAAAGCATGCAAAGCGCGAAAAGCCACTCCCCCCCACCCCCCCAAATTGATCAATGAGTCTTCAGTGGAAAAGGGGACTCTAGTACAGTATGGGAAGCCCCGAGTAAAACAAAAAAAGGTTATCAAAGAGATCTACAAGGAAGAAAACTGTAATTGAGAATACTCAACCAATAGTGAAAGGGGGGGCGCTAGTGTCAAAATCAATAAAGCACTTTCAGAGGATTCATACCCCAGTGAGATCCACTGACACTAACAAAGAACAGTTAAATGAACATGAGGTTACTGGGTACTGTGCCCCAAATTCAGATGCATAATTTTTTAATCAAATTAACTTAAGCCGAATTTAACCCAATTTGAACCTGGATTGTCTTCCTCTCCACAGATCTTCTCTATTATCGGTGACGAAGAACTGGAACATTAGGGCAATAGCTCAAATGGAACAAGGAGTGAGCAGAGAGATGATTCTGATCCAGCTATAAAGTCTAAGTCTGGGCAGTCTGTAAATCAAGGAACTGATCCCATAGAAGTGTTGGCAGCCAACATTACATTGGGAATCGATACATCAGTTACACCCTCGGCCTCAATGTTGGACATAATGTTGATGTTGCAAAAAACCTTGCAATGGTTTTTAGAAGTAACCATGTTAAATAATAACATACTAAAAACTTACGAAAATCAATTTCAGAAAATTGTGGGTGAATTGCAAGGGATTAGGGGTCTAATGCCATCAGTGGTAGGACGGTTCCGGATACCCCGATTCAGGGTTGAGCTGGGGACTCTGAGCAAGAAAATGAATTGCAGGAGGTTTATATCTCTAGATGCCCGATGTTGATTAGGAAGTGAGGAGAACACACTTGGTATAGGCACTATAACCCACAGAGAAAAATAAGAAGGTTGGTGCAACAACAAGACAAGTTAAAGGTCTTAAAGAAAGGAATGGGTAAAGAGGGTTTACAGTGAGCAACCCCTCAAGAGAGAAGAACACCACCAAGGAGTAGTAGGGCAATGGGGGACTTAAAGAACTTATTAAGAGTGGTGAATATTGAAGTAGAAGAAAAGGGCCAACCAGAAAATACCTTAGAGAATAGCAGGGAGGATAAAATGGTTAAAATACATGAAAAACCCCAGGGGCAAAGGAATAACATCAAGAATTTAGTTGAAGGTGGAACATTACGTAAAATAATAACAAGTAAGAGGAATAAGCAGGGAAAAGAGAATATCGGTACCACAGTTGCAGAAACCAGTGGCAATATTTGTTTATACTTTGAACCATCCGAAATAGTGAAGGGGAGGAAAAAAACAAGGAAGATCATACCGCTAAATCGATCCCAGTTTTTATTCTCTTTCTCAAAATATCCAAGTTTGAGAGAAATTGGGACAAAGGATCTGAGGCAGGTAGGCTTCAGCTACAATAGCAAAAGGAAAGAAATTACCTAGGTCCTAGTGCACTCATGGATGGTAAAGGAAGCTATGGTAAAAGCTGAAAAGCATGTATTGAAAGAAGGGATAAGGATAATATCAGAAATGGAATTGGAGGAGGTTACCAACAAAGTAGTGCCTTTTTGAAATGCAGGGTTAGGGAAAGGCAGGTAAGGCGATAGCCGGGGAGTGCCGGAAAATAGAAAACATCAAAATAGCCATTGAGAACCCAGAGCCTAGTAAACCTTGGGGTAACTGGAGTCTAGTAAATAGTTATCTAGGCCCACCCCATCAGAATGAGTTGGATTGTCTCAGAGAAATTAATTAGGAAAATGGGTTGCTGCATAGCTTGAAAATTATATCATGGAAAATAAATGGGCTAGAAGGTCAGACAAAAGTTGAAAGTATAAAACAACTAGTCAAGTGTGCTGTGATCATTTGTTTACAGAAAACCAGGATATGCGACAATACCCCCGTAATTGAAGGCTTTGCCCAACTTCACAGGCCAGCCAGAAAAAAAGGTATGTCCGTCTCTCTGAGGGGATTATGGCACTCACTTCAACCAGGATTGCGAAAAGGGTGATATTATTAAATGTAACATATAAATGGTTGCTGGTCTGCAAGGTATCCCTACTGGTTACAGAGCGGAAGTGTGAAAAGTTAGGGCTTGTGAATCTCTAACTTCAATGGGGTTCCCACGAGGAGTATGAGGTGGAAATAGGGCATTTCAAGGAAGATATGGATGTATTGTGCGAAAAGCATGAGAATGATTTGATTATTGTAATTAGAGATTTCAATCATAAACAAAATCCAAGAAAACTAGATCCCTGGTTCAAAGAAATATTGTGCTCATATAATATAGTGCCAGCAGACCTCCTCAATTGTATTTCTACTAGACAAGATTTCACACTAGAGAAGTATTTGGGGTCAAATGTGTTGTTTAGTTTAAATGGTAGTTTGGAAACCGATCGCCCAGCCAAACAGACCTATAAGATAGGCACCCAGCACTGCCCCATTGATTAATTGTTTATTGACACATGGAATTTTGCAACAGTTAATGGGTTCTGGGTAACCCAAAGTAAAGGCTGTATTCATAATGCCCTGTACTTTGTATTATCTAGAAGGTCAATAAGCCACTGTCAAATAGTACTTCCCAACACATGGAGTATCCTAAACGCCTCACAACAAGACTAACAGATGAGTATGTAGAAAAACTGGCTAGCTTCCAACAGAAATTAAATGTGGAAATTGCAAGGGATCAGAATGTGGCCTTGTTTGAGAAAATAATAGAACATGTTGCATAATGCCTCAGAGTAGAACTAAAAAGTAAGAAAGTTTGCCCCATAGACAAGCAATGAACACAAGGAAGACAATCAAGGTGGTTCAATCTGGAATGTGTGAATAAGAAAAGGTAAATAAGGAGAGGAGAGAGAAGCCTAGGAATAAGGTATGACCAGGGCAGACTAATTGTCTAGTGGAGCAACGGCGGACCTCTGATTCCGCACCTCATGCCAGTTTCAATATGTGATTTTACTGCACAGCCTACCTCAATGCCAGCCGTTGATTGACGATACTTTGCTCCAGATCAAAAAGTTACTGTTTGTGAAATGGGGGTGCGCAGATCATAAAGTGCATTAGTCAAGTAGTGATGTAAAAAAATCAATTTCTTTATTCCAAATTCTTAAAATCTGCAAACTGAGACACTCAGCCAACGCATTTCAATTCCATACTGGGAACTTCATCAGGGCAAAGAAAATGAAGACTGGAATGTACCCACTCACAATGGGCAGTATAAGCGATCCGGAATATCATCAACTGTGGGTGCTCCCAAAATCAATGAGCGTCCACATATCAACCTTTTAGAAAAGTAGTATCATAGCAAGTGCCTTTCTTGAAATATCGTACGATGTGGTTCAGTGTGTTGCACTGGAGTGAAGCAAAGAGATAATAGGTATGATAACTCCTGCAATGGAAAATCTAGACGCAGTGTCTGCAGTTCTGTAGCTTCGTACGGTAGGTAAGGTATGATCAGGGCAGACTGTTAAACCTGATTAAACTGATAAAGGAATATGAAATTCTAGTTAAGAATCAGAAGAGGATTTTTAAAGAGAAATGCTGAGAAAAACCTGCTGAAAACAATTGAAACAAAAAATGTAAGAATGTTTTGGAAGCTGATACAGGAAGCCTCTGGACAGACCCCCAGGGCTTTGAGCTGTGAGTGGAAGAAGCAGTTTGGAAAGAGTACCTAGGTGTACTGTATGGTACAAGTGAAGTGTCCGCAGTAAGCAGAAAAACACACTGAGGAGGGGCTGTCGAAGATTTAAAAATGCTCTTTGCAGTATAAAAGGTAAAGGATATTATAAGAAAGTTCACATTAACCCGTGCAGCAGGACCCGACAAACTCCCCGCAATCATACTAAAGACTCAGTTAAACTGTTGGGCGGAATTCCTATCCCATATGTTCTTATCCATATTAGTCTCTGGTGTTATCCCCAAAAATTGGAGGGGGCAGTAATTAGAACAATACATAAGAAGGGAGATAGGAAAGCCCCAAAGAATTACAGATTGATTAGTCTGTTGGATGTCAGCGAGAGAGTTTTCTCCAAAATAATCCTGGGTAGATCGAAGGATTGAGTGGAATAGTGGACGATCATGCCGGTGGAACAAGGAGGCTTCACGGAAGGACACTCTACGATTGACCATCGTTTCGCCCTCTGGGCGGTGGCATCTAAGTCTATGGAGGAGTGAGGAAAGTTGTATTGCTGCTTCCTAGACTTCCGCGCAGCATTTGACCAGATTTTTTTTTTCTAGTTTTATTTTAACTTGTTCGAGCACAGAGCAACTCAGCATGGTACAATCATAATTCCAATGAAACAAAGAAGTCCGCTGCACTCCGAGGGTAAATCAATTAATTTAATGGGTAATCGATGAAAGTTCAGTCTTTTAGGGTGATCAGGGTGAGCCCCTACTGTCCAGGAGGGGCAAAAGTATAATACGCAAAAAACCTTACAGGCGTAAGGTGGGTAACCTAAGCACTCTTATGTGCTAAAAGAAGCAAATATATGCGAAGGTATTCAAATGTTCAAAGTTTTATTCACTTTGTGACATGATGCATGTAATTTTTCAATCCAAAAAGATACTCGTTTTGGTGAACGAAACTTGAATGCAATGCTACATAATAATTCCAAAGGCAAAAAGAATTGTATTCGTTGCTTCATAATTGTAGTAGTAAAACCGCGTAAATCAATATCCCCAATGCATTTCGAGTTGGCTGGCTCTTCATCAGGGGGCCTAAAACAGGGCTGTGTATTGGCACCCTTACTTTTCGCCATATTCTTAGCAGAGCTGCCAACCATCTTGGCGGTAGATAGATGTTTCTAGTCCAAAAATGTATGGGAAATAACTATCCTGTTTACTGTATGCCGATGATTTAGTATCCTTGACCAGACAGAGATGGGCCTACAGAGGAAGTTAAAGGGCATTTAGCGTATCTTGTTTGGCAAAGTTTTTAACTGTAATTATGGATCAAACCAAAATCCTGTGTTTTGGAAAGAAGGATCAGAGGTTTAATTAGTATCTGGGCCCAAACAAACTGGAAATTGTAAATGAGTATGAATACCTCGGTGTCTGCTTTGACAAGTCTCTAAAGTGGTACACACATCTGGAGGCCCAGAAAGTCAAAGCCCAGATATCAGTGTGTGGGCTGAAAAAATGTAACCTTATTAATGGGGTTATGTCCCACAGACACTGATAAAGGCCTTTAATGCTATGATACCCCCTGATCTACAATATGGATGAGAAGTCCTCTGCTTAAGTGGTAAAAGCAGTTGGGAGATTGAGAGAGGGAAATGCATAAAACCCTTAATTTCATTACAGGGCTCATCTATGATACAGACAATTAGATTAGAGTTGGGTATGACTTCATGGAATGTACAGGCGCAACGCTCCCTACTAAGATTTTGGAAAAGATTGGGTACAGGAGAAGCCATGAAAGTGTCACAATGGTGTAAGAACTCTAGGGAAGGAAATGTCTAGGATGGACACAAGGAGTATCTGAGAAAGAAAGAATCTGTGATAAATAGTTAGATGAAAGAAATCTGGTACCCCTATCTGGATATATTACTGTTAGACCAAGCATCATTGGCGTGGGTCTCCCTTTCCCTTGTACTCTTCCTGTTTTGTATGTTGGCTAGATGTAGATGTTCTGGCCGACGTGCCACTGCTAATCAGTGCCACAGCGCAAATGCTCCCTGTATATAAATAAGTGTGTGAATACGGAAAACTCTCATGCTTACATCTGTGTAGCCTGTTTGTTAAGGATTACTTTCTATCACCCTATCCGGCCCCATGAACCCAATAGGAACTTCGAGTTTGATATGTTTATGCTCAGGCCAGGGAGGGCCACCTTTTAGTAAGGACCGTTTAGGTATCATATTTTGTGAAAAGCCTTTCCTGAAAACGCAATAGTCTCTTGATTTAAGCTTTACTGAAGGCTGTTGCGAGTATGCGTATTGGCCTTCTGGTTTTGGAGCAGCAGGGCCAGCTGGGTCAGACCTGGCTGGAGAGGAAGATCGGTATTCCGAGCGTGGGGAGTGGTGACTCTTTGATCTGAGCAGGGCAGTGCCTGGCAAGGTGAATGATGGCTCCACCTCCCACTGAATGTCTGAAAGCTGACCACCTCATTCTGAAAGGGCAGGATGTCGCCTTGTAAACCAAGTGCTCCCCTCCCCCACCGAAATGGTTCTGACTGGAGTCAGTGATTTGCAACCTTAGAGAACAAAGACTTTTTAGGTATAAAATGCTGCGCTGGAACTTTGCCCAAGTGTGTTCCTTCTGGATGTCAAGACGAAACTCTGTCCGAGTGAGCAGAGGAAAGGACATTGCAACTTTCACCAATCTTGCTGAAGAAACTACCCAAGGGCCTAAATCGAGAGAACCTCCTGCCGAAGTTTCAGGGACATTAGACTCCACCCCGTCAGCATTCAGAATTCCTGTGCGAGGAGTACTGCTTGCAGGCGAGGCCTCCGTCGAGTAATTCAGAGCCTGTAGTTCTACTGTGAGGACCGCGGACTGGGCACCTTTTGAACCTTTGCGAAACCTGTGTGGGCCGCTGCAGCTAAGAGAGAGCTGCCACCGCTGAGGGCCCACTCGACTCTGAACTGAAACCCTCTAAACTTTTGCTGAACCTGTGCGGGCCGCTGCGGCTAAGAGAGAGCTGCCGCTGCTGAGAGCCCGCCTAAATCTGTACCCTCCAACCTTCCACAGTATCCGTGTGAGTCGCTGCAGCTGAGGGAGAGCGGCCGCCACTGGGAACTGCCAGAATCTGCACCTTCGGACCTCCCGTTGAATCTGCGTGGACTGCTGCAGTAAGAGTGAGTGTTGGTCGCTGAGCGTCCACAGTGGTGCCAGCCTGGTTTAGGCCATCTCTGGATGTGTGGGCCACCTCAGCCAAGAGAGAGCTGTAGCCACTGAGAGCCCACACCCTTTGCTACTGTGCACCATCGTGATTTGTCCCATGGGCCGCCGCAGCCAAGAGAGAGCTGTAGCCGCTGAGTGCCCACACCCTTTGCTACTGTGCACCATTGTGATTTGTCCCATGGGCCGCCGCAGCCAAAAGAGAGTTGTAGCCGCTGAGTGCCCACCACCCTTTGCTACTGTGCACCATTGTGATTTGTCCCGTGGGCCGCCGCAGCCAAGAGAGAGTTGTAGCCACTGAGTGGCCACACCCTTTGCTACTGTGCACCATCGTGATTTGTCCCGTTGGCAGCCGCAGCCAAAAGAGAGCTGTAGCCGCGGAGCGCCCACAGCCCTTGCTACTGTGCACCATCTTGATTCATCCTGTGGGCCGCCGCAGCCAAGAGAGAGCTGTAGCTGCTGAGTGCCCACCAGCCTTTGCTATTGTTTATCATCGTGATTTGTCCCGCGGACCGCTGCAGCCTAGAGAGAGTTGTAGTCGCAGAGTGCCCACCACCCTTTGATACTGTGCATCATTGTGATTTGTCGTGTGGGCCACCACAGCCCAGAAAGAGCTTTAGCCATTGAGTGCCCACCACCCTTGGCTACTGTGCAACATCTTGATTTGTCCCGTGGGCCACCGCAGCCAAGAGAGAGTTGTAGCCGCTGAGCGCCCACACCCTTTGCTACTTTGCATCATCATAATTTGTCCAGCTGGCCACCGCAGCTAAGAGATAACTGTGGCCACTGAGAGCCCGCACCATTGACAACTTTGCATCCCTTGGATTTGTCCTGTGGGCCACCGCAGTTAAAGAGAGAGGTGCTGCTGCTGTGAGCCCAACATGGAGCTGCACGAAGAGAGTCATCGCCACCACCAGCCCAGGCCGCAGCAGCTGTGCACGGCTGCCACTGTGAGCCTGCCTGCCCCTGAGTGCCCGAATCACGGTGAGTGCAGGCTGTGGATGTCAGCTTCCAAGACTTGGGGTCGCTGGGAGTCCGCCTGTCACCGTCTCCGCTTCTTCGAGAAGCTACGTGCTGTCTCCCCTTTCAACAACAGGTATCTGGTGCGCAACGGGTCGCGTAGGCCCCGGCCCTGAACTCAGTCAGTGTGTTCCGCTTTGATGAATACATTGTTATCTCTTTGAGTCCCTGCGGGTTGATGTGAATTGTAGTTGTTGAAACACTTTGAGAGTTTTGAGTTAAACTGTTAGATACAGATAAAGATATTGTTTTTCTATATCTGCCTGAGTTGTGTCCTTTTGTGGTGTAATTACTGCCTCATTGTAAGTGGTCAGAAACGCTTCACACACTGCCTCTGGGATAAACCTAACTGCTCGTGCTACGTTACCACAGAGTTGAGCAGGGGTTGTCAAAGTGGGTGACCAATTTGCCCTGACTTACGAAAGAGGGTCCCTATTTGGACAGGTGTGCCAGTCAGTGCCAACTAGAGAACCCGCATTTCTAACAATGTCCTAATCAATGGCTTAGATCAGAAGTTCTAATATTGAAAATTTGTATTCATCATGGTATGACTAATGGGAGAATAAAAACAGAAATGATGCAACCTGATGGTAAATGCACATGTAGGTTGGGCACAAAATGCGATAATTTACACATCTTAATCGACTGCTTAAAATTGTTAGCGCTGTGGAAAGTTTTTACGCCCCATCTTTTTAAAATATGGTACCGATTTGTGCGCACAAGCGATTGAACTTCTTACAGATATGCCAAATTTTGAAATTGCAACAGCTATTGTGAAGTATATGAAGGCTGTAAAAAGATTTTTTATGGAAAAGGAAATAGAGGGTTGAAAGTTAGGATAGAAGCTATAATGGATATGGACTTTAGATAACTTTACTTGATATATACCTTTTTAAAATATATTTTATAATAAGAATGTTATTGCTCTTAAAATATTTAGGCGTGTCTATGACTTATATACGGAGTATTGTGTAAATTTGAAAGGAAGCATATGGAAATAAGACTATTATAATGGCATCTGTTAATGAATTTGTAATGATTTTAGGATATTTACATAGAATGATATGTTTTTTGTTGTGTAAAGACCTATGGTCTAAATAAACGTTATTTTTACTGACTAAATAATCCAGGTCAATGTAGGACCAAATTATATTGCAGCGTTTACTGATTAACTGTATTGTATTTTCTTTATATAGCGCTCTCCTGCCCCTTGTGCGACTCAAAGCACTTTAATCACTGACCCAGGGCAGGGTACCTACTGGCTTTAAACACGCTCTGCTAATCCCTCTAATTAAAAAACCAGGTCTGGACCCTCAGGACTCATCAAATTATCGTCCTATATCCCTGCTGCCGTTCCTATCCAAGATATTGGAGGCTCACGTCTCCAATTGCCTTTCCAACTTTGTGGAAACCACTGGATTTCTGGAGCCAAATCAAGCTGGGTTCCGTCCAGGCCATTCGACCGAGACGGTAACCCTGGCAGTCCAGAATACACTTCGGTGTAACGCAGACAGGGACGTCCACCAGGCACTGGTGCTTCTTGACCTGTCTGCTGCATTCGACACGGTCGACCACACTATTTTGGTCGGCCGTGTCGAGCAGGCAGGCCTCAGAGGTGCTGCCCTGAGCTGGGTGGAATCATTCTTGTCCGACCGGACTCAAGCAGTGAGACTGGGCACCTTCACAGCCCCTAGAATTAAGAACGATTGCGGGGTCCCTCAAGGCTCATCCCTGTCCCCCCTTTTATTTAATTTATACTTGCGTCCCCTTTTGTACTCCTTGAGGAAATTCAAAGTGTGGATCTTTAATTACGCAGATGATCTGCAATTGGTTTTCCCCCTGGGGTCGCCGGATGCTGTCACTGAGTTTAGGGAGGTCATGGCTCATATCCAGAGATGGATGGGCCTTAACCACCTAAAACTTAACCCAGGCAAGACTGAACTGATCTTGCCTGGGAAGAGCGAACTCAGCTGGGGACCTCAATTTTGGCCTCCGGAGATTGGAAACCCCCCCTCCAAATCCCGCACAGTTAAGAGCCTTGGAGTCACCTTTAGCGAAGACCTCTCCCTGAAAAGTCAGGTAGGGTCAGTTGTTTCCGCTTGCTTCTTTCAGCTGCGCAAGATTAGAAAGATTGCCCATTTCCTAACCCATTCTGCCCTGATACAGGTGACCATCGCCCTTGTGCTGTCTAGGCTGGACTACTCAAATAGTTTATATTTGGGCCTTCCAGCCGGGCAGCTCAAGAGGCTGCAGCTGGTTCAAAATCAGGCGGCCAGGCTGATCTGTGGGCTTCCTAAATGGCAGTCCATCAGGTCAGGCCTGGCAGACCTGCATTGGCTGCCGGTAGCCCAGAGGGCGGCTTTTAAAACCGGCTGCATTATCTTTAGGGCATTACAAAGTAAAGGCCCCAAATTTATCATCAATCTGCTTGCCAGATACACCCCCTCCCGCAACCTCCGCTCTGGTCACAAAAACTTGCTCACGGTGCCGGTTGTTAGGAAACAACGTCAGGGCGGCAGCTCCTTTCATTTTCTTGCTGCCTCCCTCTGGAACTCCTTGCCAGCTTCTTTAAGGTCACACGAGGATATTCTAGCCTTTAGACTAGCCTTTAAGACCTGGCTTTTTAGAGTAGCCTATCCTTAGACGTTCTAAGTTGTCCTCCTGTTGTTGTGTTATGCTCTGAAAACTTCCTACAGCGCCATGAAGCCTACGGGCGTACGTGCGCTTTATAAGCTAAATTTAACATAACATAACATAACTTAATAACACATCAAGAAAGAGCTAATTATGTGACACAAGATGCCATTAAAGACAAATTCACCATATTCTCTGGCAACAATAGTAGCTCCATGAATACTTTTTATAATTTTTATTAAGCAAGCATATTTCCACATAGATCCCAAATGTTGAGCTACCAATGTCTTGTGTAGTTGCTTGCTTTCCTCACAGGTTATGTTGACTGCATACATTGTCTTTCAAAAGGGTTGGTGTGAGAAGAAATGTCACACAGCAATAACAGCCACAAGCAAATGATGAATAAGATAACTTCAGCTCTGGAGTTGGGTTTTAATTTCTCAGGCGCAGCCTCTTTTCGTTGCCTTTTTCTCACTAGTGAAGTGTGCTAGAACATCCACATTTCTTTTGTTGTAGTTTTTGTTGTATCTTTAAAACCCCTATTCAGTGTATGCCCAGAATATGTTTTGTCAGACTGTTCAATTGAATGTGATGTGCTACATCTTGTGCTTTCTTCCTTTCACCACAATTTTTCGCAGTGGTGTAACATTTTGTAGACCGTGAACATAGGCTACTCAAATTACCATAATTCAGTGGCTGGAAACCAGTAGGGTAGATAAAATTACAACAAAAATCTTCTGTCTGAGTGAGTGAGTCATCGTAACAGATATGAAGTGGCTCTAGTCAGTATGACTGTGGGGGTGGCTTAGCATTGTGTGATTCTGTGCACATTACTTTAATGTGATATGCTGACACTTAGACACCCATAGAGGTACTCAGACAGCCAATCTCTCACCCATACAGAAACTCACATATCCACTCACACATCCATACAGCCACTTAGACACCAGTTGACAGACAGATACAGACATTCACACAACCAGTCTCGCACACGTACATTCACAGCATGACTGTGGGGGTGGCTTAACATTGTGTGATTCTGTACACATTACTTTAATGTCCTATGCTGAAAAATGAATAAGAACATGTGTAATGTAACTAGTGCTCATGTAAAGTGCTCTCCAAGCATCAGAGCACCCCATCACAGCAGCTCAGATTGGAGCACAACAGCTGGTCTTTTCTGGTACAGGCGATGAGCAGATTAGGGGGGCAGATTTAAAGGTGCTGCAGAGCACCAGGATTGTTAAAGAGGCAGGCACCAGCAATTCGGAGGAGTCAGACAAACACCATCAGGAAACAAAGGCAAGCAGCAAGGTAGGAGGGTGGGTTTTGGGGAAGGGGAAATCCTCTCACTTTTAAAGTCATAGAAAGAAAATGACCTTGCATCTGGCATTTGATCTCAGTATTTGAAAGCACAGCAAATGTGAGAGGATAACAAGAATTACAGCCCTATTTACATAAACAGAAGTTAGAGTACAGGCAAAAAGTAACACAAATTGAAACATCAATCTGTTCAAATGCGCTTGGAGAAAGGGGAAAGGGTGAAGTCGTTCCTAAACAGGTACTACAATAAGACAAGTGGAAGGGGCACTGCTCCGTGGATTGATCTGAGGGACAAATAGGATAGATTGACTACTAGCCAGCAAGGAATTTTAATCAACACAATGAAAAGCATGAAGCCCACAAAGAAGTATATATTAAAGTATATGAAGTTCACACTAAAGAATATAGAAGAGGTCTTGAAATCTCAATTTAAAAAAAAGCCTAATATAAGTGAACATAAGTATATATATATATTACCTACTGGCGATCGCCAGTAGGTATATATAGTTAGGATTTTTTCTCTATGGAACTTTTGAAAATTCTATGTCTAATAACTTTGGCGTTTGTGGACGGAATCGGCTGAAATTTTCAGGAAAATGGCACATTTTGTTTCTGAGCAGCCCCTGAAAATTTGGGGGGGTTCCCTCAAGGAGGGGCCGAGAAAAAAGGGGGGTCCCAAAACGCGTTTTTCCCATTCATTTTTCCATAGGGCGTTTGGCCTCACTTTTAGCAAGAACGGCTGAATGGATTTACACGAAACTTGGCAAAATTGTAGCCTTTGCTGGGTCTCAATATATGTGCTCCAGTGGATTTTGAGAAATTAACGTTTAAAATAACAGATATATCTGTGACAGCGTCCCGGATAGCGCTCCAGATCGCGTACTTTTCGTGTAACGGAGCTTTGCGAAGCGAAGCTGATTGGCTCTCCGGTGTCTGTCAACATTCTAAACAGTCCGGTGCGGCCGCCATCTTGTCTCTCGGTAGGATCGAGAGACAAGAGGAGGAGAAAAACGAAGGGGGAATTTAATGAAAGGGGGCAAGGTAGACTCCTCTTGACCCCCTAGGAATGATGTTGGGGATGTTGGGATGTCATTTGAGATATCATCAGTGATGTCATCAGTGATGTCATTTGAGATGCCATCAGTGATGTCATCAGTGATGTCATTTGAGATGTCATCAGTGATGTCAGTTGAGATGTCATCAGTGATGTCATCAGTGATGTCACTGACCATGTCATGAATGATGTAATATGTGACATCATCAGCAGTGGATTGCGGGTGCGCGATATATAGTTATTGCAACTAACTATATATGCGAATTTCAATGGTTTTGTGCGAGTAAAATAAGGTTTTGTAAATGCTAATCCCTAACTCTATATGGTCTATAACCTATGTTTTTTTCAGTGAATTTTCTAGGTTTTGTAAATGCTAATTCCTAACTATATATGGTCTATAACCTATGGTTTTTTCAGTGAATATATATATATGTATATTTATAGCCAGTGCCATATAGGCACTGGTTATATGATAGCAAATGTGAGCAATTTGAACTGATTGTGGCTTCAGTATATCAATCAAAAATGTAAGAAAAAGTAAAGCAAACAAAAGAGAAAGAAAGTGAAATAAGAAAAAAGGAAAAAATTCAAATATTTTACATAGAACCTGTAAACTGCTATTGTATAAAATAACTGTAATAAAAACTGCATAAATATTATTTTTCAAATATTTTACATAGAACGTGTATTCTGTTATTTATTCATGATTAATTATAAAAAGTTGAATGTATTTTAATTCACTTTAAATTATATAACTATCTTGATGTGTAAATTAGATTATACAACAAATATGAAATGCTGCCTTATAAACATGTTCAAAGATGGCTTTTTAGAGAAACTGCTTTGCACTGTCACTTTATAATAGTTCTTCTTTTATGAAAGATATATTGAATTAGACACATGGCATTTTGTCATTATGAACAAGGCTATGAGAGGCAACCAAAACATTTGGATGCAGTTAACTTTTCCTAAATAAAAAAAAATCTTTGCATTCCTACCGTAGTGCCAATAGAGTCCTCATTGGGGAGCATGTTATATATATATATATACACACATATATATATATATATATACATATATTCCACTGAAATAGCTCCTGTTGGAAATCACTCGCCTTTGCTTGGGGTGGCTCGTTTAATGTAAATCCAAAACGGCGTTCCAAAACGGGCACGCGGGTCAAATAACAACAGCTCACGTATATAGTCCAAGCAGTAAGGTTTATTCACGCCATAAACCCGACGTGACATGTTTCGCGCTCCATAGAGCGCTTGATCACATGTTCTACGGAGAGCGAAACGCGTCACGTTGGGTTTATGGCGTGAATAAACCTTACTGATTGGACTATATACGTGAGCTGTTGTTATTTGACCCGAGTGCCTGGTTTGGAACGCTGTTTTGGATACATATATATATATACACATATACTAATGCACCCCTTCACAGACAGACTCGGACACTCTCATACCCATATACAAATCTGTTCAGTCACCCATGCACCCACTCATAGACCCCCTCATATGCATCCAGTTATAGAACCAATCATATTCTCACATACCCACGCATCCATACAACCCCACACATGCACTCACTAACCTATATGTCCACAGACTCACCCACTCACTCATCACTGACCGACACAGACACTTAGACACCCATAGAGGTACTCAGACAGCCAATCTCTCACCCATACAGATACTCACATATCCACTCACACATCTATACAGCCACTTAGACAGTAGTTTGGACCACACTGCCATAGGAAAAGTATTATTGGCTTTCCCATAACTCCTCCCTCTCCATGACCAGGCAAGTCAACGCCGTCTCCTCGTCGTGCTTCAACATCCTGCACATGCTACGTAAGATCTTCCGGTGGATCCCCACCGAGACCAGGAAGACGGTCACCCAGGCCCTCGTCACCAGCCGTCTGGACTACGGCAACTCCCTCTACGCCGGAACCACCGCCAAACTCCAGAAGAGACTCCAGCGGATCCAGAACGCCTCAGCACGACTAATCCTGGACATCCCCCGTCGCAGCCACATCTCCGGACACCTGAGAGACCTACACTGGCTCCCGGTCAACAAGAGAATCACCTTCCGACTCCTCACCCACGCACACAAAGCCCTACACAACCAAGGCCCAGGATACCTCAACAGCCGCCTCAACTTCTACGCTCCCAAACGCCAGCTTCGATCGACCGGCCACGCCCTCGCCGCCATCCCCCGCATCCGAAGAGCCACCACAGGGGGACGGTCCTTCTCCTACCTCGCCGCCAAGACATGGAACTCCCTCCCGACCCACCTCCGCCTGACCCAGGACCACCTCGCCTTCAGGAAGCAACTCAAGACCTGGCTGTTCGAGCAGTAGCGGACCCCCCTCCCCCAGCGCCTTGAGACCCTCTGGATGAGTAGTGCGCTATATAAATGCTCTGATTGATTGATTGATTGATTGGTGCCGTTTGACGAATCTTCATGAAATTTTCCCAAAAAGTGTGCTGTTGATTCTTGTTATGCATGGAAAGTTGTGGGGCATTCCATCAAGCGGGGGATAAGAAAAAGGGGGGCTAAAAAAATGTGTGTTCACCATTTTAATTTCCACAGGAGCTTTGAACATAGCTGCAGCCTGAACAACTGGTCAGAATTACACAGAATTTGGCAGAAAGGTAGATTTTGGTTTGAAGATCATGCTTTCAATTATCTGGTGTAAATCTGTACAGTAGTTGTTGAGAAATTTAAGGAAATCCAAATGTGTACATTTGTACATCTATGGCCGCAGCTAATTCACTAATAAGAACATGCTTGTGAAAGGAAATTAAGAGCTCTGATTGGCTGCCAACATTTCAATCCGGAAGGGTTGGCACTAGTGAGTGGCTGTGTGTGATTGGTTTTGCAGGTTTGAGATTGACTGTAAGGGTGTGTGAGTGTTTGTGTGGGTGTGTAAGTGGGTGTGAGTGCGTGCCTCATCTTGGAGTTTAATCATTCTGCAGAGGTAATAATATGGCACGTGGTCCTGACAGTGCACCTGAAATGAAGTGAGTTGAGATGTTTTTGCAGTACTGAGGCAACAGCATCAGAAATCCAAGCACACAGATTTTCAGAAGATCCCTGTGATAGTGTTGATGATATATGAACCCAAAAACAATCATTACATTTGCATATAAAAGGGAAAAAACGTAATTCCAAAGAGGAATCTGTTGCTGATAGCACACAGAAATATAAACATTGGTGAATAAGTGGTAAATGCAAGGGACAAAAGTCAAATGTACTCACTAATGGGGCAGGGCTTGGGTGCCCAACATGGTGGACTGGTCTAAAAAGAGCTCTGACCTACTGCTCTTGGGCCATATTATCAAGAAGGGCGATAACATTATCACTGCTTTAGCGGCAGGAAACTGCCGCTAAAGCGGCAATAAGGGGCTTGATAATATGCCCTTGTGAATTCCCATAGAAGTCCAGGTTTGATGTGCTTCACACCAGAACCTGGGCTTCTGTGGGAATTCACAAGGGCATATTATCAAGCCTCTTATCACCGCTTAAGTGGCAGTTTCCTGATAATGTTATCGCCGTTCTTGATAATATGGCCCTTAGATTCTACTGAACCCTTACATCCACCGGTCATCTGAAGCTTTGCGCCTGTGCAGTCGATAAACACAACCATAGTCTCTCAAGCTGAAGCTCTCCGACAGGTGCTGACAGGCTGCTCATGTTTCCTGTGAATGGTGGGGGAGTTAGGTCTGTGAGGAAGGGAGCGGGCAGAAATGGCAACAGAGAACTGAAGAGAGTACCTGAGCTGATATAGACAGAATTGCTGTCTTGGAGGAAAGAGACGATGAGACAACCATACCACCTTGATGGTGAACTGAGGAATACTGCTAAGCGATACAGAGAGAGTGCGAAATGGACACCGATAGACAATTAGCGATGGCTTCAAACAGAGTGAGTCAGCAGGATGGAGAAGGTACAGGTAACCAGGAAGCAGACCTTGTCTGAAGCATTGACTCCAATGCCTAAAGAGCACAGGATAGCTGTGGAGAAGCAGAGGATAATCCACATTCTTCCTATAATAGCAGAGCAGGTTTCAGAAGGAACTAAGGGCCAAAATGACCACAGAGGGCAAACACAGGATAGACACTTGGCATTAAATGTGAAACAATGTCCTTGGGAAGTGATGCGGCATACACCTTTCTGGACCATGGTGAAGTGTACCTGTGGTGAGAAAAGCAGGTCAGTGGACATCGGTTAGTGAAGAAGAGGGTGTTGGGCCCACAGATATTGACCCAGCCGAAGGCACAGTGGGTATCGGTCAGAGGCTTGCAGGCAGTCTACTAGGGTCTATGACAGAGGACTGGCAGTGTGCAAGGAGATTTCAAGTTTCCCATAATAAATGTGAAGTTTGACTGTTCACAAGAGGGCTAAATACCCCCTCCCTGTATTGAGGAGAACCGTCAGGGACAACAAGGACAGTGACAGGATCCACTGTGGTTTTTGAAACTGAAGAAGTAACACAGAGTACCTCGTGAAGCACACACATGACACTTGGGGCAGGACCCCAATGGTGTCTGCAGCTGAAGAATGACAAGGCTCAGTGGATATTCATTTGCCAGGAGAGAACCGGAGATATGTCTACACCAAGTTCTTTGATGGGACATCTGGAAAAATCTGATCTGGAAAACATTATGGAAAACATGAAAGACATCACGGCAAAGGATGAATGGAGCACATATTCCGTCAGACCAAAACAGACATATTCACTAAAGGCGATGATGACCTACCCTGGAATTTCCAGGAGAACCTCAATGACAGACAAGTGTTAGTGTGAATGATTACAAACCCTCAACATCCACAGAAGAGATTTTACAAGCTGCTTAGTCCTCACATACCACTCGTAGGACTAAGAAAATGAAAGGTGGCCTAGATATTAGTTTTCTGTGCCAAGCCCTCAGGAATGCAGTAAATTGAGCAGCTGAGGCAGATGTGTGTATCTCGATCCTAAAGGGCCTAAAGCCATATATTATAGGTTCCACAGCTGATGAACACAAGAAAGAACCTGGAAGAATTAGATAAGGGTGCACAGTGATGTGAAATAACCTCTGCTTTGTGGGGCTCCAGGAAGGGGTTGAAGCCATGCAGTCAAGAGAATTAACTCAGTGAGCTGTGTTGTTTGAGGACTGCCTGGCCGACTCCTGTTTGGTCCTAAACAACTCTGCTGGGACTCCCAGTCCTAGGGTGCAACATGCCCAAAATCTTTCACAGCTGCCCTCAGGGGGAGGCAGGACCTTCACGTATATAGCGCAAGCTCTCCCCTCACTGTGCGGGATGTGCACATCTGTGCCTGGGCAAACCCAGGCCAAGTCTGGGCCCATCCTGCACCCATCAGCATCAGGAAGAGGCAGGCAGGGTCACCCGCCTTGGTTCTAACTTTGGTAAGGAGAGGAGCTTGTCGTGGGGGTGGGCTTATCTGATGACCTGATTACTTACCTTGGCCCTTGATGACTCTGGAAGTGGGATTATCTTGTTTATTTAGTCAGCTCTCTCACCTCGTTTTGTAGTCCTAGCTGTTAATTTAAATCCTTTCATGGCTACACCCTTAGCGTCTACTAGTATCGCGCCCGGTTGAGCTGCTGGTGTGGGGGCTTGTTTTGTACTACTGGAGTCCAGCTGAGAAGGGTTAGCTTCCATTTGTGTGTGGAACCAGGGGGTCTCAATGGTAGTTAAGGGTGCTACAAACATGTCAAGGCAAGGGTCTTTGACCTAATTGCCACCCCGCCATCTGCCCTCGTGTTTACTCTACAGAGGGATTCCAAAATCGGGCGGTGGGGTTAGTATCTAAAGAAATAGAGCTGGTTGAATGAAGACTATCTTTGTCTAGGGATAGCCTCTCCACCCATTCCTTGTTTGCCTGCCTCTAACAGGGCTCCTAGGTCATCCCCCACCACTTCATCCCTAGTGGCAGGCCCTAGACTCAAGTGAAAGAAAAGGAGTTTCCATCACAACTCGGAATCATTCCACGTTTAATGAGTCCGCTCTAACTGACCCCTACCCCATCTATGTAGAGGGAGGCCCATCCCCAGTAAGTAGTTACTAACTGAGCTTAATACATTTCTAATTAAGAATTGTGACTCCATTCTGGCTACGATCACCCACTTCATGGCAGGGTGTGGGAGATTCTGACTCCAATAAGTTTGGGGAGGGGGTCACAAAAGGAGCAGAGCCTACCGATGGGACAGCAGAGGTCCACCAACCTTATCCATCCTGTCACAGATCCCAACATCTGAGGTGAGCCTTGTGTGATGGGTTCCTCTCTGAAAGTTCCTGAGTTGGAGAGCTTGACGGAGGCTTCTGTAGTTGCCCGTTCTCCCTTGTGGTCTCAAGTAAACTGGACAGTTTACGTACCCTGCCCCCCTACATTAATCCTGGTGCTGTGCTCAATCTACTGCTGGAGGAAACCCTATGTTGCAATACTGGGCAATGTTACTCTCTGCCCCACCCTCTTTGTTGATACCTTCATTGAGCTCAACGACACACTGGTGCACTGGCTAAGGTTGAATACTCATCGAGGCTGGGGGCTGCAGAATTTGTCATTATGGCCCGTAGAGTGAGTTGGGTGGGTCCAGACAGCAAACTATGGGCAAAGGATTATGTGGGGGTTTATTGTAACAATCCTAGGATTGAGGTAGATCTACTGTCAGCCCTACCCCACTGAAGATATGTGACCCACCCGGTATAATTGCCCTTCCATTTTGGATATTTCTCTAGGCCTGAAAGGGTTGGCCGCCTTCCGATGTCTCAGGTTACTGTGGGTGGGGCTCCCCCACTGAGCACCCGGCAGGCATCTAGTCAATCCCCTCTCTGGTGTGCTACAAATAGATTTGATCCTCTGAGTGGTGTGGAGTCTTGCACTTGACACAGCTGTCATGACTCCCCTTTGTTGCCCCCGGCCCTGCCTACGTCTTCAGCAGCCACTCTACAATCTTCAATAGGTTGAAATCTCCTGTAATGGAATATTGTAGGACTTTTCTTCTAAGTTTACTAACCCTAGATGACTACAGTTGGTAAATAGCTATCAAATTATCTGCCTCCAAGCAACTTGGGAGGTCTAGAATATTCATTCGTAGAAGGTTACTCTTCCTACTTTATACCAGCAGAGCCCTTGGTGGCATGGAGGGGTCTGGGAGACTGATCACGTCTGTTGCAGTTGAGCTGAGTAAATATATCTGTGACCTCTGCTGGGAGGTCCAGATGACACAGATGTTGTTGTCATTCCCGAATTCCCCTCTATTCATTTTAATTAATTTCTATGGTGCTTTGGGGGGGCTTGTTATGGGCGCTTGTGTCCACCGGCTTGATTTGGCTCTTAAGAAACTGTGGGAGCGGGTAAATGGGAGGGAACTAATCTTGCTCACAGGGGACTTTATTTGTCATCTCTGTGACTTTGTCCTCTCTGAGAAGGGTCTTATGCTTGGCGCCTTCCTGGGCTCACATAATCTGGTATTTGCTCTGGACAAGTTAGTAAATTTCACCAAATCCACAATTGTTCGGACGATCAAATGGATCAGTTGTATGTCAATCATTGATTTTATTTTTGTTTCTGCACCTTTTTTTTGCTTACTTTTACTATTAATATTATTTACAGCCCCTTTAGTGATCACAATCCCTTGCCCCTATATTTGGATGTTCCTACGGCCCCATGGACCGTGACTTCTTAAGCGCTACCAGTCTGTCTTGCAGTGAACACCTTTTCTCTCCTTGCCTGACCTTAAGATGGCCGCCAGGGGAGACTTCCCACCACGAGAAGCTCTCATCTTGGAGTCTGTCCCTTCCTCACCTCTCCTCTCACCATCTTTGTCCCAGTGGGCAGCCGGAGAACAATGCGGAAGGCTCTCCCCAGTAACACCAGGACCGACGTCTCTCCTGACCTTACTTCCCTCCTCCCCTCCTCCCTACCCCCTACTCCTCTTGAGTCTTGTCTTCCCTGCTGCTGCTTTTTCTTTAATTGTTTTCCCGTTGAGACCTAGCTGTTTGGCTGATGCCCGGTGGAGCTACCTGATAGCTAAAGAGGAGATGGACTGTGGAGTTCCCCCTCGGTCGTCACCTACCCAGCCGGACTTGGGGCAGACCCTCCTTCGTCTCTCCATTCTTTCTAGCTCCTACCCCCTTTTTTCCCACCCCCTTACCCCTCTAAACTCCATTTATTTTGTCTTCTACACTCTTGAAATGTGTTTTCTAGTAACTGATGTAATGTGTAACTGAAGTAATTTTATTATTCCTGTTGAACCTAATGTAAAGCGATCTGATACCTCCGGGTCTAGCCAGCGCTATATAAAACTTTCAAAATAAAATAAATAAAATGGACACTGCAAAAGAAGGTTTCTATCGGGACCTTTTTGCCAGGGTAAAAGGCTTAATTGGTCCCTTTTAAGGTGTCTACAATTGGGGGGGCACATGGGGAACGACAATATGGCAGTAGGTATTTCAGCCAGTGCTTCTGTGGTTTTTACCCTGGAGGAAGTCACCCAGGGCATCCTGGCACTGTTCCACAATAAGGCACCAGGACCTGGCGGAATTCTTCCATACTTGTTCAGAGCTGATGTGGAGGTTTGGGGGCCAATGTTGATTTAGGTACTGAATGCAGCCGCCCCGTTGCCCCCATGGTCTACAGCCGTGATCGTGCCAGTCTTTAGGAAGGGGGACAAGGAAAACCCAGAATGTCCAATCTTATTAATAGATGAGGTGGTAAAGGAAATAGGGAATGTTATTTTAATAGATGCGAGAATGAGCAGAGGAGAATAACATTATGAGTGATGCCCAATATGGTTTCAGGTCGGGTAGGTCCACTTCTGATCACTGCCTGAATTTTTATTTTATTATCAATTAATACACAGCTGCCTGGTTCGAATCATTGAATTTAGCTTTCATGAACTTAACGTCTGCGTTTGACAGGGTTAACTGCGCTAAACTCTGGGCCTTGCTCTTTAAGATGGGGGATGACCCTCAACCTGTGGGCCTTTTATCCAACCTTCACTCAGAAACCTCTGGCTCAGTGCCTTTTTCACAGGGTGCTGCTTGCACCCGATCATTTCCCACTAGTAGTGGTGTCCATCAAGTATGTGTTCTTGACTCATTCCTCTTTACTTAATACGTGAACGGGCTGGAGGCTGCTCTACTCTCAGTATTGGCGGACTGTCCTAGGGTTGGACTTAGATCCTTGCCAGTCTTATAATACGCTGACAATGCTCTTCTTATGGTCTGCACGGCTCGGGGTTTGGCTCTACTGCTGACAGGGTTTGCCTCATTTATGGGGGACTTGGATATGTATATACATTTTTTTAAGTCCTATGTTATGGTAGTTGGCAAAAAGTCCACTAGCAGCAAGATTTTTAAGGTGGCTAATCACAAGCTGGGTAACGTCTCGGCTTTCCCCATTCTTTGTGCATTCTATTTGATTCTAGAAAGAACTGGAATCCGTTAATAGAGGCAAAAAGATCTGAGCTCATTAAAATCATGGGGGCAGTTTCTAGTTTTGCACTTAGGCTAGTTTCTTGGTCACCCAGGGGCCTTTTAAAAATGTATCAGGCAAGAATGTGTGTCCCAGTTCCGGTATGGTAGTGAGTAGGGGTGGGCGAAATTTGCGTAATCGCGTTAAGCAAATCTCCACAAAACGGTAAAAAATCTCTGCGAACACGCAGAAATTCCGCGAACATGCGGAATTGCTTGTTCGCAATGCTTTTTTACTGTTCGCAATGGCTGTTTACGTGCTCGGGTAGAAATATCTCGCGAACACGCATTTGAGAACGCGAACAAGCGAAAAATTTTGCGAAGTCGCGGAACGCACAAACTTGGGCAGTTTCGAGTTCTCCGCGGAACATGAAATTACCTAAATTACCCAAATTCCGCAAACGGCGCGGAATTTACCGCCCAGGCCTAGTAGTGAAGGCTGGGGTTCCATAACATGAGTAAGATCCAAAATACAGAGAACCAATTCCTACGTCAGGTAGTGTAGGTCCCACATTCAATCCTTGCATTCTCAGTCCAGGTGGAGCTTATCCTTGGCTAGGTTTCAGATATGGTGGCCCTCAGCCCCCAAATGTTCTGGATAAGGGTGAGGACTAGGGAGGAATTAAAACTTAACTGATCGATTCTCGCAGACTGTTTGTACCTCAATCGGGGCAACAAAAACCTTGGTTAGCCTGTGTGAAGGTTGCGTTTGCCTCTTTGGCTACTCCAATTCTCTGTCCTCTAGAGAATTGTTATGTGTAAAGGGTTTTTTTCTGGATCAAGCCCTTATGGATAGGGAGCAGCGGTTCCGGGATATATGCTCCTGAAGACCATTCAGGGTATTGATCCATATCTAGCTCAGGTCTAAGCATGGGCGAATTTTGCGAATTTGCGATCCGCGAATTTGCGAATTCGCGATCTGCAAAATTCGCGAATTTGTGCGAATTTGCGTCTTCGCGAGCCGCTTGCATAGCGAAGTTACCCATGCAGTCGTTTATGGGAGAGGGAGAGAGAGATAGATAGATAGATAGATTGATAGATAGAAAGAGAGAGAAAGAAATAGAGGGACAGAGAGAGGGAGAGAGAGAACGAGAGAAAGAAAGAGAGGCCGGATCTCTGAAGGGCCAGATTCCTGAGTTGCCCCTACAGAACATACAGCTTTTTATTTTTAGCAAAATGCATATGAAAATTGTGCTGTAAAGGTCTCTTTTAGTTTAACCCCTCCTGACAACTCAAAATGGGTGTATTTGCCATCCTCTCCCTTCTTCCTGTTTTTTATATCTGTAAGTGCTTTCTGATGAGGTTTAATTCCTTGGACAGGTGCCTCGTTGCCTACTTGTAACTATTCTCTGACCCTGCTTCAAGGGTCAGAGCAGGGTCAGAGAATAGTTGCAAGTAGGCAACGAGGCGCCAGGAAGCAATTAGCAGCAGGTGTCCAAGTTGAAGATAATTTGTTTGTAACCCTTTTGTAAAAGGTTACAAAGAAATTAGGTTCAACTTTTGCACCTGCTGCTGTAACCCTTGCTTGGCTGAAAATGTGTCCCCGCTGATTCGCGGATTTTACCGCGATTTCGCGAGATTCGCGGATCGCGAAATCGCGGAAAATCCGCAAATTCGCTGGTGAAAATGGATTTTACGCCCACCCTTACTCAGGTCCACCTTAGGCAAAACATGTTGCTCCTGGCCAGGTTGCGACAATAAGTCTCCACAAGACATTTTTTATTTTGTGATATTTTTACAGCTATTTTAGTAGGCCTAGGAAGTTGTTTTGAGTTCCCCTGTTGAAGCCCCTGAATTTCTCCTAAGTAAGGCTGACCTCGGTTCACCTGCAGAGGTTTCCTAATGAATATATCATGTTTGCTGTCCTATGCTTCCTACGAGCTGCCCTGGTGTCAGGAGATCATCTCGCAATTTGCTCATGTACGGTCCTGGCTGCTAGACCGCACCTGTTTGATTGATTGTCTATTTTATTGGATACATTTTACTGGGATTATTTTATATTTATGTGTTTTGTACTCTTTTGTAGTTGTTTCTGTCAACCGAATAAAGATTTTATGATGATGATGATGATGACTCAGTGAGCTTGTTCCAACAGGAAATCTCCCCTCTGGACTGGAGGGAAGATAAGCACATCATGCACTGACACAGTGACACCACCAGTGGGCCCATATATAAAACAGATAGCCAGCCAAGATCATCAAGTACAGAGACAGAGATATAATCCTAGCAATGGCATGCACCCTACATTCAGCTCCAGTTGCATTCAACCAAATGTCCCCCAGACAAAGCTGACAAAGTTTTTTGGTGGCATTAAATGAAAACTGTGAGTGATGGACTTAGGATATATGCTTCTGTACCCATCAAAAGTGAGGCTTATCTTCGGATCTAAGTCCATATTTATTGAGTTGCCTGAAACAGGAAGGAACCGGGTGAAGAACGGAAGAGCGCAAGCTTTTTCCAGATCGAATACAAGAAGCAATGACCTACACCTCTCTGAAACTGATGTAAAGTGGGAGATAGGCATATTAGGAAGTGACCCGTGCTCCAGAGGACTCTAAAAGGAACAGTGGATGCTGGCCATTGAGCCAAGGGTAGGTGAGTATGACGAAGGTCACCTTGAGGACACCTCTACGAGTACAAACTGAAATTCTACAAACACAAATGAGGTAAAGCAGGGTAGCTTCATGGAATCACCTTGTGCAGAGGATCACCATGGCAACAAGGATAGGGAATGATCACACACATAGGGGATATGGGTCTAAAGCATGCAAACTCACTCTCCTGGCTATCAACAGCAAGACTGAACTATAACAAGATGGTTACCAACATCAAATTTCAAAGCCTTTATTTTGCAAAGTGAATATTGTAAATAACACAAATTGATAAATGAAGGTGGGACAGGGAGGGATGCATGAAGAAGAGAGAAAAGTGGGAAAATTGATACAACCTCAAGCAGCCATGTGAATACTGATCATTTGAAATCAGGTAATGTCAGAGAAGAGATAAGGTAATGACTCCAAATACACTTGATTTACTTGCACATTGTTTGGTTTTAAAGGATGAGTTTTCTAGAGATGCAAGTTCAAACATTTCATATCCATCCCTACTCACCAATTAAATTCACTCCTAAAATTTCTTAGAATTGACCTTTTGTCAGGGTTAATACTATACACCGTCCATAGTTTTAATTTAAGATGCATGCCATCATCATCAAATCTTTATTCAGATAACTATTTATCCATAAAAGCAATTTTAAAAAACAAGCCATAAAAGACTTTACATAGATACATTATAATAAAGTTATCTAATAAGCAAAATAGTATATACAGTTATACAATCAAAATCTTAATCCAATTTACATCCTTTATTAGGCTGCACATAAATATATGGCCTAAAGTCCTAAAAAGCCATTAACATCCCTTTCATAAATATCTATTTCCTAAAAAACAGTTTAACCAGATATATCCTCCACAAGTCAAGGTACTGTAAGCTCTAATCTTCATATTTCATACCATCCAATTCGGTTAGTTGTTTTCTTCGAGCAATAACATGTCTAATATACATTGAAACAGCATAATGGACTAGTTCATTCTCGAGTTTACATAGGCATTTAAGTGCATCCTGGTACAAGGGGAGCTTCTGGGGTTGAAAAAGGGGGCGTAACAGACTACTTCTTATATCTCTGAATATGCCTCAAAATAACATGAAATGGACAGTAGATAATTTTGTCCGGCCATCACAAGGGCATTTTGGCAACCCAGGTGGCCCTCCTAGGGCAGGCCACAAACTGATGTGATACGCTCGATTGCATATGTGTCAAAAATAATATCTGCTGGGTATTTTTCACTAAAGATATATACTTAGGTAGACCCGGCTGAGGCGGGATAGCCATATAGCTTAGCTTGTCACAGAAGATTTACCATTCGCACTATTCTCCCTCATGCCCCTCCTATGGTTATTTAACCTCATCACTGCGGCGCGAATTCCACTGCAGTGCTGAAATTCCGATCGCGGGCGTGGTCATGACGGCTCCCAGCCGTCATCAGCACACGCCCACCGTGACTCATGAAACCGGGGAGCCGTCATGAGAATCGAAGAGGTTAAAAACTATTTTAACCCCCTCTTACTAAACTGCAGGATGCTTGCTAGATTGGCGATAGTTACTCCCTCAAAAGGCTCGGTAAGCAATCTACTCACGTAGCTTAACCAAGAGATCTTATAGTACTGGTTGAGATTTAAACAATCAAGTATGACATCTTTTGTCAATTTCGAGGCTGGCTTACTCCATATATTGTACCAGCAAGTAATAGAACTCTGATTGATCAAATCTTTTATGAATAACATGTCCAGCCAGCAAGCCAGCCTGGCGGGGCAATCCGCCCGCCATCCTAATGGGCATCTTAGTGTGATTTCTTGTGTATGGAGAGGAGAGAACACACTACTAAGTATGATTCTGAGTCTCACAGGACTAATCAGTCCTGAATACAAGCGCTACTTATTCTGAGGCTTCGAACTACTCATCATCCCACTGTTATTTGCAGGCTCTGGCTCCAGGGTCTGCAGGCCCCGCTACATGGAAGCCTGTATCAGTTAATTGCCAGCAGATTCTCCATGATGTCAGTCATTGTATGTGCTCATTGTATGTTAAAGCCCAATTGTCTCCAAGCTGCTGCTGTGTGCATAAAACTACCCAACTAAGAGGCTGCAAGAATTCATGCGCTGTCAGTGTCAGGACAATATATTAAGTCAAAAATATTGTGTGGACTAAATATTGTGTCAAGAATATTGAGGATAGATATATTGTGAAGGTAAGTTTCTATGGGTAAGCAAAGTTTTACTATACTTAACTCCACATATATGTACCATGACAATATATATATATACATTTTCAAAGTAAACAGATGTGGTGTTAAAAATAATAAATCTATACTTAGCTATTTGCACTCACTTTCTTGATATTTTGGACCTCGATATGTCTGACATATTGAGTCCTCACAATAGTTTTAGCTTTGATATTCTATCAGCCAACCTCCTCTTTCTAATTTCTGTACTTTGAGAAAAGTCTCCTAGAGAGGTTAGGTGTGTTTCTCTTCTCCCTTATTGCAGGATTATGATCAGGAACACAGATATTCTTGGGGTCACAGAACATCAGCCGGTAGAGACTGAGTCAGCATACCACCTTAGTATTTATGAGAAAGAGTTTGAATAGCTATAGGGCCTCACTTGCCCTTCTAAGTTTTCCAGAGGAACAAGTGTGATGACACCACAGAATGAAACACTCTTGACTCTCTAAGGGATCACAGTACCAGGACACACCATTCGCTCTCTCACTTGTACTTGTCCACAAAAAGAAAAACAAAAGACACAAAGGAAGTTTATAATATTTATTTCAACTTTTGTGCTCTAAGATGAAGTATTTGTGCCACAATTTGACAACAAAAGCACACCATAATTATCATCAGCATGCTTAATAAATCATATATCATAAAAAGTCCTGTCATATTATAAAACAGATTTGCTTAACGCCCCCCCCCCTTTCTATTGAAGCTAAATGATTATATATTTTAGATCTCTGGGATTAGCGGCGGACCCTGTATCATGGCATTCGTAGGTGGATGTTTTACATCTCAGCTGACGCAGCGCTCTTGCTTCGGGATCTTCACTCAGTGTGTGTTTTTATCAGAAACCATGTCCTCGGTTATATGACAAGACATGTGTGCTCACAAACAGCAGCTGCGTGCTCTTGTTATGTCTAAGTGCTAACGTCTGACCGGAGGGAATAACAGGGGGCATTGTGGTTTGATCTGGTCTAGTGTGTTGAGACTTAGGACCAGATGTAGGTAATCCAGATTTACCGATTCTAAAATACCGAATTTTACCATTTCATTATTTTAGAATCGGTAAATTGGATGTAGGTAATCATTCGTATTTTTTACCGAATCGGTAAGATTCGGTAAATACCGAATCATTACTTACCGATTCGGTATTTGCCATTCATCCATATGGGCCTCCAGGCCCATAGGAATGAATGGGAATTACCGAATCGGTAAATACCGATTCGGTAAAAGGGGGAACACAGTCAAGGGTGGCAGGGTGTCACTTTGACACCCTGTTGCACCCCTGAATAGTGCATGAGTGCACATGTGGCACACATACATGCCCTAAGGGCATTTATGTCTGCCACATGGCACTGTCATGAATTGCAAAAAATTGCTTTTTTCAGGGTTTTCGATATATACCACCAACTTGTAGTTGGTGGTAAACAGCGAATCCTGAAATGGGAAAAGCACTCATTTGAGTGCTCCCTACATTAAGGATTCAGTAATTTACCGAATCGGTATTTTAAGAATTCTGTAATTTACCGATTCCTTAAATTACCGATTCAGTAAATTACCGAATCCTTCATTTTGGCCTCCTACATCAGAAAAGCCTAATACCAGTCGGTAACGGACGAAATTCGGTAGTTTCGTCCGCTACCGACCGGTATTAGGCTTCCTACATCTGGCCCTAAATCCCAGGAAAAAAATAGAACACGAAAACATATGTAGGTTCTGTGTGGAAATGTTATGTGGCACGAAAGCAAGTGTGTTATGTAGTAATGGGTGCAAAGGAAAGGTGGCCTACAATGTGTACAAGTAAGCTAACATAGGGAAAACGACAATGGGCCATGTAGGAAACAGACAACACTCTGGATTGGTCAGGATAAAAGCACAATAAAAAAACACTATATAAATGTAATTCCACCTTCTTTCAGGATATTACTTCAATATTCTATCAGACAACCCCCCTGTCTACTTTCTGTACTTTGAGAAAAGTCTCCTAGAGACGTTAGCTGTGTTTCTCTTCTCCCTCTCCCATGTCTCTTTCTTCTAGGATATAACTTTGCTGACAGCAGCAGTGTTAGATACTGTGGTTCAGGAAAGACTGCCTTCAGTCTCAGCAGGGTCTTGTAGAACATGGAACCAACACCCAGGGCCACTCGCTGAACATCTCAGCAGAATCACTTACATGTGTGTTATTGAACAGCAAAGCACACGTGTGATTGAAAAACAAACCCTTTCTTCAGCCCCAGGTCCAGATTAGAACTTCTGAAGGCATAGATGTGGATCAAGTCAAGGCATGTTCCTCACATCTAAGCTTTAAGATGCAGGAAGGAAGGAATTATGTTGTTGAGCATACAGTAGTATTGCTGTCCTGAGACTCTTACTCTCTCCACACAACAAAGAGAACCAGACATGATGAACCTTCTCTTTCAATGTGTCACTCAGTGTCAGCACTGGCAATGGACCGAGTTTGAATTAGCATAAGATTGGAACTTTACCATTAGGTAGGACTGGAAGAAGTAGGGAGAGAGTAGAGTCCGCCGACCTCGCCCTCGCTACAGTCCCCCGCTTCCGAAGAGCGACCTCAGGCGGCAGATCATTCGCCTATCTCGACGCAAAAACCTGGAACACCCTTCCCATCCACCTACGGCAGACCCAAGACCTGCTGACCTTCAGAAAACTCCTCAAGACCTGGGTTTCCGAGCAGTAGCAGCATTCCTCACCCCAGCGCCTTAAGACCCTCACGGGTGAGTAGTGCGCTTTACAAATGATATGATTGATTGATTGATTGACTGTAGGTGAAACAAGTTCATTATTGAAGTTCCAATGTGATATGAAAAAACGGTTCAAACTATTAGTCAAGCTGAGATAAAACCGGTATATTACAAGCAGAATCTATTCAATGTATCAGACAGGGTTGTTGCAGAGATTCTTCTTAGAAACAGAACTATGCCTGGGCCCACAGAACATCCGTATGTCGGTAGTGAGTCACCATACCACATCAGTATCTCTGAGCCCAAATCAAGACTAGTATCGCATCTGCCTTACCAACCTTTACAGAGTAACAGGTAAGTTGGTGGGGGGCGGAGCTAGCCGGCGTCCATGTAAGACGCGCGAGCGCGGAGCTCCTCGCCGATAACCCGCCAAACTCCGGCAAACTTATCCTAAACTACCCTGCCGGCGTTCAAAACAGTGGCGGACCTCAGCACAAAGCCCCGGCAGGACGGCGACCCCTTTGTCCGGCGGAGAACGGGAGCGGTGAGACTTGGCGACGGAGCTGACGGAGCAGCGGCAGCCCAGGCCGCGATCCCCGACCTACGCTGCAGAGCTGCCCGGGTTACGTCGCAGTACGTGCGGCGAGTGTGATCGAGGCGGTCCCGGCCACCTACACAGACACCTTGCTGGTTGGCGCGCACTCGGACGGTGCTGGAAGCAACAATGAGGACCGGCCCGACCCGGTAACCACGGTGTGCAGGAGCACACGGAGTGCGGAGCGCACGTTGGCGGTGGGAGCATCCCCGAAGGCGAGAAGCACAGCTAGCTACCACCGCGTGGTGAAGGGCCATTGGAGGGACGGTGAGTGCTCACTCCCAGGAACCGGAGCAGCTCGGCCACCCGCTAGAGAAGCAGCCAGCGAGGGGCACTGCACGGGGGTGAGGCCCACGGGGCGACTGACATCTGCAAGCCGGTGCTCGCGGCCGCCATCTTGGGCGCCGGTCCCGCTGTGTACCACCCTGGTCGTGGGGATCCCCTGACGCTTCGCCCACCGCAGAGCCTGGTCTCTAATCACGTGTGGTGGACCTCACACCTCTGGCCGGACGGCTGTATGTCTACTAGAAATACCATGGGGAAGGGGGACAGATCGCAGCCCAAGCTCTCCTTCGACCAGAGGAAGACGAAGGGGGCCGAGGGGACAACACAAACCACCCCTCCACGCCCGGCGGTATCCGAGAACTCTCTGTGCACGGAGATCCGGGACATGCTGGGAAGCATGGAAAGAGGTCTGCAAGGCAGCATGGCGGAGATCAGCACCAAGATCGATGCGTTGACGTACCGGATGGACCGCATGTCCGAGAGGGTGGACAAGCACGCGGAGAGGCTAGACATGGCGGAGAGACGACTTACAGAGGCGGAAGAGGCCCAAACGGAGTGGGATAAGGACCGCAGACAGTTTGGCCGACTGCTTCAGGTGATACAAGATAAGACGGAGGATTTGGAGGCGCGCTCGAGGCGCTCCAATCTACGCATTACGGGAGTAGCGGAATCCACAAGTACCGGTAAAATGGAGCCGTTTGTGGAGAAGCTCCTTCAGACCCTGCTGGGGGAGGATGTCTTCTCCCCTATGTTCATTATTGAGAGGGCTCATCGCACCCTGGGGCCGAAACCACAACCGGGCCTCCCCCCGCGACCGATTATAGCGAAACTATTAAATTACCGGGACAGGGACTTGGCGTTGCGACTGGCCAGAGAGAAGGGGAAGCTACAGTACGAGGGCATGAACATCTCACTATTCCCAGACTTCACGGCGAGAGTACAGGAGGAAAGAAAGCGGTTTGCCCCCTACAAGAAGCAGCTGAAAGACCTAGGCCTCGACTACGCCATGCTGTATCCTGCGAGGCTTCGCATCAACAGACAGGGTCACTCCCACTTCTTCACCGACCCCGCTGAACTTAAGAAATCCTTGAAGGAATGGGAGAAGGACATCCGCAATAACCAGAGGAGTCAGCGGGAGGACTTGGAGGACACATCCCGCTTGGATGAACAGGAGTAGCCGGACTCGAGAGCGTCGCTTCTGACCTGGAGGCGCAAGGAGGAGCTGGAATGGCACGCTGTCACTGCGGCCCCGTAGAGATGTGACTTTGGGGTGAGATCTACCTGGTTCTTACCGGGATGGTTTATCTGCGCTGTGGTCTGGGGGGGTGGGGGGGTTGCCTGATTTGCGGGGGGTCGGCTGCGGGGTAGTCCGCCGCACATAAGGGTCTGGACTTAACAAACTGCGAAGACTGGAGCTGGCAGGGCTCAAAGCCACTGGGCGGGGGGCGGGACGGGAGCACGCGTGTGGTTACTAGCTCTGGTCTCACTGCTGAGTAGTTGGCTGGCTAGATTCCTCTGCCCCTGCGCTTTTGGCTTTTAGCTCCTTCGGGGGCTACTTGGGGTTCAGTAGAAATCATTGTTGAGTAGGGAGGGATGGCGGGTGGTGATGAGTCCTGTCTGACCGGGTTGGGGATGGTCGGCTGTGGGTGGGTGGGTGGCTGTTCTTTGGTTCACCTGTTTGGTCTGTTGTGTGGGACGTATGTGGGTGGTGTTCGGGGAGGGTTTTTGTGTGTTCATAGTTGTGGAAACGCTCACGGCAAGGAGTGTACATGGTTCGGGGGGACGCAATGTGTAACGCTGTGTGTTGCTGCTTATCGGATGCCCTTGGTGGGTGCCCTTATGGTGGGGAAGACTACCCCTGCTGCCCGTGGTCTAATGATTGAACAGTTGATTTGCAATGTCGAATGTCGCCCTGACTGATCGCACACATGCCCCGCACTCTCTCAAACTGATGACGTGGAATGTACGGGGCCTAAATGATCACCGCAAACTGAGGAAGGTTACCAGTTACCTACATCCCCATAAGGTGGATATAGCCCTGTTGCAGGAAACTCACCTACCCATTCATAGCAGGATGTTACAGACGCGAGGGTTGGCGGGACACATAGTGGCATCTGGCTTTACAACACACTCTAGAGGGGTACTGACCTGGGTTAACCCGTCCTCACAACTGAAACTGTTCCCGGTGGAGGTAGACACTGAGGGGCGGTATGTCCTGTCCAGATGTGTAGGCAAAGGGCTTGATCTCATGCTTGTTAATGTTTACGGACCTAACTATGTCAACACTGACTTCTATGCAGCCCTGTCTGCACTATGTAGGAAGCACAATCACCCAGGGTTGTTGTGGGGAGGTGATTTTAACTTTATCTTTGACCCCGAGAAAGACCGCTCCTCAGGACCAGCCCGAAGGCCGGTGGCCTCAGCTGCCTATATGACCACCGAAATGCTCAAACTAGACTTGGTCGATGTCTGGAGGGAGAAGCACCCCTCGCTCGGTGGCTTCACCCACTACTCGGCCTTCCATAATGTCCACACACGTATAGACTACTGGTTGGCGTCGTCTTCGGTCCAGCGGAGTATCGACAAATGTGAGGTGCTGCCACGCACCCTCTCTGACCACTCTCCTGTGATGTTACATATCACCACCACCAGGAAAGGTATTCCAGCATTTACCTGGAGGTTCCCCCCCTTTGCCCTGCTTGACGAGGTGTTCCGGGGTGAACTGGCGGAGGATATTGAGGGGTTCTTTGCTGCGAATCTGGGCTCGGTAGATCACTTCTCTACGGTCTGGGAGTCGTTTAAGGTCTTCACCAGAGGCATGGCTATGTCCAAACACTCCAGTACACTGCGCTCTATTAGAAGGGAGTTGACTGCGATGGAGGCCAAATTGGCGGACTTGGAGGATAAACTGCTCAGAGACCCTGGCCCAGAGGCTGACTCAAGATTCGCTCCTCTGTTAACAGAATACCAGGAACTGGCGGACAGGGAGGTCCTCTTCATGGGGAAATATGCTACGGCCCGCGCCTACGGTGAAGGGGACAGGCCAGGCGCACTTCTGGCACGCATGGTGCGGAACTCGCGCAAACCGCTAGTTGTAGAAGAACTGACCACCCCCGAGGGAGGCGTGGTCACGGATGAGGAGCAAATCCTGACGACTTTCCGCCGATATTATGCGGACCTCTACCAATCCAGGTCCCTGGGCGTAGAGGACGCTATAGACGACTACCTGGGGCATATAGCTATGCCATTTTTGCGGAATTCCGACAGAGAGTTCCTTATGGCCCCCTTTCATGGGGACGAAATACTGGAAGCCTTGGCGGGCATGAGGGCGGGCAGCGCTCCGGGTTCTGACGGGCTCACGGTGGGCTTCTATAAAGCCTATGCTGGGATCTTACTTCCTCATTTGATCACTCTCTTTGATGAGATTTGCGAGGATGGGGAAATGCCCCTCACGATGCGGGAGGCACTGCTTGTTACAATCCCGAAACCGGGGAAGCCATTGAACATGTGCAGTTCCTACAGGCCCCTCAGTCTGCTGAATGTGGATGCTAAAATATACGCGAAGGTACTGGCCAATCGGCTAGCCCTCCTAGTCCCGGAACTGGTAGCACCTGAGCAGTCTGGGTTCGTACCATGTAGAAATCTGACGTACAATATACGCACAGTCCTGGGTACCATGCAACATGTGCGACAGGAGAATAAAGCACTGGCGATTTTCCTGGATATGGAAAAGGCATTCGACTCTGTCGAATGGCCGTTCATGGTCCGGGTGCTTCGGAAGCTAGGTCTGGGTGAACCATTTCTGCAAAGGGTTGGCGCGCTGTATCACCGACCGTCAGCCAGACTGAAACTGGGGGACAGGGTGTCAGCACCGATCCATATCGGCAGAGGGACGCGGCAAGGCTGCCCCCTATCACCTCTTCTTTATGCGCTGGTGGCGGAACCGCTTGCTTGTGCCATCAGGGAGTACCACAGCTTGGAGGGGATCAGCTTCCCCAGCTATAAGATAGGCATATCTACGTACGCAGATGACACCTTACTATACGTCCGTGACCCGGAGGCTAACCTGGCATCAGTCCTCAGAGAGGTGGTTCGATTCGGCGCGCTCTCAGGACTACGTGTGAACTGGGACAAATCTATCGCATTCCCCCTCACACCTGTGACGCAGCCCTTCCCTGTGGAGTACCCGCTAAAGTGGACGACTGACTCGGTGAGATACCTGGGCATCCACTTACACACCGACCCGGAAATTCTTGTCCGTGATAACTACGGCGTTGCCTTCGCCAAACTGGTGGAGGATGTGGACGCTTGGTGCAGGCTCCCACTGTCATTATTGGGCAGAATAGCTATAATGAAGATGATTGTCCTGCCCCGGTTTCTGTTCTTATTCACGAATCTACCGGTGGTGCTCTCGAGGGCCTTCTTTAAACAACTCACGCAGGTTCTCATTCGGCTGGCATGGGCTGGCAAACAGCCCAGGATACGGTGGGCGACACTCATTCTCCCCTGCGAAATGGGGGGCCTGGGGGCCCCTGACATGGAACGATACTATCGCGTAGCACAGGCTACCCACTTGCACTCCTGGGTTCACGGAGAGGCGCGTACACCGCACTTGCTCCTGGAGCGACTGTTCGCGGACCCACTCCCACTGCCAGCAACGATTAGTCTTCCGCTTGATCGGTCGGTCGGGCGCCTTGACTCCCTTAAGGCGACTAACCATGCATGGCATGCACTGGTGCGCGCCCGTGATTGTGATCGATTGTATTCACCCCTGATGCCGATTGAATGGGCGCTGTGGTTGAGCCCCTTGAGAGAAAAGGGCGTTGTAGAGTCCCTCCGTTCTTTAGGCCTGGAAAGGATGGAGGATCTGTTCGAGGAGGGCACACTTAAAACTTGGGGTCAGTTAGCTTTGAGGACTGCGAGCCCCACACTGCTACAACAGTTTCAGTTCCACAGACTGCGATCGGCTTACCGAGACGAGTTGGGCCCGTCTATGGAAGAGCCTGAGGAGATCCCAGAGTTGTCCTATATTATTAAAACTAAGTCCTCGGCTAAACTGCTCTCGTCGGTCAACAAGTTAGGCGTAGCACACCAGAATCTAATGCAGTCTAAAGCCAGAGAGGCATGGCAGGAGGATCTGCTATCACCCATAGATGATGCCATGTGGAGGTATTGCTGCTCCAGCACCCGCAAGATCTCACTCAATGGCAGGCACAGGCTGGTGCACTTTAAGTTCCTCCAAAGGGTGTACTATACCCCAGAGCGACTGCACCGCTATGGCCTGCGGCCCACGGCGGAATGTGAGCGCTGTCGCACCCAGGTCGCTGACTTCTTCCACATGGCGTGGCTCTGCCCCGGTGTGCAAGACTTCTGGAATGCGGTATTTGCGGAACTTGATCAAATGCTAGAAGAAACGCTCCCCAGGACACCGGCGCTTGCTTTGCTGGGCTTTTCTAAACCGCTCCCGCCATCACTTCGCCGACTAGCGGATATGGCGTTGTTGCTCGCCAGGAGAGTAGTTGCGTCCTGCTGGATGCGCGGACCGCTGCCCACCGTGGCGAGGTGGAAGAGGGATCTGCGCTTTTGCTGTACCCAAACTGAGCTGTACAGTGAACTGTTGCCACCTAGAAGTAGGCCAAAAAACTTCTGGGACCTCTACAAGGAGTACTTACGGAAGGGGGAGGAAGGTGATTCCGACACATCTGAGGTGGTGGATCTCCAGGACCAAGTTTTGGAATAAAGGGCTGGGCGGACGGGGGGGTTCCCCTATGGGTAGGAAAGTGGGGAGATTGCCGAGGGGGGCGCTGGGACACACAAGTAGTCACCTACGTGGGAGGGCTTAACGGGGGGGGTCACTAGAGGGTTCGGCCATTGATGACATGGGTTGGGAAGTAGCACGGGACATGGTTTTTACACGACACGTTTACACGGCAGGTTTACTCTGAATCAGACTGACTGGGCATTCCACGGAACACACTGGGGAGGGAGGGTAGAGTGGGGAGTTGGGGTTAGGGTAGGTTTATGGGTATTTTAGTTCTACTATTGACCTTGCACACACCAGACCTTCCCTGCGAGCTGTTGTTAATGAATAATCAGAAGTCGTGCTGTGATTAGTGCTGCCTTGATGGGGAATCTACTATCACTACAGCTGAGCTGAGTCCACTAAATGACGCCGCCGGGCCCCCGGGATGCCGGCAATCATGGCTGTGTAACATCTTTGCCTGAGGACTTGTTTGGTCCCGGTAGCCACGAACTGTATGCTTGCTATGGTATTTGTAACGACGCTGGTATTGTTGCTAATAAAGGTCTTTAAAAAAAAAAAAAAAAAACAGGTAAGTTGGTGCCCCAGAACGCAGACTGTAGACCCTTTCAGGCATCCTGGGAGCAGGCAATCACTTTTCATTAGCTCACTCATACATATCAAATTCAAATGTTCACATTCAAATTTCAAATTCAAATTCAAATTTCAAATTCAAATTTCAAATTTCAAATTTCAAATTTCAAATTCAAATTTCAAATGTATTGTTTGATTACCAAAAATCACAACAAAATATTAAAACCATGTAACTCATACGTATCCACAATGCAAAGACATGATGCAAGCTTACAATATTTATTATACCTATTCTGCTCTATTTTGCAATAGCTGCTCTGCAAATAAAAGACATACGTAAGTACAAAATGTCGTTTAGCATAATCAACAAACTGTACACAATGAAAAGGCCTGTCATATTGGAAGACATTTGTGCCTAAACCTACCCTCACTATAGAAGCACAGTGATATATTAGAGATCGGTGGGATTTGTGGGGGACCCCATCCCTGGCATACATAGGTAGTTGTTTTTCATCCCAGCCAGCAGAGGTTTTTCTCGTCTCAGAACCTTTTCATGATGTGAATGTGTCCTCCCTGTTTTCAGAATGACAAATTTTGTTTTTTATGATTGAGACTGGACAGTTTTTTTATGACCTTGTAGGAAATGTTCTGTATAAATTCCCAGCAGAAGAACTGAAAAATAAAATATGTACAGGCTTTTTCTAAAATAAATGTATAGCACAAAAACAAGCCTGTTCAAGCAAAGGCAGCATAGTACCTTTTAGAAATACACAGCAGGGGTATTCATATCATCAGATAGCTGTAGGAGGTATTCAGTTCATCAGATAGGATCGTGCATAGTATCAGGCGTAGGAGGTATTCAGTTCATCAGATAGGGTCATCTGCGTTAACGTTGAATTCAGTTCTGGGTCCTGTGAGGAAGAAACAATAGAGATCATGAAGACGCTCCTCAGCCTAGGTTTGGGGTTAGTCAGGAGCTTAGAACAACATTATAGTTTGCATATGTTCTTTAGCAATTAATAATCCATATTGTGATAGGAGGACACAACTACCGTTTAAACATCATGTGCCTGCAATGTTTTAAATGCATTTTATTAAATTCTTAACTTTGTGTCCTTGTAGGCTGATTGGAAGCGAGGGGAGGTATAGACAATAGAGACACCGTTCCATGTCTTCAGACTCTACATAACCAGAGTGTGGTTTTGAGCACTCCTGTAATTAGACTGCTTGTTCTCCAGGAAAAATTCCTCTTTCCCTGGAGTTTGAGGGGACTCTGTAACCTGAATGTTCTCAATGATTTAAATGTTTTTGTGCTACATCTGCTATCTGCACATTTTTATTTTGTCAGGTTTTAATGGGATCTCATGCTGAATAATAGTCCTGAAGGGGTCTACATGTCCCTCCATTATAGGTTAAGGACCTTAGATGGGTATAATATGTATAACAAAACCTGTGCCCACCAGGATCCTTTCAAGTTATCGCTTCTCCGCTACAATTCCCAACACAGTCGATGAGAGGTAAAACCCTCTCATCGGGCACGATTCACAGAACTAACTTAAGACAAAATCCTAAACTTACTACTTTTGGTATTCACAGAAGTTAGGATTTCGTCTTAAGGTTGTTTTAAGACAGACTTAAGACAGACTTAAGGTAGGATTTTGTCTTAAGTCTGTCTTAAGTCTGTCTTAAGACAAACTTAAGACAAAATCCTAACTTCTGTGAATACCAAAAGTAGTAAGTTTAGGATATTGTCTTAAGTTAGTTCTGTGAATCGGGCCCAATGTCACTAAATTCTCTGTTTTCTTCTTGGGAAGCAGCCTGAAGCAGTTGCATGTTCCTGCTTCCATCAGCTACTGCTCTTGTATACAGTTATCCTGTTCTTGTCTAGGAAGACCACACAGCTGGTCCCCCGGCAGTGTAACCTTACTCTGAGTCTTGTCCGTCGTAGGTCCGAGTCCACTACCCCCCACACTGCCCCTCCCCCGCCTCACCTCACCACCCAGCAGAACTCCCTGGGCGAGTCGCCACTGAGTGCAGCCCTTGAGAAGGGTCTTTAGGGAGTTGCAAGGAATGTACCGATGGACGCGCAATCCATCCAACAAGACGTGAAGAGTAAACTCACTGACTAACTATTGATATACAGCATCGGACAACTTGAGTGCTGTAGTTTGACAGCAATTAGATTAAGCATTAGAAGAAGACATCTCATATTTAGCTATTATCGTGACATTTAGCGGACTCCATTTTGTATTCATGGCAGCCATTTTGTTTGCTACATGCTGCCACGAGCCGATGTGCTTTGTCCTATCTTCCTGTTAACTGCGCTTGAAATCTGCCCGGCAATGAGTTATATTTAGCATCCCCCACTTTCTCGCATGCTCAGTAGGGTCTGCAGCTGTTAGTAATTATTAACAGACAGGAATGTGTTTACTAGTTCCCAAAACCGTTAACTCCTCCCACTTATAGATTGTGCCTTTTTATATGATCTTATATGTACATAAAACTCGCTTCTGTGTTTATACCGCTTTCTTTTGAGCTCCTGTGTGGGTACAAAAGGACAATGCTATTTTAGTTTGTGGTGCTACTTCTTGCAATACCGAAGGGTACTGTTTGAAACGTAGCACCACCTCATGAGGTGTAATAAATGTTATCTTTTCTATTCTAGTTTCTGTGCCAACTTCTTCCTATATGGTCTGAGGAATGTGTGCAGAGAAGGGCGAACCCCTTGCACTGGTAGGCCTTGCTGAGGCTTGCTAGGACATGAGGGGCCTCTTGGTGTTGTCATCTTCACTACCTTCATCATTTAATTAAATCTGGATTTACTTCTTTTCTTCTCATTTTCAATTCCCTTGCTCTGTATTGTAAATTTACAGAACCAAAGTGTTCTTGGTGAGAGAGGGAACTGGAGCAGAAACACTGTTTGATGGCATGACCTCGGAGCTAAGTGGCCTGGGTTCAAATCCCAGCTAGCAATTCACCAATTTTTGAGATCCTGGGAAAATGAAGGGACCTCGATGTACACTGGTTTCATTCTCTCCGAAAACTGGTGATACCGAAGGGCAAAAATACCAGTCACATATTTTAAGTGAAAATGAGCAGGGCTCCTTTCAGGAAAAAGGGCAGAGTTCGACCATCCTTTACAAAATATTTCTAGAAAACGGGACCAGATCATACATTTTACAGCATAGGGCTTGATTTGATATCCCGTCAAACGAAATAAAAATTCTGCTATATCCTATGTGATTTATATTTCGGTGGACCAGATATCCACCACCGTTGTGATAGAGTAACCCGTTCATCAGCATCTAAGTCAGACCCATAGTTTTTCAATAAAATTAGCTAGTAATGCATAGATTGTTGAGATTATTCTGAGAGGAAAGACATTGAACATTTAGATACTTGAGTATCTGCCATGATACCCTAAAGCATTACTTTTCAGCATCAGCAAATCATTTATGTGTACATGAAGCACTTGGATGTATAATTTTTTCAGGCTGTGGGATCTGGCAATGTCTGCGAGGGGGGTCATGTAGCTGTTGAACAAGGTGGTGCTGACGGATGATCCTTGGGGTATGTCGCTTACAATTTTCTTGGGTTCATACATGAAGGGAGGCAGCCAGACGCTCTGTGTGCATCCTGTGAGCAATGAGGCAATCTGCTTTGGGGCCTTTTGCTGTATGCCGATGTTGTTGAGTCTGTTGAGGAGTTGTGGTCGGATATGGTGTTGAACGCAGCCGAGAGGTTAAGGAGGATCAAAGCTACAGTCTCTCCATTGTTGAGAGGGGTTCTGATGTCGTCTGTGGTAGCGTTCAGCGCAGTCTCTGAACTTTGGTTGGATCGAATCCCGATTTGAAGGCGTCAAGCAGGTAGTTTTGTTCCAGGTATCCGGTGAGCTGTTGGTTGACGGCCTTTTCGAGTACTTTGTCATGGTAATGGAGCAAGGAGATTATTCAATAATATTTGAGTTTGCTGGGGTCAAAGCAGGATTTCTTTAGGAGGGGTCTGACCTTTGCGTGTTTCCAGCTGCCTGTGAAGGCTGCTGTGGTGATGGAAATGTTGATGATGCTGGTGAGTTCCTTGCTGATTTGATTGGTTCTGAGGTTCAAAACCCAGTTGGAACAGGGGTCAGTGGGTGCCCCAGAGTGGATGGATGCCATGATGGCCATGGTGGTCTGTGTGGTCAGTGGAGGCCATGTGGTGATTGTTTGGCTGGCGTGTGCTGGTTGGCCGAGACTGTTGATGTTGAGCAAAGTGGTTTGGGCGTCAAAGTTGTTGGTGGCGATCTTGCTGTGGTAGTCCGAGAGGGTGTATGAGAGTTCTTGAGAGGGGTGCATTTTGTTCTATGTGGCTGCTGGGTTAGAGAATTTCTTAATTCTTTTTTATAGTTATTTCATGTTGTAGGCTGCTATATCGATACAGGCTGTGATGTCTGATCTCTTGGCTTCCTTGATGCTCAGGTTGTAATTGCTGAGGGCTGCTTTGTGAGCAGCTCTGGCTGAGGGGTTTCTGGAAGAGTGTCATAATTTCTCGAGTCAGTAGCAGTTAGGCTTGGTGGTTCTGACCTCAGGGGTGTAACAGTTGGCTTGTTTTGAGATTTTGGTGTTTTTTGCTTGTTTTGTCGGGTGACACTTTTGATGCATGTGGTGATCCGTGCAGAGAAGTTCTGGGGGACCTGTTCTAGATCTGATGAGGCATCGGGTTGGGTGGTGCAGAGGGCCTAAGTCCACTGTGTCTCTTTTACCTTCCGCCAGCTGCAGTGGGAGCTGTGATGCTTGCTGATGATGTGCTGAGCACCAGAGGTGATATGAATGATGGCATGGTCAGACCAGGTGAGTTCTGTGATGTGGCTGAATTTGACTCTGTCTCTAGAGGTGGAGATGGGATTGAATGTGTGCCCAGCTTTGTGCGTGAGTTCAGTGACCAGTTGGGTGAGGCCAATGTTGTTCAGGTTCTCTAGTAGGGTGGTAGAGTTAGCGTTGTTGGTCTAATCGATGTAGAAATTGATGTCGCTGAGTAGGTCACAGTGGTAGGAGTCAATGGCTAGGGGGGCGATGAGGTTGGAGATTGCATTGCAGAAAGCTGGTCAAGGTCCCGGGTGTCTGTATACAAGGGTGCCTCTTATCGTTGTCTTGGCATTGGCCTGTAGTTGGAAGTTGAGGTAATCGATGAGAGGTGTGTGGTCTCACTTTGGTGGCGATTAATCAAATGGTTTCCTTGAAGATAATGGCAATGCCTCCACTTTGTTTGCTAGTGCAATTGCAGTGTATCATCTTGTAGCTGTCGGGGTTTCAGGAGATTGCTGTGGCCTGCTTGCAGAGGGATGCATTGGAGAATGTTCAGGTTGTATGTGGATTTTAGGGGAGATGTGGTGTGGGATCTTGTGTAGATTGGTGATCTTGTATTGCATGAGAAACAGCAATGGCGGCAGGTGAAGGGTCCTTTGGTTGCTTGTGGGGCGGCGGTGCAGCAGTTGTTGTTTCAGTGTGTGAGGTCTAGGTTCAGGAACTCCTCAGCAGTGTAGTGGAGGATGACGGGAGGGCCAAGGCTCGTGGTGCTGGGCGTGATCCAGGAGAGGACAGGTACCGGCAGACATGCCTTTTGCCTGCTGTGGAGCTGCACTGCAGCCTCCATTAAGTAGGTCCTGAGGGGAGGGTCCCGTTCTGGGTGGCAGAAGAAGGGAAATGGCAGAAGGAGTAAAATGATGGGAAGAATGAAGAAATGAGCAGAAAAGGGCAAAACAGAGCTGAAAAAGGCAAACTAGAGTACAGAAAAACAGAGCACAGAAAAACAAACAGAAAAGGCCAAAAACAGAGCAGAAAAGGGCAAAACAGAGAGCAGAAAAACAGAGCACAGAAAACAAGCAGAAAAAAAGTCAAAACAGAGCAGAAAAAGCCAAAACAGAGAGCAGAAAAACAGAGGGAAGAAAAACGAGAAAAAAAAACAAAATAGAAGGCAAGAAACGAGCAGAGGAGGTTCAAGCGGAGGGCAAGTGGAGGGTAGCAGGTCTACAAGGCAGTAGTGGACTGCCGACGAGCTGGGCGAAGGTACTGTTGCAGGGGGAACAGGCAGGAGGACCTGCTCCTTATTTTATTATTTAAAACATAATTTAATATAACTTAATTAACTATTTCTAAGCAAAATATACCTAAACTACACAAACATAAGAAATTCAAAAGTTTTGGTTGCAAGTTAATTTGCACCCTGCCCAAACAACACCTTACTTCACAGACCTTTGTATACAGTGTTGTGAACTCGCTAGGCAGACTTCCCCCAAGCGCCTTAAGACCCTTCCGGGTGAGTAGCGCGCTATACAAGTGTTGATTGATTGACTGCAGTCTTCTAATAAAAGCCACAAGTGCCCACATTGTATTATTCTTATTAGCACACTGCCCACCGGGGTGCCCATCAGGGAGTTCTGTCCTCAGTGTGAGGTTGGTGCTGAGCCTTACGCAGTGCTGGGCCACTGAAGGGCGAACCAGTAACTTACAGTCTCCCGTCCGTTCTAGGCCCCTCAGTGGATACATTAGGAGGCAGGTTGCAGTGTCCTCATTGTTGGAGGCTGCTACTGCTTTGTCTCCCGCTTCTCACTCAGTTATAGCCACAGATATAAAGATGTCAGAGGCTGCCTCCTAAGTGAAGTCTTCATGACATACATACATGACATAAATACAGAACATTGTCAGAGGATGGGGATAGCCATTCTGCTCAGTCTGTAAACTTTATCCCCAAATCCAGTATCCCAATGCCCACACCTGATCGGACAGAGAATGTTGTATACCAGGACTCAGCAGTTATAAGGCCTTTTCTGGTACAGCTCAGCCCTCTCCTGTTCACTTAACACAGCTCAGCAACTTGCCTTGCTGCGCTGCCTCAGCTGTCAGTAAATCTAGGCCAGAATGTTTTACTGGAAGGGTAGGTGTCCTGTAAAGGTCTTACACAAATGAGCATGCACACATCTGTGCACCATAGTGCAAAGGGTATGCGGTGCACTAGGCAGCCTTTAAGAGCTTCTGTGCAGAGGAGGACAGCAGTAGTAGGCCAGTTTAAATTAATACTTTGGTTGGTCTGTTGTGCGTTGCTAAAAATAATATATCTACCTCCCCAGAGTGTTTTATCGCCTCAGACATTCTTTCCATTCGTGTGACACTGGCCCTTTTTGTTGCTTTTCTATGGGGCTGAAGGTAGTACAGATATTGCAGTAAATTGAAGAATGTGACGTATCCCATGGTTTACCTTTGCAGGTGGTCGTATGTTGCCTGATCTCCATGCTTTAATGCCTGCAAGCAAAAGAGACAGTATTAAGACGCCTTCAGCAGATACAAACCTGGATTGTCTTGAGATGAGCAGTCTTACTCTGACTTTTGTTCTGTGGTATTTATTTTATTTATTTCCTCCATTCTATTTGCTATATCGTTTCTTTTGTATTATGTTATTGTTATGTAATGTTATTGTATACTTGATGTACATGAAAGGAGGCTTGTATTTCACATGGCACTGAATAGGAGTGATTTCAGTGAGGGGATGAACAGTGGAATGGAATCTCCTACGGTCCTTGATCATAGGCTTCCACCAGCATCAGGACAAAGTGAGGGCAGGCCCTCTGTGTGGATACGGCCCTCTACCTGGTTTATAAAGCCTTTCTTTGAGCTCATCTCAAACTGATGACTAGATAACCCTTCTTGTCTGATTAGGAGTCTACTCTATTATTAGGGGTGGGTGGAATTCGTGTAATCATGTTATGCAAATCTCCGCGAAACGGTAAAAAATCTATGCAAACACGCAGAAATTCCCCGAACATGCGGAATTGCTTGTTCGCAATGCTTTTTTACTGTTCGCAATAGCTGTTTGCGTGCTCGGAAGAAATATCTCTCGAACACGCATTTGAGAACGCGAGCAAGCAAAGAATTTTGTGAAGTCGTGGAACGCACAATTTTGGGCAATTTCACGTGCTCCGCGGAACGCGAAATTAACCAAATTCTACAAACGGAACGGAATTTACCGCCCAGGTCTAGCTATTATACCCTACAATGAAGATCCTAATCCTGAAAGGTTTTTAGTGTCAGATAAGCAATGGGCGCTCTGCCATCAGTAGGCGCATATGTAATGTTATGTTATGTTATGTTATGGGTGTCTTTTATAGCCCTCGGCTACTCCGAAGAGTGTCCCGGCGCTTTCTAACCCACAACAGACTGCAGAGGGCAAGCACAAAGGAGAGAGAAAGCAAGCAAATTACTGACCAAAGAGCCACATCTTCAGACCCTTTCAGAAGGCCAGCAGATTAGATGTACTGCGGAGCGGCAAAGGAAGGGCATTCCAAAGCTGGGGCGCCAAGCGTTTAAAGGAACGCCCCCCCACCCTTGCTTTCCTGACAGCAGGGACAACGGCAAGATAGAGAGATTCCGATCTGAAGGCTCTAGCCGGTTGGTAGAAGGCAAGCCGTTTCTGAATATATTCAGCTCCCACGGCATGGAATGCCTTATGCGCCAGCGTAAGTGCTTTAAAAAAAATCCGCTTCCGAATAGGCAGCCAATGTAAAGAATGTAAAAGGTCCGAAGCTCTCGCTTGGCGATGTAGGCCAAAAATGGCACGTGCCGCCGAATTCTGGACCACCTGTAGTCTTTGAAGAAGGTATTCAGGCAAACCCAAATATAAGACGTTGGAATAGTCCAGCCTCGAACCAATAAGGGCCTGGAACGTGATCTTCCTATGCGCCAGCAGGAGCAGGGGAAGAAACTTGCGGAGCATCTTAAGGAGGCCAAAACAGACGCCGGTCAGTCCAAGGATCTGGGACTTTAGCGTCAAGCCATTGTCAATCTTGACCCCTAAGATCTTGGCAATCAAAGAAGATGACGCAGGAGGGAACATATTCACCGGCCACCACTCCTGCCAGCTCGGGTCAGACTGACACCCGAAGAAGAGCACCTCAGATTTATCTGGGTTACACTTGAGGCTGTTTCGCTGAAACCATTCGAAAACAGCCCCAAAACACCCTTGGATGCTCTCTCCGTCAAACTCAACCCACTTCCCACAAGTGAAAAGGAGCTGGGTGTCATCGGCGTATGACACGATCTGAGCCCCAAAAGACTCCGCAAGCACCTCCAAAGGGGTCATAAAGATATTAAAGAGAGTCGGGCTCAGCACCGAGCCCTGCGGGACTCCGACCTTATAAGGCGGTACTTCGGCCGAGTACGGAGGGGCCCAGACCACCTACCGGCGACCAGCCAAATAAGATCGAAACCAGCTCAACACTGTCCCTCTCAGACCGATCTCATAGAGCCTGCTGAGGAGATCTTTTATGAGGGACGGTGTCAAAGGCCGCCGACAGGTCGAGCATTACCAACATGGCTCTTCCTCCTGCATCCAGCACTTCCTTGATAGCCTCATTGATTTCCAATAGTGCCGTTTCGGTGCTTAAGTTGGTCTGGAAGCCAGACTGGGTGGGGTGCAGCAAACTGTGGGTTTCAAGGAAAGTAGAGAGCACACTGTGCACATGCCTCTCTACTATCTTTGCGAGAGCAGGCAGGAGGGAAATCGGCCTATAATTAGCATGTAGCTCGGGGTCCAGACCCGACTTTTTAAGTAGTGGGACAACCATCGCCTGCTTCCAAGCAGCGGGAACCACACCACTGGTCAGCGACAGATTGAGCAGGGGATTAACCAGCGGATTCATAACCTCCGCCATCCTGGCCAATAATTTAGCAGGTATAACAAGGAGAGAGGTAGGGAGAGTACACTGACACTCTTGTTCCCCGGTCAGTAATCAATAAACAAAAGAAGAGTGTCTATGAAAAAGGCTAAGCCGTTCTAGGGAGCACAATAACAACCACACTGGGATGTTGAAGAAAGCCCTCACTCACCACCTAGTGATGACATGCTTCATCATCGGGCCCCACCAAAGAGACCGAGTGTCTCTTTGGTGTGCTGCAACGCCAGGATTACTGCGGAGCGGGATAGTGAGTTTAGGGCGTGTTGAGTGCAAAGTGGACTAGTGAGTGGTGGGGGTATTAAAATAGTCTGTAGTGTATCTGAGGTAACAATTTTAATAAATGATCACTAGAGACAAAAGATATTAAAATATAATTCCCTCACATATTTTAATATCTTTTGGTGGGGCCCGATGATGAAGCATGTCATCACTAGGTGGTGAGTGAGGGCTTTCTTCAACATCCCAGTGTGGTTGTTATTGTGCTCCCTAGAACGGCTTAGCCTTTTTCATAGACACTCTTCTTTTGTTCAAAAATTTAGCAGGACAAGAGTCTAAAGGTGACCCCGACTTAAGCTTCATCAGGAAATCCTGAGATGCGGAATCAGAGAGAGATGGAAACTCTGAGAGGATGGGTCCAGAGCCAGCTATCTGATTCAGCTGGTCCCCTGAGCTGATGACAACAATCGGGCCCAAAGAAGAAAATGAATCCTGAATCCGCTTGATCTTGGTGGCTAGTGGGATCACCCACAACTCAGAAAACTCATGATGCAACGCATTTGCATTGGGGGTCATAAACTCCTTCACAATAGTGAAAATTTCCCTGCAGGAATTCGAAGCTGTCTCAATTCTCGCAGAAAATAATTATTTTATTCTAACAGAATGACCGCATGATAGGCCTTGATAGCCGCCCTATACGCTGCCTTGGCCCCAGTATCATACTGCTGGCACCAAAGCCTCTCTGCTACCTTACAATTGCGCCGTGCCAGAGCCAAAGCCTCCGTGTACCAAGGAGCAGAGGCCCGTGTAGATGTTTTCCGGGGAACAATCTCAGGGGCTAATTCATCCAGCCGCTCCACTAGCCACCCCTGCAACAGGTCGAGATCCCTCTCTAGGTTTCCCGACAAAGGACAGGGATGGTCCAAACAAGCCTGGGCCAATCTTTCTGGGGTCACACAATGATACGCACGGCGGATCTGCCTAGGATGACTCGGCGCTACACATGATGATTTACTGAGACCCAGAATCTGAAATTTAATCAGAAAATGGTCCGACCAAAGGACAGGGACAGGACTAGCCATGTCGAGTGAAATGGTGGAAAACACCTGATCAAGGGTATGGCCTTTATTATGGGTCGGCACTGCAAGGTAGGGGGTAAGGCCCAGGGGGAGGTGACATCATTGATTTTAATCGTGTCACCATCCGTCCCCACGTCCATATGAATGTTAAAATCCCCAAGCACAATACAGTGTTCTGCCTTCAAGCATAGCGCCGATGCCAACACCTGCAACTCCTCGTGGAAGGAACCCAGTTGTCCGGGTGGTCTGTAAACCAGGAGCCCAGTAAAGGATTGATGGGGAGATAAGGCTATAGAAAACACCAGGGATTCGCAACGTGAGAAGGCCTTCATAGGGACAACCACACAGGAAACAGATCTCCTGACCACAATGGCCACCCCTTCCCTTCACTCTGTCATGCCTAAAAATCACATAATCTGGTGGAATAGCTGTAACAATATCCGGATTGGAGGACTCCCCCAGCCAAGTTTCAGTAAGCATCAAACATAAAGGCCTTTCTGCAACTAGAAGCTCATAGATGTCAAGAGCATGCCTGCTTAAAGATCGAGTATTAAGTAACAGGCACAGATGTTTAACAGTGGCCTCAGGTCTGGCAGCCCCCCCCACCGGGGCATTGCCTGGTAACCAACCGCATCCCTGACAGCGCCTTTAACCTCTGTTTCGCCCAGGAAAAACCACACGACACGCGCCATTACCTTCCCTAAATGAGAGTAGCTCCGACGCCGAATACCTAATCCTTGAGCCAGCCCCTCCCGTCGCCCCATCCGCCTCCGGGGCGCTGACTGGTGCAGACGGGCTGAACTCAGGCGTAACTCTGGCGGAAGTCCGGCGACCTCGCTGCGCGTACCCGCTGCGCGTCAGCATGACTGTCTCAAATGCAGGTCAAGTGTCCTTCTGACGGCTAGCCCGACAACAAAAATGGCGCCGCCAGGCGTCCTACTATCCCCCCAAGATGTCCGCCGAAGTGGAGGCGATGGAACAGGGCCTGCCAAAGAAGCGGTGGGTAAACAGTATTATAGTACAAGTAAGAGGGCTTTTAAAAGGAGGGGAAACAGCAAACACAAATTAAATTAAATGAGACAAAACGGGAATTTCAAAATTCAGGCCGCAAAATGCACTGTTGCTCCTCTAGGCGCAGCGCGCTAGGCAATACACTGCGGGTTTCGAAGTCAATGGGCGCCGCCTAATTTACCCGCCTTAAATGCAGGTCAAGCGTCCTTCTGACGACTAGCCCGACAAGGCGTCCTACTATCCCCCCAAGATGTCCGCCGAAGTGGAGGCGATGGAACAGGGCCCGCCAAAGAAGCGGTGGGTAAACAGTATTATAGTGCAAGTAAGAGGGCTTTTAAAAGCAGGGGAAACAGCAAACACAAATTAAATTAAATGAGACAAAACGGGAATTTAAAAATTCACGCCGCAAAATGCACTGTTGCTCCTCCAGGCGCAGCGCGCTAGGCAATACACTGCGGGTTTCGAAGTCAATGGGCGCCGCCTAATTTACCCGCCTTAAATGCAGGTCAAGCGTCCTTCTGACGACTAGCCCGACAAGGCATCCTACTATCCCCCCAAGATGTCCGCCGAAGTGGAGGCGATGGAACAGGGCCCGCCAAAGAAGCGGTGGGTAAACAGTATTATAGTGCAAGTAAGAGGGCTTTTAAAAGCAGGGGAAACAGCAAACACAAATAAAATTAAATGAGACAAAACGGAAATTTAAAAATTCACGCCGCAAAATGCACTGTTGCTCCACCAGGCGCAGCGCGCTAGGAAATACACTGCGGGTTTCATATGTAATGTGGCGTGTTAAGTATAAGTGGTGCAACTGGGTGAGTGGAAAAACCCTTGGAACCACTCCAAGGTTGGTAAGCAGGTCCACCAACCAACTGAAACAAAAGGAATACCCTATGCACACACATGAAAATACATTAAGATGTATATGAGTCAATTTACAATGCATTGTATATTGACTCATATACAACTTATTGTATTTTCATGTGTGTGCATAGGGTATTCCTTTTGCTACAATGAAGATCCATCTGTTAGTTGGGATACCTCTCAGTGAAGGTGTCTCCTTGTGGAGCATCTTGCCTCTGAACATGAATGAGGTATGGTCCACACTCAACTTCCCTACAGCAGAGGTCCAAATGTAAGGCAGAATTGCTTTTAGTGAAGACGGAAATCTTGTGGAACACCTCACCTCTAAGTATACAACTGGTGCTGTCAATACTCTACTCCCCTACAGAGGAGACCCAACTATAAGGCCCGATGCTTCTCAGGGAAGGTTGTCATCTTGTGGAACATCTCACCTTTGATCGCACACTTGGTGCCAATTCTTTGCTAGTTTCCAAAGATCCTAAATCAGGTCTGGTAATATTGAACTCTGCCTATAAACAGTCCCTCTTTTTATTCCTACAGGCCGGTAATATTTATCTCTTCCTGTAAACTGTCCCTCTTTTTATTCCTACAGCACCAAAAGGCCTTTGGATAGTTAAGTAAAATACATTGTTGCTAAATGCACAACCTTGCCCACCAGGAAATTACATTTGCTAAAACTATTCTACAATCTATAAGGGAGAGAATCTTATCATGTCAGTTCACGAGATTCTGTTTTGTAAGCTTAGATATCCATGACAGAGTAATCCAGAACCCAGGCCTTACTAACCACCCACTGCATTGTGTTGTCCTTACAGAGGTGACCTAGTTCAGAAGGTGTCAAACAATAACATTTATCTAAGCAATCAGAAACACCATTCTGTGTTGAGAGACACTGCTCATTTGTCTTACCATGTAAGTGTGGTCTGCATCAGGGGACTGCGCCTGGGGAAAAAAAGAGAAGAAGGGGTCACCGGATGACTAGATGAAGAGAGAGCAGCCATACTACACCTCTGGTCACCAGGTGACCAGATGAAGAGAGAACAGCCATACCCCACCTCTGTCACCAGATGACTAGATGAAGAGAGAGCAGCTATGCCCCACCCCTGGTCACCAGATGACTAGATGAAGAGAGAGCAGCCATACCACAACTCTGGTCACCAGGTGACCAGATGAAGAGAGAACAGCCATACCCCACCTCTGTCACCAGATGACTAGATGAAGAGAGAGCAGCCATACCCCACCTCTGTCACCAGATGACTAGATGAAGAGAGAGCAGCCATACCCCACCTCTGTCACCAGATGACTAGATGAAGAGAGAGCAGCCCTACCCCACCTCTGGTCACCAGATGACTAGAAGAAGAGAGAGCAGACATACCCCACCTCTGTCACCAAATTACTAGAAGAAGAGAGAGCAGCCATACCCCACCTTTGTCGCCAAATTACTAGAAGAAGAGAGAGCAGCCATACCCCACCTCTGGTCACCAGATGACTAGATGAAGAGAGAGCAGCCCTACCCCACCTCTGGTCACCAGATGACTAGAAGAAGAGAGAGCAGACATACCCCACCTCTGTCACCAAATTACTAGAAGAAGAGAGAGCAGCCATACCCCACCTCTGGTCACCAGATGACTAGATGAAGAGAGAGCAGCCGTACCCCACCTCTGGTCACCAGATAACTAGATGAAGAGAGAGCAGCCGTACCCCACCTCTGGTCACCAGATGACTAGAAGAAGAGAGAGCAGACATACCCCACCTCTGGTCCCCAGGTGACCAGATGAAGAGAGAACAGCCATACCCCACCTCTGGTCACCAGATGACTAGATGAAGAGAGTAACTATTCAGAAAATGGGGTAGCCCATACGGCATGGACCTGGGTATATATTGTTATAAACAAACAGTGGTCCTGAACCTATAGATTTCAACAGTTGACTTAATCAATAATGAATCAATGATTTATGTTGAGCAACACTGTCCAGTCTGCTCTATAGTACACAAATACTTAATACATAGAAAAACCTTACACCACGGTTAAAGAAAATATATTCCTATTTTAATTTAAAATTTTTGAAATTCATTTCTGTATTCATATTTTTACTTTTTACAATAGATTTTTCAAGTAGGTAAAAACACATAGGTTGCCCCAAAACAGGAGCGTGCAAAGAAAAGATGTGATCAGGAAAATTAGAAAAGTGAAAGAAAAGGAAATACACAGCGGTGATCAAAAAATTATTCACATACTTTTGCAATCAATATCGGACATGTAATTCGCCGTATTGAATACCTGGCCAAAAAATTATTTTGTTTATATTATTGCAATCACAGACATTGTAATAAATGGGCCTACATATCCTATATTTTGCACTATGTACAATGCTGGTGAATAATTGGTCCAAGGTTGTGTAATAAAGGTGTCGACGTTACGACTCGACTTATACCCGAACGGTGATTTAGACCTGGGGATTGCGAGTCTTCATCAGGACCGTAGAAACAAACAGGGGATTTATGTTAACCCCTTCAAATTAGAGCAAGCAGTGGGAGTCGATCCAAATTTACAACTTCCCAACAGATATCCTTGAGCCCATATCCTCATTCATGTCGGGAAAGCGAAACTTCATGTGTATAACATGGCGAATGGGTACCTTGATGAGAATTTCTTTAATCAAGAGTTCCTGTTGATGATTTCAAGTCGCTTGTAGCGGTGAATTAATTGCACCTAGATGAGTGGGTCCTAATTTTCGGACTCCTACGCCTGGATTCAAATCACTAGTTTTCAAATTGCGTCTTCAAATGCAAGCTGGTGATACACGATACTCCTATTCGTTTTCCCGATTTTGTCCGGTAATTGACATTGTAGACATCTGAGCCTCACGGTGCTTCAGGATGCCGCCAGATGAAGAGAGAGCAGCCATACCCAACCTCTGTCACCAGATGACTAGATGAAGAGAGAGCAGCCATGCCTCACCCCTGGTCACCAGATGACTAGATGAAGAGAGAGCAGCCATACCCCACCTCTGTCACCAGATGACTAGATGAAGAGAGAGCAGCCATACCACACCTCTGGTCACCAGGTGACAAGATGAAGAGAGAGCAGCCATACCCCAGGTGACTAGATGAAGAGAGAGCAGCCATGCCCCACCCCTGGTCACCAGATGACTAGATATAAAGGGAGAGTAGACATACCCCACCTCCAGCCATGCCCTACCTCTGTCACCAGATGACTAGATGAAGAGAGAGCAGCCATAACCAATCTCTGTCACCAGATGACTAGAAGAAGAGAGAGCAGCCATACCCAACCTCTGGTCACCAGGTGACTAGATGAAGAGAGAGCAGCCATGCCCCACCCCTGGTCACCAGATGACTATATGAAGAGAGAGCAGCCATACCCCACCTCTGGTCACCAGGTGACTAGATGAAGAGAGAGCAGCCATGCCCCACCCCTGGTCACCAGATGACTAGATGAAGAGAGAGCAGCCATACCCCACCTCTGGTCACCAGGTGAACAGATGAAGAGAGAACAGCCATACCCCATCTCTGGTCACCAGGTGACCAGATGAAGAGAGAACAGCCATACCCCACCTCTGGTCACCAGGTGACCAGATGAAGAGAGAGCAGCCATACCCCACCTCTGTTCACCAGGTGAGTAGAAATAAAGGGAGAGCAGCCATACCCCACCTCTGGTCACCAGATGACTAGATATAAAGGGAGAGCAGCCATACCACACCTCTGTCACCAGATGACTACATGAAGAGAGAGCAGCCATACCCCACCTCTGGTCACCAGGTGACCAGATGAAGAGAGAGCAGCCGCACCCTACCTCTGGTCACCAGGTGACTAGATGAAGAGAGAACAGCCATACCCCACCTCTAGTCACCAGGTGACCAGATGAAGAGAGAACAGCCATAACACACCTTGTCACCAGATGACTAGATGAAGAGAGAGCAGCCATGCCCCACCCCTGGTCACCAGATGACTAGATGAAGAGAGAGCAGCCATACCCAACCTCTGATCACCAGGTGACTAGATGAAGAGAGTGCAGCCATGCCCCACCCCTGGTCACCAGATGACTAGATGAAGAGAAAACAGCCATACCCCACCTCTGGTCACCAGATGACTAGATGAAGAGAGAGCAGCCACATCCCACCTCTGGTCACCAGGTTACCAGATGAAGAGAGAACAGCCATACCCCACCTCTGGTCACCAGGTGACCAGATGAAGAGAGAGCAGCCATACCCCACCTCTGGTCACCAGGTGACTAGATGAAGAGAGAGCAGCCATACCCCACCTCTGGTCACCAGGTGACCAGATGAAGAGAGAACAGCCCTACCACACCTCTGTCACCAGATGACTAGATATAAATGGAGAGCAGCCATACCACACCTCTGTCACCAGATGACTAGATGAAGAGAGAGCAGCCATACCCCATCTCTGGTCATCAGATGACTAGATGAAGTGAGAGCAGCCATACCCCACCTCTGGTCACCAAGTGACTAGATGAAGAGAGAGCAGACATACCCCACCTCTGGTCACTAGATGACTAGATGAAGAGAGAGCATCCATACCCCACTTCTGGCCACCAGGTGACCAGATGAAGAGAGAACAGCCATACCCTACCTCTGGTCACCAGGTGACTAGATGAAGAGAGAACAGCCATACCCCACCTCTGGTCACCAGGTGACCAGATGAAGAGAGAACAGCCATACCACACCTCTGTCACCAGATGACTAGATGAAGAGAGAGCAGCCATGCCCCAAACCTGGTCACCGGATGACTAGATGGAGAGAGAGCAGCCATACCCAACCTCTGGTCACCAGGTGACTAGATGAAGAGAGAGCAGCCATGCCCCACCCCTGGTCACCAGATGACTAGATAAAGAGAGAGCAGCCATACCCCACCTCTGGTCACCAGATGACTAGATGAAGAGAGAGCAGCAATACCCCACCTCTGGTCACCAGGTGACCAGATGAAGAGAGAACAGCCATACCCCACCTATGGTCACTAGGTGACCAGATGAAGAGAGAGCAGCCATACCCCACCTCTTGTCACCATTTGACCAGATGAAGGGAGAGAAGCCATACCCCACCTCTGGTCACCAGCTGACTAGATAGAAAGGGAGAGCAGCCATACCACACCTCTGTCACCAGAAGACTAGATGAAGAGAGAGCAGCCATACCCTACGTCTTGTCACCAGATGACTAGATGAAAGGAGAGCAGCCATAACCCACCTCTGGTCACCAGGTGACCAGATGAAGAGAGAGCAGCCATACCCCACCTCTGGTCACCAGATGACTAGATGAAGAGAGAGCAGCCATACCCCACCTCTGGTCACCAGGTGACCAGATGAAGAGAGAGCAGCCATACCCCACCTCTGGTCACCAGGTGACTAGATGAAGAGAGAATAGCCATAACCCACCTCTGGTGACCAGATGAAGAGAGAGCAGCCATACCCCACCTCTGGTCACCAGATGACTAGACATAAAGGGAGAGCAGCCATACCACACCTCTGACACCAGATCACTAGATGAAGAGAAAGCAGCCATACCTCACCCTTGTTCACCAAGTGACTAGATGAAGAGAGAATAGACATAGCCCACCTCTGGTCACCAGGTGACTAGATGAAGAGAGAACAGCCATACCCCACCTCTGGTCACCAGGTGACCAGATGAAGAGAGAACAGCCATACCACACCTCTGTCACCAGATGACTAGATGAAGAGAGAGCAGCCATGCCCCAAACCTGGTCACCGGATGACTAGATGGAGAGAGAGCAGCCATACCCAACCTCTGGTCACCAGGTGACTAGATGAAGAGAGAGCAGCCATGCCCCACCCCTGGTCACCAGATGACTAGATAAAGAGAGAGCAGCCATACCCCACCTCTGGTCACCAGATGACTAGATGAAGAGAGAGCAGCAATACCCCACCTCTGGTCACCAGGTGACCAGATGAAGAGAGAACAGCCATACCCCACCTATGGTCACTAGGTGACCAGATGAAGAGAGAGCAGCCATACCCCACCTCTTGTCACCATTTGACCAGATGAAGGGAGAGAAGCCATACCCCACCTCTGGTCACCAGCTGACTAGATAGAAAGGGAGAGCAGCCATACCACACCTCTGTCACCAGAAGACTAGATGAAGAGAGAGCAGCCATACCCTACGTCTTGTCACCAGATGACTAGATGAAAGGAGAGCAGCCATAACCCACCTCTGGTCACCAGGTGACCAGATGAAGAGAGAGCAGCCATACCCCACCTCTGGTCACCAGATGACTAGATGAAGAGAGAGCAGCCATACCCCACCTCTGGTCACCAGGTGACCAGATGAAGAGAGAGCAGCCATACCCCACCTCTGGTCACCAGGTGACTAGATGAAGAGAGAATAGCCATAACCCACCTCTGGTGACCAGATGAAGAGAGAGCAGCCATACCCCACCTCTGGTCACCAGATGACTAGACATAAAGGGAGAGCAGCCATACCACACCTTTGACACCAGATCACTAGATGAAGAGAAAGCAGCCATACCTCACCCTTGTTCACCAAGTGACTAGATGAAGAGAGAATAGACATAGCCCACCTCTGGTCACCAGGTGACCAGATGAAGAGAGAGCAGCCATACCCCACCTCTGGTCACCAGATGACTAGATATAAAGGGAGAGCAGCCATACCCCACCTCTGGTCACTAGATGACTACATATAAAGGGAGAGCAGCCATACCCCACCTCTGTCACCAGATGACTACATGAAGAGAGAGCAGCCATACCCCACCTCTGGTCACCACATGACTAGATGAAGAGAGAGCAGCCATACCTCACCTCTGGTAACCAGATGACTAGATGAAGAGAGTGCAGCCATACCCCACCCCTGGTCACCCGATGACTAGATATAAAGGGAGAGCAGCCATACCACACCTCTGACACCAGATCACTAGATGAAGAGAAAGCAGCCATACCTCACCCTTGGTCACCAGGTGACTAGATGAAGAGAGAATAGACATAGCCCACCTCTTGTCACCAGGTGACCAGATGAAGAGAGAGCAGCCATACCCCACCTCTGGTCACCAGATGACTAGATATAAAGGGAGAGCAGCCATACCCCACCTCTGGTCACTAGATGACTACATATAAAGGGAGAGCAGCCATACCCCACCTCTGTCACCAGATGACTACATGAAGAGAGAGCAGCCATACCCCACCTCTGGTCACCACATGACTAGATGAAGAGAGAGCAGCCATACCTCACCTCTGGTAACCAGATAACTAGATGAAGAGAGAGCAGCCATACCCAACGTCTGGTCACCTGGCTGGCATGAGAGGTGAGCACAGAGTCGAAACTCATCCTGGTTTTAATTAAAGACCCATAAACATCTATTTTTGTTTCGTCCAGACTCACCCTGCATGAGACCCATAAACATCTCCTTTTTGTTCCGTCCAGACTCACCCTGTGTGAGATGATTCCTACACAACCAGGGATACTGTTGACTCAAAAATAACCAAGTTGCATTTTTAGCAGCAGGTAGAATTAATGTGCTTAACAGATTAAAGACAGAATTACCAAAGTCCAGACTTCACAATTCATAAAGGAAACAGCATTCTTGTAAATCTAAATGCGAAAGTTGAACTAACACTAGGAGGTGAGGGAATATACTGGAAAGGTGCCTAAGGTCTGCCATGTAGTGCAGCTAATCATGTTCTACACCACAAATAACTGACACCACAAAACCACCAGTGCAGTATGAACTATACATACACTAATTTTGGACATCGAGCAGCATCTCCCACTGAACAATATTCATTATGGAACATATTTAGTAATATAAATATAATTCCCTTTCTAAATCTGAACACGATTGACAGACCCCCAACAAAGCCTTATGCTGGCAAGATGCTTCAACTCAACAACAACGAACTCGGACCAGGTGAGCATACATCGCACGGTCAAATGCACAACATTGAATTGCAGAAATGTACCTTCCTATCAAAGTGCTCTTCCAGACAAGCAACAGAACTCAGACCATCCAACTCAACTTACTCAACAAAATGGAAGAACCATTGGAACACCTGTCTATAGAGAAAGCACTCTACAAATATATTTAACAGAGAGAAGCTCATTATACTTTCAAATTAGCAAACACAATCCATAAAGTAGATGTTTAACAAATACTATATGCAACCACATACATAACATCCAATTGATTCAAATTCAAAAACTCTACAAACACTTGCCAAAGTTATGAAAGCACAATAGTGCTAACCTACAACTAATAATTACTTTTTTTCTATATAGCCTTTCACACCACACTATTGCTGCCTCGTTGGACTGCAAATATCAGGTGTTACCATTGATGCTGGCCGTCGGACATGGGTCAGAAATATGCATATTCAAGCCCAACTCTCTGCCAAAGTAAGTTGGAAAGGCGCTTCAGTCTACCATCCGCATGGACCAAAAAGAGAGTTCAGTCAAAGCCTACTGGAATATACTGTGTCCGCTGTGCTTGCAGCACAACAGTTCCTCTTGTTGGGAGACTTCAGTTACCATGGGGAAGATTCCTCTTAGACTTGTCAACTATTTTCCAACCTAGCAACACTTGATCTGTTCTGACAAGTTAACAGAGCAACTCAAGTCGCAGCTCATACTCTGGACCTCATTTTTACTAACGGCTCACCATTAATTTGCAAACCACTCAAATCTTTACTCCGGACAGACTACTCACTCATCTGTTTTCAGATTCCTAAGTATAATGTGACAGGAAAAATATGTCTCAACAGTGGTGGATAATCAAATCCTTATTCTGTGGCTAAGGTGCTGAAGTTTAAGTATCCCGTCAGAAGACTTCGATGTCGATAAAACACATCCTGACTGCAACAGAGCTCTGTAGTCAGAATTTTATCAAATAGCCCCTCATACCTTACGACAATCGGGTACATAGACCCCGTGCCCCTTAGAAAGACAATGGCATCCGACTAATGATGTATCCAATAAGGACGCTTATAAAGTATCCTTAAACCTAAACAATCTCAACTTCAAGATAGCCCATAAATCGCTTATATCAAATCAAATTGCAGAGTCAAAAACTCTTTCAAAGCCCTTTTTAACGTCCTTAATACTTTTATCAATTTTGACGCATGCTCCCAAGAAATAAATGCTTCACAAACACTTTGTGACTCCTTTACTTAACTATTTTGAAGACAAAATCAAAATTATTTATCAGAATTTCTCTAGTCCACTTGATCAGGCTTGTGAGGAGCTTCACGTTTTAGAACCTATCTCTGATTGTGCTACCAGCCCAAGCAAATTTTAATGCCCTACACCACAGACAAAAGAGACAATCCTTGTCTCAACTAAGTCAGGTTCTCCCTTAAAATTCTGACCCCCCCACCCCGAATTTTGTCTGACCTTACTAATCTGCTCGCCCCTTTAATTTGTTCCCTGTTCAATCTCTCTATCAATACAGGACTATTCCATCGGTCTGGAAGGTAGTTCAGGCAGAGGTGTAACGAAGGCCCCCACATCCACCGCAGTGCACAGGGGGCCAGGCTTAGTCATACTGGAGGGGGGCCCTCAGCCCCTACTGATGTGAGTGTGAGGGCCCATTCAGCATATCTTGCATGGGAGCCCCCTCACGTTTTAACTATGCCCCTGAGCTCAGGTCAGACCCAGAAAAAAAGGCAATTTGACTTTGACCAATCTTGCCAGTTACCAACCCATCTTACTGCTCCCTGTGAATGGGAAGATATTGGAGAAGTATATAAATAAACTATTTATAAAATAAAATTAGGCAAACAGTATCCTAGACTCATCAAAGTCAGGCTTCAGAGCATCACATAGCACAGAGACAGCTCTGGTAGGGGTCACTGAGCACATCAAATGCTCTCTCGATGATAATTTACCATCTATGCTGGTGCTGCTGGACTTGTCTGCAGCGTTTGAAATGGTATCTCATTCCAGGTACCTTGGTAAGCTTCATGAGATAGGTATCCATGGAGGAGCATTACAGTGGCTTTCAAATTTCCTTTCTAACATGATCCAAACGGGTGTTCTAGGCTCCTATAAATCTTGTTCCATGACATTGGATGGGGGGGTTCCCGAGGGCTCATGGTTTAGCCCTACACTTTTTAACATCTATGTTGCCCTCCTTGCCAAAATTGTCAGAGCCTTTGGCTTTAAGATTATATCATATGCGGATGATACACAGCTTCTAATCTCCCTAGATAAAAATCTGACCAAAACTAAATAATCTTTCTCTGCCGGGATGAAGGCTATTGCCAACTGGATGACCAAAAACTGGCTCTAGTCCACTCACACAGCCACACTAGCGGCCGCCATCTTGCCAAACTGTCTCCAGTTTAATGTTGCAAAAACAGCTCTGGAATTCTAATTGGTGGCCTCGGGAACTTGGTATCTCCCTTTTATCTAAACTTGTAGTTATAAACTTGGATGTTCGGATAGATCAATCTCTCCCCATGAAAGATCAGATGGTGCCCACTGTAGGCTCATGCTTCCACGTGATGAGTATGCTGAGCAGAGCCTTTCCTTTATTACCACTCAAAGCATGGAAAACTTTAGTCCAGGTGTTGGTCCTCAGCTGTCTAGATTATGGTAATGCACCTTTGGCCTCAGCAAAAGAATCTTGCTATCTAAACTTCAGGTGGTGCAGAACACTGCCGCAGGTCTCATCTGCAATCTCTCCTCTAGAGCAGTTCCACCCCCTCCTACATGCTTTACATTGGCTACCAGTGAAAAACAGAATTATCTTTAAGTTTTGCTGCTTAACTCACAAAGCTCTATTTGGTAATGGGAAGGGACTGCATATCTATCTTCAAAGCTTACTCATTACGCCCCCTCAAGACTTTTAGGATCTTGCAACAAAGCTTTTCTCACAGTTCCTAAGGTCAGAAAGTCCTGGTCAGGGGGAAGGTCATTCATTTTCCTAGCACCTTGTAAATGGAATAAGCTGCCTCTTTAAATGAGAATTTACAAGGATCATCTCCAAAGACCAACCGATATTAACTGTGTTAGTTTTTGCTTGGTTCCTGGTATTCCTGCCGAGATACCCCTCCCTCGGTGATTTGTGCACATAATAAACTATAATAACGTAACATAACAACATTACTCAGTTTATTGGTACTCCAATGAGACAGATGGATTGGAGTTCTGGACTTTTTTGGTTCCGTCCAGAGGTGTCAGGGTACAACACCCAAAGACCCCGGAGTTCCACCTGCCTTGGTGCACAAATGAACAGAAACACGGGCTTCTCGATGGTGGCGTCAAAGACCAAAGGTTTATTACTGCAGGGACACAGAAGTCACAGAATCTACACACGGGCAGAATCTAGGAGACTGTTCGATTTGTACAAAGTGGGTTGCTCCTTATATACTAAAAATTGTGCTCTAGGCAAATATTTCACATGTCGGTACATTCCCAAACCTTTTGTGTCTCTAAACAATAAATATTTGGCGTTACACAGGAACTGTCGATAATATCTGATACCAAACATCACGAAGAGGGGTTCCCACCAGTCCATCACAATCCCTTGTCAATATTGTATTCAAGAGCCGGACCGCCTCATCGTAAAGTTCGTTACCTCCCCCTAATAAAGGCCCAGAAGGAAAGGAGTAGAGCCAGGTGCAGGAGATAGAAAAGCGGGATAAGAGATGTTTATGGGTTGTAAATGGGCAAGGCTACCGGCTTCGGCCGCCTAATCATGATCAGGTACAATGGACACGAAGACCAGTTTGGCAGGACTGGCCTCGGGCAGAGGAGGCAGCCTTTGTCGAGTCATGCAGCTACAGCGTGATCTGGTTTAAGGTGCACGTGTCACGTAAGAGGTGAATCTCCGGCTAAGGCTACGTGTCCTTAATCAAAGTGGAGTGAATGAAGTGATCAGAGGCTATTGCATATGTGAGGGCAAGGAAACACAAAATGGCGGCCACGATCTAAGATGGATGCCGTGTGTATATCAGAAATGTGTCAGTGGAAGGAGTGCTCTTGCTCGTAGCGTAGCGAAAACACTAGGATATACTAAATGGATCATTTGCGGTTCACTGATACCATTTTTATGTATTTCCGACAAACTTAAAAACACGGGTTCAAGTCGTCACGGAACCGTCACGGAACCTCAGACCCTCCTTTTGCCCTTACATAGGCAATTACTCAATCTATGTCTGAATCTAGTTCTATGTTCATCAGGTCAGTGACATGCTGTTGTATCATCATCCTTTCTCGTGTCTTTTCTCCAAACGCAGGTGGTTTTCTGAGACAAGTTGCAGCACAAAGACTACACAGAGCAGGACCACACTGGATAATCAGACAACATGAGAATAGGAATACTAAGATGACACCAATGACCATTAGAACCTTCCATCCCCACGCTGAAATCAGAGTCCAAACCCACTCCATGAAGGACCAGTTTCCCTTGTCTACATGTATGGAGTCCGAAATCTTGTGCAACTTAGAGATCGCCTCGTAAACTGTTGGAGCATTATTAGGAATAAAGACACAGCAGCTCGATTGGATCATTCTGCATACCCCACCTCGATCTGCAAGTATAACATCTAGAACCATACGGTTCTGTAATGTCATGAGCCTATCCGCCTGAAGCTCAGCTGTCAGATTGCTAAGGGCACCAGCAGTTTCGGTAATAGTAGATTCAACTACCCGTGTTAGCTGACGTATGTTTCTACTATTGGCCATAGGCCCCCAGAATGGAAGGAAGCCTTTGAAGAAGTCTCCAGCTTCCTGACCAGCGGTATCTTCCTTGCTGAAAACACCTCTTGCTACTCTTGTTCTGTGGTAATCCGGTGAAGCAGTGTATGTCGGAGGCAACAATCGAGCAATGTAACATGATCCTGAGAAGTCGGCAGGCAACCATGTATAAGCTCTGTCTCGACAAATGAAGTAGGTACCCCTAGCAGTGAGGAAGGCAGGGGAGGAGTTAGCCGGAAACACATAAGTCTCTACGCACTCACTTCTCCCTAGCTGAGCTCTCGGATTTCTCCCATTACCTTGCAGACAGACCTGACCTCGGTGAGGTACGACCCAGATTGGAGTTGAGCTTTTACGCTTGCTTTCTCCTAAACTAAGGCGATACTCTGAAGTATTCCAACTTAAATATACTCGCAATTCGTCTCTAGGGTAAGATGGAGTATTATTGACGTCCTTAACCATGTCAATAATTCCCTGGACTAAGGCTTTGTTGGCAGAGTTATATTTAGTGGAACGTGGTGGACGTGGAGGATAGGTTTCAAGGGCATAAGCAAAGATGGTTTGGAAGGCCTGAAATGATCCATTATAGCTGTAAGGCAAAACCAAATAGGGAATACCTTTATCCATAGTGTGAGGTATCAAGCCACACACCCAGCAGTCTGTAGTGTTAACTACCAGTTGGTGTTGATGCAAGAGCTGTACAAAAGTATTATTAATGAATTCTGAGCGTCGAGCTTGCTCATGTTCTGGAAATGAGTGAAAAGAGTGTATAGAAGAAACAGTAGAAATAGCTGGATCAAGGGGAGGCACTGTAGAAACTGGCACAAAAATCAAATTTATGCTAAAGACAATTCCACCCACCAATGTTGCTAAAACAATCAAAAATGTAATGGCACATTGCATCAAGAAACATTTGCTGTGAAGAATTCTATTAAGTTTGTTTCTGCGAACGTAAATCACATTTTCTCGTTGCAGCGCAGGAAGTTCCATCTTCTACAATCCGCTCGCGACCACTGATGATGTGTACGTAGATGAAAATGCCTCTGTCAGCCCTGGGAGTTCCCAAAACTAACAGAAAGATCGACCTTGTGTCAGACCCCTGCAAATTCAAACTAGGCACACAGCCACGACCCTACGGCTACCCAGACGGCAAGGCAATTTTAAAAAAAACAATATACAATAGCAAACTTCCTGGCTGAAAAGCAAAAGTTCAATATATATATATATATATATATGTCAAAATCACAATATGCAGTTGCCTGCTTTATTAGTTCGTTTTGTGGCTTCTAAGGTTGTATCTCTTCTTTGCTGGTACTGTCTGATCGGAAAATAGTGTATCACTAGCAGTTGTTGTAGAGTTTAAGTTCGCAGATGGCAAAGTTTCTTTTGATGCTGGAGACAAATGTTCAATGTTCAAAGCAGTCTTTTCAGGAGGAGAGTCACGTTTCAAAGTGTCAATAATCAAATCGGCATCGCTGAAAGGGACAAATTTCGGAGTTATTTCAGATTCGGAGGCACCAATTCCCTTCTTCACCCAGTCGTCGTAGGGCAGCGGCAGTGGAACACGCTTTACGTGAGAAGCGTGGATCCAGTGCTTGCGGCCAGCAACACGTACAGCTGTCCTCGTTGCCAGTAGGATTTGGAAGGGGCCGATGTAGCGAGGCTGAAGATTCTTTGTCCTCGCGAAGTTCCGGACCACAATGAAGTCACCCGGTTTCAGTTGATGCCCTGGACTCTCCGGAGGCTTTGGTAGTGCATCAAAAACCTGTTGATGAATAAGACTTAATTTAGCAGTCAAGTCGTAAAGGTAGTCTATCAACATAGGATATTCAATGGAGCAAAATTGTTTAGGCCTTGGCACACCCCAGACATTTGCCGGGCGGCCAAACACAATCTCATATGGAGAAAGCCCTATTCTAGAATGCACTGTTGCTCTCGTTGATAACAAAGCCAAGGGAAGTGCGTCTGGCCAAGCCAAACCTGTGGATGCTTGTATTTTGGCTATTTTAAGCTTGAGGGTGCCATTGTAACCCTCGACTAAACCAGCTGACTGGGGATGGTTCGCACTATGAAATTTTTGTTTCAATCCTAGACCAGCACACACACTCTGCATAACTTTCCCTATAAACTCACTTCCGTTATCTGACCATACAATCCGTGGCATTCCGTACCTAGGGAAAAATTCTTTTAGAAGAATTTTGGCAGTAGATAGAGCAGTGTTGTCCTTTAGTGGGTATGCTTCTATCCACCTGGAAAAAGCACAAACTACCACCAGGACGTATTTTAAATTGTTGCAGCGTTCCATGTGAATGAAGTCTAATTGAATTACTTCAAAGGGACAGGAAGGAGGAGCAAAATGACCAGCTGGAGTTGGAGTTCCCTTGCCAGGATTATGCATCAAGCACACCATACAATTTTTCACCACCCTCTCCGCACATTTACTGATTCCCTCATTCTTCCAGACCGGAGCTAACATCTTACATATCCCTTTAGAACTTATGTGCGCCACTCCATGCGCCATCGTCACTACTGCAAGCACATACGCATCAGGCAACATCCAACGCTGCTGTTCTGTCAAATCGATCCAACATCCATTCGAGTCCAATCTCTTTCACACTTTCCATAGTGTCCTCACACATTCCAGACTCAGCAATCCATCTTGCAGACGTAGCAACATACATTCTACTCATCATGTCTCTAGCTGTTTGTTTAGCGGTTTCATCAGCAAAGGCATTTCCCCGACCAACATCATCCGTGATTGCTTTATGAGCACTGCACTTCACAATCGCAACTTCAGTCGGTAAGGTTAGAGATTCCAACAAGTCGTTAACTAGCTGACCATGTTGAATCTTAGTCCCATGGGACGTAATGAAACCCCTTTCTCTCCACAAACGGCCAAAACTATGGGCCACGCCAAATGCGTACTGACTATCTGTAAACACATTCACTCTCTTTCCCTCAGCTAAAACACACGCTCTCGTAAGAGCTATTAATTCTGCTGCTTGGGCAGAATTCTGACTCACTCTTGCAGTCTCCACAATCGTCTTCAAAGTCGTTACCGCGTAGGCAGCAGTCACATCACCATTCTCTAATTTAAAACATGACCCGTCCACATACAGCGTACCATCCGGGTCGGATAGGGGAGTATCCCTCAAGTCGATGCGACCTTTTGTCTCTTCCTCCGTTTTGAAATAACAGTCATGTGGCTCAGAATCACTCGACTCTTGATCAGTCGGCAACAATGTTGCTGGATTCAATACATTGCATCTTTTGATCTGAATATGATTTGCTAATAACGTCAGCTCGTAACCAGATAATCTCGCACTAGTAAGGTGTTGTGTCTTCGTTCGGTTCATGAGTGTATCCACTGCATGAGGAACCATGACCACTAGCATATTGTTCATCACCAAACCAGCAGATTGTCGAATGGAAGCTGCAGCTGCCGCTGTAGCCCTCAAACAACTCGGCAATGCTCTAGCTACCGGATCTAATGTTGATGAGAAATACGCACAAGGGCGTTGTTTGTCACCAAACTTCTGTGTCAGAACACTCAACGCGCAACCTTCTCTTTCGTGAACGTAGAGCGTGAATGGCTTGCTATAATCAGGTGTACCCAATACAGGAGCTGAACACAGTGCTTTTCGTAACTCAATAAAACTCTCTTGACATTCATCAGACCATGGCACCGGACTCGGAACATTTTTCCCAGTCAAAGCTACCAATGGCTTCGCTAAAAGTGAAAAATTTGGAATCCACTGCCTACAGTAGGAGGTAATACCTAGAAAGGCACGTACTTCCCTCTGTGTGCGTGGAACACTCATCTGCATAATTGCTTTTATTCTTTCTGGGGTCAACTTCCTTCCCTCCTTTGATAAGAGGTGACCTAGGTAGGTTACTTCTTGGCAGCAATATTGCATTTTGGAAGGTGACACCTTATGATTCAAATTAGACAAATGATGCAATAGTGAAATTGTAGCTGCTTTGCAAGTTTCCTTGTCATCGGCAGCCACTAAAAGATCGTCTACGTACTGTACTAGGGCAGAGCCTGGAGGAAGGACAAAAGAATCTAGCTGACTTTTTAAAGCTTGACTGTAAATGGATGGACTTTCACAATAGCCTTGTGGAGCGCGTTTAAATCTGAAACTGCGACCTCCTAAACAGAAGCCGAAAATATCCCTACTTTCTTCAGCTATCGGAATGCTGAAAAATGCATTCTTGAGATCTATAACTGAGAACCACGTAGCTGTAGCAGGAATCAATGTTAATAAGGCAGTAATGTCTGGCACTACAGGAAACTGCGGAATTACAATCTTATTAACTTCTCTAAGGTCTATGACAAACCTATAAACTGGAGGCTTTGTAGGATCAGTTCGCTTCAGAATCGGTAAGACAGGACTGTTACAGACATTTCCTCGCGTTTCTTCAACCACATCTTTCTTAATCAAATCTTGCACAATCAATAAGAGTGCACGTTCACCTTCACTCGATATTTTATATTGAGGAATTCTTGGAAATTTTACATTCGCTTTCAAAGTTACTACATATGGTGGAATTTCTAGTAGACCTACATCATTGGGACCAGTCGCCCAAAGAGAATCAGGGAGTGAACGTAGCTCCGGCGGGAGTGCGTCCATTGATAAGTACATCGGAGAGGTGAGTCTTTTACCCAAAGTAAGTTGTACTCCTTCCGGAGAACAGTACAATGTCGCATATAGTCGTTTTAACAAATCTAAACCAAGCAGATTTTCATTACAACCTGTAGTCAAAATCAGGGGTGCTTTCAAGTGACACGGTCCAACAGAAATAGACAAAGGACCAGATATCGGGTTGTACACAGGGGCGCCTGAAAAACCTACGGAAACATTTGTTGAGCCAGACAAAGGTGCGCCAGGGAGTTTCGCATGCATGATAGAACTTTTCGCGGCACCAGTATCCAACAGAAACGGTTCGACTACACCTGATGTTGCTACTGCGACATAAGGCCCACTCTGATCCACTGGAACTGATACTACTCCCTCTCTCTGCCCATGGCTGTCCTAGTACCCATTTTGTTGAAATCCCTCTTCAACTTCACAATAATCCTCAACAAGATATTGCTGAGACCTATTTTGTTGAGCTGACTGTACATTTCTTTGATCAAAGTGATTGGAGGGACGATCATTTGTTTGTGGAGGCATAGCACCTCGTCCTCGTCCTCTAGAATTCTGCGCAAAACCACCACGACCTCTCTGAGCTGCTGCTGCATTATTTTGCGCTAAGATCGGACATTCATTTTTATAGTGACCCTCTTTCTTACAGTACGCGCATTGATTCCACTGATATTGAGGCCTTGATGTATTATAATCTGTCCTTTGATATGAGTTTTGCTGCGTATTAGTCTGATTCGTACGAGGCGGATACGCCTGCTGCAAAAGAACTTTAGTTTTTAAATCTTTCGTTTTCTTCTCTGATTTCTCCTTTTCCTCTTTATCCCTATTTTCATAGTACTGTGCAGTCGCAAGTATTTGCGCAGTTGTAGATACAGCCCACGCACTTTCTGAGTCTTTCAATTTATTGCATAATTCAGGTAACAAATTATGCACAAATTTATCGACAAACAATCTCTGTCCCCCTTCAGTGCTCATGTCCTGACCACTATGGTCTACAAAAGTCTCTTCGAACCTCGTGAAGAAGTCCGAGACACTTTCGTCTTTCTTCTGTCTACACGCTGACAACTTGTCCCAATTAACACGCAATGCTGGCATCAGAGTCTTCATTAAATCAATTATTCTACCTGGCAGATTAGCAATCAAAGGTTCGGGTTTCGCACCACCTATTTGTTGAGCATCTGCTGCAGTGATAGCTGCCCAATCACCACCTAAAGCAGCCTGATGATCCTCTCTACGAATTTTAGCCCACACTGGTTGTGGAACTACATTACCAAACAACATATCAATGTCGGCTAAGTTCATTATACAAGCCTCAACTGTCTGTGTCAATTCCTTGTAATATCCGGCTGGATTCTTACGTGGATCTGGCAAGGCCTGTTTCACTGCTAACACTTCTGCTCGCTTCCATGGAATATGTATCCATACTCTTTGGAACTGTGCTGGAGCAGCTGCAATGCCCGCAACCGCATCAGCTTGCACGGCTTCGCGCCAAATTGGAGGAACCTCCCTCATAGGATATTGGCGACTTAGCTTCACTTTACCTTTTTCTAAATCTCTCGGTGAACGAAGAGATGGATCATTCCTAAAACTCAAAATGAGTTCCATCGCTTCCTGTATTTTATCACCCACTATCATTCCTGCCGCAAACTCCTTTTGAACTTTAATTAAATCTTCCAAATCTGATTCGACATCGTCTTCTTCTATTTCCTCACGTAACAACGAGCACATCTCATCAAAGACGTACCGTTGCGTTGGCTCTCCCCATTGCATAAATGTCTCTAACACATCTCTCGTACTATATCTTCTAACTTTCGTAATCCATCTGAGAGCCGTGGAGTCTAAAACTCCCCGTTCTTCAGTACTTGGTAGCTGACTCCGTCTCTGAACAGAGTCAGGAGTAGGAGTCTTAATCAAGGTTTTATATATAGGAGACAGCATATTAGTAACAGAATCAGTGATTCTTCGACGAACAGAAAGTGGAGTTAGTACACTCGCAGACATAGAGAATGCAGTAGAGGTAGGAATAGATGACGAAACAATAGGAGTATCGAGAAAAATAGTTTGAGGAACAGTAGGTACAGTGGTAGGTATAGGAGCTGGCAGTGCGGGAAGAGGAGGAGCTGTAGGAACATTTACATTCACCACGGGAAGTATAGGAACTTGATTCTGAGGAACAGGAACACCAGGTTGTCCAGCAACCGGCAATTGAACATCCGGTATAAGTGGAGCCGCAGCACCTTGTGCGTACGGTGGAGGCGACCGTAACAGATAAGATAGCAGAGGATCGTTTTCGGAATCCTCCAGTATCTTAGCCATTTTCGATGGCAAGGCAGGATAGCACTTGTCAATCGCTAAGTTACGCTCTCTAATGGCTACATCTATGGCTTTCTCACACTCGTCAGCCTGCAACTGCTTAGTCGCTTGCTCTAGAGTTAACTCTTCTAGTTCTTTTTGCTCTTTTTTCAACCTTTTCATTTCTCTCTGTTTGGATTCTTTCCGCCAATAACGAAAAGAGTCAAACATTGCCGGCCGGGCTTTCTTCCTAAACAATTTCGCTTCTAAATTGTCGAGAATCTCTTGTTCAAAACTACCATGCAGTGGCCAACTAAGGACACCATCCTTCTTACAATAACGGACCCATATCTCATTATAAGTTATAGGACCCACACCATACTTACAATATAGGTCATATAGGGGAGTCCCAATCGGAGGAACCAGACAGGAATCCTCTAATTGTGAGTCACTGTTGCAACTAAAACAAGACAACATTTTCCGACTTACCATTCTCAGTCCGGAACACAAAACAAACAAACACGAAACAAATTTGTGCACTTGAACCAAGAACTTAGGCCTACCAAAAACGAACTGATGTATCGATACCCAAAACTGAACCAAATAGATTATCGTAACCAGAACAACCAAAGATAATCTTACAAAAACCAAACCAAACCAAGAACCGATCAAGGATTTTTAACAATCCTCACAAAAATAACCAGCTAGCTATCACTAAATACTTAACTGAGTCACTGAAGACGTCACCAAGGAGAAACCCGTCACGTTTCGCTGTACTAAGGACTGCACCACTTCGGGTCCAAGACAGGGCGACGGTCAAGGCAACGGCCCACTGCAGCCGTCCTGAACGGGAACCCTCGTGGAAGAGAACTTCAGGGCCACTTTTGCGATATGCCGGGATCGATGAAGTGGGGCGCCTCCCTCAGGAATCTTCACACGAAGCTTCTCGAACTCTTCAGGCTTTTGGACCGGTACCGAATGACGTCGCCCCACGTTGGGCGCCAATTGGAGTTCTGGACTTTTTTGGTTCCGTCCAGAGGTGTCAGGGTACAACACCCAAAGACCCCGGAGTTCCACCTGCCTTGGTGCACAAATGAACAGAAACACGGGCTTCTCGATGGTGGCGTCAAAGACCAAAGGTTTATTACTGCAGGGACACAGAAGTCACAGAATCTACACACGGGCAGAATCTAGGAGACTGTTCGATTTGTACAAAGTGGGTTGCTCCTTATATACTAAAAATTGTGCTCTAGGCAAATATTTCACATGTCGGTACATTCCCAAACCTTTTGTGTCTCTAAACAATAAATATTTGGCGTTACACAGGAACTGTCGATAATATCTGATACCAAACATCACGAAGAGGGGTTCCCACCAGTCCATCACAATCCCTTGTCAATATTGTATTCAAGAGCCGGACCGCCTCATCGTAAAGTTCGTTACCTCCCCCTAATAAAGGCCCAGAAGGAAAGGAGTAGAGCCAGGTGCAGGAGATAGAAAAGCGGGATAAGAGATGTTTATGGGTTGTAAATGGGCAAGGCTACCGGCTTCGGCCGCCTAATCATGATCAGGTACAATGGACACGAAGACCAGTTTGGCAGGACTGGCCTCGGGCAGAGGAGGCAGCCTTTGTCGAGTCATGCAGCTACAGCGTGATCTGGTTTAAGGTGCACGTGTCACGTAAGAGGTGAATCTCCGGCTAAGGCTACGTGTCCTTAATCAAAGTGGAGTGAATGAAGTGATCAGAGGCTATTGCATATGTGAGGGCAAGGAAACACAAAATGGCGGCCACGATCTAAGATGGATGCCGTGTGTATATCAGAAATGTGTCAGTGGAAGGAGTGCTCTTGCTCGTAGCGTAGCGAAAACACTAGGATATACTAAATGGATCATTTGCGGTTCACTGATACCATTTTTATGTATTTCCGACAAACTTAAAAACACGGGTTCAAGTCGTCACGGAACCGTCACGGAACCTCAGGATGGTTTTGAATGGTCCAGTAAAACATAAATATGGTGTTGGCTGTTCGAGTAAGACAGATGGATGGTGTTGGCTGCTCCAATGAGACAGATGGATGGTGTTTGCTGCTCCAGTAAAACAGAAGGATGCTGTTGGTTTGTCCATTAAGACCGATGGATGGTGTTTGTTGCTCCAGTAAGACAGTTGAATGGTGCAGGCTGTTCCAGTTAAACCGATGGTTGGTCCATTAGTACAGATGGATGGTTCTGGCTGTTCCAGTGAGACCGATGGTTGGTTTTGTTTGGTTCAGTGAGACAGATGGATGGTGTTGGCTGCTCCAATGAGACAGGTTGATGGTGGTGGCTGTTACAGTGAGACAGATGGATGCTTTTGGTTGGTCCAGTAAGACAGATGGACGGTGCTGGCTGTTACAGTGGGACAGATGGATGCTTGTGGTTTTTCCAGTAAGACAGATAGATTGTGTTGGTTGCTCCAGTAAGACAGATGGATGGGGCTGGCTGTTACAGTGAGACAGATGGATGGAGAGACAGACTATCTCCTCTCCTCAACTATACTCTGATACATCTTGGTTTAGGCCTCGGTTGGCTTCTCCCATTGACAATTCTGTTTTTACAGATAGACTGCCTGATTGGTGAAGCTAAACCACAACAGGTTAAGTCATCTTTAAATAGTTTCTTTACTTTTGTGACCTACCTGATGTGCCTCATATTATATGCACAGGCTCCCCAACACAGTGTAATGTGTTGCATCAGATTCACATATTCGGTTGACGTGGTCATGAACCGAAGTAAGCTAAAGTGAGGTGAAGAAAACCCCCTAATAAGGAAGGTGTAATAATTGCCTTAGTCAGTCAATTGCTCATTCAGTCTCTCTTGCCCAGCCTGGTAGGACAGTAGACGTCAATGCGCTATTAAGACTGGTGCAATACAATGTTTAGAAATGGAATAGTTCTGGAATCTGTGTATATCCCCTCTTATCTGAGGGTGGTCATAGATTCCAAACTTTTAGCCAGCTTTAACAGAAGACATTGCTTGGGTGTTGAGAGAAACTCCACTGTGAGGGTTAACTATTGACCTAGTGGTCAACATTCTGAAGCTTTGCATGTAGCCGCACGGCCACCAGCTGCTGCGTGTGCCCCTTGCCTGCCTTGCTGCCTCGCCGCCGGCCTCGCTGCCGCCTTGATCGCTCCCCATTGGTTTTGCCATTGTTTTGCCCTCCATTTGTGCTTGTGTTTTCTTGTGCCGTGACATCGTTTCTCTCACTGTTTTTGCCGTTGTTTTGCCCTCCATTTGTGCTTGTGTTTTCTTGTGCCGTGACATCGTTTCTCTCACTGTTTTTGCCGTTGTTTTGCCCTCTATTTGTGCTTGTGTTTTCTTGTGCCATGACATCGTTTTCCTTGCTGTTTTTGCCATTTGTTTGACCCTCCATTTGTGCCTGTTTCATTTGGTGGAGTCCCTGTGCCGTGTTCAGTTTCCTTCCTGTTTGCCCGCCTACCTCGCCGCCCTCCGCTCTCCCTCCCTGCTTCCCGCTTCCCGCCACCGCCATTTGCCCCGCCCCTTTTCTCTTCTGTTCCCTCCCCGCTCCCGCCTCCCAGCTCCTCCGCCCACCCGCGCACTTCGCCTTAAATGGCGACCGTGCGAACGCGCAGCGGTCACGCGCAGCAGGCGCGCCGATTGTGCGCCGAAGGCGCGCCAAAGGTAAGCCCGTCTGCGCCCGTCCGCGACCGAACCGCGCCCAGCGCCAGGACCCCTGGCCCACGAAGACCCCGACCTACCCGCCTGACGTACTCCGCCGCCACCCTCATCGCACTCAACACCGGCCGACTTCCAGAATGCCACCAAGCCACACCACGACGCACCCACGGACCTTTCAGCTGCCACGCCTGCAAATTCTCCTGCATCCGGACCTGCCTCGCACCAGCACCCGCCAAGTCAAACACCAGCACCACCCACCTCAAGTGCATCCTGCTCAACACCCGCTCCGTCCACAGACACGCCATCGAACTCTGGAACCTCCTAGACGCCACAGCCCCTGAAGTTGCCTTCCTCACGGAGACCTGGATGAACGCCTCTTCAGCTCCCGACATCGCCATCGCCATCCCAGAGGGCTACAAGATCGTCCGGAGGGACCGCAACGCCAACCAGATGGGAGGAGGCATCGCCATCATCCACAGGAACACCATCCGTCTCACGACCAGCACCGACAACACCCTGACCAGCGCCGAACACCTGCACTTCCAGATCCACACCAACCCGAACACCACCCTCAGAGGCACCCTGATCTACCGACCCCCGGGACCACGCACCCCATTCAGCGAGGACATCGCCGACTTCGTCAGCCCGCATGCCCTCCCCTCCGCTGACTACATCCTCCTGGGAGACCTCAACTTCCATCTGGAGAACAACAACGACCGCAACACCAGCACCCTGCTCGACAACCTCGCCAATCTTGGACTCAAGCAGCTGGTGTCCACCCCCACCCACCTCGCCGGACACACTCTCGACGCAGTCTTCTCCTCCAGCACAGACATCAACTTCAGCCACGCCACAGAGCTTCAATGGACGGACCACAGCTGCGTCCACTTCACCTTCAAGAGAACGACGACCCACCACCACCAGCAACAGGCCGCCCGCAGAAGCTGGAACAAGATCACAGCAGACCAGCTCGCCACCTCCCTGAGCCAGCACCCTCCTGCCAGCTCAGCGAACCCCAGCCAGGCCGCCGACAACCTCACGAAGTGGATCAGCAACTGCGCGGACGAGCTCGCCCCGCTGAGGACCCCGCCCAGCAGACCCGGCAGCAAGAAAGCCCCGTGGTTCACCGACGAACTCAAGAGCTCCAAGAAGAACTGCCGAGCCCTCGAGAAAGTCTGGAGAAGGGAACCTACACCGGACAACAGGACCACCCTCAAGCTGGCCACTCGGAAGCACCACCAGCTGATCCGCGCCGCCAAGAAAACTGCATTCAAGGACCGGCTGAACAACAACGCACACAACAGCAAGGAACTCTTCAACATCGTGAAAGAGCTATCCAACCCCAGCGCAGGAAACAACGACATCACCCCATCGCAAGACCTCTGCAACTCCCTCGCTTCATACTTCCACAACAAGATCGCGGACATACACAACAGCTTCAACAACCAACCAACGCACACCATGACCGAACAACCACCCCCCACCACCACCCTCCACGCCTGGACCCCGATCAGCACCGAAGACACCATCCGCACGATGAACTCCATCCACTCCGGATCACCAACCGACCCCTGCCCTCACCACGTCTTCAACAAGGCCGACGCTGTCATCGCACCCCACCTGCGAGACATCATCAACACATCCTTCAACACCGCCACCTTCCCTGAGAGCTGGAAGCACGCCGAACTCAGCGCTCTACTCAAAAAACCAACAGCGGACCCCACCGAACTGAAGAACTACCGCCCCATCTCGCTCCTCCCGTTTCCAGCCAAAGTCATCGAGAAGACCGTCAACAAGCAGATGGCCGCCTTCCTCGAGACGAATGGATCCCTCGACCCTTCACAGTCCGGCTTCCGAGCCAATCACAGCACCGAGACCGCCCTCATCGCCGCCACCGATGACATCCGAGCCCTGATGGACAACGGAGAAACAGCGGCCCTCATCCTCCTAGACCTCTCCGCGGCATTCGACACTGTCTGCCACCGCACCCTAGTACAGCGCCTCAGCAACGTCGGAATCCAGGACAAGGCGCTGGAATGGATCATCTCCTTCCTCGACGGAAGAACTCAGAGAGTCCGCCTACCACCGTACAAGTCAGAGGCCTCCGAAGTCATCTGCGGCGTCCCTCAAGGATCCTCTCTGAGCCCCACCCTCTTCAACGTCTACATGAGCCCCCTCGCGGCCATCGCACGCCAACACAACCTCAGCATAATCTCCTACGCCGACGACACCCAGCTGATCCTCTCCCTGACCAACGACCCCGCCACCGCCAGAGCCAACCTACACGAAGGGATGAAAGAGGTAGCCGAGTGGATGACGACCAGCCGCCTGAAACTGAACTCTGACAAGACGGAGGTCCTCATCCTGGGCTCCTCACCCTCCGCCTGGGACGACTCCTGGTGGCCTCCCGCCCTGGGCACCGCACCCAAACCGACAGACCATGCACGCAACCTGGGCTTCATCCTGGACTCCTCCCTCTCCATGACCAGGCAAGTCAACAACGTCTCCTCGGCGTGCTTCAACATTCTACGCATGCTACGGAAGATCTTCTGGTGGATCCCCACCGAGACCAGGAAGACCGTCACCCAGGCCCTCGTCACCAGCCGACTGGACTACGGCAACGCCCTCTACGCCGGTACCACCGCCAAGCTCCAGAAGAGACTCCAGCGGATCCAGAACGCCTCAGCCAGACTCATCCTCGACATCCCACGAACCAGCCACATCTCCGGACATCTGAGAGACCTTCACTGGCTCCCCGTCAACAAAAGAATCACCTTCCGCCTCCTCACCCACGCACACAAAGCCCTACACGACCAAGGCCCGAGCTACCTCAACAGCCGCATCAACTTCTACGCTCCCAAACGCCACCTCCGATCAGCCACCCACGCCCTCGCCGCCGTCTCCCGCATCCGAAGAGCGACTACAGGAGGAAGGTCCTTCTCCTACCTGGCCGCCAAGACCTGGAACTCCCTCCCGGCCGACCTGCGCCTGACCCAAGACCACCTCTCCTTCAGGAAGAAGCTGAAGACCTGGCTGTTCGAGCAGTAGCGGCACCCCCCCTCCCCCAGCGCCTTGAGACCCTACGGGTATGTAGCGCGCTCTATAAGTGTCACTGATTGATTGATTGATTGATTGAGCCGTACCACTTTAGGAGCTAAGATACCACCGTTTAGCGATGCATAACGCCTACTGATGTTAAACTACATTCCAATGACTTTTTATTACCTCCCAGTGGACCACCCTCTGACCCCATTCCTTTGTCTCGATTTAACCACTCCCATCAACCAGAGATGTGTCCGGTCCCTGATGCAATGTCCTGTGTTCAGTAGATGACAAGCTTTGATGAGAAATCCAGTGTCCAAGCCTGCTGGTGTATCCAAACAAGGGCAGGAGTGCTGAGGCTCTTCTCTGTGAAATGCCGAAAGTGTTCCCAGAAACCTTCCTTCGTATCAATCATTCAGTCAATATCTATCAGTATCAATATGTCTGTAGCACTGAGTCCTAACCTACATGGATTGGGAGGGGAGAATAAAAGTGCAGGGGATGCCTGAACACATACACAAGGGTAGATTATAGAAACAGTCAAAGGGTGAATCTTACCGACCTAACATGGAGGGGGATTAAATGTTCATCCCACCCAGGAAAGTTCTCTTGCAGACCTGGATCCTGGATGGAGGATGCAGGAACGAGATTTGATACAAGCGGCAAACAGGCCAAAATTCTATTACTTCATATGTGAAATATATTGGTTTATATCCTTCTCAGTGATTCACCTTGAAAATAGAGGAGTGTATACCATTGTTGTACAGGAACACTGGTCTGAGTAATCAGTATGCTGGTTAACACACAGGCAGGCTGCTGGTGCTCTAACCAAGCAGATAGGTTTGCCTAACAAGCATATATTTTAAGGTGAACACAACATATTAATTTATGTTCCCAATATAATAATTTATGTTAAAAGCTCACTGCTGTGTCTGTTTGGTGCACTGGTGTATGCACTGTAAACACTGGTTAATGTATAACACAACGGATTACATGCATATACTCTCTTTTGTAGGCATACTGTATTTGTTTGCCTGTATAATGAATTGGTTCATTGGCATAACATAATGGCTTGCATGCATGCTGCAGTTCTCTGCATTGACAGCACACAGGTCCACAGGTCTCAATGATTAATGTAACAAGGTTTGTGCTTGATTTCACCCCTGACATTTTACAAGTGAAAAAAAGTAAAGTTGGTGCAGACACTGTGTATTAAAAACAACATAGTATTTGGATGCACAGACACAATGGATGTGTCATAACTGAGCAGCCTGCCAGGACATGTGCATTATTTTTACACAGTCTTTCACCAAAGATAGTCACAACCGAAAGTTGGCAAGTTATTCCAGCCATTTATTTACTTTTTGCTATAGCTACCAGGAACTTTACATTGGATAGTCACTACTTGTGTAATGCACTGTGATGTGATAAGGATTTGTAAAGCGCAAACTAATCACACATGAGAGTATCCAGGGGTGAGTAGGTGTGGGCATCCCAGAGAATTAGTACCAAAGCCAGGTCTTCAGTTTCTTGCAGAATTCATAAGTGTGGGGGCTGCTCTGATGTCCTGGCAGGGGGAGTTTCACCTCTTTGCTGCCAGCTAGGAAAAGGAGCAACCTCCTGTCGTGCCTCTGGGAATCTCAGAGGTGTGAGTGAGTGTGAGAAAAGCCAGGCAGAGGTTCTGGGTCCGTTGGTGGAAATGTAGTCAGCAGTTGAGGTAGGCATGGTCTGTCTTGTGCTGTGCCTTGCAGGGGAGCCAGTAGAGTTCTCGGAGGTGTGATGTGATGTGGTTGCTGCAGGGAAGGTTAAGTGCCTGTCTTGCAGCTGCACTTTGCATGGTTTGGAGCTTGTTTGTGAGGTGGGTAGAGATGCTGACATTGAGGGCATTCACCGTAGTCCAATCTCCTCGCGACCAGGGCCTGGGGGATGGTCTCTCTGGTGTCCAATGGCAACCACTTGAAGATCTTTCTGAGCATGTGCAGGATGTGAATACAGGAGGAGGTGACATTGTTGGTTGAGAGTCTCATGGTGAGGTAGGTGTCCAGAGTTATGCCCAGGTTTCTTGCCTAGTCGGTGGGTGTGGGGTGGGATCCAACTCAGAGGGTCACCAGGTAGAATCTAAGGGAGAAATATTGGATCCAAAGATCAGGACTTCTGTTTTCTCTGCGTTCATGATGGAAGGGGCAGCTTGGACACGTGCTAACTGACTAAACTCAGTTAGTACGTTGCAAAGCTGCCCTTCTTCATACATCTTTTGAAGTTGTTTTTGTAGTTGTCAGAATCATCTGTGAGGGACAGGATGAGTTGAGTGTCATCAGAGTAAGAGAGAATGCAGGGCCCGATTCAAAGAAGTAATCTGAGACAAAGTCCTAAACTTATTAATTTTGGTATTCACAGAAGGCATTTAGTAGTAGTAAAGTTAGGATTTTGTCTTAAGTCTGTCTTACATCAAACTTAAGACAAAATCCTAACTTTACTACTACTAAATGCCTGCTGTGCATACCTAAAGTAGTACATTTAGGATTTTGTCTCAGATTAGTTCTGTGAATCGGCCCGCAGAGTCTATGGGAGCAGATACATTTCGCTAGGGGAGCCAGGTAAATGTTGAAGATGGTGCGGCTGAGGGATGAGCCTCGTGGTACTCAAAAGTTGATGTCTTTAGGTTCAGAAGTGAAGAGAGGCAGTCTGATCTGTTGCGTTCTTCTAGTCCGAAAGGAGGACAAAAATAGAAGGTGGTGAAGAGATCGAGAAGAATAGGGGCTGCAGACGGTTCTTGGTCCATAATGGCGCGAATATCCTTTGTTGCTGCAATGAGGGCCGTCTCACTGCTATGGTTGCAGACGAAGCCTAATTGGGAGTGGTCCAGGAGTTTGTGCGTTTTTATGTAGTGGGAGAGCAAGAAGTTGATTGCGTTTTCCATTATTTTGGCTGGAAAGTGAAGCAGTGAGATGGGTCGGGAGGTGCTGGTGGCTTCTGGGTCCACAAATGTTTTTTTGGAGAGGGTGGTGACATCTGTTTGTTTATAGGTATCCAGGAATGTGGTTTGAGTATTAGATGAGTTGATGTTGGTCTGGAATGCAGAGCGTTTCGTGAGACCTCTAAGGTTGAACATTTAGCAGGAGCACATGCCCGGTTACTCACCGGTAATAACCATTACTCCGAGTCCTGGTCTCCCCGTCCCATTCCTGATACATGAGCAGCTAGTCTGCTCTACAGAACCCCTACCTAGCTGAGCTGTTGGCACTTCCCCCTAGGATGACATCACCATCACGTGACTACAAAAGGGGGAAGTGCCGGAAGACTCATCCTGAAAATACCAAAGACAACAGAACGAAACACATACAATCACCCACAGAAAACCCAAACCAGGGAGGGAGGGAAGGGCTCAGGAATGGGACGGGGAGACCGGGACTCAGAGTAATGGTTATTACCGGTGAGTAACCGGGCATTACCTCCTCATTCCTGATACATGAGCCCATACCCAAGCACATGGTGATTGTAAGAAAAAAACAGACCAGAAGAATGTAAGAAAAACAGGTCCATTTTAATCAAAGCAAACAGTACAAAACTATAAAACAAGCACTGCAGACAGGACACTAGACCCAAAGGCAGCGGAGGCCGCCATCCCCAACTCCAGACGATAATGGGCAACAAAAGTGTGGGGAGAAGCCCACGTAGCAGCATTGCAAATGTCTCGCAAAGAGGCACCCCTGAACATGGCCCAGGAGGACGAAACGCTCCGAGTCGACCGACCCTGAACAGAAGAAGGCAGGGGACATTGGACCGAATCATAAGCAGAAACCACTGCACCCTTGACCCAACGGGACAAGGTGGACAAAGAAGGGCGAAGCCCCAGACCCGACAGGCCGTAGGTGACGAACAGGGAATCAACCTTACGGAAACCAGCCGTACGCTCCAAGTAGATGTGGAGAGCCCTCAACATTTCCAAAGAATGGAGTAGCTCCACCTCAGGAGAGGCAGGAGCAGGAAAAAACACAGGGAGAACAATATCCTCCTGACAGTAAAAAGTGGAAATCACCTTAGGGAGAAAAAACTGACTCGGACGCAGAACAACCTTGTCAGCGCAGAAGCGCAAGAAGGGGGGAGAAGCCATCAGCGCACCAATCTCACCAACCCTACGCCCAGAGGTAATGGCCACCAGGAAGACAACCTTGGCAGAAAGGAACTTCAGGGCCAAGGAGTCCAAAGGCTCAAACGGGGGACCCGTCAAAGCCCGCAGAACCAAGGGCAGATCCCAAGGAGGCACAGGGGAACGGGAGACAGGACGTTGAAGCAAGAAACTCCTCAGAAGGCGAGCCACCAACGGGGAGACAGATGAAACAGAGGAACCCCGAAAGGCTAGAACGGCAGCCCATTGCGCCCGCAGGGAAGAAACCGCCAGTCCCAAGACAAAACCATCCCGTAAAAAGTCCAACACCCGCACGGCTTCACAGGAGGCAGGAGAGAGACCCCTCCCAAGACACCAGGTGGAAAAATTCTTCCAGTGACGGGCATAAGACTTCAAGGTGGAAGGACGCCGGGAAAGCTGAAGACACTGGGCAACCTCCAATGAGCAACCCAGACCCAGCAAACTCAACCTCTCAAGTGCCAAACCCCCAGCCGGAGGCGACGCAGGGAGGCAAGACTGAGAAGAGGAGCCCGCAGGGGGGAGGGAGACAGGGGAAACCTCCAATGAGGGCAAATGACAAAAGTCAGCAGCAGGGGAAACCAAGACTGCCGAGACCACTCCGGAACCACCAGGAGAACCTCCGCCCGATCCAAACGAATCTTCCGGAGGACCCTCGGAATTAAGGCAAATGGAGGGAAGGCAAACAGCAGACCCCCCGACCAAGGAATCGAGAAAGCATCGGTCGCCCAAGCCAATGGAGACGGAATGATGCTGCAAAACAGAGGAAGAAGGGCGGAATCCTCCGAGGCAAAAAGATCCATCCAAGGAAGGTGGAACCGGAGGACAATCTGCCCGAACAGATCCGGAGACAGACAGAGGGACACCGAGGAGGAGAACACCCTGCTCAAAGTATCCGCAGGCCCATTCTCCTTCCCCGGAAGATAGACCGCCGTCAGAGATAACAGATTCGACTCGGCCCAAAGGCCGATCTCCCGGGACAGGAGAAAGAGAGAATGACACATGCCCCCGAGGTGATTCACATAGGAGCGAACCACCTGATTGTCGGTCTGCACAGAGACCGCCCGACCCCGAAGGAGAGGAGCGAACCAAAGGAGAGCAAGCCAGACCGCTCTCAACTCCTTCCAGTTCGAGGACTGGAGGGACTCGAATCGGGACCACCGACCCTGACCCTTGGAAGAACCCAGAACAGCCCCCCATCCCAATGTAAATGTCAAATGTCAAATGTAAATGTCAAGGTATTTGTAGAGCGCACTTTCACCAAGCGGTTTCCTGGCGCTATTACTCATACCGCTGTGGAACCCTTCCTGGCTTTCCCTGTGAAGTATCCACTCCTGGGCACCTCCAGGGTGAAGCCAGGCATCCTAGCGCTGTTGGGGCCGGTGTGGAGGTTAAGCAAGCTATTGCCCAGAGTTGCAGCGTAGGGCCCATGATTAGAATAGGCACTGAGGCGAGAATTGTCAGGTCTGAGGAAATTGAGCCCAAGACCCGCTGAGGCGGGAATTGAACCCTGGTCCCGGGCCAGAACTCTGCATCAGGGTCTGCCGCTCTAACCATTGAGCCACACTCCTCCAAATGCACTCGCATCCGTGGACAACACGACCACAGACTGAGGGGGAAGGAGATCGAACCCCCCGGAAAGGGAGAGAGGAGACAACCCGGAGTGACAGGGATCAGAGTCTCGTAGTCCAAGGAGGCGGGATCCCAGTGAGACAGGACATGATGCAACAGGGGGTACAGATGCAGTCTGGCCCCAGGAAGGAGATGTAGAGTGGACGCCATCTCCCCTGACTCCGCAACCAGAGACGGGCAGACACCTGCGACTGGGAAAGAAGCCAAGAAAGGTGGCGAAACAAAGTCAACTGGCGCTCCTGGGAGAGGAACACCATGCCCAGGTCCATCCGGAAGAAAGCCCCCAGGAACTTCAGGGACTGAGAGGGCACCAGGGAGGACTTCTGGTGGTTGATAAGGAAACCAAAGGAACCCAGTAGATGACACACCTGGTCCACATCCGACAGAGCCTGCGAAAAAGAGGGAGAGACAATCAACCAGTCATCCAGATACGGAAACACCAGCAGCCCCCTGGAATGAAGAATACCCACCAGAGGGGCCAGGAGCTTGGTGAACACCCTGGGCGCAGAGGACAGGCCGAAAGGCAGCACCCGGAACTGGTAGTGATGGGTCTCCACAGCAAAGCGCAGAAAACGCTGGTCGGCAGGATGGACAGGAACATGCAGGTACGCATCCATCAAATCCAGGGACGCCAGGAAGCCACCCGGAAGGACCAGAGGTAGGATGGACTGGAGGGTCACCATCTTGAAAGGTCGATGGACGACGAAGCGGTTGACATGCTTCAGATCCAGAACAGGACGAAGATCCGAAGTGTCCTTCTTGGAAACCAGAAAGAGGATTGAGTAGCAACCCTCGCCCCTTTCCAGCGGTGGAACCTCCACAATAGCATTTTTCTCCAACAGGAGTTGAACACCTGCCAACAAAGACACTCTTCGCAAAGGAAGACGGGGCAGGGGAGTCCGAACAAAACCCGGAGGAGGAGGAGAGGAAAACTCTATCCGGCAACCTTCCGAAACAGTCTGAACCGCCCAGGCATCCGGAACCGACAACCACTGGGCGCGGAAGCACTGGAGTCGACCACCAACGGGTAAAGGCAGACAGTCATTGTGAAGAGGAGGAAGCGGGGGTGGCAACACCGGCAGCGGCCCGGGGCTTGGCATTTCAAGGGGCCCCCCGGCCACGACCCCTGCCTCGAAAGGGCTGAGAAGCGCCACGAGCAGGAGGCCCAAAAGCGCGACGATAACCAAATCCATGCCCCCGAGCAGGAGGACGGATCGGAGCCACCAGCTTGCGGTTCTCCGCGGACTGCTTGACCATGCCCTCCAGCTGAGGACCGAACACCTTAGAACCTTCAAAAGGCAACTTAAGGAGGACCGACTTCTGTGAAGGGTCCGCCTTCCAGGAACGCATCCAAATATGACGCCGGGCAGCAATGGAAGCACCAGAAGCGGCGGCCGCCGCCCCCAAATTGTCGAAGGAAATGTCCGACAGGTAACGCACCTGCATCTCCATCAAAGACAGAAGAGGAGTGGCATCCTCGCCGTCGTTCAGCAGAACAGACAGAGACTGGAAGTCCTTAAGGAGCGACTGAACCATATAGTTGGAATACGCAGTCGCCCGGACAGAGAAATTAGAAGCAGCATAGGAACGCTTCACTGCCACTTCAACACACTTATCCACAGCGTCCGCAGGAAGGGCGTCTTCAGAAACAATCAAACCCTGAGAGGAAAGGCCAGCCATCAAATTGTCCACTTTCACAGCCTGAGGGAACTCATCAGCAAAACCCTCAAGAGGGTAACGTCTGGACAGGAAACGAGGAAAAGAAGACTTGTCCACCTCCTTCCATTCGTGAGACAGCACATTGCGCACTGCACCATGCAAAGGCAAAGTATCCGGAGCAGGCTGGACATACTGCGTAAAAAAGTCATCCTCAACAACAGCATCCGCAGGAGGAGAAAAACCCAAGTTGGACTTCACATGGGCAAACAGGTCAGCGAGCTCAGCACCCTGAACAAAACGACCACGGACACCTTCATCCTCACCAGGATCAACGTCATCCTCAGGAGCATCTTGTGGATCTAAAGACACAGGAGGCACCTTGGGAGGAGGCCCAGCCGCGTCCCTAGCCAGGAAAGCAGCAGCCACAGCCTCATTAATAATGAGGCGCAGGGCATCAAGAGGAGCCGCAGAAGAAGAAGCATCCGATTCCATAGCGGAAGCAAAAAGTCCAAACAACACTCCCAACAGGCATAAACAAGGACAAAAAACATCCCAACCAGGACCCCAGATATAGCCGAGGACCCGAACACCTGTGGGAGGAGAAAAAAAACAGGCCGGTATAAAAAGCCCAGCCAGCCGCCAAAATCGCCCCCTGAAAAGATGCAGGACACCAAACTCCACAGAAAAGCCCCTGCCCGCTAGAGCAGGGCGAAAAATGGACCGGAGAATGCCCAGGAACGGCCGCTGGAGCAGGCCAACCCAAGCCAGGTGAGCACCATGAAGCACAAACAACAAAAACGGCCGCTAACGCGAGCCGCGTGTAAACAAGTGCCCCCAAACAGAGCCGGCTGCTAACGCGAGCCGCGTGAAAGAAAGAAGCCCCAAAATGGAGCCAGCGCGGGGGAAACGGCAGCGCATCAAGCACAGGCGGCCGCTAGAGCAGGCCGCCGTAAAAACAAAAGAAAACAGCAAGGAGACTAACCAGGACACAGGAAGCCTCCAAACAGCACAGCCAGGAACGCGGTCGTAGACTGCAGAAAAGAAAAAACAGGATGATTCTTCCGGCACTTCCCCCTTTTGTAGTCACGTGATGGTGACGTCATCCTAGGGGGAAGTGCCAACAGCTCAGCTAGGTAGGGGTTCTGTAGAGCAGACTAGCTGCTCATGTATCAGGAATGGGACGGGGAGACCAGGACGAGGAGGTAATGCCGGAGATTAATCTGTGTGTGCACCGGAGTGAGTTGATATCATAATTGGTCTGACTTCTTCAGTGGTCATTAGGGTCCAATTGGTGAGTGGAGGGGCTCCTGTGGTGAGGGTCAGTGATGGAGGGTGGGTCATTTTGGGTGACTGAGGGTCAAAGTTCCAGTAGTTGTTGGCTTTCTTGTAATGACTTGGGATTCACACCACATACTTCATGCTTTGTGTATATAACTTTTTACTGGCTTTCTACTTTTGAACCTCTCCTGATAAAGACCAGATTCAAGCCTACAAAATGGTAGTCGAAATGTCAACATCTTTTATTGAATGGGCTTGCAATGTATGGATTGACAAATATTGGGTGGAATTTAGCCATATTAATCTATGTGAGAAGAACACAGGTTGTAGAGGTTGGCATCATCCGTTACAAGAGTATCTTAGCTATTTTAAATTTCTATTGTGAGGACTGCGCCTACACTCAGTGCAATAGTAGTTGAGCACTTTGATTGCATATGGTATATTCACTACTCTTTATTAGGAAATTACAATTTAATCTACCAGACAGCTGTAGGGACATCAATTTCATTCAATGGAATACATTGTGTGACAAAATAGTAGACTTGTACACCTTCAGTACACTTGCATCACTGATTACATCATCCAGTGAATGTGACTATTTGATATACATTTACAATACTTGAAGTTATTTAGTGAACTGAATCCCAACCAAATTTTCTATAGCCTCTGTACTGCTAATGATTGTAAGCTTTTGCAACATACTTTGCCTTATAAAGAGTCATGGGTGTCTGAAGATAGTGAACTCTGCATGAATGGTTGTGCGGAGGGCGAAGATTGCACGCAGCAGGACCCTGCCAACTCCTGTCTGGTTGATTGCCCACTAGATGTCAGATACTCACGAAGGGCTCACTACAGGCGAAAGTTTGTGGTCTAGGGGCGTTTCCTCTTTATGGGACTTGGGTGTCTGGGTGGAGTGGATACTAAATGAGGGTTGGTACACAGGATGAAGATGGGGTGAATGCGTGGTTTGTTTATCACAAGAGGCCGACTACTAGCGAAGGGCTCTGTACAGGGTTAAAGACTGTGTGTAGTTTGGGTTTGTCCATATAATGGTAAATTCATATCTGAAGGGGGTTGGTCTTTTTGAACAGCTGTGCAGAGGGCAAAGGCTGTGCATAGTAGGGGCCTGGCTAGCCAATAGGACTTGGTCGTCTGAAGAGAGCGGGCTTTCTGTGAATAGGTGTGCATAGGGCAAAGACTGTGTGTATTACGGTCCTGGCCACTTAATGGGGCTCGGTCATCTAGAGATAGATGGTTCTCTATGAAGAGGGGTGCATAGAGCAAAGCCTGTGTGTAGTAGGGTCCTGGCACATAATGGTGCTTGGGTGTCTGGCGACAGAGATGGCTCTCTGTGAAGAAATGTGCATAGGGCAAAGGCTGTGCATAGTAGGGGCTTGGCCACTTAATTGGGCTTGGTCACCTGGAGGGAGAGGGGTCTCTGTGAAGAACTGTACATAGGGCAAAGGCTATGCATTAGGGGCCTGGCCACTTAATAGGGCTTTGTCGTACCAAAACTGTGCATAGTAGGAGCGGGGCCACCTCATATGGAGCTTCGATATCTGGAGGGATGGACTTTACATAATGAGTTGTGCACAGGGTGAGGGCAGTGCGTAGTAGGGGTTTGTCCACCTAATGGGGCTTTGGTCTCTAGAGGGAGTGGAGTCTCCAGGATCAGTTGTATACAGGGTAAAGGCTGTGTGTAGTGTGTGCTTGTTCATGGAAGGGGCGATTAGATTTATTTTAGAGCAAATTTAACATCAGTAGGCTAGCTGAGGCAATCAGTGATGTCAATAATGATGCCATTGAACATGTGAAGACTGATATATTATGTGAGGTCATAAGTGGTGCATGGCGAGGAGAGCACAGGCTATAGTTATCTCGTTGAACTATAAATGAAGAATTTCAGTGTTTTTTTCTGGTCTAAAATGTTAGTACATGACTGACATTGTTGCCTAATTATACCAGCACTATAACCTTTATTTTTTTCAGTGAATGTCTAGTTTTCTTAACAGTAAGTTAATGTCTTGTTACTAAAACTTACTATAACATCACCTGTGTTTTTAGTGAATATTTGAGTTTTTTAATATAGATTATTACCATGTCTAACTATAATGTCACTTTCAAATTCAATATTGTGGATTTAAAAAAAAATAATAATATAAATTCAAATCTAATTTTCAAAGTTGGAAAAGTTAGACATAATGCAAATGTCACCTTTAGATTTTGCAGAAAAGTTTGAGCAGTATGTTTTAATGGTATAGCTTATTGTTTGTTGTATGCTGTATTTGTATTCATTTTTCTTTTCACTTTCAATATCCCTGTGGCCCTCCTGCAGGACCCTTACAACCCAACCAAAGAATGGTCTCCCCCACTGACAGGACACTATCCGCATGTGCCCTCACTGAGACTACCAAAAAGAATGTATTTTCTAATTCATTCAAATGGGTGCAGAAAAAACATACCAACTGCAATACAAACAACTGTATATACACCCTTGCATGCCCATGTAACCTACGATACATAGGTATGACCACCAGAATAGTTAAAATACAAAACATGGAGCACCGCAGTAACATCCGTTGTCACAAACATAACAACAAGATGTGCACACACTTTGAACAGAAGGAACATACACCAGACAGCCTAATATTGACCATAATTGAGGCGCAAGCCCCAGATGAGCAAACAAGCCCTCTTCAGGAGAGAGCAAGACTGGATTTTCCGCCTCTCCACTGATAGACAGGGTCTGAATGAGGATATCCACTGGAGCGAACTGAGTAGATAGCACACTCCCTTGAGGATTGACCTATTCAGTACCTTGTAAACAGAACACTTACCAATGGCTAGTTATTTCGATTTCATGAGAAGGATTCCCTTCAGCACAGCAGGTGAACTTTCCCTACAATACTACGTATCATGACTACTCGGGATGACAACCATAATGAGATTACCTTATCTGTACACTTGTATCCCAACATTCATGCACCACCATCTCTGCCACCTTGTTCTATAGAGTGGGATGCATCATTACACCATACAACATATTGTCACTCTGTTCCTTCCCTGACGGCGACTCTTATACTGTGGGTTCCTTGTTTTAAATAAGTGCCACATAGTGCCACCTATGTGCCACGCCGGCCGAATCCCAGGATACTACCGAGCCACCCCGAGACGCACCCACGGACCCTTCTGCTGCAACTCCTGCAAGTTCACCTGCATCCGGACCAGCACTACCCCAGCACCAACCAAGACCAAGACGAGCAACAGCAGCAGCCACCTGAAATGCATCCTGCTCAACACCCGCTCCATCCACAGACACGCCGTCGAGCTCTGGAACCTGCTCGACACAACTTCACCAGACGTCGCCTTCCTCACGGAAACCTGGATGAACGCCTCTTCAGCGCCCAACATCGCCATCGCCATCCCAGACGGCTACAAGATCATCCGAAGGGACCGCATCAACCACACCGGAGGAGGCATCGCCATCATCCACAGGAACACCATCCGCATCATGACCAACACCGACGAGCACCTGCACTTCCAGGTCCACATCAACCCCAAGACCACCCTCAGAGGCACCCTCATCTACAGACCCCCGGGACCACGCACACAATTCAGCGAAGACATCGCCAACTTCATCAGCCCGCACGCCCTCCCCTCCGCTGACTACATCCTCCTCGGGGACCTCAACTTCCACCTGGAGAACAACAACGACCGCAACACCGCCACCCTGCTGGACAACCTCGCCAACCTCGGACTCAAGCAGCTGGTCACCACCCACACCCACTACGCCGGACACACACTCGACCCCGTCTTCTCATGCAGCAAGGACATCGCCTTCAGCTACGCCACTGGACTCCACTGGACGGACCACAGCTGCGTCCACTTCAGCTTCAGAAGGACCACGATCCACCACCACCAGCAACAGGTTGCACGCAGAAGCTGGAACAAGATCACAGCCAACCAGCTCACGACCGCCCTGAGCAAAAACCCACCCACCAGTGTAACGAACCTCAGCCAAGCGGCCACCAACCTCACGAAGTGGATCAGCGACTGCGCAGACGACCTCGCCCCTCTGAAGACCCCGCCTAGCATACCCGGTAGCAAGAAAGCCCCATGGTTCACCGACGAACTCAAGAGCTCCAAGAAGAACTGCCGAGCCCTCGAGAGAACCTGGCGCAGAGACCCAACACCGGACAACATGACTGCCCTCAAGCTCGCCACCCGAAAACACCACCAACTCATCCACACCACCAAGAAAACCGCATTCAAGGAACGACTGGACAACAATGCACACAACAGCAAGGAACTCTTCAACATCGTCAAAGAGCTCTCCAACCCCAACGCCGGAAACAACGACATCACCCCTTCGCAAGACCTCTGCAACTCCCTCACCTCCTACTTCAACAACAAGATCGCGGACATACACAACAGCTTCAGCACTCAACCGACGCATGCCACGACTGAACCACCGCCCCCCACCACCACCCTCCGAGCCTGGACCTCGATCAGCACCGAAGACACCGTCCACACGATGAACTCCATCCACTCCGGATCTCCTACCGACCCCTGCCCTCACCACGTCTTCAACAAGGCCGACGCTGTCATCGCACCCCACCTGCGGGACATCATCAAAACCTCCTTCGACACCGCTACCTTCCCGGAGAGATGGAAGCACGCCGAACTCAGCGCTCTACTAAAGAAGCCATCAGCCGACCCCACCGACCTCAAGAACTACCGCCCCATCTCGCTGCTCCCGTTTCCTGCAAAAGTCATCAAGAAGACCGTCAACAAGCAGCTGGCCGCCTTCCTCGAGACGAACTGATCCCTCGACCTCTCGCAGTCTGGCTTCCGGGCCAACCACAGCACAGAGACCGCCCTGATCGCAGCCACCGATGACATCCGAGCTCTGCTTGACAACGGAGAAACAGCGGCCCTCATCCTCCTAGACCTCTCCGCGGCCTTCGACACTGTCTGCCACCGTACACTAGTGCAGCGACTCAGCAACGTCGGAATCCAGGAGAAGGCACTGGAGTGGATCATCTCCTTTCTCGCCGGAAGGACACAGAGAGTCCGCCTCCCCCCGTTCAGATCTGAAGCCACCGAAGTCATCTGCGGCGTTCCTCAAGGCTCCTCGCTCAGTCCAACCCTCTTCAACGTCTACATGAGCCCCCTCGCAGACATCGCATGCCAGCACAACCTCAACATCATCTCCTACGCCGACGACACCCAGCTGATTCTCTCCCTCACCAACGACCCCGCCACCGCCAGAGCCAACCTTCACGAAGGGATGAAAGAGGTAGCCGAATGGATGAAGAACAGCCGCCTGAAACTGAACTCGGACAAGACGGAAGTCCTCATCCTGGGATCCTCACCCTCCGCCTGGGACGACTCCTGGTGGCCCCCCGCCCTAGGCAGTGCACCCAAACCAACAGACCACGCACGCAACCTGGGCTTCATCCTGGACTCCTCCCTCTCCATGATCAGACAAGTCAACGCCGTCTCCTCATCGTGCTTCAACATCCTGCGCATGCTACGTAAGATCTTCCGGTGGATCCCCACCGAGACCAGGAAGACGGTCACCCAGGTCCTCGTCACCAGCCGTCTGGACTACGGCAACTCCCTCTACGCCAGAACCACCGCCAAACTCCAGAAAAGACTTCAGCGGATCCAGAACGCCTCAGCAAGACTCATCCTGGACATCCCCCATCGCAGCCACATCTCCGGACACCTGAGAGACCTGCACTGGCTCCCGGTCAACAAGAGAATCACCTTCCGACTCCTCACCCACGCACACAAAGCCCTACACAACCAAGGCCCAGGATACCTCAACAGCCGCCTCAACTTCTACGCTCCCAAACGCCAGCTTCGATCGACCGGCCACGCCCTCGCCACCGTCCCCCGCATCCGAAGAGCCACCACAGGTGGACGGTCCTTCTCCTACCTCGCCGCCAAGACATGGATCTCCCTCCCGACCCACCTTTGCCTGACCCAGGACCACCTCGCCTTCAGGAAGCAACTCAAGACCTGGCTGTTTGAGCAGTAGCGGACCCCCCTCCCCTAGCACCTTGAGACCCTCTGGGTGAGTAGTGCGCTATATAAATGCTTTGATTGATTAATTGATTGATTGGCTAGTAATTCTATGCAATTGTCAATCCCACTTGGAGTTTTGCTGGGGTAATTTACATGTGCTATGCCACCACAACCAGTAACATACCGCCTCTTATGTGGCATTGACACTACCATCATGCTTTTTACATGTTTGCAGGGTTACTGGGAATAGAAAACACCTACCACGCCAGCCTGCTAACTTGCTTTATTAATGTGACAACAATTCTATCCATCTAAACGGGTGCCCGTCGCACTCGTGCTTTCATCCCCCTTTGGTGCGCACACCACACTATTCCAACATGACGCCAGTGTTTCAGATATCCATGGCACCCACCTGAGTTTACCAGCCATATAGCTCCCCATACATGTGGCAACCCCACACTTCTCTTTATATGAGTAACAAGAAATGTATTCTCCTTAAAGGTTGCCACCCGCACTTGTGTTTTCACTAAACAACCCCCCTGGGTTGAACTGTGTATCGCTCTAATATGGCGCCCATATTGAGATATCCCAGTCAGATCCCAGCCCGTGTCACTCTGACGTGCCTGAATGAGTTTGCCGGCCATGCCCCTCCCGCGCGACCAGGGGTCTCCATACCTACGGCTGCTCTGAGTATGCCGGCTGATATGAGTACCTAACCCAGCTGACCAGGACTCTCCTCACTCTACCAAGCTGGTGGAGAGAGGCTTTCTGGTCCGGCTACAGAGACGCTGCTCAATTGTAAGTACCTTGCTATCATAATCATTACAGGGACGCCTCCTGGCATCCATCCTCTCCTGACTTTGATGGAATTTGAGCTCCAGTGCTGACAGCTGATTAGTTGGTCTAAATACTTTTTTTTGTTCTTTGTGTCAAACCAGGACGTTAAAAGTGTTAACGTACCCTCGACCAGTGATTCGATGTAACTGATATATCACCTAAGACGGATGAGTTGTTGTAATTGCTGTTACATATCATGATGGTTGATGAGCCAACCCACCTGCTTTGGTCCTTAGATGTGCCACCTGCCTGCCACAAATCTCTTACTTTACACAGCGCCTGTCACTTTTGCTTTTTACCAACAACTTGACTAATAATTCTATTGCATGCTGTCTCTCCAGAGGCTGTTTCTAATGATGTATACCATTATATTTTTGTTTTAGGTTGGTTCTACCACAAGGTACTGCCATATTAGGTTTTTTGTGTGTTTTGTTTACATTGAATACTAATAAGGAAACCGACTATTATGTGGATAGTCATTTTTTAAGGTTTGCTCATGAAGAATTTCCGTTTGAGCATTCGGATATCCTATGCAAGAAACATGCTGACCTGTACACCGTACACCGTAGCCACCGTTAAAAATTACCTCAGGGGTGAGTCACGGTACATTTTAATTGGGACCAGTGGACTCGCTGCTCAAGATACATTTTGAGTCCCACTGTGTCTCATTTTAGAATCCACTTCACAGCTCCCTCATACCTTCAACACACACCTACACCACGAAAACTCATACTCACACCGCACCTTACGGCTTTGGAAATAAAAGATCTCCAACAAAGAGCCCCTCAAAAGGTGCCTGCCAGGCACTGCAGCACCGGCCTGATGAGGAGCATGCCCTATGATGAAGCATGACACCCAGCCGGGTGTGTGACTGCACTAATTCCTAAAGTAGGAGACTCCCCGTGGCAGATAAAGAAATAAACACTCGCTAGCTGCATTTCTCTACAAAAATAATCTACTGGATCCTACGCAGTATGGCTTTGGAGTAGGGCACAGTACCAAGACCGCCTTGATAAAGTCAACAGAAGAAATTAGGAAAGCCCTGGACCTATCCGTGGCCTTCGACACGGTCCATCATAACCTTCTGATGGACCGTCTGTCTGAGATTAGAGTCAAAGGAAAGAAAAGTGTTTCTAACGGACAGGAAACAAACGGTGTCCAAGGAAAATTGTACTTGAACCCGTTTTCGCTGCCAAGTGGAGTTCCACAAGGATCGTCCCTTTGCCCGACCCTTTCTAATGTGTATGTGGCTCCCTTGGCCCATTTGATCAGATCATATGGTTTTAGTCTCACGTCATTGCAGATGACACACAGATTGTAGTGTCACTTTTACCAGGGCAAGAAGTAGGCATGAGCAAGAAATTCCAAGACTGCATGGGAGCAGTCAAATCTTTGAAGTCGCAAAATTGCTAAAATTAAACTCAGGCAAAACCGAGGTACTCATGTTCGGAAACAAGGCTAATTTCTGGACCCTGGACTGGTGGCCAGTAGATCTGGGCATCCTCCCTAAACCCACGAAGAAGGCAAAAAATCTAGGTATAATGGTGGATAACAGACTAAACTTTGAGGACCAGATAAACACCACAACCCCGGCCACCGTTCATTCCCTTAAACTGCTAAAAAAGGTCAAACCTTCCCAGTCAGAAGACAGTTTACGAACAGTCGTCTCATCCATTATCTTATCCCGGCTGGAGTACTGCAATGGGGTCTATTTAAACATCCTAGAGCGACATCTAAACACATTGCAGATCCTGCAAAATGCAGCAGCAAGGCTGGAGACAGGTACCCCCAAATTCGTATTGGTAGCCAAAGAAATTAAAAGACTACACTGGCTGCTTATTAGGAAAAGGGTGCAATTTAAGCCACTTCGTATTGACTTTAAGGCTCTACATGGTCAGGGTTCTGATTTTTTGACTCTCCAGTTTTAATGGTACACTCCCAAACAAATCCTAAGTTCACTAGGAGCCAACCTTGTGAGCGTACCACCCACGAAGAAAGCCTGTTGGGGGGGGGGGGAAGTTTCATTACAGGTGCGGCCAAAGCATGGAGTGCCCTCCCCTGGAGTTTGAGAAACTCCACTAAAACTGGCCTTTTAACTTGTAATTCTCCTCCAGCTACATTTTTCCGTGCCACCCTGTTCTCAGGATAGTTGAGCTAATAGCGCCAGGACACCTCCGGGTAACCATGCTCTCCATAAATTTAATTAACATAACATAACATTCTATCCACCTAATGGGTCTTGGGTGCCTGGAGGGAGTGGACTGTCCATGAAGACTTCTGTACAAGGAGAAGGGTGTGCGTAGTATGACCTTATCCACCTAATGGGCTTGGGTGTGAGATGGACAGACCTCTCAAAGAGGAACTGTGTAGAGAATGAAGGCTGTGTGTAGTAGACTTGGTCACTTAATAGTGCAAGGGTCTCTCGAAGGAGAGTGGGCTCTCGGAAAAAGGTTCTGTACAAGGCGAAGAAAGTGTGTAGTAGTAACGTGGGTGTCCAAAGGTATTTATTTTACACAGAATGCCTAACTGGCTCCCACTGCAGTTCCTCAGGAGACAAAACTGAAGACTTTTTTAAATTGATCCCATGTTGCGTTTTTCTGAGACTGCCTACCACTCTCACAAGACAAGAGGTTGGGGTGCTCCTTCCCTGCCCTGTTATGTACTATTTACTCTAACAAATTCAGGGCAACGGGAAATGTACTTGTGTCTGTAAAGGCAGCTGCAACATTTCCCTCAGTGTTGCAGCCACATGTTCAGATCGCTCGGTAGTGTAGGATCTGCGTAGAAGGTGGACAGGAAAAAAGGTCTCTAGGCCATTAGAACACTCTAGTTTTTTTTATTACTATACCGCAGAAAAGATGCAAACCAACTCAATACCGTGCCACCAATACTGCTCTCGCTGTCTTTGCAGTAATCTAATGTGGTATCACTGTATCGAAGGCTTGCGGAGAGGTCCATTAAAACCAGAACCTCATTACCTCCTCTGTCCAATGTAGTATTAATTGTCTCCGCAACTTCCAGCAAAGCAGTCTTAGTGCTAAAATTAGCTCTGAAACCTGGCTGGCTAGAGTGCAACAAGCCATTAGTCTCTACATAATTTGTTAAGACTCCATTAACAAATTTTTCCACAACCTTGGAAAAAAAGGCAAAAGTCAGATGAGCCTATAATTACTGGCGGCCTTGGGGTCTGCCGTAGGTTTCTTTAATAGCGGGAGAATTTTGGCATGTTTCCACATTTGGGCCATGGATCCTTCCTGCAGAGCGGTGTTCAAAATAGGGTTTACTATAGGGTTGATCACTTCCGCTATGGAGGACAAGACTTTAGCTGGGCAGGGATCAGAGGGGGCGTCCGGTTTCAGTGATTACATAAGCACCAGAGATTGCTCTGAGGTGATCACAGGGAATTCCGTAAGAAACATACTGGGCAGTGGGGTAGCTAGGAGGAAGGGTGGGGGTGGGGGGGCCGGTCTGCCCAGGCGGCACCATTTTTGAGGCGGCTGTGGCCCCGCGGCACTGGAGGCCCGTTGCGGCCGCAGCAGCCTTTATAATTTATTTGGGAACAAACAACACAGTGTCCCCAAATAAAGGATAAAGACAGCCGCGGCCGCAATGGGCCTCCAGTGCCGCGGACGCCTGAGGCCCAGTTTAAAAGGGCAAAGCCGCGCTGCACTCCACTCCTTCTGACCTGCTTTGGTAACAGCTGAGCAGCACAGTGCACACAACACAAATGCGGGACTTCGTTTTTGGCAATTTAATTAAAAGCACTGCAGGCGGCCCGGTGCTTTCAATTAAATTGCCAAAAATAAGTCCCGTTGTTGGCTCCCCTGTCCCAGCCTCGGAGACCAGGGCCATCAATCTTGTAGTGTGCGTGGCGTGCGCGAGCGCTACCAATGACGGCCCTGTAGTGATATTTTGGCCAGACTTTGCGATTAGAACGTAGCAGTGACGCATTACTCTCGTGAGGAGTCAATTTTGGCCTGGGGCAGTGCTTTATGCTTGCAGGCAGCTCTGGGCGTTTTGCTGGCAGGCTCTCTGGACATCACTCAATATAGAAGCGATATGGTAACAGATTACTATGCACTATATTTTGTGGCATACAAATATTATAGCATAAATGTAGGCAACCAAAATATCGACATGGTAAGTACATAACATTTTAATGTAGGTTTACTGTACATAATTCTCCATATATTAGAGGTCTTCAAGCTGGGGATGGAGGGCTGGTAGGTGTGAAGTGATGTCAGAGTGGGCAGCAGGCTCTGGCTAAAAGAAGCACGCAGAGCACAGACCAATGTCATCATGTAAAACAGCACAGTGATTTTAGTTGAGAGATAAGAGTGGAGGTGTGAGTCCTTCTATAATGGGTAATCAGTAATTGTTTTATCACTGATGTCCTGACACGAAGTAAGTGTCAAAGGAGGCGGGGGCTCCAACACCTCATTCCCTCGTTTCTCAAAATGTCTTTGACACACTCTGTCTCTAACACGTCTCTTACATTTAGACAGACGTATGTTTGGTCGGGATTTTGATCCTTGTACTTCCATACAGTATTTGTCTCTCGTGGTGAGGTAAAATTGATTATGAAATCGTTAAATATAACTCTAAACACCATATTGACAGCTCAACCGCAGTTGAGACTTCTAAATTAGATGAATCATCGTGCAGTCTGTGTGTTTTCTTTTCTACTGCCAGTCACCGGTGTATTCAACTGTGTAGCCTTTGACCGTGTCATGTATGTGCATGTAACTTGCATGATCGAGGTAACTGTTAGACTCGGGGGTATCTGGTTGGCACAGGTATGCACTTGTGACAAACAGGGACCCTCTCCTCTAGTCAGGGTAAGAGAACTACTCCTTTACAGGTTGGCGGTGGCGCAGTGCCCTGAGCAGCGAACACCAGCAAAAACATCTGAGGCACATCAGCAAAAAGTGGAAGGGAGACTCACGCCAAGGTGCAAGGTCTAACACGTGTCCCCTCCAGCTGAAAGGTGAGGAGAACTACCCTACCCCAGGGAGTTCCTCATCACTGAGGCGGAAAAACCTGGACAGGCCGTCCGCATTGGCGTGATCCGTGCCAGGGCGGTGTTCCACCGTAAAGTCAAAACCCTGTAGGGAGATGGACCACCTCAACAGTTTCGGGTTCTCAAACTTCATTTGCATCAACCATTGGAGGGGCCTGTGGTCTGTCTGAACGCGAAAGTGAGACCCAAACAAGTAGGGTCTTAGATTCTTCAAGGCCCAGACCACAGCAAAAGCTTCTCTCTCAATCGCACTCCACCTACGCTCCCGTGGAAGTAACCTCCGACTGATGAAGGCTACAGGGTGGTCCCAGCCCTCCTCAGTCATTTGTGAAATGAACAGCCCCTACCCCATGCTCTTAAGCGTCTGTCTGCACTAGGAACTCTTTGGAGAAATCAGGGGTCAGGAGCACGGGCGTCGTGCACATGGCCGTTTTCAGGGTGTTGAATGCTTCCTGACAGGCGTCAGTCCAGATCACTTTCCGGGGCTGCTTCTTCAAAGTCAGCTCTGTCAAGGGGGCAACAATGGTTCCATACCCCTTGACAAACCTCCTGTAGTACCCGGTGAGTCCGAGGAAGGCCCTCACCTCCGTTTGGGTCTTGGGGGGTTCCCAATTCAGGATGGGCTGAAGGGGCGCCACCTGGCCGCTCCCAACTTGGTGTCCCAAGTACACCACGGAACCCTGCCCGATCTGAAATTTGCTTGCCTTGATCATGAGGCCTGTCTGGCGCAGTGCCAACAACACTTCCCGTAGGTGTCGCAAGTGTTCTTCCCATGTGCCGCTGAACGCTGCAATGTCGTCCAGGTAGGCGGCACTGAACGCGTCCAGTCCAACCAACACCTGGTTGACCAACCTCTGGAAGGTGGCAGGGGCGTTCTTCATACCAAACAGCATAACTTGGAACTGGAAATGCCCATCTGGGGTTGAGAACGCTGACCTCTCTTTGGCCCCGTCAGTCAAGGCGATCTGCCAGTACCCAGACGTTAAGTCAAACGTGCTGAGATACCGAGCAGCCCCCAACCGATCGATGAGCTCATCAGCTCTGGGGATGGGGTGCGCGTCGGTCTTCGTGACCGAATTGAGTCCTCGATAGTCCACACAGACCCGGAGTTCAGGTGTGGCTCCCAGCGTTGCAGCCTTCGGGACTAAGACCACTGGGCTGGCCCAAGGACTGCTGGAGGACTCAATCACCCCAAGACCAAACATCTTCGAGACTTCCTCCTTGATGCAGGCTCTTACCTTGTCAGTCACGCGTTAAGCCTTGTGCTTCACCGGCAAACTGTCTCCCGTGTCCACATCATGGACGCACCAATCTGTGACACCAGGAACCAAGGAGAACAGATCAGGAAACTGCCCCAGCAGCTGGCGGCAGTCACTCTGTTGTTCAGGCATCAGAGAGGGTGAGAGGTTAACTCCGTCACTGACCCATCTTTCTCAGAGGCTACCAAGAGGTCCAGAAGAGGCTCAGTCTCCTCCTCCATTCCGTCATCGGTTGCCAAGAGCATGCCTACTTCGGACCTCTCCAAGTGGGGCTTAAGGCGGTTAACATGTAGGACCCTCAAAGGGTTCCTGGGAGTTTGCAAGTTCACCAGGTAGGTGACAGGACTCTTGCGCTCCACAACCTCAAATGGACCTGTCCACTTATCCTGATTTGCACACGGCTCCACTGGGGCCAAGACCCACACCTTTTGTCCAGGTTGAAGCTCTACCAGAGTGGCATTCTGGTCGTACCACCGCTTCATCTCTTCTTGGCTGGCTTCCAGATTTGCCTCAGCAAGTTGTCTGAATCGCCTGGTCTGGTTTCGGAAGGCCAGCATGTTACTGAATACATTCTGGGGAGGTTTCCTGGGAGATTGCTCCCAACCATCCTTTACCAGACTCAGAGGTCCTTGTACCGGGTGACCATACAAAAGTTCGAAGGGACTGAACCCGAGCGACTTTTGCGGCTCCTCTCGGTAAGCAATGAGTTGGCATGGCAAGAGGCCGTCCCACTTATGCCTCGTCGGTCCTTCTAGGCCCATGATCATGCCTTTCAGGGTTCGGTTGAATCTCTCAACCAACCCGTTTCCTTGGGGGTGGTACGGGGTGGTGAACTTGTAGGTTACACTACACTCTTGCCAAAGGGACTTCATATATTGTCTAGAGGTGGTCAGACACCACCTCTAGAGGGAATCCCAACCGTGAGAAAATTCCCATCAGCGCTCTTTCCACCACGGGGGCCATCACTGTCCTCAGAGGGATGGCTTCCGGGTACCGGGTGGCATGGTCCACCAAGACCAGGATGAACCTGTTGCCCATAGCTGTCTTGGGGTCCAGAGGCCCCACAATGTCAATTCCCACTCGCTGGAATGGGGTACTGACGACGGGGAATGGTTGGAGGGGAGTCTTGTTCTTCCCTCCACACTTACCACTTGCCTGGCAAGTTTGGCAAGTCCTACAGTGCGCATCTGAACTTCTGTGCATTTGGGGCCATTAGAAGTGGGTAACAAGCCTGTCATAGGTCTTGTACATCCCCAAATGTCCTGCTAACGGTACATCGTGAGCCAGCCCCAGTAGGAGGGCTCTGAACTTCTGAGGTATCACCAGCACACGGGCTGACCCAGGTTCAGCAGCCTTAGGCTCTGAATACAGGAGATCATTCTCCGAGTAGATCCAGTGTTTTCCGGACTGAGCACCATTGGCCTGGTCTGCAGCCTGTTGCTGCATACCCGTGAGAGAAGGGCACTTCCTCTGCTCCTTGCAGAATTCCTCCCTCGTGGGACCTCCTTCTTGCTGCCAATGGGTCAGCTCAGACAGGTCTCCCAGTTCGGTAATCTGTTCCCCGGTAGGCTCCAGGGCATCCCCCTCGAGGTCTGCTTCCTCCTGGGCCGTGGGAACAGTGGGGGCCGGCTGTCCGGACCCCCTGCGCCTTCTCTTTAAGGCCGGTTCCTGAGCCTCTCCTTCAGGCTCCAAGACTTCTTCAACACCCCTACTGGCTGCCATGGACCTGGTAGTCACGCATGCCCAGTCAGGTAGACCCACCATCCGCAGATGAGTCGTTTTCTCCACCTTTCTCCAAGAGGAGTTCTCCAAATCGTTCCCTAGCAGACAATCTACAGGCATGGAGGTCGTCACAATGACTTGCAGAGTACCAGAGACCCCCCCACTCAAAGGGAACCTGAGCCATCGGACACTGGCTCTCAGAATTGTCAGCATTGACAACACTTCAGTAGGCGTGTGGTACCACCTGCTTCTGAGACACCAAGTGCTGCCGGACCGCAGTCACACTGGCTCCTGTGTCTCGAAGAGCCTCCACCTTCTTATCATTGATGGTCACTTCCTGCCCATATTTCTTAGTGTTACTGGGAGGTAGTTTTCGGGGACCATCTCACTGTCTCCTAGCGAGACTAGGGTCATGTGTACGGGATCCCCACCCTCTGGGATTGTAACTTCTCCCCCAAAAATTAAAGATAGCTATTTGCCGGGGGTGGGGGGGAGCACCAGTGGGTGTGGGTTTTCCATACAAGCGACACTTAGGATCAGTGGCAATGTGACCCTGGCCGCCACACCTAAAACAGGCGATGGGCCCTCTCTGAACAGGTTTACCCGTCGGGCCCTGTTTTGCTTCGGGGGTGGAGGAGGCTGAGAACCTTTCCCTTGGTTCCCTTGGGAATTACTTTCGGGCCTTTTTGGAACCCTTTCTGTTTTCCCCTGTCCCCCCCACTCTTCTGCTGGGGACCCTGTCCACCTCTGGCTGAGTCTCCCACTGGACCCTTGTGGACCCTGGTGCTGAGCCAGCGGTCCGCTTCCTCAGCAAGCTTCTTCGGGTTGGACAGCTTGCTGGCGTAGCTCAGGAAAACAATTAGCGGACAAGTGCTCCCATGCTACTAAATCAAGCAGCCCTTGAAAATCATCCACTTTGCTACCCTTCACCGAACCATTCAGCACTCTGCAGAAAAAGGTCACATACTCCACATACGTACTCCCGGAATCTTAGCACAACCCCTAAACCTCTCTCGGTACATCTCCGGGGTTAACCTAAACCTGGTCATTAAGGCATCTTTCATGTGGAGATAGGAATTATATACTTCGGTAGGGAGATCTAGCAGGGTGTCCCGCCCCTCGGTCAGGAACCCTCCCCACAACCCCGCTCCCCAATCCTTCTCAGGGATCCGGTGGGAGGACATGGCTACCTCGTAAGCCCGAAACCACTGCCCAATGTCATCCCCCTTAAAGTACTCCTTCACCACATCTTTCGGTACGTAGACCCTTGACTCTACCTGCACTGGAGTTGTGCTGCCACCAGGAGCTGTGTCCAAACTTTTTGCTTTCAGCTCCAATTCTTAGAAACGTATCTCATGCTCTAGCTGGAGTCTCCTCTCCTCCATCGCCATCTGTCCGGTTAACCTTGCCATCTCAACTTCATGCGCTCTGGTCGCGGCCCTGTCCGCCAGCTCTTCTGGTGACAGACCTCCGTGCACCTCGACAAGATTATCTGGTGGATCCACCACTAACTGATTCTCTGGCTCTCTCGACTATTTCCAGGCACTCAGTGCCTTGATGAGTTAGGCTTTGTTTTTGCACCCGGTTTGGGCGACTCTGAATTTCTGGCAGAAATTCTTCAGCTGCTCCACTTTGTAATTTTCAAGCCCTTCCCAGTCGACGTAATCTAGTCCACTGATGACAGAGGGTGCTCTCACGGGGAGTGAACCAGGCATGGTTTGACGATGTGAGATCTCTCTGCAAGATAATAAATCTGTGGCTTCGTTATAGGTCTGCTCTCACTACATGGTGATCAGTAATTTACTGTACATAAATCATAAATGCAAATTCGAAATCCTCACTGCTGCCTCCAATGTTAGACTCAGGGGTCTCTGGTTGGCAAAGGTATGCACTTGTGACAAACAGGGACCCTCTCCTCTAGTCAGGGTAAGAGAACTACTCCTTTAGAAATAACCCTTGCTCACCCTCTAGGTAGTGTGGCGCGAGCAGACAAGGCTAATCTTCAGGGCGATAGTTAGTTAAGCATTTATGATCACATACAGGAAACCCACTGACCCACCGCAAACGGACACCAGTCGTAGGATTGTATCAAAAATACGTAAACTTTATGTTAAAATATATGCAGGATTATCACAAGACCATATAACGTTTAGCGAATGAAGGCCACCAGATTTAAATAGGCAATTGTTCGTAAGTGTTCTTGGGAACCAAGTACGATGATAGGGAAAACAAACGTTCCGGACCCTGGATCCGATGCGAACTCGGGATAGAGTTCCAATGTATCTTGAGATGAGGGTCCGAGGCGTTTCAGGCACGGCTACTGGTGAGGGCGGACCCTGGACGAGGCCAACGGTTCTCCAAAGGATCTATCTGGCTTGGAGCCCCCTCGAGGTGCGAGGCCGGTGAGCGGGACGGTGTGGAGGGTTGTGGTGGTCCGGGATCTGATGCAGCTGACAGAGCGAGGCGCCGTTCAGGCCTGCGGGGCGTACTACTTCTTAGCACACCAGTTCGTACCTGTGGATCTGTGTGGGGCGTCACATTCTCAGGCAGGCGGGTGCAGCACCGGGCCTTCGGTACCACAGTATGGAAGACCTTCTTGAGGTGCGGCACGGCCTTGGTATGCAGGAGGGCAATGCGAGACAGTCGGGTCCGTTACGACGTACGGACCGTCCGAGACTATCAGATGCGCTCGGTGCAGATTCCTGCGAGAAAAGATGAGAGGCGCACAGCGTGCTCCGTAGCAGGCAAGGTGACAGGAGAGCAGGCGGTCCGGCACTGAAGCGGAGAGCGACTCAAGCTTGAGCGGGGCTCTCGGCGGCGGGGAGACCAGGCTCCGAGCTGTCACGACCTTGGAGGGAGAAGGCACCCGGGTCACAACTCGGGTGAGGGAATAAGAACTAAAGGCCCAACAGCAAACAGGCACAGGCAGAATAGAACCCAATGGTCCTGGGGTTCCGTTCAGGGGGCAAGCTTGTGATCAAGCCCTTGGAGATAGTTTCAGGCACAAGTCTTCAAAGTCCTTTCTGGTCTTTTCCTCTCCGTTCTCAGCAAGGCACCACTACAGGATTCCGTCTCCTCAGCTTCTCTTGGTCCTTCTAGTCGGGCAGAGGTTCGTTGTGGTCAAAACTGGATCTGGTTTCTTAGGAGCAGGGCTCCTACCTTTATACTCGATTTCTTTTGTCTTGGCAGGCCAGGGGGCCTGAGCCTGGTTCAACCCGGTTTTGGAGTACTCTGTTTACAGGACGCTGCCGTCTTCTTTCAGGGTGCAGGGCAGGGACATCAGACGCTCCGCAGGAGGTGGAGCCAGCATTGTGGTGGTGGAGCACAACCCTATTCAGAATCAAGGACTACTCCGCCCACCCATCCTGGTGTAAGCACTCTATTCACCACCTGGTCACCCTGACTGTCCCCGGGAATTCCCCAGCCCTGTCACTCACACAAACCCAGACAGCAGATACACATCCTGGCAGAGGCGTGCTGAAATAGTCAGGCGAGCAAATGCTAACTTTCTAAAAGTAGCAGTTGCAAACACAGGATATTAAAATAAACCTTGCTAAAGGAAGTATTTTATTATTCTGAGTTCAGGCATACCAAACTCGACATGCCACCGTGTTCCCTTGGCCGGTTAGGACTATAGCGTGTTTTAGTTCCAGCCGCTCATCTTAGCCTAAGAACAGGCAGCCCTTCAATAGTGAAGAATGAAAAAGGGCGGTAATTCACTACTAGGACATGCCACACACATCAGGCTTGTCCTACCTTACGCTCACAATGCACTCTGACCGTGGGCCTACCATAGGGGTGACTGATATGAAGGTTAGGGAAGGTTTAGGGACTGGCAAGTGTGGGTACTTGCGCAGTCAGCGTGACAGCATCAGACTGTACGCGTGGTCTGCAGTGGCGGACCCAAGACATCTTTTACTAGGCCGCTTCTGTGGGTGGCGCAACCAGCGCTGCAGGCCCACTAGCGGCATTTGTATCTACAAGCCCCGGCACTCCTTGTGCACGTTACTGGGGACTGACAGTAAACCAAATAAGCCAATCATGGAAATCAATTACAGATACACTTTATGTTGGGAGCACTTGCACTGCGGCACGGGTTGGCCATGGCGCAGTGCCCTGAGCAGCGAACACCAGCAAAAACATCTGAGACACATCAGCAAAAAGTGGAAGGGAGACTCACGCCAAGGTGCAAGGTCTAACAGTAACTATTAGCAGCAATACTACGTGTCTCTCGGACATCTTTCAAGTGCTCGCCTCCCTTTTTCCCTAGCACCCCTCAACCCCCCTCAAGGGGCAGCAATCTGAGGGATAGCCCAGGGCGCCACAAGCTCTAGCTATGCCTCTGGTACTGGGGCGGGGACAAACATCTAACTGAAGTCCCCTGACATCCTCCAGGTCCAATGACTGCACTACAAAGGAGTCCTGGATAACGAATTTTTTTATAAAAGAAGCAGGCCATACGTTCAGTCCATTCGCTTGAAGGAACAAAACGGTTGGCTGATTATCATAGGGGAGGAACAGGGTTTTACTTTTATTAGCTGCCAAATCAATTTTTGTTGACAAAGAAAGTTTCTTTTCCTCACGTACTTTCTTGTAATGATTTTTCAAAGCAAGTTTATAAGTCCGTTTATCAGAGGAACTATAATTTCGCCTCCACTCTCTTTCAAGATGTTTACAGTCCCTTTTACTATCTCTTAAGGCTTCAGAGAACCAAGGGGCCGAAACACGGATGGATTTAGCGAACCTGTCGGTGTAACAAGCCTTCTAAGACCTGCATATCAAGTTCCAGGGTACCACTTAAGGGAATCGGATGATACCCCATAGCACACTGAATCGCCTCAGATGTCATCAGATGGAATGGTATGAAACTGTGACCGGCCCTGGCTGTGTCCGAAAGTTGGGGCCTTGCATACTCTCTAGGAATATTAAACTCGATCAGATGGTGGTCTGATCAAGTTAGGGCTAGTGGGACATCCATGTAAATCTGGTTTGAAGAAAAAACTTGATCCAGTATGTGCCCTTTGTCATGGGTGGGAAGACCTACATACGGAGTCAGGTTGAAAATATCACAGGATTCATACAGTATCCTGGAATCCAATAACTTGTCCATGTGAAGATTGAAATCACCATGGACCATACAATGGCTATATTTAGCTGCAACGGGAGAGATAATATGGTTGACGGATTCCAAAAAGTTATTTGCCGATCCGGGTGAGATTCTGTGACAATTTGAACCCGTGTTTTCAACATTGTCGTAAACTCATAATTCTGGTATCAGTGAACCGCAAATGATCCATTTAGTATACCCTGGTGTTTTCGCTATGCTACGAACAAGAGCACTCCTGTTATAAACACATTTCCGATACACCGATGGCATCCATTTTAGATTATGGCATCCATCTTGTATTCTTGCCCTCACATAGTCAATGGACACACAGTGACCTCTGGTCAATTCATTTCACTTAAGGACACGTAGGCTTTAGCCGGCGATTCACCTTGCTAGTGACACGTGCACCTTAGGACAGAAACGCTGTGGCCGCATGACTCGGCAAAAGCTGCCTCCTCTGCCTGAGGCCAGTCCTGCTATACTGGTTCTCGTGCTCGTTGGCCTGATCATGATTAGGCGGCCGAAGCTGGTAGCCTTGCCCATTTACGACCCACAAACATCTCTTATCCTGTTTTTCTATCTTCTGCACCTGGCTCTGTTCCTTTTCTTCTGGGCCTTTATTAGGGGGAGGTAACGAAATTTACGATGAGGCGGTCCGGCTCTTGAATGAAAAGATGACATGGGATTATGATCGAACAGTGGGAACCTCTCATTCGTAATGTTTTGACATCAGAAATTGTTGACGATTCCTGTGTAATGCCAAATATTTATTGTTTAGGACATAAAGGTTAAGAAACGCACTAGTATGTGGAGAATGTTGCCCCCAGCTAAAAAAACTGTATTTAAGGAGCAACCAACTTTGTGCAAATTGAACAGGCTCCTAGAATCTGCCCGTGTGTAGGTTCTGTGACTTCTGTGTCCCTGCAGTAATAAACCTTTGGTCTTTGACGCCACCATCGAGAAGCCCGTGTTTCTGTTTATTTGTGCACCGAGACAGGTAGAACTCAGGGGTCTTCGGGTGTTGTCCCTGACACCTCTGGACCTTAATTAAAAGTCCAGAACTCCACGGGAGGACAGTAGATTACTACTCTGGCCATAGATTGCTGGGCCGAGAATGTCAGGAGAAAACCCAGAATCTCAGTCCCCTCTGTTTCTGTATTTACTAAGGGAATACAGGAAAAGGAGTTCTTGTATACCATGGCTAATCCGCCGCCTCTCCCCGTGGGGCGGTCCTTCCTCAAAATCTGATAGCCCTAGGGAATCGCATTAGCAATAGTAGGATTGGACGCATCCATTAGCCAGATTTCCATGAGAAACAAAAAAATCGGTGGAGGAGTCGGCTAAAAAATCATTAATTTCAAGGTCATGTTTTTTTAAGGAGCGAACATTCAGTAAAGAGGCCCTCAGGAAGTTACATGAAGTGTCTGTTCTGATGTTAGGTGCAGTCGTGTCCATTTTAACTTTGCGCTCTCTGAGAGAAGGGCAGACTGTCCAGTTACAGTCTTTGCGCCTCAGGGAAAGATTGTTCCCCAACATATCTAAGTGAGGTCTGCAAAAAGTCTAGAAGGCAGTCCCTGCCATATGTGATTACCTTGGACGGCTCCAGAACAGACCCGGCAGCATCCCCGGCCCGGCCCCCTCCAGGACGCCGACGGGCGCAGACGGGCTTACCTTAGGCGCATTCGCTGCTCGCTCGCACAGCGTCCCATTTTTAAGGAGCCAGCATTGAACCACTAGACCGCACCATCGTAAGTGAAATGGTGGAATGCGGTCGAAGAGCGTAAAAGATATCAGGGTTCGATTCCCCCTCTCTCAGCCAAAATTCCCAAATAAAAATTCCCAGCACAGCAAGTGTTAAAACAACATTAAAATGATAAAAACAATTTCAATTAAGTGCACCGTGTTCAATTAGCAGCAAGTGAAGTGAGAAGCAGGCAAGGCTCGAGTTACGGGGTCGGCGCGCTCGTGCAGCGTCCTGTTTTGAAGGGGCCAGCGTTGAACCACTAGACTGTGCCTTCTGCTAAGAAGCTGTACCATGCAGATCACAAAGTGCACATAATGTAAATAGGTCAGTGGGTTGCTGCTTTGGTCAGAGAGATCCATTTGTTACTTGCAGTTAATAAGTTAAAATCCTAACATAGAACATTGAGCTATTAACGGTCATGTAAGAGCTGCATGCAAACTGCAAGGTATAAATTGGAGCATTATGGGTTTTTCCCCAGTCGTTGATTATCCAAATGTTGCAAAAAAGGGATCATTTGGGTAGAAATCAATTCTGATTACTAAAACGATCCCCCAACCATGGTATTACATTTTAAATTCTGACTTTGTGTTTCTACAGACCAATCTCTATTAAACTATGCTGCCTACTAGAATGTTTGTTATGTGTCTCCGACACCTTGTAGTCCTTTGTAACATTTCCTATATAGTGTTTACACACGTATGATTGATTGTCTCTGTGTAATATGTGTGATGTAAAGTGCTCTGACACCTTACACTAGTATTAGTCGTGCTGTACATTTTCTGATACTTTATTATTTTGACATTTTTACACATGCTAACAGTCTCTGCAAAGATTTTTCCTTATTAGAATCAGTGGCACATACAACTGTAGCGGTGAGAAAGGTAAACAGTCAACCTTTGCG